>NC_059371.1:22940000-24140000 GCF_019703515.2 Myxocyprinus asiaticus
AGTACATATTTATAGTATAGGCAAAATCCAATTGTATATTTGGCTGGCAAATAGATTCAATGAATGGAGCACTTTGAGTAGGATAAGGGTGCCCTCTACTGGATAAAGTTTTCTTCAGTGTCATGTAAATATATTGCATTTTATTAGGTCTGTACTTGTCATAAAAGAAAGAAAACTTCATAAACTTGTATCTTTGTAACTTGTGATATAGATTGACTGTGATGTGTATTATACAGTACTTATTCTGGGCAGGATTGGTTGCTAGAGATGAACTGTAACCTGGCGCTGCATACTGTGATGTACTAAAAGATGTGGTTTGATAAAAGATGATTCGATAAAAAAAACTATATCTCTGAATACATAAAAAAAATGTTTAACTAAATTATTAAAAATAACTTTTATATCAATTATTGGTGAACAAATACATTTTAGCTTGTGTTTTAGTCCTTACATTGAAAATCACTTCATTCTAAATTAAGTAAAACACCTTTTTTTCTATTTTGTTGGAATAATGCATGTGTGTGAATTCTGTGGGAATGCATTGCTTGTGATCATGGTACATGATAAAATGAGGTGTGACAACACTAAGATGTAGATGGGACACACTTGGTTTTTCAGACCTAACTTTGGAAATCTTCAACAAGTCTTGCTGTGGGCTGAAGCTGTTGCCCCTAAACAGTCAAAGAGACTTTGTTTTGCTTTATAGTGGTGAGACTATGCCCATAACCAACAAAAAGCACAAAACTGCAGTGCCCCTCTCGACCCTCCATCCAAAGAGCAACTCCATGCACAATATCACCAGCAAAACCCAGAGAGCCATTGCCAAAGCAGCAGCAGCGGCAGCAACAACAATAACAACAACAACAACAACAACAACAACAGGGAAATCAACCAATAGGGGCACCAAATCTCAAGTTAGTGCTACCACAGAAACCCAAGCCAAACCTCCTGTCACTTCAACCAGTTCCTGTTCTTTCTCATATGCCACTTTGTCTAATACAAGCCCACCAACTAAGCAACAAGCAAGAGTGGCATCCACAACCCACAGAAACCTGACATCCAAAGCTCAAGAAACGAATCAACCTCGACCACACCAGCCTAAACCTGTCCATTCTTGTGTAGAGTTGAGGCTCAGTAATTGCACCTGGCAGCCACCTGCAGGGGTCTCCAACCTCTTCGTACCTCCACAACCAGTACCGGTGAGAAGTGCTATCAGGTCTCCTTCTACACCAGCCCTAAGCAAAGGCTTAAACTCCACTCAAAGTCTTGGCCCTCGAGGCTTCCAGACAAAGGGGAGCACATGAGCTGCCACCTCAAGATGTCCAAGATTCATCTGGCTCAGCCATACTCCCTCCAGACTGGGTGAACAGAGAAGAAAGAACCCAGAGAAAAGATGATGGATGACATAAGAAAGAACTGAGCTATAGTCTGATCACTCAACTCTGAACTCAAAGTTATTACGAGGGAATGTTCTCAGAATAACCTGAATCTGACTCAGATTCAGTTTATGACTAATGCTATTCCTCATCAATGTAAGTGCAGCGTGGTTCTAGCGGGAAGACTAGCAGCTTTACATCATCGCACCATTAGCTAGGTAACTCCTGGCCAATCACATGTAAGCCATTGCTTTGTAAGTCTGCTCACAATCTATCACATTGCTGTTTCAGTGTGCTAACATGGCAACCTCCACCACCCCACCACCACCAGCTGAGTCCCGTCCTGCACTGGGGTAGGCTCCTCGCCCCTGCCTCCTATCTCTGGCAGGATATGATGGTTCCGAGTACAACTTCTTCGGACCGCCAGACGGGGCTTCGTCAAAGAGAGACATTACATTTCTGTTTTATATTCATCAAATAAATGTCATCTTAAATTTCACTCAAGTCTGCGAGTCTTCCTGATGGAACCATCGTTATTTCAATAACTGACTCAACAACCCTCACAGAATGAGAACGCTCACTGGAGGAAGCACAACAGAATACAGGAATATTGAGATGCTATTTTCAAAGTTTCCTCTACTTTCAACTTTACACAGTATCCAAAAAAATGCAGCGTTTATGATACTGAATACCACTGAGATGCTCCAAACGCATCCGTCTGAGGCACGCAAATGTGTGTAGAGCGACAATTAAAAACAGTGCAGATGGAGCGCAAGAACTGGACGCAATGACAAACTCAAACTCAACTGTATGCTTGTTCAGTGATAGGGGAATAAAACAAACAATATATGAGTTCTTAAGCCACTTTTTGAATTGTCTAATCAATGCTTTATTCATCTGCCACGATAAAGCAATTAATTTCAAACTGAATTGCAATCCATTTTATATATTTATTATAGGCCCAATATATTATATTTACAAATATGTGAATTATTATTAATTTTTATATAAATTATCTTTATTTGGGGGCCATTCTCAGCCAATAATGATGTGTGCGATTAATTCTGATTAATTCAATCAATTAATCAGCATGCCCTGTAATTAATTCGATTAAAACTTAACTTTAATTGATAATATTACTTAAATGATTACATTTCAAACTGTGTCATTTTTAATCAATACCGGATTACATTTCAGAAGTAATCTACCCAGCACTGACATTGCGTTTCTCATAACTAACTTCACTTTTTTGGCCATTTTTACATTTCTTTTGACCAAATGATCCATAGGTAATTTTCAGTGGATGTATGATGCCAGTTACCGTTGTGTTACACAGGTGTCCTATCAGAGTAACCATCACATTTATGTTTTCAATGTTTTTGGACATTTTCAGCAAACAACCAGAATGTGTCTTCATTTTGAACATTATATCTGTTGTTCATTATTTCAAACCTAACAAATCTCTTTTGAGGCCACTGTACATAGTCAATGTTTACATTCATTATGATTCGATCTCTCTCTGCTAGAAGACTCAGTATTTGTGTTTTTAAGGTAAGTTCATCATGTGCTTTGTGCCTGCGGTGCTGGAAATGCAACCACAGAGCCCTCCTTCTTCCTTCATCTGTGCCAAATGAGACAAAACAAACACAAGATTACACCTCTACACACTGAAATGCTCCTCACCGCCAATAAACAAAGTGCAACACACACGTCTTAGCTTCAGCTGCGGTTTGTTGTTGTGACTACTTTGTGCAGACTTTTGCGCTCTGACTTCCTGAGGTGTAATCATCTTAAGGGAGATTTGCTTCATCATTAATGCTTGCATCCCCTGTACACAACACATACTGTACAGTAGTAACAAACAGTTTCATTTTTTCAAGCTTTGCGTAGCTCACTCAGAGAGTGAAGTGAGGAAGTTGTGTTGGCCGTTGCTGCGTCACCACTGAGACTGACAGGAACAAACAGTGCAGCATATGGGTCTAGTTTGACTGCTGAGCTTGATAGTTTCATACACTCCTCTTGGTCTTGTTTATTTGTATTCAACTTCGTCTTTGTCTTTGTCAAATGGCTTAAACTGCAAACGAAGACCGTTCTGATAGACCTTAGATTTAACTTCACTCAGACACTGCTGTTCTCCAAGCTTCTGTGCATCATTGTCACCCTTGCACCCTACTTATACTCCGGTGGCTTTTGGGGTGTGGGGTGTGTGGGGGTGACTGTAGCTCAGGGGCAGATGGCCCTCAGTGTGTAATTTCGAGGAGAAGCCATTGGGGCCGTGTGTGGGAGACTGAACAAGCATCAGACAGGAGAGGTAAGGTGAAGAGACAGGAGAGTGTTCTGCAGCTATGGGATGCTGCAGTGTGACACAGAGACACACAGGAACTGATGAAGTGGGCCCCGATGAGATTGAACTCATGGAAATCAACAATGCAGGGTAAGAATTTGACCACAACCATGGCTGATACTTTGAATAAGCAGTTATTTTGGAATACAGGCTCAGCAAAAGAAACAATAAGCATAGTAGTAGCACTTCCCTTTTTCAGATTGATAGATAGTATTTGATTACTTCAAAACCACAGAGTAGTCGTCCAAAAGAGTAGAGAAGAGTTGCCGAATTGGGCATAATCATGTTGGTGTTAAAATAGAAGTACTGTAGCTGTCCATGATGTTATACAAAACTAAATGGTGAATTTGTCCAGTAGACTTCTGAGGTTGCAATCTTTTAGAATATTTTGGGGATGTTCTTTACAGAAAGTTGCTCATTGACCATTTCAGTTTCAGTCAGTTAGGGATTTCTAGAGAAGTTTCCATCTCTGAACACACTAACTGCCATGTTCACACAGCAGCAGAATACAGTTGTCAGTCCTGTTTTATAGTGCTAAATACTAGGGCTGCTCGATTATGGCACGATTACTCATTGACTTTGGAAACATCACGCATTTATTTATTTATTAAAAACTTGTATTTTTAACAGTGGATTTCCTTGAATATAATTAAACTGAAAAAATATGTAAAACAAAATTAGATAAATATATTCAACATATTCCAGTCAGTAACTCAGTCCAAGGAAATTAAAGGATGATTTAGGCCAACATGGCAAATGCTGATAGGCTGCTTGATTTTTCGTAGGGCTGGTAGGGCTGCTCGAAGTAATCTCTTAAAGGTTTTTAGCCAGAAACACCAGCCTGTTTACATGGTCTGGTTTCAGAGATGAGCGCAGGCAGGTGACAATAATTCCACCTGTGCTGAAGACCCTCTCTGAAGAGGAACTTGTGGCTGGGATGAACAGGTACTTCCTTGCCAAGTTGGAGAGCCATGGGTGGAGCGCCCAGTATTCCCTCCACCAGTCCAGTGGGTCCTCCTCAGAGTCCAGTGTCCCTGCCTGGAGGTAGGACTGTAGCTCAAGAGCTATGGCCTGATCCTGTTGCAGAGTGGGTCCTGCTGCTTTGCCTGCAGTGACCTTGAAGAAACTGCCCAGGCCCTTTTTCTTCTACTTTGGTCCAGCAGCATCCTCCATGTCATCAGCAGGCATCACTGCTGTCTCAAAAGTGGCCTTCTCCTTGGAGTGGACATATATTATAAAGAAAATAGGAATGACATGTTTAATCTGACTAAATGGTTATGGTTATTAACATTCATACCTAGAATTACATTATAACAATTTGACAACACATTAATTCACTTAATTTTATTTACTGTCATATATCTCTTATTTATTTATTTATTATTATTATTATTATTATTATTATTACTATGACAGTCATCACCATCTTCATCTCAGTTGTCAGTCTGGCTTTAATGGACCCTCGATTGTCTTCACTGATATATTGTAGCTTGAGCCTCGTGTCCAGGGCAGAGGCCATGTCAAGCAGCTCTTGTGTTGCTGTGTCGTATTTGTCATTGAGATAGTCCACTATCTTCTTTTTGATGCTTTTGGTGAGGTCTGTGTTGTCCTTTTGCACTGCCACTATTGGGTTGATGAAGAGGTGGAGGGTTGGTTTAAAAAAATACACACTTACATATTTTTCCCCAGAAAGTGCATCTGTGAAGTCAACCAGATGGCTGAGCGACTTATTGATGGCCTCCAGTACATTAGTGTCCTGCCACGAGGGGATGAGATGTCTGACTTTTCGGTTGTTTGAAAAGACCTGGGCAATGGCCTTCTGCTGCTCAAGGACCCTGTCGATCATGGCCTGCCTAGATCCCCATCTGGTTGGACATTCTGTCTTTAGCGAGTGTTCAGGCAGAATAAGAGAGTATAATTTGGCATTTGGTGTGTGCGTGCGTGCGTGCGTGTGCATGTGTGTGTGTGTGTGTGTGTGTGTGTGTGAGTGAGAGAGAGAGAGATCATCACAGAGTAGCTCACATGACATATGTTAATTACATATTATTATTATTATTAATAATAATATTTATCATTATTAGTGTGTGTGAGAGAGAAAAGAAGAGAGATCATCTCAGAGTAGCTCACATGACAATTACATATTATTATTATTATTAATATTAATAATTATTAGTGTGTGAGAAAGAGAAAAGAAGAGAGATCATCACAGAGTAGCTGACCATGTTATTTACTTATTCTTACTGTTGTTGTTAAATTACATTAAGCACAATCAGTAGGAAGGAATCCTACTCACCTATGGCCAAGTGAAGTCTATGCCTGAGGCACTGGAGCCTCATCCATACATTGACGTCAGCCAGCAGATTTATGTTTGAGGCATTGTCCGTAGTGATACAGACCAGCTTGTCCTCCTTTAAGCCCCATGCAGCCATCGCTTCCCTCAGTCCATGGGCGATGTTTTGCCCCGTGTGGTCTTCAGGAAAAAACTCCGTTTGGAGACACTTCATTTTCAAATTTAAATCGGCGTCGATGTAATGAATTGTAAGACTGATGTAAGGGTCCATGGTGCGGCTTGACCATATGTCTGTTGTAGTGGCAAAGTATTCGGCTGTAGACACAGCATTTGTAACTTCCTCACGGCATTTATTATACAGGGCAGACAATGCAACTCTGGTGAAATGGTGTCACGATGGAATCGCGTAATGCTTGTCCAAAGTGTTTACCAGTTTCTTGAATCCCTGGTTGCTAACAGTGCTAACTGGACACATGTCTTTTGCTATGAAGAATGTGACGGCATCTGTTATTTCTTTATGTCTGTGAGAGCAGGATGGGTAGGCTGTTGCATTATAAAAAGTGTCCTTAATCGATGACTGTGTTGCGGTGGAAGAAGTAGACGGGGCTTTACTTTTCTCTGTTTTTTGTTAGTTTATAGTTTGGTCATAAACCACTTTGTGACTGAATGTCAGATGATTAAACAAATTGGTCATATTTCTGTGTGGTGCAGACACCACCATGCAACAAATCTTGCACGTTATTTCTTTTTGTTCCAGATCGGACTCCTTGAAACCAAATTGTTTCCAAACGGCTGAAATGGTTTTACCTTTCTTGTCGACCAAAGGCTCTCTTTCTGTCATCTTGGCTCGAGCTGAACTAAACATGCCACTGCCTGGCGGGGAGTTTGGCCTTTTAGGGAGGGGCGAAAGTGTACTGCTGTAAAGGAAAATGGCACGCGGTTTTTAAAAAGACAAAACGAGAACATTGCGAAACGAAATGCGGCACAATAATCGTTTTATCTCGATTATTTTGTTTTCATAATTGTCGGAGGCCATAATCGAAATTGAAATCAAAAATTTTATTAATTGCACAGCCCTACTAAATACAGCAACATTCACACACGGTTCAGTTCTTTGTGAAAGTGACTATCCATTATCCTCCGCATTCCATCCACATTTTTCCAGAAAGTCAAAGTGTTCCACGATGTTCATAACGGAAACCTGTGTTATGAGATTAGCTGTGTTTAGGTTAGTTTGGGTGTTGGTGGTGAGTGTGTGTGGTTGGACACCTGATCAACCTCTGGTTAGTCTTGACACACCTCCTTCTCCTAATCAAGCTGATCAACTAATCATTGTCAGCAGCTGTGCTGCTGAGCAGACATGCCATAATAGCCTGTGTTTTGACCATAGCAGGCAGAGTAGATGTTGAGGTTGTTTAGCTAACAAGGCTACTCGTTGCACATTTTACTTTCTTGAAATTCTCTCAGGTTTGCCTTGCCTTTTGAGTTTTCTTCCAACAGTTGTTCAGGAAACATTACACCTTTAAGAACAATGTTTGAGTTCATTTTGGGGTTTATTTAAAAGTTTAATTTGTTTATTTCCCTTTTGTTTCCCTCTTGTTGTGACCCGTCAGTATGACCACTATACTTTTCGTTTTATGGTCTCTAGTGTTTTCACTCACATTGATGTATGTTTAGCAGATAATGTGATCTTTAGCATATTAAATTACCAAATGTGGCTCCATTGTGCTGATACTTTACTAAATCTTGATGACAGTCTTTTGACAGTGCCTCACCCGAGTGGGAAGATGACATGAAGCGATGGCCCGGTTAGTTATGTTGATGTCATTAACTAATTAAAATTGTTATTTGCCAGCAACTGCAAAAGTTGAGGCTGAACAAAAGTTTACTCCAACACTTAAAATGGTTATTGTTGTTCTCTGTCTGATCGCTCGTTTTAGTAGTTTTTACATTGCTTCTTATAGAGACCAGAACCAGTAAACAATCCAGCGGCAATCAGAATCATCATGGCGCCACCAAGTGTTTGGTCACAAAAACTGTAGATAACCGAACTGACACCCTTAAACAGTATTTTTGGCAAACCAGTGCTGTGTGAATGGAACCGGTAATGGATAACTAGTTGTCAGTCACGTCATATAATCCGAGAGCCATGCTGCACTGTTCACTCCCGAGTCTTATGTTTTTCATGTAAGGTTCCATTTACTCACTGAGACAGATATGATATGAGCTGCAGTCGCAGTCCTCCACCGGAGATGTGTGTGGTGTGGGCATGACTCAAATTAATAACATCGCAGTGATAAAACTTTCCAGTGTTATGGGAGTCACCATCTTTTAATTTACTTCAGTCACTGTCACTTTGGATAAAGGTGTTAGGGGCTTGACTTTGGTTTTTCGTTCGTATACAGTACATACAGTTCAAGCCACTATTGTAAGCTGTTGTATGAATGACATTTCGAGACTCCTGTACATTTGTAAATAAATGCAATAGCCCATCTCAAATTTACTGTGTGAACATGGCCTAAGTCATTTTGGATATGTCTGCCAAATGTGTAAATGTATTCGATAGGGTGACCATATGTCCTCTTTTTCCGACCTTAAAAAAGCGTCCGGCCAGGATTTCTACATTTGCGAAAATGTCCGGGATTCGGCTTTAGTTGCATTATGATGTGCATCTGGTCTAATACTTCATTGTGTGTGCGTGCATATGTGCATTGCTTTAACCCCTCTTTGTAAGTCCTGCCATCTCGCACCCCAATTGGTCGATTATAAGTGGCTTGCAGCAACTATTGGCCAAATTCCTGCCTGTCAATCTCTCCGCGAACGCGCGAAGCGCTGTTGTGTTCGGCATCATATAGTTGCTTGACAGTAGCAGCAAATGACAGCTGAGTGGAAACAATGCCCAAACGAAAGTGCAAATTTACGGAAGATTTGCACAAAAAATTCAAGTGATTCAGGTGCAAGTGATTTAGAAGCACACATTAGCTCTGCGAAGCATAAAGGGTCAGCAAAAGGTGAAAGTTCATCAGGCAAATTAACAGACTACTTTTTGCGACCAGGTAAAATTGTTATCACATTGCTTCATTTTCCATGGCCATTCAAAATAATAGAAATAGTAAATGAAGGTACACTCATGGCATCAAATAATTTATTTTAGTACATGGACATTCAAAAGAATGTTGGACATGTTTATTTATTTGTATATATATATTTATGTAATGCTAATAGTGTCTTTTTCACTGTATTAAAGTTTGCATTCATAGTAACACTGTTTTGAACCCTATTATTCCACTCCACACGGCGAAAAAAAAAGGTGTCCTCTTTTTGGAAAACCAGAATATGGTCACCCTAGTATTCGATGAGATGGAACTTTTTGAACTGTGCAAATTTGAGTTGTTTTATCTTCTACAATGACAATGCTTACCATGGATGGGCAGCAGACTTCTACAGATCTCATTAGAGCCTCTCATACACCAAATTAGGCAGAACTAATAGAGCTAGTATAGCTAATTAAAGGAGTGCAGAGAAGTGTATTTGAGCAGTCTGGTGTCTTACTCTGGGCTGGGAGCCTCAAACCTCTCATTAGGAGACTGTAGGGATTAGAGTGGGAGTTCATCAGAGCTCATAGGCTTTATGTGCCCAAACCTACATAGGAACAGGGATCAGACAATGGCCGACCTGCAGAAGAAAAAAACTAACTTGTTTGAAATTTATTTAAACACTCATTGGAGTCAAGGTGAAAATAGTCTGTTTGGAGTAATAAAAAAAGATAGATTACTTGTTATATTGGGAATGGTCTTAAAATATACCTGTTGAAGTATAAATAAAAGCAATGGGTCCATAGAGGGTCAGATGGTGATTGTCTGCCTGTCGTTCACCACCCACAATAAGCTGCTTATGTCTGGGCACCCAGACTCCAGCATGCAGGGTGGGTAGATGGAGCAAGAACAGAGGGACTTTGGGGCTCTAGACGATCATACGTCAAACAGTGGCCCCAAAAATGTTTTGGACACTTAAGTTGCTCAAAATATATTAATTAAAATTTATGAATTTTAATGAAAAATATCAAATAAATGATGCTATAGCTTTTCTAAGAAGTAACTTTAATCTGATTTTTGTAATAACATTTAACCAACTGGTCTCAAGGTAATTTTGTGTGGATCTATGAAGACAGTTTCCCTCAAGTTTACGAAAAAAAGAAAATAGAATTTAGCCTATTTTTAAGACTTATGTATTGTATAACAAAATTCCATCAAATGTAGTTGTGTAATATTTAACAAAATTAAATTAATGAAACATTTAGGTTTTGTTTGATTTTATTTAGTTAAAGATTGATACAATTTATTTTGGAACCTTAAAATTATTTTGAGTGTACACAGGTGTAGTTTGTCACATTAACTGTGGGCATGTTCAGAATTTGACAACCAAAATGTATCTAATCATTTTTGTCTTAATTTTTTATGTATATTGGAATTTTTATAATTTGAAGCCTAACAAACTTTTATTTATTTTTTTATTTTTTATTATTGCATGTGGATCGTTCTTTAAATGCCACTTTGTTTGATATTTTGTTATGTAATGCAAAAGACATTCATACTTGTACATTTTCAAGTGTGACTTACAGTAAATATCCAAATACTTTTTAGGGCCACAGTATAGAGCAAAGCACTGCAAATTATTTGGATTTACTTAAATTTTGAATTATGGTGCTGAATAAAAGAGGATTTGACAATTTGGCCATCTGCTGTTTCAGGCTGTGGAGTCTTGCTGAAAGTAAGCTCCAAATTACCACACGAAATGGCACACATGAAGGTCCCCATCGCTGCCCCTCTGTCAGGCACCTGAAGAAAGAGGTAAACCAGTAAACAGGAAGTGGGAACGGCGTAGCTATTTTTTTCAACATTGAAGTTAAAATGCAGATGAAATGAAAGAGGGTAGAAAACTATATAAAGTTTCCATACTGACAGCATAAGGCCATGTTCACACTAAGGTGTTTTAGTTTAAAAGCACATTAATTTTGCTACGTTTATGCCTCTCATCCACACTATAATGGCGTTTTCCTCCACCGAAAACAGGGCATTTAGAAATCGCTCTTACTTTTGAAAAGGACAATGTTAGCAAACTGAAAACAGATTAGTGTGAATGTGGCCTAGCTGACTCCCATTACAATAGATCTGAAGTGCATTTGGCTAAATATTTTAAGAAATGCTAATTGCTGCAACGTGTATGGTGTTTTGATATCAATTTGACTGACTTAAATGTAGATGAATGCAATGTTTGCACTGAATAAGAGAGTATTTGTCAACTTTATCTGCATCTCTGCATCTGTGTCTTATGCAAGGACCCAGATCCTGTCTCTACAAGGGAGCTGACACAGAGCTCCATTTCAAAAGTATGTATGCTTGGCAAGCTTTATCAGTTTGTTTGTTAAATCGGTGAAAATTAGACATAGAGTATATCTGAAGTACAAGCTCCTCTTAGAACTTGTATATGTGTATGAATATCAAGTAGTGTGTTATGTCTATGCTTTTTTCAGACAGTGCTTTGGGGATGGACGAAAGACGAGTTCCATCATAGGCTGTACACTCAACCAATCAGAGAATGGGAAGGGCGGGCTCCACACACATATGGAGAGATTATACACTCATCTTCTGTGTATTTACACAGTGAATACACAAAGGTAATAATTCACCAAAGTGTCCATTTGCTACGGTCCCCAAATTACTCTACATGGCCAAAAGTATTTGGACAGCCAAGCACCACAACCATATGTACTTTTTGAACATTTTATTTAAAAACCATGGCATTAATTGAGAGGTGGTCCTCCGTTTGCTGCTATAACAGCTTCCACACTTCTGGGAAGGCTTTTCTCTAGATGTTGGAACATGGCTGTTGGAATTTGCTCCAATTCAGACCCAAGACCATCACAACTGAAAAGGGTTTTATATTAGGTGATTGCATGGCTGTATGCATGCTTTAATGCACCTGTTAGTAATGCATGTGTCTTAAATACTAAAGCCTGTTAATTAGAAGGGGGCGTCCACATACATTTGGCCATGTAATGTATAGGCCTATATCAAAAGCTTTGGTTAACTGTAACTTGTCTGAATTATTATTTCTATCAACTGTACAGGCTATGAGCGAACAATATCTGGTTTTATTTTCCTTCCATCTGTTAATCCTCGCTGTGGACAGCTCTAATCATGATTTTATGTATGAGGTAAGCGTGTAAGAAATGTTTAATGGCATGATCACTCTGAACTCTCATTTCCCCATGCTGACATATCAGTTTGTCTCGTGACAGGGCATTCTTCCCCTCTCTGCCATTGAGGTGCGACTGATCTCTCAGCAGGACCCCAGTTCTCCACATATGTTTGAGATTAGAGGTGAGAATCTTACTTCATCTTATACATCTATTTCGGCTCTCTAAACATTAAACTTAATTGTCTTGATTGAACCTGAACATTTGAGGAAACAGAATATTTTTGATAATAGTACAGTGTTTTATGATTTATCATTTTAGGACCTATGGTGGACTCAAAGATCTTCATTTGTGCTAGTGCTGCTGAAACAAAAACCTGGATGGAGAACATTGAGGACAGGAGATACAAAAGTCTGAGGCAGCAGCTAAGCCCCTACCATAGCGCTCTCTCATATTTGGTATATTTTATTCCAGATTTTTTCCAGATCCAGACTTGTAAAATGTCTAACTGCCCTAACATTTTGCTGAACGGTGAATGCTGGTTATATTTGCCCAGAGAAACAGATAAAAAAGTAAAACAGAACTAATAGCAAGTATATCAAAATATACACTGCCTGGCCAAAACACAAGTCGCCATTTGGATTTAAGACAGTGTTATGATCTGGGGTTGCTTCATTTGGTCAGGTCTAGGCTCAGCAACATTATGTGGCAGTAAAATTGAGTCAGCTGACTATCTGAATGTACTGAATGACCACGTTATCCCATCAATGGATTTTATTTCACTGATAGCATGGACATATTCCAGGTCGACAATGACAAGATTCATTGGGCTCAAATTGTGAAAGAGTGGTTCAACAAGCATGGGGAATCATTTTTACACATGAATTGATCACCACAGAGTCCTGACCTAAACCCCACTTAAAGTCTTTGGGATGTGCTGGAGAAGTCTCTACAGAGTTGTTCAACTCTCCTGTTGTCAATACAAGATCTCAGCCAAAAAATTGGTCCAACGAAATATTAGATTTTTTTGGCCAGGCAGTGTATATTCATATCTTTTCTCACTAAAAGTATATGCATGGCATTTCAAGAAAAAAGGAGTGGCTTTAACTATCATTATTTGTTTTTATTTTTTTTACTATTCCAGGTGTCATGTGATGAGAGCTGGAAGAGGGAGGAGCTTAAAAGGTATTTACTGCGTTCTCCCATCTTTCAATGGGAGGGAACACCAATTCAGCACATGGGCTATCCAAAATACCTTTCAATGGTGCACATCAGCAACATATACTCACAGGTCAGATAAACTGCTGGGTTAGATTATAGCTTGAGCATTCATGAAATTCTGGATGTATTAAATGAATATTCCAAGTACAATACAAGTTAAGCTCAATTGACATTGAGACAGTTGGTGGCATAATGTTGATAACAACAAAATTAATTTCAACTTGTCCTTCCTTTCCTTAAAAAAAAAAAAAAGCTAAAAACTTGGGTTACAGTGAGGCATTCACAATGGAAGTGAATTTGGCCAATCTGTAAATGTAAAAATACTATTTCAAAAGTATAGTCACAAGACATAAACAATATGCGTGTTCACAGGATTTCAGTGTGATAAAATTGCTTACTAACCTTTTCTTTTGAAAGTTATATCCAATTTTACAACTTTGAAAACCCGAAAACCCTAAAACAGCCATTAAAAACAACAATTTGAAACAATGTTACAGCTTAAATAATACACAATTTTTACATGAGAATGAATGTTAAGCTTCCCATTTCTGCCTTTAAACCCTCCAAACAATGGCACCATTCACTTCCATTATAAGTGCCTCACTGTACCCTTGATTTCTGCTTTTTTAAAGAAGAGGGGCGACTCTAAATTTTTTGTGGCATTTAACATTATGCCACAAATGTTTTTGATTGAGCTTAATTTGTATTGAACCTGGAATATTCCTTTTAACATACTTCTTTCAAACAACAGACCCGGGTTTTGCAGGGACATCAGGAACGCTTGCTTGTGCTCTTTCCATTTGACCTTCTCATTCTGTCTGTTGACTGTCAACGTGTACGAGTGGAATATGAGGTAAGCTGATATTGCTGACAAAGAATAACCTCTACAGGTATTCCTCTGTCTGCTACAGTGAGCCATAGAAAAGTATTTGGCAACCTCAGTTAATAAGGGTGAACTCCATTTTATCTAAAAGTCAACTCAGCTGCTAAGAATGAACTGAAAGTGATGACAGGGAGTTTTACATGCTGTTCCTTTAAAACAAGAGTGGGTAATGTTCCTTTATCAGTTGCATTTTGTGATGTTTTCACACAATGATCATGAATAACCTTTTGGCCATCATTGTCATTTCACCTCAATATCATTATGATTCTACTTTTCAAGACAATCAACAATAAACAAAATTATTAAATAAAAAAAAGGACTACGTATACATTGTACGGCATCATCACATTACTAACAGAGTTATATTACGGTTTTCTACAAAAGGGTCGACTGCCACTGAAGAGCATCAAAGCCTTGGAAAGATCTGCACTACCTGGCAGACTGGAATTTGAACTCACTGGTATGTATCTTTCTCAACCAGTGTATCACTTTCATCTGCTGTAGTGTATTATCACAACAACACACCTGGACATAAAGCATAAAATAATGAACTTAATGTAAATTTACAGCATTTACATTTGAATAGATATGGCAATCTTAATTTTTTGAGCATAAATATCACACAGTATAGACATAATTCACCCAAAAATTTAAATTGGTCATTATTTTCTCACCCTAATGTCGATTCAACCCAGTTTTATTTTATTTTCTCCATAAAACACAAAAGAAAATCTTAGGCAGCTCGTTTACATACAGTCATTTGTACTATTTTCATGACTTTTTGAACTTGGTATTTAAAATCACTGTTTTGTTTTTCATAGCAAAAGAAAAATAGGCTACTGGATTGGAAAAGCATGGGGGTTGCATTTTTGGGTGAACGAATCCTTTCAAGTCCAAGTTCCCACATTAAACGATTGAAAACATAAGCAATTCAATTTGTAAATCCACTACTGCCTAAATTCACAGTGTCCCTACCCAACATTCCACTAATCCCAGTGGCCGAAGAACTAGTTTTTGTGAAAGAAATGTTTATATGCCTACCACCGCTGAATCCTGTGTAAAAGCTTCTGTTGTTTGGAAGACAGTAAAGTGCTTCCCACAGTCCAGCTTAGGCCTAGGAGCCCCACATACAGCTTCCACAGAAACAGGATCATGGAGACTTTTAATGATGAAGTGACTTGTAAATCTGAACACAAGCCTTTGTACAAGGACAGAGTCAATACTGTATGTGGTGCAAGTGTTGTTTTTGAAGTCTTTTGGATCTCTACATCACAGACAGCACTTCTGTGTTAATGGTTTATATTTTGTTAATGCCCATATCTGTGCTGGAGTGCTGTTATGTCTCTTTATGAGAACCCAGGAAACAGCATTGCTCTTGTATGATGCCTCACTTTTTGGGTCTTTTATCTATCATCAACTGTCCAGTGTTTACTGGCTTTGGGATATAATGGTCATTCATAAACCCTAAGAAAACCAAATTTGGATACATTGCATCTGTGAGTTTGAAATCAAATGATTCGTGCTAGTCATAGACACACTTATGACTCACCTTCAAAAAATAGCCATGTGATAAACATACCCAGACTGGCTCAATGTTCCTCTTACTGTCTGTATTTTGTGCGACTGCTAAAGAGACATTACATTTAAAAATGAAAATACACAATGTCAGAAAATGACTTGTAACAGTTGCAAGCCCCTTGAAATCCCAAAAGAGTTTCCAACAGATTTCAAGTCACAACACTTTGAAACAACTCCAAGGTGTTTTCTGATCTGGTGTAATCTTTATTTTGATCTGCAATAATCTGTTTTCCAGGTGAAATGATGGAGCCTCTGCTGGTCTCCTGTATTTACCCTGAGGATTATCAAAGCTGGATCTTCCAGTTGCAACAGGCAAGGCTGCAATTATTCTAACAATGTTTTCTGTTCTAAGAAGAACTATGGTTATTGAAGTAGAAGAAAAATAGCTTTCTAAGTTTACACTATATAAATACAGCCTGAACAGAACATTACTGGTACAATAAATCTTAAGCAGATTAACATGTATTTTTTTCCCTCTACCAAAGCCTGATAAAGTGTCAGATTCATTGCCACATCACACCCCTCCACCTCTCATACCAAAAAAGCACAGAAGCTAAGGAAGATCAGAAGAATGTGAAGGATGGGAATCGAAATTAATGTGACCAGAGTCTCTCCAACAAATGACATCACATCACAAATACTCCAGTTATTCATTGTTCCAAATGAATGCTTTGATGTCAAATTAACATTTCACTTTTGTGTCTGATTCCTTTGGAAGTGACATTTTTAACTCATAAGTAACTCTCACAATCTCAGCACAGCTTGTCAGGTGTACAGAGAGATTTTCAATAGCAACAGTAGGAAACAGAACAGGTAATTCTATTAGACATTTATTAAGTACAGTCTACTCCGTTTCTGTAAATATCTGCATGATCTACTTATGCACACATAAGTACAAACACTGTATAAAATGAGTACCGAATGTTTCATTGAGATAACAATAAACTGCTTTTATAAGAAATGCATTCCAGGGCCTCAATGGGTTTTCTCTTACCTCTCACTAACTAACTAACACATCTTTTGACAGTATATCAGCTGGAAACCATTCAAGGTTCTTCTAATAAATATCACAAGATACATGACCCTCGTAAGGCATAGTAGTATACACTGGCGGCCAAAAGTTTGGAATAATGTACAGATTTTGCTCTTATGGAAAGAAATTGGTACTTTTATTCACCAAAGTGGCATTCAACTAATCACAATGTATAGTCAGGACATTAATAATGTGACAAATTACTATTACAATTTGAAAAAAAAAAATGTTCAGAACTTCTTAAACTACTTTAAAGTGTTCTCATCAAAAAATCCTCCAAGTGCAGCAATGACAGCTTTGCAGATCTTCGGCATTCCAGCTGCCAGTTTGTCCAGATACTCAGGTGACATTTCACCCCACACTTCCTGTAGCACTTGCCATAGATGTGGCTGTCTTCTCACGCACCTTACAGTCTAGCTGATCCCACTAAAGCTCAATGGGGTTAAGATCCATAACACTCTTTTCCAATTATCTGTTGTCCAATGTCTGTGTTTCTTTGCCCACTCTAACCTTTTCTTTTTGTTTTTCTGTTTCAAAAGTGACTTTTTCTTTGCAATTCTTCCCATAAGGCCTGCACCCCTGAGTCTTCTCTTTACTGTTGTACATGAAACTTGTGTTGAGCAGGTAGAATTCAATGAAGCTGTCAGCTGAGGACATGTGAGGCGTCTATTTCTCAAACTAGAGACTCTGATGTACTTATCCTCTTGTTTAGTTGTACATCTGGCACTTCCACATCTCTTTCTGTCCTTGTTAGAGCCAGTTGTCCTTTGTCTTTGAAGACTGTAGTGTACACCTTTGTATGAAATCTTCAGTTTTTTTGTGTGTGTTTTTTTTTGGGGGGGGGGGGGGGGCAATTTCAAGCATTGTATAGCCTTCATTCCTCAAAACAATGATTGACTGACGAGTTTCTAGAGAAAGCTGTTTCTTTTTTGTCATTTCTGACCTAATATTGACCTTAAGACATGCCAGTCTATTGCATACTGTGGCAACTCAAAAACAAACACAAAGACAATGTTAAGCTTCATTTAACGAACCAGATAGCTTTCAGCTGTGTTTGATATAATGGCAAGCGATTTTCTAGTACCAAATTAGCAATTTAACATGATTACTCAAGGATAAGGTGTTGGAGTGATGGCTGCTGGAAATGGAGTCTGTCTAGATTTGATCAAAAATTACCATTTTTTTTATTTATTCTTTTTAATAGTGATGGTGCTGTTTTTTTACATCAGTAATGTCCTGACTATACTTTGTGATCAGTTGAATGCCACTTTGGTGAATAAAAGTACCAATTTATTTCCATAAGAGCAAAATCTGTACATTATTCCAAACTTTTTGCCTCCAGTGTATATACTAACACTTGTTTCAACAGCATCATCTTTAAAAATGTTGCTTTGGTTCCAATATTTGGATGGCATTTGTTTAAGTTCTATTTGTCAGTGGCAGGTTTATAAATGTTAATATTTGGGAATGACCAGGAATGTGTGTGACTTGAACAGGATCACCATGAACTCTCATGTGCTGTGAAGGGGAGGAGGAGGGACAGCTTTTGTAGCAGACAGACAGCAGACAGTTGTATCATTTATTTAAATACTCTATTTCAGAAGACATCAAACATTGTTAGCTAGTTTACAGTTAACTTTTAATGAGCAATTTGGAATAATCAGCTTTCTAAATTTTCAGACAATGGGGAAAAACAGACACACAAGCTCAGGCAGAGCCAGAGGGCAGCTATTCATTTTCCTCAGTAGTTTTCTCATGCTCTCTGTCACCCCTTCCTTTTATTTAGTCATTAAACAGGTGAAGTTACAGGCTGACTGGTACGTTTACATTTTGACCAAGATATACTCTAATAGTTCACTATGCTTGACCAGCCAGCGGTCACTCACTATTTTACTGAAATTTCACATAGGCTACTGTATAAATTAACAAACATTCTGTGCTCATTTTTCGTTTATCAGATTTACATATTGATAGGAAGCTTAATATGAATTTTGAGCTGATTGGAGGTCTGTCTCTATCCACATCAACGGAACTGGTTCTTATTTTCAAGGGTGGAAGAGTGGCAGAATGGGTTATCAATTCACTCACTGAGGTGTTCTTTGTTAGTACAAAGCCAATTGGGTATTGGCCCCATCCTTACTTGGAACGCTTTTGGTGTAGTTGCAGGTTACAGTCATTAGAGGGCAGCGGTGTAAGGTTTAGTTGTTTTGTCTATAAATAGAGAACAGGGGAGAGAATGTATACAAAATATCATAACCAGTAGCCTATCATAAGCATCATATTGAACTCAGAGCAGAAGACCTTTACAGTACATGGTGTGTTACAGTTAAATATTGTGCTGTGTTAGTGAGTCTATATTTTCAGGCACGTTAGAGCTTATTAAGTTAGAAGATTTAACATGAAAAGACAAAATAGCATCACTTTTGCATGGTACCACAGCTTTTGGGATGTTGAACTTTAGGGAACACATTAAAAGTTGAGTAAGCAGTAGTAAACTGTTAGTAAAGTTTGAAATGCAGTTAAAACTAGTAGTTAAGTATGAAAGAGGCATCTGGAGATACAATAATAAAAACAATGGAACAACTGCAACTGAAGATCTGAAACATCTTATACAACATCAACACTGGCAGTTATTGACACACAGGTAGGCAGAGGTAAGTTAATTCTCAAATGAGTACAATTTAAATTTAAACACTTAATCACTCTAAGACAGGCACTGTCTGAACAGCATACATTTATGGTAGCACCTTTCCATTGTCAGTCCACCAAAAATAAATATAGCCTATTATACTGCTTTGTTAAACTAAAGTTATCAGGCATGTTTAATATATAAGCTATTATATACAGTACATATGGTATATAATTAATAAATACATCTATTTAACAAGTTCAAAGTGACAGTAGCAAAAATGTCTCTAGGTGAATGAAAGAAACCTTATGAAGAACCAAAGCAGCATGTCAAGTCTTTCCCACCAAATGAATGTGAGTCTTTCTGAACTGCCTTTGTGCCCAATAAATGCCACTGATGACATATGAACCATTTACAGCTGTATATATGATTCCTAAGGAAAAGACTTCTGCAGGTTACAGAAACATCTTCGACAGCTGAAAACAGAGCAGGCAATTTTGGTATACTTAATAATTAGTACAGTCTACCCCATTTAAGTGTATTTATTTTTTGCGTTAGGGAACAAACCACTTATAAGTACAAAGCATTGTATAAATGAATACAAAATGTTTCTTTGAGATGTACTGTAATAGATTGCTGTGAAGGTTTCCACAAACAAAAGGGAAGGAGGACACAGGGAAGTGGGTTTTCCAGACTCAGGTAAGGCTTTTAATCGGCCACTTCAAAGCTTTACAGCTTCACAAACCTCAACAGTCTCAGAGGCACGTAGGAACTCAAACTCATTAGCTTCACAAATATAAATCAGCTTCCACGAGCACTGTAGGCACCCTTGTGCCAGACTCTCTCTCTCTCTGCTCTGCTGGTGGCGTGGCTGCTTATATGCCGCTCTCCCCATCCCCTAATTCACTGGAATTAGAAACAGGTGTTAAACATAATCTAGCTCAGGTGCAAGCGCCCTTACCACTTTCTCTCTCTCCGGACGGATGCTTGACTACGCCACCGCTACCACAATTGCTTTCATTAGAAAGGCATTCCTGGGCCTCAGCAGTCTGTCTCTTATCTGTCTCTACCGGCAGCTTCTATTCTACAACCTTTTCATTTCTGATTTACAGCAGTTTGGAAGTGTTCAAGGTTCATAGAACAGCTGTGACAAAGAAACTATTCTATTTACCTTGTACCCCGCTGCTTTATTGCCCCATGGGATATGAGGAGCAGGGTAGAGGAGCTTGGAATGAAACACAATTTTATGAGAAATGCTTTGTTGTAGCTAACTGCATACATTGTTGGGAATCCTGGTTACAGTAGGATTAATTTTATCCGACTCAACTGAAATTTTGGTATTTGAACTACATTTACAACACATGGGAAATCGACATGTTGTTACTAATGTTCCAGTGCCCTGAAATCGACCCCATTCTGCCAAGTTACAAAGAGGACCATATGCAGTGAAACAGTTTTGCATCAATCCAAATGTATTTACTTTTTCCTGTGGTGCAACTGATAATGCATTATGCAAGCTGCCTCAGAAACACAGGTTCTAGTCCTATGGAAACAAGTAATCATATTCACATAGCAATGCTGAGCATGATACGAAGGTTGCATTTTCCTCTAAGATTACATTTTACTCTGCTGATGGTTAGGTTTAGAGTTGGGGTTTGGCTGTAGGGTTAATAAAATATGCATTCCTGTCGACTGTATTACATAATTTACAAATATAAAAACAACTCACTTTCGGCACCACTCTGTGGACATTTCAAAATGAAGTTCAACCGTGTCCATATGAACAACACTTCCATCTTTGTCCACTGGGGGCAGTGCTTTGAATTTCAGTAATCATAGACCGATTTCAGCAGAAGTTTCGACCCATTGTTGCCGAATTGTAACAGACATTTGAGACACTTTCAGTTAGAATATATGCATTTATTTTATTTACATAGTCACCATAAAGGATTATATTTTAAATGTGATTTAGAGGACATGCTCAGTATATCAGTAATACAACAAATTGCCCAAAATCTATATTACAAAAAAACTTTAAAAGAAAAAAGAAAGAAAAATAAACAGCAGTATCATTGACATAAATAATGGTAATAATTTGAAAGTTTGCCATACTTCCTATCATTATGCCGGTACTATTAAGTAAATTACTCTCTTAGACTAGTGGCATAAACTAATATTTATGAGTATATTAGAGAACTGCAACATCATTCGAAATGTCCAAAATCTGGTTCCAGCATGCCACTAGATAAGCAAGCATGTAGCTTTGACAAAAGCATGAAAACATCTCACTTTATTTAACTCCAAGAGTAAGGTGTCTCTGTGACCCCAAGTACAAAATAAATGCTTAAAAAACACTTGATTGTGCAATGGCTGATATATCACTTAAAACTCACCCATTTAAAATGGATATTGTTACTTTTCAACAGATCCATACGATGATGAACCTGGGGCAGCTGGATTTTTAGTATTATGCATCTGTAGACTGTTGAAGCTCAGCACCATTGGATACATGCAGTAACAACACATGCTAGTCATAGCGATAGCAAGTAGTAGGAATAAACCAAAGTTAATTTCACTTAAAGAGCTACCACTGCTTAGTAACCAAATTAAGTCTAAAATTGTTTGTTTGCGGAGGACTAGGAGTGCCAAATTGGAAAGAAATAAATTTTTAAAGGATTAGTTGACCCAAAAATGAAAATTCTCTCATCATTTACTCACCCTCGTGCCATTCCAGATGTGTGACTTTTTTCATCTGCTGAACTAAAATTAAGATTTTTAGAAGAATATCTCAGCTGTTTTGGACCGTACAATGCAAGTGAATGGGTGCAAACATTTTGAAGCTCCAAAAATCACACAAGTCAGCATAAAAGTAATCCATAAGACTCCAGTGGTTAAACCAATGTCTTCTGAAGCTAAACATTAGGTGTGTGTGAGAAACAATTCAATATTTAAATCCTTTTTCATTATAAATTCTCCTACCTGCTCAGTCAATCTCCACTTTCACATTTTTCTTATTTTTTGAGCAAAGAATTTGTGTAACAGCAATCTACTAATATGCCAGTGGAATCAACAATCTCTCACCAGACTTTTATTTTTATTGCCAGCAATGCTGTGTCAAAGGAGGTTTGTCTTTAATAAATTTTATAGGTTGCATCCACATGATCAAATATCCAATGACAATTTTCTTCACAACAGTGTACAGGAGAACTGAAAATCGAGAAAGCAAATGTGAAAAGAAAGAACAGGCATAAAAAAAAGAAAAAAAAAGAAATAGATAATAAGAGAAACAATTGCTGATAAATAACTAAATGAAATTACTAATGAAAAAAGAATTGGTAGGTGCAACTGAAAAAACAATTTGTAAAATGTGTTTATAACGCAGAAATTATATATTTTTTTGTAAAATGAAACTTAAATAGTGATTAAAAAATGTATGCATTAATATGTTTATATATATATATATATATATATATATATATATATATATATATATATATATATATATATATATACAGTACTGTGCAAAAGTTTTAGGCACTTGTGAAAAATTTTGCATAGTGAGGATGTCTTCAAAAATAATGACACAAATAGTTTTCATTTATCACTTAATGTCATACAAAGTCCAGTAAACATAAAAAAGCTAAATCAATATTCGGTGTGACCACCTTTGCCTTTAAAACAGCACTGATTCTCCTAGGTACACCTGGACACAGTTTTTCATGGTTATTGGCAGATAGGATGTTCCAAGCTTCTTGGAGAATTCGCCACAGTTCTTCTATCTATTTAGGCTGTCTCAAATGCTTCTGTCTCTTTATGTAATCTCAGACTGACTCGATGTTCAGTGGGGGGCTCTGTGGGGGCCATGACACTGTTGCAGGGCTCCCTGTTCTTCTGTTCAAATTTTTTCTGTTTGCAAAAATAATGTTTGGGAGTCTAACATTTATATTTCCTATTGACACACTAAAGCTGAAGATATAAATAACCATCTTAAGACAAATGCTTTTGTGAAAAATCTTAGGTAATTCTTATGTACCTAAGAATTTTGCACAGTACTGTATATATATATATATATATATATATATATATATATATATATATATATATATATACCAAATTTTCAGTCTTTTAACTTATTTATATTTATTTGTGAATTTGCAAAGGAATTTATTTACATTTTATTTAAAAAAAATATTAAATTACTAATTGATTCCTTCGATTTCTTTTATGTGGCACTTCAAGTCCTCCATTATTTTTATTCAAAAATGCAATGCATAGCTTTATTTTCCCATTTACAATACATTTGAGAAGATGTTTACAGTATAATTTATTATAGCTATAATATAAGCCACGGACATTTTAAATATGCCTGGAAATGCGCAATGACTCAATTTAACAAATTTACTCTGCTTTGGTAAAGCAGAATAAGCTTTAAGTAAAAGAATAGACCATACTTCAGTGTCTTAAATTGTCTCTCCCTCTAATTTTTGAGAGACACATTTAATGCGAATGTTCTCACGGAGGTTTCGCAAACGAGCACTGCGGCTTGTGATCTCCTCCACGTAAGTTTTGGGGAACCAGCCCCTCTCTCCATCCGACATACGGATTCCCTCTACCCACCCTGTGAATTGAAAACATTAAAAAAATTACTTATCTCTGCTCTGTAGTCCTCCAACTTCCCTTCTTACTGGGGATAAATGGAGGATACCCAGAAGAAGGGCAATGTTTCTACTAACCATCACTAGTAATTGTTATAGCTTGAAGGATGTCTGCCTTCTCCAGCGTTAACTCATCATGCTCCTGAGCCTGGTAGCTCTTAATGCACTGGACCTGAGATAGATCTGTAAAGACACATACAAATAAAAATTTAAAATAAAAGTCTTAGAAAGATCTTAGAAATCAGTCTTAGCCTCAGATGGCCTAAATCGTCAGATACATATTGCATACAAAAATGGAAAGAGTTTTCCATAATTGCAAAACTCCAGTCTGTTTCTTTAATAAAAATAATATTTGTATTTAAAAGGTTCAAAAAGAAGAACTACTCACTGGATTTGCCCATGTTTGTGAGGTTTGTGGCATGGAATCTTATAATAAGTTTAGTAAGATGCACTTTGTAGCAAGTAAAACAGGATATCCTTGAGAAAAACTGTATATTATGCTTTGTTTTCAGAGTTATGTCAGGCAAAACAGCCCCTTTTTCAAAGACCAATGTTTGCTTAGTCTCGCAGAGACAGATTTTTGACTATCGGCATTAAGTCTGGTCCACATTGCAGCTCAATCTGGCCTAGAACCGCCCACTGACTGATGTAATGTGACAAGCCACAGTTAACTTTATGTCATACATGCTTAGCTTACAATGTTTGAAAGCAGTTCAGGCTAAAATCGATAACAAGAGTGAGACATAAAGAGAGGACACACCATCATTCTCATTGGTCTGCTCAATAGCTGTCTTTGGATCAGAGGGAAACATGGCCGTGATCCATCTCTGCTTGCTGCTCCTACGTATATAACAGAATGTTCTTAGTTTTATGTATCATGTGAGGACATATTTATGGCTCATCTTCAAGGAACATAAAGGTCTATTTGTCAGTGACAGGTTTATAGAAGTTAATGTTTGGAAATTATGCGGAATGTTCTCACTCTGTGGATGACTTGAGCAGGATCTGGTGCTTTAGCTGTTGTCCCTCACATAACTGCAGATAGAAGATGAAGCCTGATATTCCCTGAAGCTTCTGGCTTAGGTCTTTCACCTTGAGGTCTTCAATCTTTGCATGTACAAACACCATGAACTTCCATGTACTGTGACAAAATAGAAGGAACAGCTTATGTTGAAAACTTTGTATCAATTATACTATATAATTGTACATTCTTTCTTACAAAAGCAAGCAATGTTAGCTAGTTTGTAATTCATCTTTAATAAGTAAACCAAAATTATCAACTAAATCCTTTAGCCTGATGTCATGAAAAATATGAGACTGTGGCAACATTTTTGCATAGTACATGGTTTCTTACATGTATTGTGTCAGCTTTGAGGTGAAATGTCCACTGAGTGGTGCTAAAAGCGAGTTAAATGTTATTCAAAACAGATAATGTTTTTAAGGTCAAAGCCCTATCAAGTTTTAAATCTACCTCCCTACACTAAACCTAACCGATAGTGTCATAAAAAGCAAATGTTAGATAAAAAACGCAATTGCTTAAGCAACCAAGTAATTTTGCGATGCTTCTATAACACTTTTGGCTCACATTTCGACTTGTGTGCTCTTCAGTCTTTTGCACAAGTGAAATGCGCTATCAGTTGAGATACCGTGCAATTTGATCATGCTGCAAGCTTGTAAATGTAGTTGGTTATGTAATGCAAACATTAAAATGTATCGTCTTACAAGTAACGCACTATTGCAAGAGATAATCATAAGACAGTGCTGTGTGAGGAACAGGAGGAAAAGTATGTGTTTATGAACTATTCATCTGCCATATAAGTAGTGATTTGTATAAAAGGAAATCAAAGTCATTGTTGTTGTAGTGCCTCAAGTGTTCATTTCACCAGGAAACTATTACAATATGTGCAATGAACCACTATCCCCAGATTTCACCTCTTGACTTTCGGGGGCAGATCCTTCAGTGTAATTGCACCAAAAATGTGGAATTCACTCCCTATAAGCCTCTGCAACATTTCCTCCATCTCCATCTTCAAATCTCAGCTTAAAACTAATCTTTTCTCACAGTACTATCATTCTATTTCTGGTTGCTGAAAGTATGTTTATGTATGTTTATGTGAATATATATGTACAGTATATGTATATACTGTATATGTATGTATACGTAAATATATATATATATATATATATATATATATATATATATATATATATATATATATATATATATATACACATCTACATACATATATATACACATCTACATACATATATATATATATATGTATGTATCTAGATGTGTATATATATGTATAAATGTATGTATATGTATGTGTGTGTGTATATATATATATATATATATATATATATATATATATATATATATATATAACTCAGCAAAAAAAAAGAAATGTCCCTTTTTCAGGACACTGTATTTTAAAGATAATTTAATAAAAATCCAAATAACTTTACAGATCTTTATTGTAAAGGGTTTAAACAATGTTTTCCATGCTTGTTCAATGAACCATAAACAATTAATGAACATGCACCTGTGGAATGGTCATTAAGACACTAACAGCTTACAGACGGTAGGCAATTAAGTTCACGGTTATAAAACTTAGGACACTAAAGAGACCTTTCTACTGACTCTGAAAAACACCAAAAGAAAGATGCCCAGGGTCCCTGCTCATCTGCGTGAACGTGCCTTAGGCATACTACATGGAGGCATGAGGACTGCAGATGTGGCCAGGGCAATAAATTGCAATGTCCTTACTGTGAGATGCCTAAGACAGCACTACAGGGAGACAGAAAGGACAGCTGATCGTCCTCGCAGTGGCAGACCACGTGTAACAACACCTGCACAGGATCGGTACATCCGAATATCACACCTGCGGGACAGGCACAGGATGGCAACAATAACTGCCCGAGTTACACCAGGAACACACAATCCCTCCATCAGTGCTCAGCCTGTCCGTAATAGGATGAGAGAGGCTGGACTGAGGGCTTGTAGGCCTGTTGTAAGGCAGGTCCTTACCAGACATCACCGGCAACAATGTCGCCTGCACAAACCCACCTTTGCTGGACAAGACAGGACTGGCAAAAAGTGCTCTTCACTGACGAGTCGCGGTTTTGTCTCACCAGGGGTGATGGTCGGACTCGCGTTTATCGTCAAAGGAATGAGCGTTACACCGAGGCCTGTACTCTGGAACGGGATCAATTCGGAGGTGGAGGGTCCGTCATGGTCTGGGGCGGTGTGTCACAGCATCATCGGACTGAGCTTGTTGTTATTGCAGGCATTCTCAACACTGTGCATTACAGGGAAGACATCCTCCTCCCTCATATGGTACTCTTCCTGCAGGCTCATCCTCACATGACCCTCCAGCATGACAATGCCACCAGCCATACTGCTCATTCTGTGCGTGATTCTGTGCAAGACAGGAATGTCATTGTTCTGCCATAGCCAGCGAAGAGCCCGGATCTCAATCCCATTGAGCACATCTGGGACCTGTTGGATCGGAGGGTGAGGGCTAGGGCCATTCCCCCCAGAAATGTTCAGGAACTTGCAAGTGCCTTGGTGGAAGAGTGGGGTAACATCTCACAGCAAGAACTGGCAAATATGGTGCAGTCCATGAGGAGGAGATGCACTGCAGTACTTAATGCAGCTGGTGGCCACACCAGATACTGACTGTTACTTTTGATTTTGACCCCCCCCCCCCCCTTTGTTCAGGGACACATGTCTGTGAAACTTGTTCAGTTTATGTCTTAGTTGTTGATTCTTTTTATGTTCATACAAATGTTAAGTTTCCTGAAAATAAAAGCAGTTGAAAGTGAGAGGACGTTTCTTTTTTTGCTGAGTTTATATATATATATATATATATATATATATATATATATATATATATATATATATATATATATATATATATATATATATATATATATATATATATATAAAGTTTGCATACACTTAAGTTGAAGTCATTAAAACTCATTTTTTAGTCGGGGGCCTGGGTAGCTTAGCGAGCATTGATGCTGACTACCACCCCTGGAGTCGCGAGTTCGAATCCAGGCTGTGCTGAGTGACTCCAGCCAGGTCTCCTAAGCAACCAAATTGGCCCGGTTGCTAGGGAGGGTAGAGTCACATGGGGTAACCTCCTCGTGGCCACGATTAGGGGTTCTCGCTCTCAATGGGGCGCATGGTAAGTTGTGCGTGGATCGTGGAGGATAGCATGAGCCTCCACATGCGGAGTCTCCGCGGTGTCATGCACAATGAGCCACATGATAAGATGCATGGATTGACGATCTCAGAAGAGGAGGAAACTGAGACTTGTCCTCTGCCACCCAGATTGATGTGAGTAACCACGCCACCACAAAGACCTACTAAGTAGTGGGAATTGGGTATTCCAAATTGGGAGAAAAGGGGATAAAAATAAATAACAAGTAATTTTTTAACCACTCCACAGATTTAATATTAGCAAACTATAGTTTTGGCAAGTCGTTTACGACATCTTCTTTGTGCATGACACAAATAATTTTTCTTGCAATTGTTTACAGACAGATTGTTTCAATTTTAATTGACTACATCACAATTCCAGTGGGTCAGAAGTTTACATACACTAAGTTAACTGTGCCTTTAAGCAGCTTGAAAAATTCCAAAAAATTATGTCCAGCCTTTAGACAATTAGACAATTAGCTTCTGATAGGAGGTGTAATGAATTGGAGGTGTACCCGTGGATGTATTTTAAGGCCTACCTTCAAACTCAGTGCCTCTTTGCTCTTTGACATCATGGGAAAATCAAAAGAAATCAGCCAAGACCTCAGAAAAAAAAAAACACAAGTCTGGTTCATCCTTGGGAGCAATTTCCAAACGCCTGAAGATACCACATTCATCTGTACAAATAGTACGCAAGTATAAACACCATGGGACCATGTAGCCATCATACCATTCAAGAAGGAGACGCATTCATACCACTCTAGAAGGAGACGCATTCTGTCTCCTAGAGAACGTAGTTTTGTGCGAAAAGTGCAAATCAATCCCAGAACAACAGCAAAGGACCTGGTGAAGATGCTGGAGGGAACAAGTAGACAAGTATCTATATCCACAGTAAAACAAGTCCTATATCGATATAACCTGAAAGGCTGCTCAGCAAGGAAGAAGCCACTGCTCCAAAACCACCATAAAAAAGCCAGACTACAGTTTGCAAGTGCACATGGGGACAAAGATCTTACTTTTTGGAGAAATGTCCTCTGGTCTAATGAAACAAAAACGGAAATGTTTGGCAATAATGACCATCGTTATCGTTTGGAGGAAAAAGGGTGAAACTTGCAAGCCGAAGAACACTATCCCAACCAGGAGGGACTGGTGCACTTCACAAAATAGATGGCATCATGAGGTAGGAAAATATGTGGATATATTGAAGCAACATCTCAAGAAATCAGCCAAGAAGTTAAAGCTCAGTCGCAAATGGGTCTTCCAAGTGGACATTGACACCAAGGATACCTCCAAAGTTGTGGCAAAATGGCTTAAGGACAACAAAGTCAAGGTGTTGGAGTGGCCATTACAAAACCCTGACCTCAGTCCGATAGAAAATTTGTGGGCAGAACTGAAAAAGTGTGTGCAAGCAAGGAGGCCTAGAAACCTGACTCAGTTACACCAGTTCTGTCTGGAGGAATGGGCCAAAATTCCAGCAACTTATTGTGAGAAGCTTGTGGGAGGCTACCCAAAACATTTGACCCAAGTTAAACAATTGAAAGGCAATGCTACCAAATACGAACAAAGTGTATATAAACTTCTGACCCACTGAGAATGTGATGAAAGAAATAAAATATGAAATAAATCATTCTCTCTACTATTATTCTGATATTTCACATTCTTAAAATAAAGAAGTGATCCTAACTGACCTAAGACAGGGAATGCTTTCTATGATTAAATGTCAGGAATTGTGAAAAACTGAGTTTAAATGTATTTGGCTGAGGTATATGTAAGCTTCTGACTTCAACTGTGTATATGTATATATATATATATATATATATATATATATATATATATATATATATATATATATATATATATATACAGTTGTGCTCAAAAGTTTGCATACCCTGGCAGAAATTGTGAAATTTTGGCATTGATTTTGAAAATATGACTGATCATGCAAAAACACTTTTATTTTTTTTTTGTTTAAGACTTTTATTTAAGTCTTTTATTTAAGGATAGTGATCATATGAAGCCATTTATTATCACATAGTTGTTTGGCTCCTTTTTAAATCATAATGGTAACAGAAATCACCCAAATGGCCCTGATCAAAAGTTTACATACCCTTGAATGTTTGGCCTTGTTACAAACACACAAGGTGACACATACAGGTTTAAATGGCAATTAAAGGTTAATTTCCCACACCTGTGCAATTTTAAAATTGCAATTAGTGTCTGTGTATAAATAGTCAATGAGTTTGTTAGCTCTCACGTGGATGCATTGAGCAGGCTAGATACTGAGCCATGGGGAGCAGAAAAGAACTGTCAAAAGACCTGCCAAACAAGGTAATGGAACTTTATAAAGATGGAAAAGGATATAAAATGATATCCAAAGCCTTGAAAATGCCAGTCAGTACTGTTCAATCACTTATTAAGAAGTGGAAAATTCGGGGATCTCTTGATACCAAGCCAAGTTCAGGTAGACCAAGAAAGATTTCAGCCACAACTGCCAGAAGAATTGTTCGGGATACAAAGAAAAACCCACAGGTAACCTCAGGAGAAATACAGGCTGCTCTAGAAAAAGATGGTGTGGTTGTTTCAAGGAGCACAATACTTGTTGACCCCTCTCCAAACATTTCCCAGAGAAAAAGATGGTTTGGTTGTTGTGTGTCTGTAACAAGGCCAAACATTCAAGGGTATGTAAACTTTTGATCAGGGCCATTTGGGTGATTTCTGTTATCATTATGATTTAAAAAGGAGCCAAACAACTATGTGATAATAAATGGCTTCATATGATCTTCATATGATATGATTTTTGCATGATCAGTCATATTTTCAAAATCAATGCCAAAATGTCACAATTTCTGCCAGGGTATGCAAACTTTTGAGCACAACTGTATAAGACCAGGTTGAAATCCTTCTACATTAGGAATACAATAGAAACAAGGGCTCAGAAAGAGCCAGAGGCAACTCTTTTCCATCGCTAGTTTTCTCATGCTCTCTGTCACACTTTTCCTTTATTTATGGACTTACTCTTTCTTTCTGGACAGCAGAAGGCAGTCATTAAATAGGTGGAGGTACACAGGTCGAGTGGTAAGTTTAAATTTTGACCCAGATATACTCAAGTTCTGTGTGTCCACCTCTAAAAGTTCCCCGTGTTTGACCAGCCAGCGAGACTGAGAGATGAGTGGGAAAATCTAAAAAGAAGGAAGTTATCATTGCATATTTACAAGTTTCTTGTATTAGTAACTGAAATTTCACTTTATGTGCATAATACACCAGACATACTGAATGTATACAAAAACATGGAAATGAATGTTTGATGCTGTTTGCATGGTACCTTGCCCTCAAAGTGAATTTTCTTATTTAGATGAATTAGTTCTTCCATCCTCTTCATGGACTGCACACTGGAGTTACATTCCTTTATAATCTAGTGCAGCAGATGAGGGGGTTTTATTCATTGATCACATTTAGATTTCCATTTATTTTAATGTTATTGTAAATCATTGTTTATCTCACCTTTTTCAGCTCATTTAGAGCTTTGGTGGCAGTGTCCTCATCCCGAGATCCAGGAGTTGTTCTCTTCAAGATATTCTACAACAGACACACAGGGAATTTCTTTGATGGGGTACCATCTATGATTCTTATGAGGCTTGTTCTAAGGCAGTGGATGATTGATGTCATTAAGCAAGAGGAGATGATAGCATACCTCCACCAGCATTTTTAGGCGTGTGATCCTTTGAAAAGGAAGGATAAGGAATGATGTAAGAGGCAGCCTCTGGCATATGGGGTCCTCTTCCAGACGGGCAAGGATTCCAGGGAAACGAGGATTCTCTTGTCTAAGAAAACAAAGTAAGCATGTACACCTCTTAACTATGGCATTAATGCACCATATACATTTTTCTTAGTATTTCTGCTTCTCATTAGGTGGCACTGTTTACAAGAGCCGCTGATAGGTCTTTTCCTGATAGGCTTGATTGGTGACATAGGGCAGATAAACCCTCCGCAGTGCTGGACAGTGTCCAAGGACAATGTCACACACGTCAAAACGCAAAATGTCCCCTTCTAACCTATGCTCCAGATCTTGAAGAAACCTATGGAAGGGGAAAATTGAAAGAGAAAGAGAAGAGATGGGTGTTTAAGCTGGAACGCAGCAGTACTTTAAAAAAACACGGGTGAAACTAGCAAAATTGCAGTTACTCTTCATCTTCTCACCAGTCTCGCCAATTTTTTCTCACCTCTCACTGACTTCTTTCACATCAGGAAGTTTGGAGAAGAGCCACTGCCTCTCCTGGTTCCCAAGACATTCACACAGCTCAGGAGACATCATAAAATGGTCGACCGCAATAGACAGGCTTCGTATGTATGAGGCCTCTGATGTCACCAACTCAAACTTGGCCTGAAATGAGAAATCAAGTAAAAAAATATTGATTAGCTCCTGTCCCAGTAAACTGTGTTGGTAAATGAAGAATAAAAACATGATCGGAATGTGGAGTCACCTCCTGGAGTTTGCGCTCTTCATTGCTGAAGTTGTCCAGTTGTCCACTCATCCGAACATCAGGAATATCCTGCCAAAGAGAGAAGGTGGAGCCTCGTGATGAGCAGAATGAACTGGATGGAGAAAGGTTGCCAGGGGACACAGATTCCCCTCTTTCATCATCAGTTCCAGGCTCCGACCCCTGCTGCCTCTGTATCTCTCTGTTAATAGCAACGTCACTGTATTCCTGATACAAAATCACTGAAAGAATTGACGAGTGAGAGAGAGAAAGAGATAAATATATAAATAAATACAAAAATGTTGATACAAAATACTTTCGAATTCTTCATTTATCAGACGTACAGTTTGGCAGGAAGCGTGATAGGCGTTTAAAGCTACTGGGAGGACTGTCTGCATCTTCATCAATGGAAACCTTTCTCATACTGTGAAGAAAGGATAAAAAAAAGTTAAAAATAGAATGGGTTATCACTCTATTTGCTGAGGTGTACTTTGTTGGTACTAGTGAGGGTTAGATCTACCTCTGCTTGGAACTCCTCCGGTGTAGTGGCAGATTACAGTCAGAAGAGGGCAGTGGTGGTGCAGACCCCACAGGACTATGTGGTGCACTGTCACTTGATCCCCCTGAGAAGCGCTGTCTGGAGTTGGGTTTGTCTAAAAACAGAGAAGGAAGAGAGAAGGTTTACAAAAGGGACCTCAAACATTTAGTATTGGGTGTGTCATATTGACATTACATTACGAGACATTCACAAAAAAGTCTTTGATTGAACTAATCAGTCCTGATGAGTTACTTACAGTCTGGGCTGAGGTTTCCAGACAGGTGGCGGTCCCGCGAGGCCACTCGAGCAGAGAGGGACTTTCCCAGCTTAAGGGTAAAGGAGTTTTTCCTCTGGGAAAGTTGCAGACGGGAGATGAGCTCAGAAGCAGAGAAGCGCCTGCGCTCGTTGTCTGCTGAGCGGGAACGGGAGAGAGGCGGCAAGGTCCCATTGTTGGGTGCAGAAACTTCCAGAGCCCCACAGTCCTCCAGGCCTAGACTCTGCCTGCCCTCATCATTTACACCCACCTCCAATCTGGAAACCTCCTGAGAGGGATCTAAGGAGGGTTTTGGAGGAGTTGGTATGGAGAAGTCTTCATCTAGATTTGGGAGAGGGCTGGAACTCTGAGATGTGGGTATGGTACATCCCACCATGCTGAGTCCCCCTTCTACGAATGATTCAAAGGATCCCGGGAGCATGTAGTCACACTCCAGGCCTGGGCTGCTGAGAGACCTATCGCTCAGGATGTCTGGCGAGTACACTCTCATCTTGCGCCCTGTTTGTGACATGGCACATTAAGTGAGGAAAGGTACAACCGCTTGTCACATTCACCTCTAATTTACCACCATAATTTCAATGGGACACAAACAACCATCTTAGTGTAAAAACACATCTGCAAGAGCCTTGGCGTGGTATATTAAAGGAATAGTTCACTCAAAAATGAAATTCTATCATAATTTACTCACCCTCGATTTGTTTCAAACCTGTAAGACTTTCTCTGATGCGGAACACAAAAGGAGTCATTGTAACAAATAACGCGGTCTGTCTAGTCAATACAATGGCGGTCGATAGTAGCTCATTTTAAAGCTCAAAAATGACTCAGAATAGTTCATGTGACTTGTGCATCATATTTCAAGTCTTCTGAAGGCATAAGATATGTTTTGGTGAGAAATAAACCAAATGTAAGTAATTTTTCGTCTGCAATGTGTGTAATGAGTGCCATGATAAAAGCTGAAAACAATGCAATCTCACATGAATACGCATGCCATTGTGACCGAGCTACTCTTATGCAAAACGGAACATATGAATGCACAATGGACATCAAGATTTTCACTGGTAAAGTTGTTTTTCACCACAAGCTATTGTATGCTTGGAGATATAAGACAGTGAGATATAACGCAAAACTGCATAAACTACTTTTATGATACTTTTGGGTACTTTTTTAGGCTTTAAAGTTAGGTACTATCCACTGCCATTATATTGAACAGATGGACCGAGATATTCATTAAAACATTTCCTTTTATGCTCTGCATAAGTAAGTCATACAGGTTTTTTGGCATAGGTTGGGAAAATTATGACAGAATTTGACATTTTGGATGAACTGTCTCTAGTAGAATTGCACTATACCACAGCATATATACCGTACAAAATATTCAACATTAACTGGGCTCATACTGCTTCAAGAGTTGTGGAAGTACCCTTGCCCTATGATAAACTGATTATTTTTTAATGTGGAAATGTAGAAAGAATATGTCATGATACAAGTACAGTAAGTGAGACTGGCACTTACGTACGGACTTCTCCTTTAAAGATCCCATTGAGGTGCGTCTCTGTAGGCAAAATGGGTCTGGACTTTGGAACTCTAAGGGGGAAGAGGGGGAAGAGGGGGAGCTCTGATGCTGAGAGTCCAAAGAGTCCCTGTCCCCCAAGACATATGTAGGGGACAAAGGCAAAAATAATCCTCTAGAACCGAGGCTCTTAATTCCTGGTTCAGAATTTTCATAACCTGTCTCAGGTACTTCAGTAATAGGTGTCCATGTCTGATCCTGAGCCACCTCCACATCATTGCTGTCCTGGGTCAAATAATTGTCCAGTGTTGTGTCTGTACTCCCATTCTTGGCAAAGTCAGAGGGTCTGTTTCCTTTGCATCTGACAGGCTTGGAGCAAGGAGAGGAACTATGCTTTTCTGGTGTGTGTGATTGGAAACCATTAGTGCTAGGCTGTTGAAGTTCAATGAACGCCAATGTCTCCTGCTGATTCTGCCGCAGGAGAGGCCTTCCCTCCCGAGAGTCGCTCAAAGCCTGGGTCTCAACTGAGCCTGGGAACCACATGTCAGAGCTCTCCCCTCTGCAATGGAACACTTGGAGGTGAGGCTGAAAATCAAGGGGAGGAGACAATCCATAGCCAGGTAGCATGGCTCAGGAGGCACATGGGTACTGCAGAGCAAATGATAAAAAAAGAATAGAAGATACTAACTCAAATACAGATCAACCCAGAATCTGCACCTACAAAAACTTTGCAGAAAACTCTGCAGAATTTCAAAGTTCAATACACTCTGTGCCCTTTTCATAATCATTTATTAAATATTTTGGCTAATTGTAGCTATCAAAAAGCTTGTAAGTGACTCTCAGCAAACCACGTTTAAATCCATCAATGGGTCATTGACAAATAAGGTTTTCAGAGGAGATCAAAATTAGAAATCTAAAAATCTAGTTTAAACACATGTATCAAGTTTGTAGAAATGTATTCTTTGTGTCCATGTTGGTTTCATACATTTTTGAAAAACACTTATAACATTTACAAAAAACAAAAAAATATTTAATGACTTCAATATCAAGTTCTGTAACCATCAAATAAAATTAATTACAATTATTTGGTTGCTCTTTAATAAATGTGAATGTACTAAACGTAATAATTTATAAATAATAATAATTCAAAAATTTTTCAAGGGAAAAAAATATTTCTTACAAAAATCATGAATGTTTAGTCACCAATATCAAGCTTTTCTTCACGCACAGTCATGAGGATCTAAAGGGGTTGCCTCATTTTTATGTTTTTTTTTGTTTGTTTGTTTGTTTTTTGTTTTGTTTTGTTTTTTTCACATGAAAACAGAATGGCTACTTGCATGTTGGTTACAGCACAAGACTTTAATTTGGTGGACTAAGGTTTTTCAGATAATAATATGATAAAAAATAAAAATAAAATCCAGAAATAATAATTAAAGATTATTACAAATTACTTACACCAACATTTGTTTTTGTTTTTCAAGAATTTCAGCTTTTGTTGAGACTTTTATTATTATTATTATTATTATTATTTTACTGTCCCCAGACAGTTAAACCAATTATAATAAATATCAAAATAACTTTGGATTCAGACAATGAAAATATGTTCATCATCATAGTAGCGGTGTATTCAAGTACTTGCTTTGTGTGAATTGTATTTTTTATGTATTTATGATTAACTTAATAGATCTGGACAAAAAGAAAATAAGCGTCACATCACTGAACCTAACACAACACATTTTACATGTTTAAATCTATACACATAACACAGTTTACCTTGTTTAAATCTATTCTGTAGAATTTTCCCAAAATCTGTGCTGAAAATATGTTGAAAAATGTCTGGGCATGTTTCCAGATAACCTTTGTCTGTTTAGACAATTCTACACTTGTGCTGAAAATTCAAAGAACTTAAATATCCTAATCAAGAGTATGCAAATCATATGTACTGTTAGTGTGCTGCATATGATGTCATATTCCAAATGTAAATGAAACCTTTTCTGGGTGTGTACATGCAGGTCTTAAGAGCCTTATAAACACTACAGTAACATTTCTTCTGGACTTGAACAACTTTTGTATTTCTATAGTTACACAAAGAAGATTATATCCCTCTGGCCAATGTTTTTTGCTGTGCAGATTTATGCCCAGTAAAGCTCTGCTTATCTCTGCAGTTTTTGTGGATTTGGCGTTCCTCTGTGTAACTGGGTAAAATTAAGTCTAGCTGAAAATATTGGAAGCTCTTCCCCATAGCAGGCTTGGCTCAGTCGCTGTGCCTTCCTGTTCTAATTAAAGAGTGCAGCATGCAGCCCTCATCCCCTGTACTTAGCTAAATCATTTACAGCCGGATCTCTTACTCCAAACATAGCTGCTCCTGTACTTTAGTTTTGCATGTAGATTTCAGTTACATGAGGACACTCACATGAGAGCTCTCCAACTATGATAATGGGCAAAGTGTCTAGTCTTGCAAGCAGCTGGAGTCATGTGGATTACTTTTATGCTGCCTTTGTGTGATTTTTGGAGTGTCAAAATTTTGGCACCCATTCACTTGTATTGTATGGACCTACAGAGCTGAAATATTCTTCTAAAAATCTTAATTTGGGTGCTGCAGAAGAAAGAAAGTCATACACATCTGGGGTGGCATGAGGGTGAGTAAATGATGAGAGAATATTCATTTTGGGTGAACTATTCCTTTAAAGCAAAATAAAGCATTATTTTTGTGATAGTTTGTGACTATCAATTGCAAATCTCTCAAACAATCTCAAACTCTTGTACCCTTAAACAAATATTTGCTGTACCTCCATTTCCTCATAGGACACAAAAGAACATGAGTATTCCCCCATCTCAATTTCTCTCTGAATGCAGAATGTACACACAATTAATTCTCTCCTTTCCTCCACTGCATGATTCATCATGATTCACAAGCATAAGTACTACCACACATTCTAGCATACAATTTTGAAAAGCCCAGAAAACACACAATCTGACCCCTCTTCCCTGATAAAAACCATTCCCACATCTGCACAACAAAACCCTAAAAACACAAAGCACAAATGGGTTACCTGTTCTTCACTCTAAACAAAGGCTCCCTTTATTTCTCCAGATGGGGAACGCTGTTAGGTGCACAAGAGATTTGAGAGTTAAGGAACAAATCTAAATTCCTCTAACACACACACTAAATTAAAAGTGCAACCAGTTTAAAATACTGCACAGACAGATCGTGATTAGTTAAAGATAAAAGACTGACACTTAAACTGGGTCAAGTTTGGTAAGTTTAAAGTAGCATTTGGCTGACAGCTGACTGAGCTCACAGAAAGAAACAAAAACAGCAATTTTAGTGTATAATAGTAATAGCTGGAACTACAGTGGTGCGGGACACACCACACTGTGCAAAACGAGCAGACATTATATGAAAGAAACATTTGAATGCATGTGGCCTGAAAGCCACAGTGTGTCCAATATACGGAAACATTTGAGTAGTAATTGCATTAGTTTACTCACAACTAACCCACAACTTAAACCTAACCCTAACGGTACTTAGACCATTACTGCGTTCTTTCACTTGCATCTTTGCAAATGTAGTAGATACATGTGATGTACACATACAGGTATGTATGAAATACATGTGATGTCAAAGGCACAGCACAGGTAAACATTCCAGCCTGATCTCATGAAAACTGAATTGCTTTGGTGACATAATTTTTGCAAAATGATATGACATGGTTCCTTACAAGTATTGTGGCAATTCCGTGGTGTAATGTCCACTGAGTAGCACTCTTAGCAAGTTGAGTTTTCTCCCAAACAGTTAAGGTTTTTAATGTTAATGCTCTACCGATTTTTAAATGAACTAAACCTACCTTACTACCTGAAATCTTAAAACCTGAACTAACCGATAGTGTCATAAAAAGCAAATGTAAGATGAAAAACAAATGAGGTTTTCAGGGTTAATGTTCTACCGAGTTATAAAACAACAAATCTTATCTCCCTATCCTAAACCTTAAACCTAAACCTAACAGATAGTGTCATAAAAAGCAAATGGGAGATGAAATACAGAATAGCCGAAGCAACCACGTCATCTTATGACACTTTCGGCTTATGTGTTAACTCACGTGCTGTTCGGGACTTGTACCCCAGTCCTTTGCATCACAAGTGCAACACTCTATCAGTTAAGCTATCACACAATTTGTTTGCACTTGAACAAGCTTGTAAATGTAGTTGGTTATGTAATGCAAACATTAAAATGTATCGCCTTCATGCAAAATAGTAAAAGTCATGCACTAAAGTAAAAGTTAGATGTCTTAAAATTACATTGGATGAGGAACAAGTTGAAAAGTAAGTGTTTATGAATGGATAATCTGTCATTTTAATTGTGATTTGTGTGAAAGGGAGTATAAGTCATTGTTATATTGGGACCTCAAGTGCTTATTGCACCAGGAAACTTCCACGATACGTTCAACGAGCCACTTAAAACTCATGTTGCAAAAATGTAGCTAAAGTAACGTGATTCTATGAGACCAGGTTGGAACAAATAGCGCATTGTGGCGCTTGTCTGGAAATCGGCACATTGGGTCCGGTTATAAGCAGAAAAACATTTGGAACTAAAACACTGATTTTCTGTGTTATCATGTTGTGACAGTGGAACAGCTAACTAGTAGCACACAGAGCTGTTGGAACTGTTGTAAAGCATAATTTTATAACCCTGTACATGTGCTATACAAATGAAACGTACTGTACAAAGAGCCAAAGTGATTTTGTAAATGCTCCACATAACCATCACTATAAAAAAAATATGATAATACACTACATTAAAGCCCATTATGATATGGCTATATACCATACATCCAATTTCATCTCTCACAACTAATACAATTTTCAGTTAAATCCACTATATCATTTTCAGTGTTATTAACATGTTATTTTTGGATGTTTTTGTCTTTTTTGTATCTGTTTTCCCTGTAATTTTGGAGGGCTCCTGTAAGTCAGGGCATCTACAAAGTAAATGAAAAGAAAACTAGTATCTTCTTCACTGTAGTTGCAGTTAAAGAAACATCATTCCCTCTGACATGCTGCAAAAAATCAAAACAAAACAAAAAACATGCAGAACAACATGACTACTCGAATATGTAATATAACATGGTATTGAGCATTGTCAGAGTCAGGAACAATAGATACACAAAGATACACAAAGAAGAACTGCACATTTCTTTCATAGTGTAGCTGTCTACACAGATGCTCTGCACAGCTGTAAAGCATAAATCCTACTGGGAAATAACCTACATCATAATTCTGATAAATGACTGCAGACAAATTTGTTGAAGATACAACTCCAAATTTTGACTGAAAAACACACATGCCCCTTTTCCCTCTTAATGTCCTAGAATATTGACTTGCTGGAGCTCAGGGTCTAACAGTGTGGTGTGATGGGCTTTCTGTTTGTGTGTTATATTGTTCTGAGGTAAACTCACACCACTGTTCTAATTGGTCTGTGACAGAAAGCTCAGATTCAGGGTGTATCAAGGCATCTGCTATTCAAATTCAAATGCCTAATTTTTAGCTCCTGCAACTATGCCACACAGCTTGAAGGCAAGATACAGGTGGTGACTAACAATATGAAGACATTATTTGTCAAAGATAAATCGTTACCCCATGAGGAGTTTCCTTTCATGAACTGGCCTTAAAATCATACGGTTTTGAACTTCAGATGCTATCCTGACTCTGGATGTAAGGCTCTGCTGGCTGACTACATTCTGGGTAAAGTGTTAATTTTTCTTTAAATAATGGAATGGATGAAATTATAATGGACTACTAATATCCAGGGTTCCCACACTTTTGGGACCATTGAATTTCTATGATTTTTCTAGTTGTTCATGATTACTGGAAAACACTTTTTTTATTATTATTATTTTATAGAGATTGCACTCACAAGAAGCAAAGGTTTGTAGCCAATGTAATATTTTTGACCTGAGCTAGTAAACTAGACAAGTGTATATAAATAGGTTATAACATGTTATGTATTGGTCATTTCTGACCTGTTTAAAAACAGTGAAAAACTAACTTGTATTTGGTCAAAATGCCTTTGGATTCTCCACAATAATTAATAAATAAATATGTAAAAAAAAAAAAAAAAAAAAATATATATATATATATATATATATATATATATATATATATATATATATATATATATATTATATATATTAGTACATTTAAATATATCCAATGTCAGGGTGTTTTGGGTTACTAGGGCATTGCTAGGGCGTTGCTATACTAGGGAATTACTAAATGATTACAAGATTATTTGCTTACTGGCTTACCGGTTGTTTGGAATTAACAAACATATCCAACATCCAGAAAAATACAACCAGGAAGTGAGACTGTATCCTTGTCCATCATGGCCATCAGGTGAGTAGATAGATCCCTTGAACTAAAATGTGCTCCAAAGTCTGAAAATCAGTGTGTAACTCTAAGATGTGTCACTACCGAACACATTCTCTGCAATTAAAATTTTTAGGGTGTTAATCTAAAATATTATGTTTTTATTTATGTACAACTGTTCAAATCTTAAGATCCTTCTCTTAAAATGAATAGATGAATGTAACATTTTGTGACTTCTGAAATAATCATGTCTGTTTCGGTAGTGACAATTTAATTATAATTTTAGCTCATTTTAGCTAATGATTACTAGGAAATAATCATACTCCTTGAACAGTTGTACCAACATAAAAAACATAACATGTTAGATTAACTACCAGAGAATGTTAAGGAATAGCAGAGAATGTGCTCGGTAATGACAGTTCTTGAAGTTACAAATTGATGGTTCAGATTTTAGAGCACATTTACTTCAAAATGATGGGATCCAACTTCTTGTCCATATGGCGATAATGGACAAGGATGCAGTCTCACTTCATGGTTATGGCTAAAATCATGATCAGCCAATGGACCAAAACTTTTTGTGTTTCAGTAGTGATATGAAAATGTGGGATAGTATTTTTAAATAAATTTGAATTTACGTGGGACAGGCACATCCTAATAGAAAGTACTCTATAAATTATGATTTTGTATATATTTAGCTTAGTATTATCTCAATTAATGCCTTGGGTTTAATAGATCATAATATATTCTTATGAATATCCAATATCTAAATGCTTAATTGTTTTTGATTTCTTTTTTCTTTTTATTGCGGGAGTGCAGTTTGAACTAATTCAGTAGAATGGCCCAGATATGTGTGGTGACATTTTTAATGGAAGACTATGGGATATTTCAATAATTTTTCTTCTGCCGGATGGGCATTTTTATTCTGAAATAAAAACTCTTTTAGAATATAAACCATGATTCTGTATTAGTTTTAAACATATAAAATGTGTAAGTATTCCAATAATCAGATTATGTTACTCAAAATGAAGGGTTTATTACCCTTACCTACCTTTACTACAAACTGTAGTCTACCAGGTCATAGGTTTTGTCCTGAACAGAACAATTATTTGGAAATTTTCTATAAAACAGAGGAGTTAAAGATTCTATTATTTTCCATGTCTTTTCCTGCCCTTGAAATAACCATTTTAAAATCCCCTGATATTTACAGGTTTTCCATGCCATGTTAATATAACTATGGGAATTCTGTTAATATGTGAAGGTATTGTTCTAGAAGAGAAAGAAGCAAATTAATTTCAGAGATTATGGATTTAAAGGGATAGTTCACCCAAAAATGAAAATTCTCTCATCATTTTCTCACCCCACCATCCCAAATGTGTATGACTTTCTTTTTCTGTAGAACACAAACAAAGATTTTTAGGAGACTGTCTCAGCTCTGTGGGTCTATACAATGCAAGTGAATGGGTACCAAAATTATGAAGCTCCAAAAGTACATAAAAACAGCATAAAAGTAATCCATAAGACTCCAGTGGTTAAATCCATGTCTTCTGAAGCGATATGATAGGTGTGGGTGAGAAACTTTCACTTTCACATTCTTCTTTTGTTTTTGGCAATTTGTATTTTTTGCACGTATCACCACCTACTGGGTAGGTAGGTGAATTTATAGTAAAAATGGTCTTAAATATTGATCTGTTTCACACACACACCTATCATATCACTTCTAAAGATATAGATTTAACCACTGGAGTCTTATGGATTACTTTTATGCTGCTTTTATGTCCATTTTGGAGCTTCAAAATGTTGTTACCCATTTACTTGCATTGTATGGACCCGCAGAGCTGAAATATTCTTCTAAAATCATTGTTTGTGTTTAGTAGCAATGAGAAAGTCATACACATCTGGGATGGCATGAGAGTGAGTAAATGATGAGAGAATTTAAATTTTTGGGTGAACTATCCCTTTAAATTCTCTTGGGGTGAGCGGGGACAGCTGGAGGTGGAGAACACTTTGTTTGTGTTTGGTGTGGGGCCTGATCCCTCAAAGTGCCTGAGGCCTTCTTCCACCTACTCCATCAAGACAAACACTGAAAATCCCTTTTCACCTTCACAAAGCATTGACATTGCCCTAAACCCTTTCAACACTAATACAACAAAGAGACAAAACTGTAACAACACCTGGTATAAGGTTTGACTCTAACAAGCTGAATTTCTTTGTACCATTTCACACCATCTTTTCTCTTCTTTTTTAAAAATGTTTTATCCCCTTTTCTCCCCAATTTGGAATGCCCAATTCCCACTACTTAGTAGGTCCTCGTGGTGGCTCAGTTACTCACCTCAATCCGGGAGGCGGAGGACAAGTCTTAGTTGCCTCCACTTCTGAGACCGTCAATCCGCACATTTTATCACGTGGCTCGTTGTGCATGACACCAAGGAGACTCTCAGCATGTGGAGGCTCATGCTACTCTCCGTCATCCATGCACAACTTACCACGCACTCCATTTGAGAGTGAGAACCACTAATCATGACCACGAGGAGGTTACCCCATGTGACTCTACACTCCCTAGCAACCTGGCCAATTTGGTTGCTTAGGAGACCTGGCTGGAGTCACTCAACACACTCTGGATTCATGACTCCAGGGGTGGTAGCCCCCCCATCTCTTCTTAAAGAAAAATGTTACCCTTTTTGGGACATCTGTGCACTCACCATCTTTCAACATCAACACCTCCCATACTGGACACACCCAGTCAAAAACAGAAGGGTTATGAACACATGACAGTAGTGTTAAGAGTGGAAACAATACATTATTATTAAATGCTGCAGTTTAATGTGTAATTGATCTGAAAATGTACACAAATATACTGAATGGTGCATCCTTAGAATCACATTGTTTATTCTAAGTCCACTTAGCTTAGACTACAGGCTTGTTTTGTCTGTGTCACTAAAAGTATTAATGCTTTTAAATCTCTTTGGGGGTTTTAATCGTACATGTTGACTGTTTATTGTCTAATTATAAAACAGTAATTTCCAATCCTCTAATCTAATAAGACAAGTAGCGTTACATCCATGAGTGTTGTTGTTTAGAATAACAATTTTGGGACACTTCACAATTTTTATCACTCCGCTTGCCTCTGTTTGCCGCATTCTAGGTTGACAGTTTGCCTGTTGCTTAGCGGCCAGTATTGGGAAGCTACTTGAAGTAATCCATTACAGATTACTTATCTAAAATAGTTATCAGATATCTTCACTGATTAATTCATAAAAAACTTTACTAATTAACTATTAAGTTGATTTCTAAAACAAATTTCACAGAAAAGTTTTTTTTTTCATCAAATTCAAAATAATGTTTATATTCTGATAGAAATGCAAACATACACATAAGTCATAAGTTGTACATATGAACAAAATTCATGTTTTTAAATATATTCTACATAAACAATATTATTTAGAAATACAGTATGTGTAACCCAAGTAATATACTTAGAGTAACTTAATTGGAAGTCAGTAACTGTAATCTTTTTTATAAGAATTTTAAATGTAATATGTTATACAGTACTTCTTTTGACTAAAAAGTAATTGAGTTACAGTAATTAATTACTTTGTAATAATAAATAATAGAAGTTCCAACAAAGCCTTGAAATTACTTAACTGATCTATGTAGCAGAAAATATTCACAAGCAACTTTTCTGAAGGTCAGAGTTGTTTCTAAGGAGAAAAATCTTCTTTAGAAAGGAAATCAAAGCAATCTCATAAATGATAGGGTTTAATAATAAAGACATTTTTTATCCTTTTGTCAGAACACAGTATCAGTATTTACCATTTACTGCATGACTGCACTATGCAGACCCTTCACATAGTCCTGCTTATGTTTGCTTTATCCATACAGCTCAATCAGTTCATAATGTGCCGTTAAATTTGCTTCACATTGAAACGATGACCTACTTTTCCCACTCTATTCACATTCATTTAGACTCAGCTTCCTGTTTTCTTTCACTCTCTGCTCGGCAGGTGAACCAAGCCTGCAAATTCTCCCCCCTCCCTCTTCCTTTATTATATGGACAGGTAAAGACTAGTCACTCGGAGCTGCTTGTTTTGAAATATGATCAGGTACACTGCTTTCAATGTGAGACTGACCGTGCAGCAGGCTACACTTATTATTTGTCATATATTTGGTAATACATGCAAATATAATAATTTTAATGCAAAGTTGGTTCAGCATATTTAGTATAAACCTGTTAAAAAGTATAGTTCACACATTAACTTCTTGCAAAATGATTATTGTAAAATTGTGGCTCATTACATTTACTAAAATCAAAATCACAGTTTGTAATACTAAACTACAGTCTGTACAATTTAAAGGTAAAGTCTGTCATTTTTGTGCCACTAATATCACCAAATGGAATTGCAAAAATAATGAACGCTCCCCCCATCAGCCATGGTCGGTCAAATAGATAATTCCACCATAAATTTACACCACTGTTTGAGTGAATGTTGCTTTTTCAGACAGGTTGGGATGCTCAAACAAACAGAGCAATGTTTAAATAGCACCACAGAGCCACAGTGTTTGCACTTTTTCAGGGGAATTAACCTATGAGGGAATTAACCTAAAGGCTTAATTATAGTTATTTCTGCATACAAAGCTTGGAGAAAGTATTTTAACTAGGCTGTCAATAAATTGTATTAATTACATTAATTAAATTAATTTTATAAATCAATATTTACAACAACAACAACAACAAAAAGCCCAAAAATAAAGATAATTTACTATATAATACTTAAAATAATTATAAACATAATATAATTACAATAATTTAGATAATGGGTTAGTAACCCGGTAAAGCACAGAATAGACAATACAAAAAGTGGCTTTAGAAGTCTATTTATTGCTTCTTTTATTTCCATATCATTGAACATAAGCACATTATTGGCCTGCTCTAGACAGCAATCCATTTTGTAAATGAGTTTCTCAATGTCTCACAGGACGCGTTCCGGAATATTCTGGGATCAATGCAAGTTAGGCTCAAAGGACAGCATTTGTGGCATAATAATTATGACTCGTCCCTCCTTTTCTTTATAAAAAGCAAAAATCGAGGATACAGTGAGATGCTTACAGTAGAAGTGAATGGTGCCAATTTTTGGAGGGTTTAAAGGCAGAAATTTAAAGCTTATAATTTTATAAAAGCACTTACATTAATTCTTCTGTTAAAACTTGTTTATTATTTGAGCTCTAAAGTTATCGTCTTTACGGTCGTTTTAGGGTTTACAGCATTACATCAACATGGTGGCAAAGTTGTAAAATTATATAACTTTGCACAGAAATGTTAGTAAGCGATTTTGTCACACTAAAATCACGTTAACACACATATTGTTTACGTCTTGTAGCTATAATTTTAAAACAGTGAGTATTTTAATGTTTATGGTTTGGCCACATTCGCTTTTTTAAAGAACAGGAGGAACAAGTATATTTTTGTGGTAATCATTATTTTGCCATAGATGCTGTCAATTGAGCTTAACTTGTATTGAACCCATAATATTTCTTTAATGCATTAAATCAGTAGCCTTAATTTTGACAATGAAAAAAAATGACACACATCAACTTTAAATTTTACAAAAAAAAAAAACAAAGAAAAAAACATTTGAAATTCCAAAAATCTATGAGACCAAATAATACCTGCAGTGCTGGTATTCCTTTAAGATTTTCTCTGAGAGGCTGTATTCAGGGGTTTTAAATCCATGTAATAAAGTCACGCAGATTATTTTATTCACATAGATTTGATGGGTCCAAGCCAACTGAGTGCCTGAAAAAGCCTGCAGGCTGCAGCGCTAAACAGGTGTGCACAAAGTGGAGCCAGAGAAAGGCCTTTTACACATACCAGTAGGGCTTGGCTTTTACAAGATCAGTTTTCATAGACAAACACAACCATGTGCACACATACTCAACCATACAAAACAACAACACTCACCCACTCATGCACATTGACACATATTTGTATGAGCATACTTAATGAGAGGAGGCACAGATACCTTGACACATATTTTTATAAACATTAAAAGCATTTAATAGCATTTAATAGCACAGTGTGTTATAGATTGCCAGGTGATCTAATGTTTCTACGTATTTAAACCATAAACTTCCAAAAGCTTTTTCGAAGTAATGCAGCGAACAAATAGTGCTTGTTAGGTTAACATGTTACTCTAAGTGGATTTTGGAGCTTCAAAAATTTGGCACCCATTCACTTCATTGTATGGACTTACAGAGCTGGGATATTCTTCTAAAAATCTTAATTTCTGTTCTGCAGAAGGAAGAAAGTCACACACATCTGGGATGGCATGAGGGTGAGTAAATAATGAGACAATTTACATTTTTGGTTGAACTAACCCTTTAAATACATTTTCATTACTCTAAAACAAACTACAATGGTCTAGCTCCGCAGTACTTAAGTGACCTTCTACCACACTATATTCCATCACGTTCATTACGATCGCAAAACTCTGGCCTGTTAGTAGTTCCTAGAATATCAAAATCCACAAAAGGAGGTTGACCCTTCTCCTGTTTGGCTCCTAAATTATGGAATAGTCTCCCTAACACTGGATGCAGACACACTCACTGAGTTTAAGTCTAGACTAAAGACTCATCTATTTAGCCAGGCATACACCTAATTTATTCTTCACCACACAATTAGGCTGCTTTAGTTTGGTCTGCTGGAATCTGAAACATTGATCATGATCTATAACTCTGCAAAAAATTTAATGGCATCTATGCTAATATTATTCTATTTGTTTCCATGTCTCAACCTCGGGACTCCTATCCCGAGGTCACCAGAACCGGCTGGATCCAGCTCCATTCCTGCTTGGTATCGGACTCCACTGCTACGAGTGGATGATGACGACTAAATGCAGCTGGTGCCAGCCAGACATCACTTCAGTCTATTACGATGGACCTCAGAGGATGAACTGATGCCAACTCCAACCATAAGACATGGGATACTTCATATGCCATTGCCTGAACCTTGGACTTAGGATAGACCTCACCAAAATTACTGGCCGGTTAACTGCAAAGCACCTCTTTGATCTCGGCCTGCATCACCTTGGTCTAATGATGGACTACACTCTTGAAATGGAATACATAGACTGTCAATAAATTGCCAACAAAAGCCTTCATCAGCCAACTAACAAAGGACAATTGCATCTATGTGAATTTCTGCAGTTAATCCAGGATGAACTTCAAAGAAATTAGTCATTGAGCTTACAGTTCTTACAAAATCTTCGTTTAAACACTGGCCCTTAACACTTAGTTTAATAATTTGAAACCATGACTTGCACTGCACATAAATAAGTAATATTGGCGTTATATTCATGATGTTAGTCAGAGGAGAACTGGCCTCCACAGTGAGCCTGGTTTCTCCCAAGGTTATTTTTCTCCATTAATCAACATTTTATGGAGTTTTGAGTTCCTTGCCACAGTCACCTTCAGCTTGCTCACTGGGGTCCTAAATACAATTATTATTGAACTACTTATTTTTATACATACTTCATAATTGTATTTTATCAAACTACACAATGATGACTAAGACATTATAGATAATGTGGTTTCATTTTCTGTTAATGCATGATTTTCTGTAAAGCTGCTTTGAAACGATGTGTGTTGTGAAAGGTGCTATACAAATAAAAATGACTTGACTTATAATAAAATCACAGTCCTAAAATACTAAAAGTAAAATAAAATTTAAATATACTGAAAAAAGAAGAGTAACTGAAACTAGAAAACACTTAAAAAAAAAAAAAAAAAAAAAACTAACAGTCAATCTATTTGACTAAATTGTAAATAAATAAAACTTAATTCATAATTTAAAACTATCCTGCTTTTTTATACATATTTTGGGCCACAAAGCTTTTGCAAATGCAAAAAAGAGACTACAATAAAATGGTTAAACATTAAACCTTCTGAGAGCTGCGGGAAAGCAAGTTCATTATCATGGACGACCCCCACTCGCAAATAAGATCTTTGACATATGTAGACACTTTCCTCATTCCCCAAATAACTGTGCTTCTGTCATTCTACTTAAATTGCCCAGTAAGCTGTAGCCGAGAACAAACAAAGAGTTTCGTCTGTCCCAGATCACGCAACAAGAACAGACCCTGTTTGTGTGGCTTCATCCCATCTGTGCTGCTGGGCTGACCATTGGGGAAAGCCCTAATAGCATGTAGTCACACAAACAAGGCCTGTTCTTATTACTGCTTCCCAAACCTCTTCCGTCACCATCTGTTCATTCTGCAGGTGAACGTTGCTGTTTTTTCAGCCCTTACAAGACCTTTAAGGCCAGCCGTACTAACAGAGTTGAGTGAAGGGCTTTAGAAGAGGGGCCTGAGGATCTGGATCCCCCTTCCACCCCGAGTGGTCCTGTTGACCTGAATTCAGCAAGCTAAATGAGGGAAACTGAGGACAGAACATTCTGCACGCAGAGAGCCCAAATGGGATGGAGTATTTCTGGGTGTGGCATGGCGCCCTTTTTCCCCATACTGCAGTTCTGGTACATGTAGGTGCAGATACTAATTTACCCCTCTGCCTCTAACTGACAGGTGAAGGGGCAGGTGCTCCAAATGCAGGAGAAAAAATGGGAGGGAGGGGAGTTAGTTCATTTTATAGGAAAAAGTGAACTGTAAATCAGTAAGAAGTCTCAGCGAAGTTGTGTATTACGCTTCAGTCAAAAGACACAAATAACAATTTTTGGTACCATATCCAAAAAAAACTTTTGGCCAAAAGTTTGGAATAATGTAAAGATTTTGCTCTTATGGAAAGAAATTGGTACTTTTATTAACCAAAGTGGCATTCGACTGATCACAATGTATAGTCAGGACATTAATAACATGAAAAATTAAACTACTTCAAAGAGTCCTCATCAAAAAATCCTCCACGTCCAGCAATGACAGCTTTGCAGATCCTTGGCATTCTAGCTGTAAGTTTGTCCAGATACTCAGGTGACATTTCACCCCACGCTTCCTGTAGCACTTGCCATAGATGTGGCTGTCTTGTCGGGCACTTCTCACGCACCTTACAGTCTAGCTGATCCCACAAAAGCTTAATGGGGTTAAGATCTATAACACTCCTTTCCAGTTATCTGTTGTCCAATGTCTGTGTTTCTTTGACCACTCTAATCTTTTCTTTTTGTTTTTTTGTTTCAAAAGTGGCTTTTTCTTTGCAATTCTTCCCATAAGGCCTGCACCCCTGAGTCTTCTCTTTACTGTTGTACATGAAACTGGTGTTGAGCGGGTAGAATTCAATGAAGCTGTCAGCTGAGGACATGTGAGGTGTCTATTTCTCAAACTAGAGACTCTGATGTACTTATCCTCTTGTTTAGTTGTACATCTGACCTTCCACATCTCTTTCTGTCCTTGTTAGAGCCAATTGTCCATTGTCTTTGAAGACTGTAGTGTACACCTTTGTATGAAATCTTCAGTTTCAATTTCAAGCATTGTATAGCATTCATTCCTCAAAACAATGATTGACTGACGAGTTTCTAGAGTAAGCTGTTTCTTTTTTGCCATTTTTGACCTAATATCGACCTTAACACATGCCAGAACTCAAAAACAAACACAAAGCCAATGTTAATTTTCATATAATGAACCAAATAGCTTTCAACTGTGTTTGATATGACGGCAAGTGATTTTCTAGTAACAAATTAGCAATTTAGCATGATGGCTGCTGGAAATGGGGCCTGTATAGATTTGATCAAAAATATTGTAATGTCCTGACTATATTTTGTGATCAGTTGAATGCCACTTTGGTGAATTAAAGTACCAATTTCCTTCCGAAACAGCAAAATCTGTACATTATTCCAAACTTTTGGCCACCAGTTTATATATATATATATATATATATATATATATATATATATATATATATATATATATATATATATATATATATATATAAACATTATATAATCATGGTAACATTCCCAAAACTTGGTACTATCAATGTCCAAAATAACATGTTAATGTTGTGGTATGTCCAGTAAACAATGGTATTACCAAGGGAACATATCAAAAAGAATGGTAATATTACAGTATGGAAGATGTTAAAGAAACCATGGTATTACCATGGTACCATGTCAAAAATAACATAGTAATGGAGTGGTACATGTCCAAAGAAACATGGTATTATCATTGTAACACACTCCAAAAACATGGCACTACCATGGTTCATGTTTAAGAAATCATGGTATTATCATGGAACCATGTCCAAAATAACATGATGATGTTGTGGTACACCCAAAGAACAATGGTATTACCATGGTAACATGTCCAAAGACATGGTAATATCATAGTATCTTTTTTAAGAAACCACAGTATTATATGATTTCCATGTCCAAAAAAAACAAAAAAACATGGCAATGTTATCATACATATCCAAAAACATGGTATTACCATGGTATAATGTCCAAAAAACATGGTAATGTTGATGTACATGTCTAGAAAAACAATGGTGTTACCATGGTAACATGTCCAAAAATGCATGGCAGTGCCATGGTAATGTTGTGGTATGTCCAAAAAAGAAACATGGTATTGTATTGGTATTACCATGGTACAATTTCCAAAATAATGTGGTTATGCTGTGGTACATGTCCAAAAAAACATGATACTGACATAATACCATTGTAAGATTGTGGTACATGTCCAAAAAACATAGTAAAATTTTTTCAAAAAACAAAAACAAGTTAATAACATTGTACTGTTTGTTAGTGGATTCAAGGAGTAGGACATAAAGAATAGCTTGATTGATGAAGACCAAGACATTGCCTCAAAAAAACATAAACATGCCTGTTTGTTCACTTGTATTTGTTACCAAACATCTTGTGCCATTTAGTGCTCCCTCCACTATCAGTTTTATCTCTACCTGCATATGCAGTATGAGCATGCAGTGAGTCATCCAAACACATTCAGCAAAAACACAGGCTGGCACGGCCGAGCTGGAGGATAACGATAGACATTCCAAAGGTCTGGCCGCCCCCACTGTCTCTCTGATGTTAATATCGGCCAACAGTTTTAACTAAAGCAAAGCACCACCAAGCTACACCATGTCTGTTTCATTCATGCTAAAACACATCCTGCAGCATTGAAAGTTCACTCCTGTTACCAAAGATCCATGAAGACATTGAAAATTGTGCTTGTCTTAGATGACTCTCTTACAGGTGTCAATCTTCTGGTTGTGTACTGGATAAAGGGAAGGGCAAGAGTTTCACAAACAATTCATCTGGTCAACAACGTCCACCCAGTCTGCGTGTATGAAAACCACCTGATCTCACTCCATTCAGGCAGGACCATAATTGTGTGGGATAATCACTGTTACTAAAAGGATATCTCTTACACTTCCAATGGTACTGTATGACGCAGTAATTACACACAATGGTTTCTGGTTCTATACAGGATGAGGATGAATACAAATGAAGATGAATAAGGGAGATTTTATTGGGATGTGATACTTCTTTGTTTGTCCACATATCCTCATATGGTCATTCATTCATGAGCTATGAGAATGATATTGGTTTTATTTGAGGTTAAAAGCATACTCAATTTCCAGGTAGATGAACAATCCCATGGCATATTAGACTACAAGTAGCTACCTAAACTCAGACATTATGAAGCTAGTTTAAATGTGATTCATGTAATATCTGCACTGCTAGCATTACCAAAAATAAAATAATTTTCACATTTCTGGGTTTGAAACATGGAAGCAAACTACAGTGGGGTAAACTATAGCAGTGAAAGGGAGACCACTGCAAATAATAATTATTTATTTGTATTTATTTTTTATTTTAATTTTTTTGCATTTCCATTTGCTCCAACAGGAAAAGGAAATGGCCACTGTTACGTTTTTACGACTTTACAATAGAGGAAAAAATTGAAAGCGATGGATTATTGAAGTCAGAAGAGACAAAGATGCCAAATGAACTGGTATTCCATTAGCAGCTATTTGAAACCTCATTGCTACAGTTGTGACTTGCATTTTCTTTTCTTTTTTTATAGGCTAATGTCAGGGTAATATAAAAGAACAAAGAACAATGTTATTAATTTACACTAAATAATAATTTTAAAATATATATTTTTTAAAAAGTTTGCAAGATTAACACACCTATTATATCGCTTCTGAAGACATGGATTAAAACACTGGAGTCATATGGATTACTTTTATGATGCTTTTATGTGCTTTTTGGAGCGTCAAAATTTTGCTTTGTATTGTATGGATCTACAGAGTTGAGATATTCTTTTTAAAATCTTTGTGTTCTGCAGAAGAAAGTCTGGCGATGGAATGAGGGTGAGTAAATGATGAGAGAATTGTCATTTTTGGGTGAACTATTCCTTTAATCATGTCAGGCATCATCACAGGCTGTGAAAAGGGCCCATAGCAAAAAAAAAAAAAAAAACAGGCTCCTCAAACATTAATTCTGTCTGCCATTCGTTGAAATAAACCAATAGCCTCACCCCAAACTCACACTGTAGGTTAAGCCAATGTTTCTGTGTCGGGCAGTGTCAGGCTTTTGATAGCACCACAGTATTTAAACTTTGAGGATATCATCTTTGAATGGCTTACTTCTAGTTGTCTCTCTTTCTGCATATTAATCTGCAACAGGATCAAATACTTTAACACTGTAAAAATTATGCAATTCTCCTTTATGCTTAAGGAATGGTTTCCACTGTTTAATAACTCTTGTGTCTGTGCAGTCAGGGTAATTGCTGTTGCCCACACAGCAGTGGAGAGAACATAAAGCCTTACATCAGACAGGTGCTAGGTCATAAAGAAGACATCAAACCTTCCCACTCAGAAAGAAAAGAAAACATCCCAAAACACATGCTCCACATGACACTAAAATAAACAAATATATGAACTTAAGACAGACACAAAGACATGTACAGTGCATCCAGAAAGTATTCACAGCGCTTCACTTTTTCCACATTTTGTTATGTTTCAGCCTTATTCCAAAATGGATTAAATTCATTATTTTCCTCAAAATTCTACAAACAATACCCCATAATGACAACATGAAAGAAGTTTGTTTGAAATCTTTGCAAATTTATAAAAATAACAAAAACAAAAAAAAAAACACATGTACATAAGTATTCACAGCCTTTGCTCAAAACTTTGTTGAAGCACCTTTGGCACCAATTACAGCCTCAAGTCTTTTTCATTATGATGCTACAAGCTTGGCACACCTATTTTTGGGCAGTTTTTCCCATTCTTCTTTGCAGGACCTCTCAAGCTCCATCAGGTTGGATGGGGAGCATCGGTGCACAGCCATTTTCAGATCTCTCCAGAGATGTTCAATCGGGTTCAAGTCTGGGCTCTGGCTGGGCCACTCAAGGAATTCACAGAGTTGTCCCGTAGCCACTCCTTTGTTATCTTGGCTGTGTGCTTAGGTTCATCTTCCAACAGGACAACGACCCTTTGCCCCAGTCTGAGGTCAAGAGCGCTCTGGAGCAGGTTTTCATCAAGGATGTTTCTGTACATTGCTGCATTCATCTTTCTCTCGATCCTGACTAGTCTCCCAGTCCCTGCCGTTGAAAAATACCCCCACAGCATGATGCTGCCACCACCATGCTTCACTGTAGGGATGGTATTGGCCAGGTGATGAGTGGTGCCTGGTTTCATCCAGACATGACGCTTGCCATTCAGGCCAAAGAGTTCAATCTTTGTTTCATCAGACCAGAGAATTTTGTTTCTCATGGTCTGAGAGTCCTTCAGGTGCCTTTTGGCAAATTCCAGGTGGGCTGCCATGTGCCTTTTACTGAGGAGTGGCTTCCGTCTGGCCACTCTACCATACAGGCCTGATTGGTGGAGTGCTGCAGAGATGGTTGTTCTTCTAGAAGGTTCTCCTATCTCCACAGAGAAATGCTGGAGCTCTGTCAGAGTGACCATCGGGTTCTTGGTCACCTCCCTGACTAAGGCCCTTCTCCCCCGATCACTCAGTTTGGCCGGGCGGCCAGCTCTAGGAAGAGTCCTGGTGGTTCCAAACTTCTTCCATTTACGGATGATGGAGGCCACTGTGCTCATTGGGACCTTCAATGCTGCAGACATTTTTCTGTACCCTTCCCCAGATCTGTGCCTCGATACAATCCTGTCTCGGAGGTCTACAGACAATTCCTTGGACTTCATGGCTTGGTTTGTGCTCTGACATGCACTGTTAACTGTGGGACCTTATATAGACAGGTGTGTGCCTTTCCAAATCATGTCCAATCAATTGTATTTACCACAATCAAGTTGTAGAAACATCTCAAGGATGATCAGTGGAAACAGGATGCACATGCGTTGCGAGCGCCGACACAACATAGTAGTGTTTTGTTTGTTTTGTTCACAATTCTTATGTTTTTTGTCTTGGATGTTGTCTGCCTTACTGTCTACGACAGACAAACACTTTTGGACATTGGTTCAGCAATTTCACACCATAAACCGGACTTCACATTCCTCAATGCTGACCCGCTGTTTACAAACACGCAAGCGGAGCCCTTTGTCTGGGCAGCACGGCCGCGGAAACGCAAAAGGAAAAGGGGAAACAAAGCCGGCGTTCTCATCAGAGTAAGACGCCACGCAAATTGACCCCCGCTACCCACTATTCTACTGGCAAATGTTCAGTCTCTGGATAACAAGCTCTGCGAGCTGAAGGTGCGGATCTCTTTCCAACGAGATACAAGGGACTGCTGCATTATCTGCCTTACGGAAACTTGGATGTCTGCGGAGATTCCAGACTCAGCCATTGAACCCGCAGGGTTCTCTGTGCACCGAACGGACAGAGCGAAAGACCTCTCAGGTAAGAGCAGAGGTGGTAGTGTATGTTTTATGATCAACAAATCCTGGTGTGATCAGAGGAACGTACATTCTATCAAGTCTTTCTGCTCTCCTGATCTGGAATTTCTTATGCTTCTGTGTCGACCATTCTGGCTACCCAGGGAATTCACAGCGGTCATTATCACAGCTGTGTACATTCCCCCACAAGCCGACACAGACCGGGCACTCAAGGAACTGTATGGGAGTATAAGTGAGCAGGAAACCACACACCCTGAGGCCACGTTCATTGTGACCGGGGACTTTAATAAAGCCAGTTTAAAATCAGTCGCACCAAAATACCACCAGCACATTAGTTTCAACACACGAGGGGACCGGGTTTTGGACCATTGCTACTCTCCCTTCCGGGATGGCTACAAATCCCTCCCCCACCCACCATTTGGCAAATCGGACCACTCTTCCATTCTTCTTCTGCCCGCTTACAGGCAGAAATTGAAACAGGAAGCACCCACCCTCAGAACGATCCAGTGCTGGTCGGACCAATCAGATTCTACACTACAAGACTGTTTTGATCACACAGACTGGGAGATGTTCCGGTCCGCCTCTGATGACGACATCGAGCTTTACGCTGATAGCGTAATGTGTTTTATCAGAACGTGCGTAGAGGACATGGTTCCGACCAGAACAATACGGATCTATCCGAATCAGAAACCTTGGATTAATAGCGATGTTCACGTGGCACTTAATGTGCGGACCTCTGCTTTTAATTCCGGGAATGTGGAGGAGCATAAACAAGCCAGTTATGCCCTCCGAAAAACTATCAGAACCGCAAATCGCCAGTACAGGAGCAAGATTGAAGGACAGTTTAACACCACCAACTCTAGAAGCATGTGGCAGGGAATTAACATCATCACGGACTTTAAAGGGAATAAAAACTCCGCCATGAACACCGCTGCCTCTCTCCCGGATGAGCTAAATACTTTTTATGCTCGTTTCGAGGGAAATAACACCACCCTCGTGGAGAGAGCTCTCGCGGCTGAAGCTACAGAGGTTAGTTCACTCTCAGTTTCTGTAGCGGATGTAACCCGATGCTTCTAACGGGTGAATATCCGCAAAGCCACGGGCCCAGACGGCATTCCGGGCCACATCATCAGAGCGTGCGCGAACCAGCTGGCTGGTGTTTTTACGGACATTTTCAACCTTTCCCTCTCTTTGTCTGTAGTCCCCACATGCTTTAAAACATCCACCATTGTGCCTGTTCCAAAACAATCAAAAATAACTTGCTTAAATGACTGGCGTCCAGTTGCTCTGACCCCCATCATCAGCAAATGCTTTGAGAGACTAATCAGAGATTACATCTGTTCTGTGCTGCCTCTCTCTCTTGACCCGCTGCAGTTTGCTTACCGCAACAACCGCTCCACGGATGATGCCATTGCATCTACAATACACACTGCTCTCTCCCACCTGGAAAAAAAGAACACTTATGTGAGAATGCTGTTTGTAGACTACAGCTCAGCATTCAACACCATAGTGCCCTCCAAGCTAGATGAGAAACTCCGGGCTCTGGGCTTAAACAGCTCGCTGTGCAGCTGGATCCTGGACTTCCTGTCAAGCAGACGCCAGGTGGTTAGAATGGGCAGCAGCATCTCCTCATCACTGACCCTCAACACTGGAGCCCCGCAGGGCTGTGTTCTCAGCCCACTCCTGTATTCCCTGTACACACATGACTGTGTGGCAACACATAGCTCCAATGCCATCAAGTTTGCTGATGACACGACGGTGGTAGGTCTGATCACTGACAATGATGAAACAGCCTACAGAGAGGAGGTGCACACTCTGACACACTGGTGTCAGGAGCACAACCTCTCCCTCAACGTCAGTAAGACAAAGGAGCTTGTGGTGGACTTCAGAAGAAAAGACAGAGAACACAGTCCCATCACCATCAATGGAGCACCAGTGGAGAGAGTCAGCAGCTTCAAGTTCCTGGGTGTCCACATCACTGAGGAACTCACATGGTCCATCCACACTGAAGTCGTTGTGAAGAAGGCTCATCAGCGCCTCTTCTTCCTGAGACGGCTGAGGAAGTTTGGAATGAACCGCCACATCCTCACACGGTTCTACACCTGCACTGTAGAGAGCATCCTGACTGGCTGCATCTCCGCCTGGTACGGCAATAGCACCGCCCACAAAGCACTGCAAAGGGTGGTACAAACTGCCAGACACATCATCGGAGGTGAGCTTCCCTACCTCCAGGAAATATATACAAGGCGGTGTGTGAAAAAAGCTAGGAGGATCATCAGAGACTCCAGCCACCCGAGCCATGGGCTGTTCTCACTGCTACCATCAGGTAGGCGGTATCGCAGCATCAGGACCTGCACCAGCCGACTCCATGATAGCTTCTTCCCCCAAGCAATCAGACTTCTGAACTCTTGATCTCCCACGATCAATATACATCAGCACTGCACTTTATTACCCTTACTCTTATATCTCACACCGGACTGTCATAAATTATATTATTATTATATTATATTCTCTCTTAACAACTGACTATCAACCGACAGCCTGAATGTCAATACAGTACAATACTGTACATTCTATATATACTTTTTTATATATTTTTATTTTTTATTTTTATTGAATAATGTGTATCTATATAGTGCGTACTGTATACTGTACAGTGTACTTTATTATTTGTATATTGTTGAGTGTAATTATGTGTATATCAGATGTTTAAATTGTGTTGTGTTAATTTGATGTTATTGTAAATTGGTACTGTCTCATCACTGTCACGACTGCTATGTTGATCGGAACTGCACCCAAGAATTTCACACACCATTGCACTTGTGTATATGGCTGTGTGACAATAAAGTGATTTGATTTTGATTTGATTTTGACATGAGCTCAATTTTGAGTGTCATGGCAAAGGCTGTGAATACTTATGTACATGAGATTATTTTTTTATTTTTTTTCGTTTTTTTATTTGTAATAAATTTGCAAAGATTTCAAACAAACTTCTTTCATGTTGTCATTATGGGGTATTTTTTGTAGAATTTTGAGGAACATAATGAATTTAATCAATTTTGGAATAAGGCTGTAACATAACAAAATGTGGAAAAAGTGAAGCGCTGCGAATACTTTCCGGATGCACTGTATATTAACCAACATACCCAAATAACGCAACAGCTTTCAATCATATGAATTATGAGTTGGGCAGAACAGCAAGTCCTCCAAACTTGTGACAAGATGAGTAAGTCATCAGGTAGACAGATCTTCTGTTTAATATCACTTAAATGTTCTAACTGTCTCAACTGGTTTAAGAACTCTGAATGCCACATTGCCCTTTTCATAACGTGCCATAAGAATGAAAAATTACAAACGAGATCTCTTTACTATCTCAACTGTTTCTCCTAGACAGCAAAAGGAATTAAATGGAGAGCAATTTTGAGACATTTGCTGAAGTCTCCTGCTTCTCAGATGTTTCTCCTGAGAAAAAGACCCCAGTAATCTTACGTGTCTTTTTTACAGTGTCAGAAGTGATCTCAATAATGTCAAAAACTGTGCTCAGATTTGCCAAAGTCTGCAATCAAAAGTCAGAGCTTTCAATATGAACTTTCATTATGAAACATTTCCCATCAAATTCCAACATCATCACATGGGAAGTTGACATGTTGCTACTGAATGATCTGGTACCCTAACATAGACCCCATTCATCCAAGTTCCATCTCCAATCAGTCATCTCTGCATCAATTCAAAAGCATTTCCCTTTTCCTGTGGTGCTACTAATAGCGCATTACACAAGTTTCATTGGAAACATTGGAGTCCTGAGGAATCCAGGAAGTAATCGTGTTCACATAATTAAAGGGATAGATCACCCAAAAATGAAAATTCTCTCATTACTTACTCACCCTCATGATATCCCAGGTGTATGACTTTCTTTCTTCACCAGAACACATTTGAAGAAAAACAGAAAAATATCTTAGCTCAGTAGGTCCTTAAAATGCAAGTGAATGGAGATTTCTCTTTTGAAGCTCCAAAAATCACAAACATTCAGCATACGCATCATCGATACAACACCAGCTGTTAAATTAACGTCTTCTAAAGCGATACGATCGCTTCTGGTGCAAAAAAGTTAAATATTTAAGTACATTAAGTATCTTTTTTCTCCACTGATAGTTAGGTTTAGGGTTGGGTTTTGGGTTATGCTGTATGTCAAATAAAATATGCATTGCTGCTTACTGTATTATATCACTTACAACTAAAATACTTTGCTTTACAACTCATTTTTTGACACCACTCTGTGGAAATTTCTGCTGGAAACGAGCTAACATGGTCCCATCTATTCAACAACACTTCCAGTTTCGGCCACTGGGAGCAGTGGTTCGAATTTTGGCAAGCACAGACCAATTTTACGTACAGTTCTTTTACAGCCTCTTTGACGGCATGTTCCTGACAAGCACTCACCTGCCCCACACATCAACAGCAGCAGCTCACACATGCACACTTACCATCTCTGCTCCCTGCAGCTGTAGCATATTCAGGGCTCATATCCTGCCAGAGCTATTGCACTATGATGCATGCAAGATTAAGTAGCTTGCTAGTGCTCGGTAGCACTGGCATATTTGCATCTGATTGTGTCTGTTAGCAGGGCTGCAGGGAAGTGTTGTTGCTTGCTTTTCCAGAATTTTATGAACTGGACTATATTCAAAACCTATCATGAGCTTTGTCTAGGCAGGTGATGAATATCTGGTGTGCAAGGCAAAAAAATTTACTCTATGCACGAGTGTCTGTTCAAGCAAGACTACAGCTACCTGGTACTAAAATGTGAAAACCCCATGGGACAGATTGAGATGACCTTAGTCTAAATGACCTTTAACATTAAGTGTCACATAGTAAAGATGAAGTAGTCAGAATTTAGTTGTTGGTAGCATTTCACAATGTCACAAAATTTACAGTAAGCAAAATAAAACAAGCTTTTTATCAGCTAATAACCAATTAATCATACAGTGGGGTCCAACTAGTGAAAATGCTTCTATTTTGCATTTGTCTAACGTTTTCATTAAAAATGTATGTTATCAGATTCAGCATATTAACTGAAAAATGTAGATATTAAAATGTGTCCTTTTTGCTTTAATGACAGCATGCACTTGCATTAGCATGGACTCCACAAGTCTGTGCAAAACGTAATGATCCATGCTATCCAAACATGATTTGAGAATGTTTTAGAGAGTATCTTGTGTGCTTCATTGGAAACAAGGTAATCTGACCTTTTGTACAAAGGAGTTAACATGTTCAGTATCATAAATATGCTCAATTGGTGACCTAGAAAGCGTGCAGAATATTTCGTATTTATTTTGTCATAAAATGTCCTTGTTTTAACATTTTAAACTCCTAAAATGTTCCATTTCCTGGTCAAAGTCACAAATTTGCTTACATTTGATAATATAGAAACTGTGCAAAATCTTAAAATCTGAACTTCTTTTTTAAAACCCTAAAACGTATATTTCCACATTTAAATTATTTTAATTGATTTAATTGCATATACTGTATAATGCTTCCTTATATAACCTCAAAAATAAAACATGTAACAAAGTGCACAACTTTTCCCCAAAACATTCTGGTGTTATCAGCCTATATGCAACAGATCTCCATAGATTTATATTTACCTCATTGGTATCATTGGACTGCGGGCTGGACGGGCTCCAACACCAATGTGCAAATCCAAGCCATACAAGATTGTGGCTAATGTGGTATAGTGTCCATGACCGCCTGGTGTTCCTCTGGGTTACTTAGTTTACACTCAGCTGCACTTTATCTCAGTCAAACACTGCGGCTTGTGATCAGATGATCCAAGTGCTCTGTTAAATCTCCTTATCAGTCACTCAAAAATACAGCTATAACATATACTGACTGTTCTAGCTCCTTAAAAATGCACTTTCTCCTTCATATCTGTGCTCATATCTCCCCCCCTCTCTCTCCCGCAACAAATGAAGACAGACATGTCTCTGGCTCCCTGTTCCACTTATTTATGGTTTTATTTCTACTACCTGCCAGCAGAGAAAAAGAAGGAGAGAGAGGCACAAGCTGTCGTCTGCTTCCAAGAGTTCTTCCTGCCAATGAGGGAGAAAGAGTGTGTGTGGGTCTGGATTCCTGTGTGTCAACAGCAGTACTTTGCAAGTGGATAGCAGGCAGTCGGGGGTGGGGGTATTAGTGAAACAGAGAGGGGAATAAGAAGGGTGGGAATGAGACTGTATACTAATATCCCTTCATGCATGTGAGTGTGTGCATGAGCGTGTGTATAATTAAGTATCAGTTAGAAGATAGCAAGTAGCTGAGAGGGCATGCTCAAACTCAGTCCGATATGCTCTTTAAAACCTCTTTAACTTGCTCCCTTTCAAACACCTCATTTCTTCACTTATAAAGGACTGAGAAATGGCCAGATCATATGGTAGATGACTTTATTGTTAAACTTTTAATGTTAATCTGTATCCTTTTAATACATTGGTACTGAGAAATGATTGTATATAGGAGGGAAAAACATATTAATGTCAATTTATGACAGTTATCTATGCCATGTGGTTCTTGTGTAATAGACTGTTCTGGATTGCTCCTGCAGGTGATGGGGCACATGGAGTCCATTATTAATACGGTGAAAGGGCCGCTGTCCACGTTGCATACTTCAGCACCTTGACATGTACCAACCCAACCCCAACCCCTCCTGCAGGCTGAACAGCCTAGGAACGCGCAGCAATCATAACAATCAAAAAATGGAGAGAGAGAGAGAGACGGAAAAAGGTAAAAAGCCCAAGGCTATGGAGATTCTTTTTCAGTTTTGGTGGGTGGGGTTAGAGAGAAGTCATTAACAGAACACCTGTCGCCTCCTGACTTTTAATAAATCAGCATAGCTTCATCTAGTTCACCTTAAAAAAAATGAAAAAGAAGAAAAAAGAAAAACCTGCATTTTTTTCAAATAAAGTTTCCATTTAGAACTAAAAATTAATTTACAGCCTGGTGCCACAAGAACCTTACCAGAAGAACATTTTACTGAAAAGAAATTAAAGTCAGAAGTATTAAGTCATTAAGTATGAACATTGTCTCAGATGTTTCTCCTTAAATTCCTTAGAAGAAATAAGAGAGACACAAAAGAGAAAACAGTAAGATACAGTAAGAGAGCTGTAAAATGATAGATATAGCATAGCTCAGATAATTAATAATAATGTTGGTGGAAGAATCTGATAAGAAATATCAGAGTTAATTTTAAATGGAAACATTAACATGATAAACATTTAATTGCAGACTTTGGTATCTTGGGTCTTGGCATATCTGAACACATTTGAGACGTGAGATTACTGGGGTCTTTTTCTCAGAAGCAAACATCTGGAAAGCAGGGGACTTATGCAAGTCACAATCTAAATGGATCTGATCTGTGATTTTACTAACCCAATCTCATGAAAATTCGTACATAATGTACGAGTTGGCTATTTCGTATGGTCTCGCACGATATCATACGAATTAGCCAAATTTAGAAAAGTCGTATGAATCCTGACGATTTCGCTGAAGAACCTATCATGAGCTTATCTACAAAGAAGCCAACCCAATAACCTTATGCAGCGAAAATGACACGATCACTCTGGAAATCGACATGCTGCTTCTGAAAGCTCATGTACCTTGAAATTAACCACATTCTGCTGAATTACTGTTCCTCAAACAAATCTGTACTGTAAAAATGTCCGTAATTTTAATGATAAAAGACTGTTAAAATGCTACAGTAAAAAAAAAAAAAAAAACGTAAATTGGTTAATGAGTACTTACAGTAAAATATACACTACCAGTAAAGTTTTGAAACACGACTGAAATGTTTCTCATGATCTTAAAAATCTTTTGATCTGAAGGCGTATGCTTAAATGCTTGAAATTAGTTTTGTAGACAAAAATATAATTGTGCCACCATATTAATTTATTTCATTATAAAACTAAAATTTTATTATTATTATTATTTATTTTTTTATTTATTTTTAATTGATGACTTGGACCAAATAATAAAGAAAAGCAGCCAATAAGTGCCTAACATAGATGGGAACTCCTTCAATACTGTTTAAAAAGCATCCCAGGGTGATACCTCAAGAAGTTGGTTGAGAAAATGTCAAGAGTACATGTCTGCAAATTCTCGGCAAAGGGTGACTACTTTGAAGATGCTAAAATATAACACAGTTTTGATTTATTTTGGATTTTGTTTAGTCATAACATAATTCCCATAGTTCCATTTATGTTATTCCATAGTTTTGATGACTTTACTATTATTCTAAAATGTGAAGAAAAAATAAATTATAATAAAGAAAAAGTGTTTCAAACCTTTTGACCAGTAGTGTACGTTAAAATGTTTTAATATATTTAAAAAAAAAAAAATGATTTTCCCGTATAATTAACGGTTCAAATTTATATTAAGTGCATGTACTTTTTACGGTAAATTATTGTTAAAATTGCGGTAATTGGGCATTCCCAGAATTCCCTGCGTGACCCATTACATTTCATTATATTTTATGGGAATAGTTCTGTTTCTTAGTTATGTGCTTTGGGGTGTTCTGTGTTATATTTGATTTAGTTTACTTAATGTTTATTGCATAATTTTAATTTCACATGTGTTACCCTGATGGTGTTAAGTGTTTGTGTGAGTTACACTGAGCACTGTCTCAACATGTTTATAGGTCATTGCTCCTGAAAGGGCCACTATTGATGAACTTCATGTCATCATGTGCCCTTCTGTAATTACTACAGTGATTAACAATACATTATAAAGTGAAAGGCAGATTTTTACAGTTTCAGAAGGTTAACATATTAAGTTTATCATTTAATAATATAAACAACGGTACTGCACCATAGAAACAACAGTTTTAAACTGTAAAATATACAGGTTGTACTGTAAAGTTGTTTACATTTTTACTGTATTTCTTACATAATTATTCTGTCAACCACCGCTGCCAGTTTGTGTTTTTTTGTAAAAACAACGGGATTTTTATTACAGTGTGGACCTGATGGTTTGGTCAAATTTAATGGAATGTGAGAACAAAAGCTCTCCTGCAGAAAGCAACTGAAAAGTGGGGCACGAGCTGTCTACATGTAAGTGTTAACCAAAGATTAAGGATCTGGTGCTTTTGCCAGCTGGCATCAGATCTTCAGTGGCTTACCATTAGTCTTGTATTATATACCTTTCTAACTTGTTCAAGCATATCATTTTTGTTCTTGTTCAACCTAACCATTTCTTGTACAATTAGGCTTTGTTTAAAAGGACAGCCGTAATCACGGTTTAAATACTTCTCTCCAGCAAGCAATCATTCTGATGGAGTTACACTGCTTTGAATGCTTTTTGAAACTAGCTTTATTTCAAAACACACTACATTAAACAGCCCGGAGATAAACATGACAAAGGCAAATATGTTTAGGCATTTTTTAGAAGAGAATTTTACATTATCACATAATGAAGAATGGGCTATTTCGAATTCATCTGCCATCTCATTAGTAAAAATATATACTGTGGTGATAATGTATAAAAACATTTTAAGGAGGGCAGAATGTGATCACATGTCTCACTATATTTGAAGCCATAGGAAGTCATATGTTAACAGCCTAATCACAAGTAGAGGTGATAGTAAATTATTTTGGCATAAACCTCTACATTTACAGATGCATGCACAGACCACGCACACAATCACACACACATCAACCACCACAAAACTCAAGCCAAGTGCACTTTATTTCAGCAAATACTAAGATGTCCATCTTGTATCAGGTGGGTGTCAAGTGTTTTCATAGCGAGTGCGCCCCCTCCTGGAGAAAACTCTGCTCTGTACGTCAGTCTCACGTAGCTAGACGTTTTGCTTGCTTCAAGGACAAGAGCACAAGGAAGAAAGCAGAAAAAATAAACACATTTTTCAAAACAAAAAGTGTGTAATTGTTTTCAATATATTAAAATACTTTCTCCTATCCCATTGTAATGTGCTTCCTGCTAAATGTAAACACTGCTGTTCTGTCAGGCTTTTAAAACATAAATCTGTCTGTTTGAGCAATCACATCAATGTTTGGTTCAGCTAATGGCTTGAGTTTAAGGCAGGACAATCTGTTTGTAAGAACAATAATAGACTGAGGTGAGGCAGAAGTGCTGAGGAAACCTGTTTGGAAACATTATTTTTGCGAATTCCGTTGGTGGCACAGAAATTACATACTTCGCCTTTAAAAATATATTTTTCAATATTACTTTTTGATATTTTTCCTGCACAAAAATGCTTCTTTCATGCATCTTTTCTTTTCTCAACTGTAAAACAGTCTTAAGGGCCGTTCACACCGAACACTTTAGTTTTGTCAGTCTGTTCTGTTTTTAATTGTTTTTCTATGTAAACGTGCCCCAGACGGACATCGTTGTGGCACATCTTATGTAAACGTCTTTCGCAAGAGTGTGTCAAGTTAGGGGTAGTTCATAAAAAACTAGACTCAGCATAACGAATGAAAAAGAATGCAGGTCTCCCAAGACACGTTTTTAAAATGCTAAATCTTAAAGGTGCAATATGTAACAATTTTCATGTAATATTTGCCTTTTTTTTGCCAATGTGTGAGCAGCTTGTAACGCAACTTAAAAAATGAGCCCTTCCCGGACTTCCAAGTTTGCCTATTAAAGCCTTTAGACTGATTTTCATGCAAAAGGAGCTTTTGCTGGGAAAATCCAAAGGATGTGACATTTATGCACGCTCCCGAGAGCCTTGCCTCAGAAAGTAGCGTCTCTTCCGCTATTCAACAGCGTCAACAGACAGTCTGCAAAACTAGGTAATGTTATCTTAGAGATGGAACACAGCAAAAGTCCGGCTCCCAGCACAACATCAACTCCAACACAAACTCAGAGGAAGCCAAAAAATAAATAAAAATGTATCTACTGAATCCCGTCTGGCTAAGCGGTAACGTGATCGTGGTCGAGCGAAAACTAGAGTGAACATCTGCAGGGCATTTGATTCCTGTTTTGGGGATCAAAAGCGACCCTGAATTGGTGTTCTTCTTATTTGACAGCTAAGCTTACATAACTGCAAAGCATGTGAAATTTAGTGCCATAAGGATTGATCTGTGTAATTTTAGCTAAACTACAATAACACATGAAATGAAAGCTAGACAATGTTCAAGATAATGCAAAAAGACCCATTCATTAGTGTAACGTAACTTGGTTATACAGAAAATATATACATTCTAATATTATAAAACAATAGCACATCGATATATCAAAATGTCAGTTGTGATGGAATCGCATCAATACTGAATTGTGTCAACATATTTATAATGTACAGTCTATTTTATAAACAGCTACTGTCATCATCCACCAAATTTAGCTAACAGCTATTGATAAAGCTGGCTAGCTAGCTAACGCCGACATAGGATATTGTATAAATGCAGTCAATGTATCATGCAAAGAAAAGTGATTACTTCAAACTACAGTCTCGCATAGTCAGACCTATATCCACACTTTGTTTTAGCCCTGTTCCAGCACTGGAGAGTCAAATATAATATGCAGTCTCAAAGTTTGTAGTAAAACAATCATAACTGTGTAATTTTAATTATGCTACCTCATCTGTCAGCATGATGTCGGTGAATCACGTTCAGTCTCTTTGTACGTAATGTCATTGTTTTGGCTGATGCTTGCTCGCTCACGTCCCTATGGAGTGTGTGCACAAGCGCGAGCACGAGCAACTGGTAGCTGGCTGCAGTTCACTTAACGGCCACAGGTATCATTAATAACAAGGGTTTCTGAATCTTATATACCGCACCTTTAACTTCATATAGTGTCTTAAAACCGTATGTGCGAAATGCTGAAAAAACAGGGATACGTGGCGCAAAAGAGGGATGCAAAACACATTTGGTGTGAACAGCAACTGAAAGAACATCTATGCTTACCTTCTTCTGGTCTCACTTTTATTGCTTAAATTCAACTCATGAGATGATGGGAATGCAACAACAACAACAACAACACATTAGGGCATGGTCAGAACACTGAGACGTACACACCACACCACTCCATCACTGACAGCACAATGATAAAGTCAAAGAGACAAAGAGAGCCAGCCAGGAGAAACTCTCCCCAACCTGCTCTGACTGTCAAGGGTCTTTTTAAAGTATTTTTAAGTTCGATTAAAATAAATAAATAAATAAAAACTGCCCTATATTAGTGACTGCAGCACACAATATGGCCTAGTAACCAGTGCAAGTAGCCAAATATACACATTACAAATATAAACCAAGAAGTAGAGCATCATCCTGATACATATTTTTTTTGTTTTTTTTAAGTAGGTTGAATTATGTTTTGATCTTTTCCCCCCTTTAATTTTAGAATATGTGGAGTACTTTAATCAGGTCTCTAATAAGTAAAGTAAAACTTCTCTGCTCTCTTCACTTTTACTGGGAGTGCTGGAAGTGTGTCATTTTTTTAAATTTATTTTTTTAATTACTTTTAAATTATATCCTTGTGTTTTTGGATTTGACAAAAATAGTAGGGGATCACTGTACTAGAGTGTATACTGTTGATTTAAAGATACTGTGGAAATATAACAATGCATAGAGAGAGGAAATCACATTTGATAGGCTTCAAATATGGGATCTACAGAAAACATGACCATTTGAGGTTTGAACAAAATGATGAACCACTAAAGAACCTTTAAAAAAAAAAAAAAAAAAAATATATATATATATATATATATATATATATATATATATATATATATATATATATATATATATATAAACATGACACAGACATTCTTGACACTGGTTTTAATATGCCTCAGTCTTTGTGGGTTATTTCACAATGTCACATACTGTGAAAAAGCTATTTTTTTTTAAAAGTCTCTGAGCTCTCTGGTATGAGTGTGTTAATGAGAACACATCTGTCTGGTTTACAGTGAGTGGGTACTGGAGGGTGTGGACGTCACTATGTGCACTAACCTCACCTATGCCACTCACCAGCAGGGCCTCCTGGTTATCAGCCAGCGCCTGCTTAGCCAGGTAACGCTCCCTCTTGATCTTCAGCTCCAACGATTCAGGTATGTCTGGAACCATCCAGTCAATGGCACGCAGAACGAAGAACACCACATGCTGAGGATGTGTACACAGTCTTTATTATCAAGATATACAAATAATGACAATAAATACACTATTTTATTATCTTTAATTTGTCTCTATAATAACTCTAATGACTCTATATGTTTAATCTCATCTCTATTTTTTTGTCTTGTGCCATTTTTTTTTTCTTCAATTTTTATGCTTAAAACTAGTGAAATTAATTTGCCAGTGCCACAATGTACATAGAGACCGAGTCCATAACAGGCCGAGTCAGAGTCGAGTCCGAATGAATCTGTTCATGAATCTGAATGAAAATTGTAACCGAAACCTCAACATCAATATTTTAAGCTTATTTTAACCAACTAAGAAAAACAATTTGTCGATATAAATGCAACAAAAACGCCTCTGTTGCATTTCATATTCACATTTTATGATTAGTTTCCTGCTGAAAAAACTTCAAATTGGTTTTAGAATAAAAGCATATATGTTTAGGTGTATGAAGACAAAACTGTCCTTCAACACACTTCTTATTGTGTTCTGTTGACATTTCTGTTATTTGTTGCTTTTCCCCCTCCACTCAAACATAGACTAAAGAAAGTGAAAGCTGAGTTAGTCATTACAACCAGAGTTATTATTATTTCGAATTTTAATTTAGTTTTTTTTTCTACTTCATTTTCAATTTGTCTATTCAATTTAGTTATGGGTGAAATACATGTAATGTAATTAATTATATACATTTAATGTGTTTTTTAATTTTATTTTTTTTATCCCCTTTTCTCCCCAATTTTGGAATGCCCAATTCCCACTACTTACTAGGTCCTTGTGGTGGCGCGGTTACTCACCTCAATCCGGGTGGCGGAGGACAAGTCTCAGTTGCCTCCGCTTCTCATCTTACCACATGGCTCGCTGTGCATGACACCACGGAAACTCACAGCATGTGGAGGCTCATGCTACTCTCCGCGATCCATGCACAACTTACCATGTGCCCCATTTAGAGCGAGAACCACTTAAATCGCAACCACAAGGAGGTTACCCCATGTGACTCTACCTTCCCTAGCAGCCGGGCCAATTTGGTTGCTAAGGAGACCTGGCTGGAGTCACTCAGCACACCCTGGATTCGAACTTGCAACTCCAGGGGTGGTAGTCAGCGTCAATACTCTCTGAGCTACACAGGCCCCACATTTAATTTGTTTAATACATTTAATAAATGGTAATATTAAAACATCTAATAATGCAAATAAACTTAAACAGAAAATAAAAACAGAAAATATCAGATACTATTAGAAATGTATTTTTATTCTTCTATACTTCACACTTTTCATTCCAGGTATAGCCTACTTCCCTAAAGTTAAGAATTTTTTTATGGCAAACACTCCTTGAGCTGATGTGTTGTTCTTTTCACATTATATTTAGTATGGATAATAAGTGAATAGAGACTTCTCATCTAACTTGTGATCTTCATTGCATTTTCTGACTTTTTTGCCATTGAAACGCAAGTGCCAGCTTTACACAGAAGTTGCACTACAAATATGTAACGGACTGAGTTGTACAATTATCATGGTCTATTTCATCCATCATATTAGTTTAAATATCCCTAGTATGTAGCATATTTGATTTTCTCTTGATATAGTCAACATTTTCATTTAGAAATGGCTTTGCGTAGAAACATGAGTCTGATAAAACATTTGTTCTATTTAATAATTTGCAGAGTTGGGGAACGTACTTTCAAAAGTGTACTTACGTTATTGATGTTTCTGGATGAGAGTGGCAGAGCACCTGTGGCGATCTCTTTCGCGCACACACATACAGCACATGCACGGACGAGAGAGAGAGAGTACTTTGAAAGTGCGCGCTGCTGCTCTCAGCCAGAATAATCACACATAAGGAGATATACGCGTGAAAACTGATGCACAGCATCAAATACACAAAATGCACAGTACTGTGCAAAAGTTTTAGGCACTTGTGAAAAATGTAGCATAGTAAGGATGTCTTCAAAACTAATGCCATAAATAGTTTTCATTTTTCAGTTAACGTCATACAAAGTCCAGTAAACATAAAAAATCAATATTCAGTGTGACCAACTTTGCCTTCAAAACAGCACCAATTCTCCTAGGTACACCTGGACACAGTTTTTCTTGGTTGTTGGCAGATAGGATGTTCAAAGATTCTTGGAGAATTCGCCACAGTTCTTCTATCTATTTCGGCTGTCTCAATTGCTTCTGTCTTTTCATGAAATCCCAGACTGACTCGATGTTCAGTGGGGGGCTTTGTGGGGGTCATGCCATCTGTTGCAGGGCTCCTTGTTCTTCTAGTCTAATCTTTTCTATTTGCAAAAGAAATGTTTGGGAGTCTAAATTTTATATTTCCTAATGACACACTAAAGCTGAAGATATAAATAACTATTTAAGACTTTTGCACAGTACTGTATGATAGTACTAACTGTAGAGAGCACATCGTTATGAAGACAAAGCCAAATCCCAGACATTTAGAGGCAATTTTGAAATCCCGGCTGGATGCTTTTTTCAGGTCTGAAAAAGAGGACGTATGGTCACCCTCTTTACATTATTCATTTGCTTGTTTGTTTGTTATTGCATCACAAATGCCATGGACTCGGCTGGACCCAGAGTCCGAAAGGCTTGAGTCTGAGTCAAGTCCATGTAAAAATGCATCCAAGTCCTTGACAAGTCCAAGTCCATTAAAATTGAACTCGTGACTCGGACTTGAGTTCGAACTCGATTACCCCAACTCTACTACATACCTCAAAGGCGATGATAAAGCCCAGTCTGACAGCCAGGAGCTCCCAGTACACCAGTGTGTATCTTCCATTTTCATCTCGGAATGCTTTATATCTGACAACACACACAGTCATGTCAAGAAAATCAAGCAGTGCTGACAGCTACAGTTTTCACAGTTTACTGCACTGCATTTTTTCCTCTAGGGCTAGGCTACTGCACATAATGGTAGGATAGCAGAGATATTGCTGAGAAAAAAACAGGTTACTGTGTTAAAATTCCAACAAATAAAGATTTTAAACCAGCAATAAGGAAAACATATTTTGCTGATTTAAAATCCAAAAGATTTTAACTAAACCCAAGAATCCAATTTCAGATTGGTCGAGCTATAGAACATAAACAAAACAACAGCATTATCAACAACAGTGTTACCTGCATACGGTGTGGTTGGAGTGATTGTAGCTTGGGGGAGAGTAAGCCAGAGTGAAATTTACATAACCATGCAGGTCATTGTTAAACTTGTACTGGTACAGCAGACGGGGCAGAAAATCAGAGGTAAACGCAATGAGAAAAGCCTGTAGAAAAACACAAGATATTGTAAAACCTTCCAAATATATATATATATATATATATATATATATATATATATATATATATATATATATATATATATATATATATATATATATATATATATATAGATAGATAGATAGATATATTTAAAAAAAATGCATAAGAAAAACATTTGGATCATGCTGAATAATGCATAATGTACCATTGTAAATAATGCAAGTAATCTGATAAAAAAAATAAATTAAATAAAAAGAACCCTTGCAAAACGTACTGTGGTTGTCCAATTGTACAGTGATTGTATCAGATAATAATTCAATGGTACCTTAATGAATATACTGTATCATGGTACTGAATGATTACCATATTTAAATGCCATGGTACTCCAAGGTACTTCAAAAAGAACCATTGGGTACATGTCCAAAAAACGACAGAATTAATACTCTGATAAATGATAGTAGTGACTCTTTCTGTAAGTGCTCACATTGACTATGACTGACACATGGGACAGCGCCTCCAGTATGATGAACCACACACCGATGTGCTTGGCCCGCTCTGCCACGGGCCTCCGGTATTCACAAACAAATTTGTGAGCATCCAGTCTCACCTCCACCCAGTTATTCAGTAGAGCAAATAGAGGAGCAAGGGGAAACGCAGCCACAAAAATGGTGATGAAGCCAAACTGCAGGACTTGAAGTTCAAATCAGATAATTACAAGTTCAGCAAGAACATCAGTAGCAACTTAAGTCCCAACAGAAATTTTAATAAAATGTGCATTAATGATGAACATAATGACAGAGCATCATCTTACCGATCTCCAGGTACTCATCAAAAAGCCCCTCACATGGAATGAGCTCAAAGTCCTGCTCCCAGCACTTAGGCTCCTCCTCTGCACTCTGGGCCTTCTTCACAGATGATAAGGCCCGTTTCTGCCTCCAGGCCTTAATTTTACTGAGAAGAAATGGAAGAGAGAGATAGAGAGAGAGGGAGACAGAGAGAGAACTTGTGAGAGTTATGATGATGATGGCTCTTCTGAGGTTCTTTCTAGTTCTAAAATAGAAATGTGCTCATTTTGAAATATCCGGTTTTGCCTGTGCTTGACGCTAGTGATGTATTATTGAAGAGAGAGCTGAAAGCTTCTCCTGTGTGCTCTTTATTCTGTTTAACCACTGGAAGTGCTGCTTCAGAGGAGAGAGATACTGCAGCACTGACCTACTCAACGCACACCACAATAGTATCTGCAGAAATCAATAGAGAGTGACACACAATAGACAGTTTTTGGACACTATATATTTGGATACTTAAGTTACACTTAAAATTATTTTCATTGTATAGAATAACAAACAAAGTGTCATCTGCAAACAAACAATGCTAGAACTTTTCTGAACTACCTTTTCTGATCTATTTTTTGCTATTTAAATTTAATCAGCTGGTCCCACTGTGATTTTTAGTGGATGTCTGTAGTCACTTCCCCAAAAGTTCACACAGATGCTCTAGCAAAAAAAAAAAAAAAAATGTAGTTCATCACATTACCTATCAACAGAAATTGTCCAAATCATTTTTTTTTCAACCATTAACTTTCTTTAATTAAATGTGTTTCTTGAAAAGAGTGTTTGTGTTATATTTCTTTAAAAATATAATAAACAATACTTGTTTACTCTCACAATGCTGACTTGCTTTTCTCAGAGAGCTACATAATGTAATTTGATTCTGCAGTACTGAGATTTCTAGATGCTACTAATTGTCAAATAATTTGTGGTTTGCTCATATATAAAAGGCTATTAAGACTAGAAGTGTGGCTTTAAGAAATATGACTTGTTTGATGTAAAGTCAGGCTCTGAGGGAGACACGTACGGGATGACGAACTCTTGAACATTGCTGATAAGCTGTTTTCCCACCATGATGATACAAAGTTGCTCAGCCAGTTCAATCAGACAGCCTCCTGGTCCACACTGAAACCACCAACATACAAACATGCATGTTATACAGGAAAATCTTCTTTCTTCAGTTTTGAAAATGTTTTAACAAAGAGCAGTAATATGTTATAAATATAATGACTGATGAGTTCTTTGTGTATTTTGCAACACCAGACACAGAACTCTTTGCTTCTTGTGAAATCACTTTTAATGGATACGTACGTGGTTTCTGCTAATGATATACAAACACAGGCCTTCATAATGTTAACAATCATTTTCAACACATCTAAAACAGGATGCTCATGTAAAAGACCCCATGAAACTGCTTGACGATCACAGTTTTCTTTCCTGTTTTTCTTAATGAAACAGGAAGTTTGGGCGGGACATAACGAAGGTCTTGTCAATTTAAAAAAAATAACTAACACATTTTTGTTACATCACAGTCATTAACCATGATTTGCTAGTGGATGCAGGTGTTACTAGGGGGCGCAACATTTTTATACTCGATAGCATTTGATGACAAAAATCAGTGGTGTGGATGTCATCAATATTTTTTTGTTCTGTTTTCCTGGAAGAGAAAGGCTGTACATTTTAATTTTAAATGTGTATATCTCAGAGTTCCCATCTTTACTGACCAATGAATTTCCTTCACTTTTCTATTTTTTTGTGATTCCAAGAAACTCATTTTTAAAAATCATTTTGAGACCAATTTGTGAACCGTTTTGACCAATTAACCGACACAAAACTACTACTGATAAGAAGGATTTGCTAACAAATTTGACATCACTATGGCTTGCAAACAAGTTCTACTCTACACAAGCTCTAACCAAAAGCAATATTTAGGTGATAAAATATTTTAGAACAGAGCATAACTAGAAGTTTAGATTCACTATAGAAATTTCTGACTTTTAAGATTTCTATTTTTATGACTTTTCCAGGCCTGATCAACACCTTTTTAAAGTTCCATGATATTTCCAGGTTCACTATGACCATATAATCTTGATATCTAATAAAAGCCAATTTATTTAAACTTTTTGGAGTACACTAGCTTATAAATGGTCTCAAAGCTAACAGACATGGACTGAAAGCCACAGAACTCTACTTTTGTATTCCAAGGGGTCTTTAACTATGGCATATATTATGACATAAAACTAAAGGCAAAACACTCACATCCTCATTCCTCATCCCAAACAATGTCCCATAGTGACCAGGATAGCCCACAAATCTGCATTAAAAAAAATGTAATCATCAAATAATCAAATCAATAGAATGTATACTCTAAGTTTTAATCTGATGATGAAACATAATTGCACAAAAGTTTGTCTGTTCTGTAACCTGCCCTTGAAGAAAGCCACATAGAAGGGTGATGAGTAGAAGTTGACAAACTGGAAGATGAAGACTTTAAATGTAAAGGCATCTTCATATTGTGTCTGAGTCCTGTGCATTTCTGTAAGGGATTAAAAAAATTATTTTTTTTCATTAACAGCCATATTTAGGTAGACAAGATAAATAAGACTAGAAATAATGTAATGGTTGTTACATATGTAAGAAGTCTGAAAGCTTCATTATAACTGCCTTAGAGATTGGAAAAGGCTCTACAAAACCTAATGGTTTATTGATTTTCAGATTCAGTGTGCATGGACAGGCTAATTCCCCTGAACCACAGAGAATAGCAACACTGAACTGATTTGATTTAAAGTCCTGACTGCTCTGGGCATTTGTTGCAGGATGGAGTCTGATGCTACATGCAGAATGCCTACCCCATTTAGTGAGCTGTTCTGCTAAAGCTGTATAGACCTGCCCCAACAGCAAGATCAGAGCCAGGTTCACCAAACTGCTGGAGATATTGGCAATATTCCCAGCCTGAAAAATAAATTGTGTGCACGCCCGGCATGGATTCAGAATGTGAGAGCAACTGCAGGTGGTGGTGAGATTAATGAAATGGTGCATTACAGTAAGTTATCTCATATTTAAATTTAATGCTGATTGACAGGGCTCCCACCTGAGTGCGCAGAACAGAACTCCCAGTTTCAAACATCATTACACTCACAATACTGCGGTAAATGATCACTGTGACCAGGAAGATCATCACTACACACAGCTGGAAAAACAGAAAAAGAAATAGAGAGAAATTTAGATGACCTAGATTTTGAGTGGTGTTTGCCTCTGCAAAATTAGCCACCACAATGCAAGAGTGTTCTGGGTGGTTGCCAGGGCATTGTGATGCAGTTGTTAAGGTGTTTAGCGTAGTTGCTAAGTTGTTGTTAGAGTGTTCTGAGAGGTTCTTAGGTGGTTACATACTGGCCCAAGAGAAAAGTGCCCACCTTCAGGTTTCTATATCCAGGGACTAAAAACGAAAAAAAAAAAAAAAACCTTTTCAGTTCATTCTGAGGAAAACAGTATTTTTTCATTCCGGTTCAGAAGTTCCGCAGAGTCCTTTCCAACTGGTAACAGGTTAGAACAAAATAAAATAATGTTTTATAATGTTCTTTTAAAAACGACTCTGTGCTAATGGTTGGGTGAAATACCAATTGCAGTGTTGCCAGATCTCGCAAGAGAAATAAGCAACCTGGTCTGGAAAAACAAGCCCAAAATAAGCCAAATGAGTCACCAAAATAAGCAAAAATAAGCAATTAAATGTTTTCCTGTGTGGTGGATTTATCAGCATAGAAATCATAACAGCATACACTTAACAGGAAGTATAATTGTAATTACAGATCTGCTTATCAGTCAAAGCCCGGCAGCATCAAATCTGTATTAATGCATCATATCTAACAATAATTCAATAAGAAAAGGGACATCATGATGGCGCCACGGAATGGCTGCCTCAGTGTGGAGTGCTCCTATTGTTTTGTTGTTTTTATTTGTTTGTCCTGTGTTTAGCAATCTTTTTCCAGTCCGTTTTACCAGAGACGAACTGCTGAACATTCGACAGCATATACCAGACAATCTTTTCCCAGTTTTTGAATATTCAGATGTTTTGCTGGACATTTTATTTGGAGGCGCATCTGTGTTGTTAAAGAGACGCAGGTGAGGGAGACGATCCGGCATGCTGGTCAAGCTCTGTCGGCGTGGCTTTCGAACAGCGCTGCCGAGTATTCATCTTGTGAATCTCCGCTCTCTTCCTAACAAAACGGACGAACTACATCTCCTTACCCGCACAAACAAGGACTTTTCAATCTCTGCTGCCTTGTGCTTCACAGAAACTGGCTGAGAGAAGCCATTCCGGACAGCGCGTTACATCTGCCGGGCTTTCAGCTGTTCAGAGCGGATCGCACCGCAGAGTTAACGAGGAAAACGAGAGGTGGTGGAACAGCATTTACATCAATGAAAGTTGGTGTATAGATGTAACAACATTAAAGAAGATGTGCTGTCCTAATTTGGAAGCGCTCTTTATTAACTGTAAGTCTTTCTACTCGCCGCAGGTGTTTTCCTCGTTTATTCTGGTGAGTGTTTACATCGGCCAAACGCATGTTTGAATGCCGCACTGCAACAGCTGGCTGATCAAATCACAGACATGGAACAACAATACCCAGACTCAGCTATTATTATTCTTGGGGATTTTAACAAAGCAAACCTCACACGTGAACTGCCAAAATATAGACAGCACATTACATGCCCCAGCAGAGAAAGAAATATAATGGACCACTGCTACACAACAATAAAGGATGCATATCGCTCTGTCCCTAGAGCATCTTTGAACTCTCTGATCACTGTCTGGTTCATCTTCTTCCAAACTACAGACATAAACTAAAATCTGCTAAGCATGTAGCAAGGACTGTAAAGAGATGGACCAATGAAGCAGAGCTGGAACTACAAGCCTGCTTTGACTGCACTGATTGGAGTGTTTTTGAGGCTGCAGACACCAATCTGGACGAGCTCACATATACTATTACATCATATATCAGTTTCTGTGAGGATATGTGCATCCCTACTAGGACTTATTTAACGTTTAACAACGACAAACCATGGTTTACAGCAAAATTCAGGCAACTTCATCAGGCCAAAGAGCATGCTTACAGAGGTGGGGATAAAGTCTTGTACAATCAGGCCAGGAACACACTGAATAAGGAAATCAGAGTGGTTAAAATAAGATACTCTGAGAAGCTGAAAAACAAGTTTTCAGCTAATGACCCTGCATCAGTGTGGAGTGGCATGAAACAATTTATGAATTACAGGACTCCTACCCCCAACCCTGTGGTGGACCAACAACTGGCTAATGATCTGAATGTGTTCTACTGTAGATTTGAAAGGCCCAATCTCACATCCCACACCCACTCTGACCTTCACTTCACACAAACACCAACACCTCCTGCAACCCCCCTCCTGCTACTCAACCTGCACTTAAGATCTGTGAAGATGATGTGTGCCGTGTATTTTGAAAACAAAAGATAAGGAAAGCACAGGGCCCAGATGGTTTTTCACCTGCATGTCCTGTGAATTTAAAATTAGATCCTGTGCTAACCAGCTGGCCCCCCATCTTCACACTGATTTTCAATAGATCACTGGAGCAGTGTGAAGTTCCCTGCTGCTTCAAATGCTCAATCATCATTCCTGTCCCAAAGAAACCAAAAATCACAGGACTTAATGACTACAGACCTATCGCCCTGACATCTGTGGTCATGAAGTCATTTGAGAGACTGGTGTTGGCCCACCTGAAGGACATCACAGGACCCTTTCTAGATCCCCTTCAATTTACTTATCAAGCAAACAGGTCTGTGGATGATGCAGTCAACATGGGATTGCATCATATCCTGCAACATCTGGACAGACCAGGGACATATGCAAGGATCCTTTTTGTGGACTTCAGTTCGGCTTTCAACACCATCATCCCAGCTATTCTCCGGACTAAATTACACCAACTCTCTGTTCCCACGTCTATCTGTCAGTGGATTACCAGCTTTCTGATGGACAGGCAGCAGCTTGTGAGACAGGGGAAATTCACTTCCAGCACCTGTACAATCAGCACTGGTGCCCCCCAGGAATGTGTGCTCTCCCCAATACTCTTCTCCCTCTACACCAATGACTGCATTGCCAAGGACCCCTCTGTCAAGCTCCTGAAGTTTGCAGACGACACCACTGTCATCGGCCTCATCCGAGATGACGATGAGTCTGCATACAGAAGGGAGGTTAAACAGCTGGCTGTCTGGTGCAGTCAAAACAACCTTGAGCTGAACACGCTCAAAACGGAGGAGATGATTGTGGACTTTAGGAGGAACACCCCAACACTGTCCCCCCTCACCATTCTAAACAGCACTGTGGCAGCAGTGGAGTCATTCAGGTTCCTGGGCATTACCATCTCACAGGACACTGAAGTGGGAGACCCACAACAGGCCCAGCAGAGGTTGTACTTCCTTTGCCAGTTGAGGAAGTTCAACCTGCCACAGGCGCTACTGATACAGTTCTACTCAGCAGTCACTGAGTCTGTCCTCTGCACTTCTATAACTGTCTGGTTTGGTTCAGCTATGAAATCGGATATCAGAAGACTACAAAGGACAGTTCGGACTGCTGAGAGTATTATTGGTTGACCCCTGCCCTCCCTTCAAGAACTACACACTTCCAGAGTGAGGAAAAAGGCTGGAAAAATCACTCTGGACCCCACTCACCCTGCCCACTACCTTTTTGAACTGTTGCCTTCTGGCCGACACTTCAGAGCTCTGAGCACCAGAACCGTCAAGTCACAGGAACAGTTTTTTTCCCCCAGGCTATCCATCTCATGAACAGTTAAAACTGCCCCATTGAGCAATAATTAATGTGTAATACACAGCTTAGTCTTTTTATATTATCCAACACATCCAACCTCTTCTGCCATTACATTCCCTTGCACTGTATATAACCGATTTGTATTTAGATTTGCACTACATATGTGTATGTATGTATGTATATATGTATGTGTATATATTGTCTATTGTGTATTCTATATATACTTTTTTCTTTTCAATATTTATTTATTTTTTATTCAATTTTTAATTATTTTTTAAAAGTCTTGTTGCTGTTTTGTATTGTTGTGTACTGGAAGCTCCTGTCACCAAGACAAATTTCTTGTATGTGTAAGCATTCTTGGCAATAAAGCTGATTCTGATTCTGAATAATTTAATGAAGACTTGGAAACAGCTGGGGGGGGGGGGGGGGGGATTTTATCCCCAATTTTGGCATGCCCAATTTCCAATGCACGCCAAGTCCTCGTGGTGGCGTAGTGACTCGTCTCAATCTGGGTGGCGGAAGACGAATCTCAGTTGCCTCCGCATCTGAGACAGTCAATCCACGCATCTTATCACGTGGCTTGTTGAGCGTGTTACCGCGGAGACCTAGCACATGTGGAGGCTTGCACTATTCTCCGCAGCATCCACGCACAACTCACCACACACCCCACCGAGAGCGAGAACCACATTATAGCGACCACGAGGAGGTTAATCCAACGTGACTCCACCCACCCTAGCAACCGGGCCAACTGGCTGCTTAGGAAGCCTGACTGGAGTGACTCAGCACTCCCTGGATTCGAACTTGCGACTCCAGGTGTGGTAGTCAGTGTCTTTACTTGCTGAGCAACCCAGGCCCAGAGAGAAAAGCTTTTACCTCTAATAATGTTTTTCTTGTATCTGGATTAGCTCTGCATGTAAATATGTAGTAATTATACAAAGTTGTTAAAAAGGTCTTCATTCACAGAATGCAACATCCACAACAGGCAATTAGGCAAAGAAATGTGTGATGCAGCAGTTTCCTTCAGGATCAAAGCACATTTCACTTTTTTCAGGCAACATGAAGTGGTGTAGTTCCAAAAATGTACAGTGATAAACCCTTTGGCTTCATTAAAAAATTACTGAAACAATATTAACCAGTTATAACCAGTTACCAGCATTTAAAAATAAAGTTGTCACTCCGGAACAATTGAAAATCACTTTGTTCACGTTTTCGGTTACGTCCTGCAAAAATGTTGTTCGTTTTTGGTTTCGTTTTCATTCCTTGAACCCTTTTCAGTCCCTGCCTATAGCTGGGTTTCCATCCATATTGCATGAAAACTGCTGGATGGAAACACCAAAATGTGAATAAAATCTCCAAAATGCACATAAAAAAAAACGTGTATGCTTGCTTTACACTGTTTTTGTGATATTATGATTTTTCGCATAAATTAAATTCGCAATTTGGATGGAAACATAGCTTATGATATTCCGGCCCCTATATGTGGCTTGGGTCCCTCCTTCGATGTACTGTAAGTCTTAGGTATTTTTTTTCCACACATTTTATTGTCTTCCAGAGTTTAATACTTATGGTTAGGGGTTTACAAAAAAACGTAACCCTATGTATGAGAAAGCACCACTAATTACGACACTTTACTTACCTTCTAACTGAACAATTAAATACTCCAATACTATCACTCCAGTAAGCCTCCAACAAGTCCTAAGGGTCTCACCATTATAATGATCACCATAGACCCGGTCAGCATGCGTGAAATCCGGGCTTTTTCAGGGAAGTAGGGCTCCTTCACCCCGGTCACTGGGTTCTCCTCCATTGCAGGAGCCATGGCAGCAAACTCAGGACGTGGTGGTTCCTGAATCATTACCATAAGAAAGTACTTTTCATCATTTCTTATTGTAGATCACCAAAATTCAATACTAAACCATGAGTTATAAATACAGAATGCACATTGAACCTCCTCTTCATGGAAATCCATGCAGTCCCAGTGGTGAGCGAGTGTGGCATTCTTGCGTTTCCAATACTCCAGGAACGTGACCGCCCACAATGACATGAACACACTGAAGAAGACTGTGCCGGGATGGTCAAACAGATAACCCACCTAAAGAAGAAAGGCCAGTAAAAATCCCTGTTTTTTTTTATTTTTTTTTTTTATCAATATTGGTAACCTGACAAAAATGACAAGATCTTTAAGGAACCATTTGGGGTTCCTCAGATTTCCACACCGGCAGAACCTTTTGGAGAACCTTTAGGCAGTTCTTTGAGGGAACCCAAAAGTTCCTGCAAGAACTTATTGCCAACCTCATGATAAAGAAAAGGGTTTGAGGCCCATTATATGAAATATATTATATTGAAGTTCCTTGAGTATTCAATAGGATAATTGAGGCACATTCAAAGGGTACCAAGAGATTCTGCAAAGGGTGCTAGTGTGGTAATCTAAGAACCCCAAATTTTGCTTAACATATCTTTTAATTTTTACTGTGTACTTTAAATTCCAAAACTAAAAAGACATAAAAATGACTGGTACATATTGTATATTTTACAGAATTAAATCACTGTAATGTGTACACTGCATAAACATTGCCATAAACTGCTGGAGAATCATAAACTGTGTTATTGTATTATTAAATACAACAATAGTATTCAACATTACCCAGCTAAACAAAACCGAAAGTCAAAGAAGCAGATTACCTTGGCCATGGGACAGATGTCTGACATATTCCAGGGTTTACAGGTTTCACACAGAGGACACATTAGATAGAGTCCTCTACTCTCACAGATTTCCTTCCTGTAGAAGGTAAATGCACAAATGTAATGATGTTAGAGCTTACATTTTTTACAAAAAAGATATTGTGGATAGCAAACATAAAGCCTGTGTTTTAAACAATCTTTTTTTTTTTTTTTTTGATGTTTTGGAGGCTCCATGGCTTAAGCAGAAATAATGTTAATCTGACAAGAGTGCAGCAAGAGTGTGGTTAACAGAATGAATAATTTAGTTTTTTGTAAAGATCAATAGACCAAATAGGGAGACTGCAAAAATAATTGTTTCACTAAGCGTAAAGATACAGATTCAGTGCTTCTAATTTAGTCTCTGTTTGCATTCTCTCTCGCTCACTCGCTCTCTCTTCACACATAATTTTGTTTCTTTTTTTAGGTGAAAATTGCAGCAAATATTTCCAACCAATCACAATGAGTCCTTCAGGTAGATGTGCAATAGTTGCTATAGAAACAAATTCAAGTCATAAGTCACACTGATATGGCATTTGTTTTTCCTCACAGCAGCAGAATAGCTTAGAGGAGCTATAAATGTGTGAGTAATGTGAAATTGCAACAATTTACATATAGCAGATGAAGCACCGTTAATCGATAACATGCAAGACACTTACGCTGGGGTATTGGATCCCATTCTCATAATACCCGACACAAAGACACACATACCAACCAATGCAGCTGGTAGGAGCCAGGCTGTGTAAAACCCTGTGAACGGAATAAAAAGACGAACTGGATAAACTGTGACACTTTGATCTTGTTTAAGCATTCCTGTAGCTCAAATGGTAGAGCATGACCCTTGAAATGCCAAGATCATGAGTTTGATTCACAAGGAACGCACATTCTGATAAAATGTATATCCTGAATGCACCTGAATCAGTCACTTGCAAAATGTCTGCAAAATGTATTAAAGTAAATGTTTTTCTTATGAAACTGCTATGCAATAAAATTACCAGTAATTTCACACCATCTATTTTCACTAACTGATTAATTACATTTGCAATGTCACCACACAAACAAAATACAAAATATATAGTGCCTACTAACCCAACCATGCAAAGTAAAGTGCAATCTTCTCTCCAAAGTATTCACGGATATGATCCAGAGGTTGGTACTTATACCATTTTAGCCAGCTGGCCCAATAGTGGTATAGCACTTGCCTCTTATTCAACTTATCAGGCTTGATGTCTTGAACAGGGTGCTCAAAGGGGCCCTTAGAGGTAAACAAAAAGGTGAAATTGTATCAAGCAATGCATTCGATAAGGCACATAGGTTTGCAATGGATTGCTGTATGTGGTGTCCTGTGCCTAACCTCGTGTAGAGGGAATGCACCTGTGAAAGCCCCCTCATTCAGCAAACGTGCGACTCCAACCTCAGCATGCTTTCTCCTACCATATACAGTCCTTGCTAATATTTCATACACCTGTGATGAGTACAGGTGTTAGCAACTTAATACAAGGTAATGACAATGTAATACACCTTATTACACATGTACTAACAATTTATTACAAGATCACACATAGTACTAACAACCCAATAACCTAAACTTCTTATCTGATGCCCTATTCTGCTTTTCCTCATTTAATGTTCATTGCTCACTCACAATTCGATGTCTTTGTGTGCTGGTGAAGTAATTATCACGGTCATCAAAGCCCAGAAACCTAAAAAACCAAGGAAATCAAGGTAAACCAATAACCTCAATAAAGTATTCTTACTCAGAAATGCAATTCGAATCTGTGCAAATAAGCAAGTTAAGAATCTAACTTTTCCATCTTGGACTTGCGAAAGGCACACGTGTAGTAGTCAACGGGACGGTTGGGAACAGAGTCTGTCATGATGTTTGGGATCCGGAGCTTCTGAAGAACTCGAGCTGAAGTGTTGAAGTCTGGATTCGGCTGAGCCTGTTGACAAATAAAACCAAATAATTTCAGAGCTTACAATTCACTACTTGTTTCAATTCTGTTTCCAGTGTTATTCTAAGCCCTATGCATTTGCTATCTGTCCAAAATGCCATTCTAAGACAGAATAAGATGGCAAATGGGACACACTACAGTCTCGTGGACTTCACGGGCATTGTGCAAGTCCACAAGTACACATCATATGTGCCATTTGGGAGAGGGTCAAAGACTCTAAAAGATTACAATACTAAGAAAATAAAAACGTTAGAATAGCACTGACCTGCAAAGGTGCCCTAAGACACAACTCCTCAGCATAGTAAACCAACACATCCCATGGGGCACTAAGCTTCAGATAGTGTATAGTCTTCTTTGTACTGGATGATTCCTCCTGATAATAAAGTGAAGACCATAAGACCTTAAATTAGGCCATTAGACCATTAACTTTTAACAAAACGTCAAGTTTCAGAAATAGCATTCGGTTGAGGAAATAGGCCTAATTAGCCAAACCTTCTCCATGAACAGTCCAGCACTCTTAAGGTTCTGGATGAATTTGTCCCTCCATCGGGCCAGCTGAGCTTTCCTTCTCTCTGAACTGCTCTCCTCTTGTGCTGCTTTATCTTCCACCTCTGTTGACTCTCCATGCGATTGTCCACGACTTCGACGTTTGCGTCGTACCTTCACCTCCCACACCAGCACAAAGTCTGAGACAGACCAGTTTTAATATAATAACATAGAATGGCCCTACAGTGTATTTTAGGCTATTTTGGACACTTGAATCACTTGAGACACTTTAAAAAGTCTGAGTTTCATTACATAGATAACAAAATATCATACAACCAATTGGTATTTGTAAACAAATGATGCTAGAGCTTTTCTCAGAGAATAGAGCTTTTTTCTGAGCTCTATTCTCAGCCAATTTCACATTTCTGAGCCATTTTTGCAATGACTTTTAACCAACTGGTGACAAGGTATTTCTGAATAGATGTATGAAGTCAGGCCCTCAAGTTCACACAGGTTTCCTAATAAAGTAACCACAGCTGTAGTTCATAACATTACCAATGGATATGTTCCACTAAAGTTTGAAAACCAGAAAGTGTCCAAATACGTTTTGTCTTAATTTTGAACAAAATATCTGTTGTTTAATATTTTGAACTTAAACTTCTTTTTGTGAAATGTTTTGTTTGAAAAAGGTCTTTTTGTTGTATTTCTTTATATTTATTTCAATATACAGTACTGTGCAAAAGTTTTAGGCACATAAGATGTTTCACAAAAGCATTTGTCTTAAGATGGTTATTTATATCTGCAGCTTTAGTGTGTCAATAGGAAATATAAATGTTAGACTCCCAAATATTACTTTTGCAAATAGAAAAGATTAGAATAGAAGAACAGGGAGCCCTGCAACAGACAAAGCCCCCCACTGAACATAGTGTCAGTCTGAGATTACATAAAGAGACAGAAGCAATTGAGACAGCCTAAATATATAGAAGAACTGTGGCGAATTCTCCAAGAAGCTTGGAACATCCTATCTGCCAACAACCAAGAAAAACTGTGTCCAGGTGTACCTAGTTGAATTGGTGCTGTTTTAAAGGCAAAGGTGGTAACACTGAATATTGATTTAGCTTTTTTATGTTTACTGGACTTTGTATGACAATAAGTGATCAATGAAAACTATTTATGTCATTATTTTTGAAGACATCCTCACTATGCAACATTTTTCACAAGTGCCTAAAACTTTTGCACAGTACTATATTTATAGCCCTTTCATTAAACCATCACCTATTTTGGTATGGCCATCTCTGAAGTAGTTGCCTGGGGGTCGTTCACGTGGGCTTGCTGTTCTCTCACAGTGAATATAGATGGGGTCATCATCGTCATCATTAGCTGCAGTGTTCAACTAAAATTATAGGATAACATCACATTTAAAATATAATTGTGCAATTAGTAGAATCATACCACATTTTTGTATTGAAAAAGCATAGAAGAAATCATGTAAACTATGCACTGCACAAAAAGTGAAACCATTAAAAATTACTTGTGTTGGTGTTACCAAATGTTGTCAGCAGTGTTGCTTGTAATCTGATTATAAAGTATTAGTCACTTTAAAATAATTACTTTTAAACTAATAAAAAATAGAGTAATGCATTGCATTTTAAATACAGGTACTGACTTTCAATTCAAGTAATTACTTTTAAGTGTAAAACTTGGGACAAACATATATCTAAAAAATATTATTTTTGTATAATACACCAATCAGCAACAACATTAAAACTAGGTGGTTTTAATTTAAAACATCAATTCATATATTTGTATGTTTGTTTGCATTTCAGTGAAAGCTAGATGGTTCTGTGAAAGCAAAAGAGAATGTAATGTGATTACTTTTCTAATGATGTAATCAGTAAAGTAATTGAGTACCATTTTAGAGAAGTAATTAGTCATTTGAAGTGAAATACGTTTTTTAAATTACTTTCCCAACACTCATTCTCAGGTTGATTCAGTCAGATTACGGTAAATAATAATTTGCTCTTGAATTAAACTAGTTCACTTAGATGTCACCACATAAAGCAAATTTTTTAGATTATCAAACAAAACATTTTTTTTTACAAGATTTGCAAATAATACCTCGTTTTTTATTTTTATTATATTATCCAGATTTTATCCAGATTTTTTGTGACATTAAAAACATGCTTGAAAACCAGCAAATTGCTTGATCAGCAAAGGCATCAAATGGATTGTGGGGGACACTGTAAGCGTGTCTAATAGTCTATATACTCTAGTGTCTACACAAATTAGACAGCAATTTTAGCACATCTGAGCAGCTCGAGTGGATATTTTTACATTGGGGAAATTACGACTGCTTCTGGAGCGCAAAACAAAAACTGCACAATTACCAGGCAAATTCACATGCATTTTTAAAGATGCTCAAATGTAAAGGAACAACACACAAAATTCAAAACACAGGGCTGTATACTCACATATCTGGGAGGGATGAATCCCCCATTTTGCAGGCTTCCATAACTGTCTGAACCATGAGTCTCACCACTGTAGTCCAGATCCAGCAGAACCTCCCGGTCCATCAGCACCTCAGGGTTTCTCTTCTTTAGCATGAGGATTCCAGACAATCACAACCAGACAATGAGGTGGAGCTTGCAGAAACTAGGTAGTTAAACACACATTCAGAGGTTCTATATGACTAATGTATTTACACATTCCCAGATTTCATTCCAGGCACTCCTGCAGAACATCAGGTTCCAATAAATTATGCACAGAAATTAAATCTGAGATAAAAATGTTAATGCATTCCCTCAGAGGAAGAGATGCAGGAGAGGAGGAAGAGGCAGAGGGAATGCACTAAGTGCCTTTATAAGCGGATGAGAGAAAACAAGGAGTGTAGAAGTGGGTCTGCAGCACTCTCTCTCTCTCTCTCTCTCTCTTTCTCTCCCTCTCTCTCTCATTCACTGCATAGGAGAGTTACCATAATTCTTCTGAAATAGGAGCCTATTGAATTCTTTCATCTTTAGCAAGGAAAGATACATGTAAAACACACGTCAATGTTTTAGTTAGAATATATCACACAGATCCTATTGCCTGTCAAATGGGAAGTAGATACATTACTGTACAAATAAACACATTGTTGTACAAATTACAGTGCAACAATATACAGTTTATCTTTGCTAAGTTTACTACACACAGTTTACTACATGTTTAATGTTTACAGCATGTTTAATGCCATAGAATTCTACAGGGTTCCTGCAGCTCAGCTGGAAGAGCATGGCACTTGCAATGCCAATATCATTGGTTCGGCTCCTATAGGGAACACAAAAACTGACAAAATGAATACACTGAATGCACTTTAATTTGCATACAAGATTCTTCTACATGTATAAATGAAATGGATCAAGATTGCATCACACAGATCCTATTGCCTGTCAAATGGGAAATAGATAAGTCACCTAAATGCTGGGAATTGTTTTTGAGCTTGAACACATGGACTGAGTCATCCAATCTTTCACTGTCTAATACTTCAGGTGCATTGCCATTATTTGAATTTGCATTATTAAACTTTACCATTAGCTGTTTGGTTGGTATTTGTACATTTCTAGGTCAGTTTTAAGTGCTGCATGCTTGGCTGTGAGCCACAAATAATGCAAATATCTCACAGAAATCAAGTGCAAGAGGGTGTGTGAGACAAACAAAATAAACAATATATTGAATTACATATGGTACTGACTATGCATGACTGGCACTATGGTTCACTTCCCTTTAAACATTAAAATCTCCATATGTGACATATACACCTTTGCTACATCTCCCCTGTCCCATCCCCCCAGTCTCTGTTCTGCGTTAATATTTCACCCTTTCAGAGTGATGTTACTGCGGCAGTGCACAGAGAGGGGGAGAGAGAGAGAGAGAGAGAGAGAGGAGGGTTTGAACACCTTCTACTCACTACAGTTTATTGTACGTGATTATGATTTGATCTTAACGGCATATAGATCCAATGCTACAAACATGACACTTCCAGCAGTGCCAACACAAATATCTCGTTTCAGAGGCGCAAAAACCATATATGCAAAGTATGCAACCGGTGGAGTAGGCGCACCAAATTGCATTATGACGCAAAAATTAATTTTAGATAACACTCAAGTTCAGTTGGTCGTTAAAAGTTGCTGGACAAATATACGGGACATAATGCAGTTGTGATGGCGATGCTTCAGATTAGATGATTGTTCAAAATTGCCTATTAAATATTAGGAATGTATCATAAATGTAAACCCTGATATTACACCGCAACAGATCTTCTTTAATAGCTGTGCACACAGCATATAGACATCGATGGATGGTCCTTATAAGACTGAAAGTTTACCCCACTACTTAGTGCAGGTCGCCAGCTTGAACCGGGCCATGACGATTCAATTTCGGGTCGGAACCGGTGGCAACCTCAGGACCAATATTACAGTCCTATCAGAAGGGCAACTGTTCCCTTTTGATTGCAATTCCGTCTTCTGATTGCTTTTATTTGTGAAATTAAAATGACAGTAAGCCTGGCTAATTTCAATGAATTGTCTCAATATTCTCCCCATTTTACCAAAACTTCGGAGGAAAAAAAATTAGGGACATCTGGGAGGCGAATTAGCGATAAACACACATTTCTGTATGGAAACGGCTTACGGGCAGATTTCTTTTGCGCTAAACCAAAACTTATGCGACACAGTGATTTTTTAGGCATGACGTCATCACGCACACCATTTTTATCGATAAAAAGCCATTTGAATGAAAACAGGCAGGAGACGGCAAATTTCGCAAATTGTTTTATACGCATTTTCACTTTGTCGATAACAAAATAGCGCGAAAACTAGATGGAAACTAGGCTTATGTGAACTGCTGGTTTAGAGAGACACAATAACTGAAATACCTAATAAAGAACAAGTCATAAAAGAAAACAAGCAATTCCACTTGATTGAGGATATTGCCCACATTTCATGAAGAAAGGAAAACAAAACTAGTGGGTACCTTTTATCTTATATAATTTTAAAGGAATAGTTCACCCAAAAATGAAAATTCTCTCATCATTTACTCACCCTCGTGCCATCCCAGATGTGAATGACTTTCTTTTTCTGCAGAACACAAAGAGTTTTAGAAGAATATCGCAGATCTGTATGTTTTCACAATGCAAGTGAATAGTGACCTAAACTTTGAAGCTCCAAAAAGCACATAAAGGTAGCATAAAAGTAATCCATTCAACTCTAGTGGTATATTCCTTAACCAGTCATTAAAGAGAAAGAAAAGAAAGGGGAAAGAGAACAGATTTTCCTGTTGCACTTTATTCTGGTTTGAATACTGTTGTGGTGCTAGTGAAACTTTGTTATACAGCACTTTTCATACCACTGTCTGCTTAAGATGATTCACTTATGTTTTCCTCTTTTGTAAGTTGCTTTGGATAAAAGCGTCTGCCAAATGAAATGTAAATAATCCATGTTTTCAGAAACAATATTATGGTATGAGAAACAGTGGGTGAGAAACAGATCAGTATCGAAGTCCTTTTTTACTATAAATCTCCACCTTTGGCCAGCTCCAACCAGAAGGGGGTGATATGCACAAAGAATGCAAATCACCCAAACAAAAAGGTGAAAGGGAAGATTTATAGTTAAAAAAAAAAAAAAAGTACTTGCATATTGATCTGTTTCTCACCCACACCTATCATATTGCTTCTGAAGACATGCATTAAACCACTGGAGTAGAATGGATAAATTTATGCTACCTTTATGTGCTTTTTGGAACCTCAAAGTTTAGGTCACTATTAATTTGCATTGTGAGGACTAACAGAGCTGAGATATTTTTCTAACAATCTTCATTTGTGTTCTGCAGAAGACAAAGTCATACACATCCAGGATGGCATGAGGGTGAGTAAATGATGAGAGAAATTTCATTTTTGGGTAAAATATTCCTTTAAGATGCTCGAACATTGTCACAAGATCTTAACTCTGCACACTCTAATTATTTCTGCACACAACAGGAAAGTTGCACTCAGTGAACACCATGTTTTAGGAGTTCCCTTGCAAAATGAATGCACTGCAAGAAGAGCTCACTGGGGATTGTTATATTGGGATCCCTTGATATTGTGAACTAACCTACTCAGGTTGTTTAAAGGAATTTTGCGGGATCAGTAAATTAAGCTCAATTGACAGCATTTGTGGCATAATTTTGTTTACCACAGAAAATACTTTTGACTCATCCCTCACTTAATTAAAACAAAAGCAAAAATAACGGTTACAGAAAGGCACTTACAACGGAATTGAATGGGGCCAGTCCATAAACGTTAAAATATACTGTTTCAAAAGTATAGCTATATTATATCTGTTAGCATGATTTGTGTAATAAAATCTATGTTCTACATTATTTTATTGTGACAATACCACTTCACAGGATTTCCTAGGATTGCATCATCAGGACAACAAAGTTATCATATTGGATATAACTTTACACAGATAAGGTTAGTAAGGTATTTTATCACACTGTTTCCATCTTGTGGCCATACTTCTGAAATAGTATACTTCTGGCCCCATTCACTTCCATTGTAAGTGGCTTACTGTAACCACGATTTTAGTTCATTTTTAAATAAACGAGGGATGAGTCTGAATTATTTTTGTGGTTATCAATATTATGCCGCAAATGCTGTTGAACGAGGTTAACTTATATTGAACCTGAAACATTCCTTTAGTTTTCATTTGTCTACTTTGCACACTGGATAAAGATTTCCTGCATATGGGGAAAAAACATGCTTTAATACTAAATAAGAGGCTATATCAGGAGGACTTTAGTTCTATATTCCTAGAGCCTTGTTTAATGTTTTTTTTTAGCTTTACATTTAAGCAAATTTGCAGTTTGTACTTGTTTCATTTTCAGGCACCACTGAGTCCCCAACCCAACAAAATAACATGTAATGATCACTGAACAAAAAAGGCATAATTCCAAGATTTCAATTCTGTCAATAAATGAAAATGTATCAAATTATACTAAGGAGGGGTGGTTCACATTGTTCAGCCATTAGAAAGTGCCATTGAGTCTGTGCTCTTTAGTTCACCTGTAAACTAGATATTGTGTGCAGCTGTTTTACGCCATTTAGTTTTCCTAAATTTAGAATTACTACTAGGATTGCTCTTAGCTCAGTTTTGGGAGACCTAATTTCTGTGAACTTGTGTTCTCCTTTGGAACATCCTGAGCCTTACATGTGACAATCTTAAACTTGCAATACTGTATATTCACAGTTGATGATTTTAAGCTTTTACCCCCTTTCAATATAAGGTCATAGGCAGCAAGTATTAAAAATGCAACTATTATTGTTTATTCATACTTTTCCCATTTACAAGAAAAAGTCACTCTTAATTTACAGCTGTTATCATATTAACATATCTTTGAAACAATGCACGTGCAACATTTAGTGTATCTGCGACATTTGAGTGTTAGAATATACAGTTGATGTCAGAAGTTTACATACACCTTAGCCAAACAAATTTAATTCAGTTTTTCACAATTCCTGACATTTAATCATAGAAAACATTCCCTGTCTTAGGTCAGTTAGGATCACTACTATTTAAGAATGTGAAATATCAGAATAATAGTAGAGAGAATTATTTATTTCAGCTTTTATTTCTTTCATCACATTCCCAGTGGGTCAGATGTTTACATACACTTTGTTAGTATTTGGTAGCATTGCTTTAAATTGTTTAACTTGGGTCAAACATTTTGGGTAGCCTTCCACAAGCTTCTCACAATAAGTTGCTGGAATTTTGGCTCATTCCTCCAGACAGAACTGGTGTAACTGAGTCAGGTTTGTAGGCATCCTTGCTCGCACACACTTTTTCAGTTCTGCCCACAAATTTTCTATCAGATTGAGGTCAGGGCTTTGTGATGGCCACTCCAATACCTTGACTTTGTTGTCCTTAAGCCATTTTGCCAAAGCTTTGTTGGTATGCTTGGGGTCATTGCCCATTTGGAAGACCCATTCGCGACCGAGCTTTAACTTCCTGGATGATGTCTTGAGATTTTGAATATATCCACATCATGATGCCATCCATTTTGTGAAGTGCACCAGTCCCTCCTGCAGCAAAGCACCCTCACAACATGATGCTGCCACCCCATGCTTCACGGTTGGGATGGTGTTCTTCGGCTTGCAAGCCTCACCCTTTTTCCTCCAAACATAACGATGGTCATTATGGCCAAACAGTTACAATTTTGTTTCATTACACCAGATGATATTTCTCCAAAAAATAAGATCTTTGTCCCCATGTGCACTTGCAAACTGTAGTCTGGAGCAGTTGCTTCCTCCTTGCTGAGCAGCCTTTCAGGTTATGTCGATATATGACTTGTTTTACTGTGGATATAGATACATGTCTACCTGTTTCCTCCAGCATCTTCACAAGGTCCATTGCTGTTGTTCTGGGATTGATTTGCACTTTTCGCACCAAACTATGTTCATCTCTAGGAGACAGAATGCATCACCTTCCTGAGCGGTATGATGGCTGCGTGGTCCCATGGTGTTTATTATTGCATACTATTGTTTGTACAGATGAACGTGGTACCTTCAGGCATTTGGTAATTGCTCCCAAGGATGAACCAGATTTGTGGAGGTCCACAAATTTTTTTCTGAGGTCTTGGCTGATTTTTTTTTATTTTCCCATGATGTCAAGCAAAGAGGCACTGAGTTTGAAGGTAGGCCTTAAAATACATCCACAGGTAAACCTCCAATTGACTCCAATTAGCCTATCAGAAGCTAAATTAGGCTTGACATCATTTTCTGGAATTTTCCAAGCTGCTTAAAGGCACAGTTAACTTAGTGTATGTAAACTTCTGACCCCCTGGAATTGTGATATAGTCAATTAAAAGTGAAACAATCTGTCTGTAAACAATTGTTGGAAAAATTACTCGAGTCATGCACAAAGTAGTTAACGAGTTGCCAAAACTATAGTTTGCTAATATGAAATCTGTGGAGTGGTTAAAAAATTAGTTTTGATGACTTCAACCTAAGTGTATGTAAACTTCTGACTTCAACTGTAATTGATTAGGTCATTCCCATTTTAACAGTCACAAAGCATAAAATAAAATGATAAAAAAAAGTTTTTTCTTCAACCCCACTTGAATTTGCAAACGAACAAATGCATTCCACCACTGTCCAGCAATGTATCATTTAACATCACTGTTGACTGGAACAAACTTCAACATACCTGAGATTGTGCTTCTGTTTTGTTTCCATTCATTACAGTCCGACAAGTATTCACATACTCAAGTTTACTCTCTTTAAAATCCCTCTCTACATTCTTAAAACAAACTTTACAGTATTTTGCTTTAAGTGTTATATTACATCTAATGTACCACTAAGAAAGGAACAGGGAATGGCTTTTAATACTTTAGCCAACTTAAAATGATGATCATTTTAAAGCAGCCAGAAAGTATCAATAAAGTAAATGTAACTAAAATCCTCCTTCACTTTGTTAACTGGAGTGACCACAAGTGCTCAGAAAGCAAGACGTACCTCGACTTATTGTATATGCATGTACAGTGTCTGTACATTGACAAATTTACACAAGGAGGACAGGTAAGGTAAAAAAAAAAAAAATTGTATGCTTCTTGTTGCCGATTATGTATTTACACTCTACATATTCCAATTATGTATGATGGAACAGATTGCTTTTTTCTTTTTCCTGTTGCACGCCTCCACTTGTGACAGCAAAAGCTAACAGAACTCTTTAAATATTTGTGCAAGGCAAGTGTAAACAAGGTAATGCCTCATCATTAGTTAAATATCACATGAGCCCACACTGTTCAAATTTTCCTCCAATTTAGTATCTGTATCTCCTCTTTATGAGCTGTAGATGTCACATGGTCTGCTCATACCTACATAAAGAGTAGGTTTGCTGGAGAGCTGACCTCCCCGTCCTAACCTATCCAATCGTGGGCTCAATGCGGTGATTGACAGGTAGTCAGCACCAGGGCTCTCTCTCGGATCGGCCTCTGTGTATACTGTCACTCCTCTGCCAGGCACTCTTCATCAGCTCCAGTGCCTCCCCGCACCGCTTCTGCAATGACAGGTCTGACACTGGCTTATGAGGTAGGCTCACCTGGATCAAAAGACACACATAAATCAATGCATTATGAGAATTAAAGGTGCATACAGTAATTTTTTCTGTGGTCTAATAAAAACTGCATCATGGCGTCCAAAATGTTTAGATCACATGACCAGATTAATATTTATCAGTTTATCTCTGTAACCCCCATATTATCAGACACTTTCGCTCACAAAATAATTATTGCTGACCGATAATATCACATTTCTACAATGGCATCGATGACTGAAAACTTTTTTTTGGCATGATGCTGCTTCCACACAGTAATATGCTGCTTTCAAATTACACCAAATATTCATATAACCAAATTAACTTAAATTTAACTGAGTTGTTCTGAGGCTTTCACACTTTACTTAATCTATTTGTGTTGGGACAACATGAATTATTTTTGTTTGGTTAACTGAAACTGGGGACTTCCAATTCCAAGCATGCTTTGAATGGTAATCAATATTGAGAGTAAATGTTAAAATTGAGAGTAAATGTTAAAATTAAGTGTTATATAATGTGTCTTTGTGCAAGATGTATGTAAAGGGGGAGACTTGTAGTGTTCTGCTGTGTCGAGATTTAGAAGAGTTTCTGTTATGTTTGAGATCGAGTTTATAGCTTGAGGGCAGGTACATGTCGGGAATGCTCTTTATTGCTTTACCCATTGAGCAATTGCTATGCTAATCATAGCAAAGTGTTTACCATTAGCATACATTTAGCAAGCAAGCATTCACTGTAGTTAAAAATAGTTAGAGATTAATTTGAGTTCATTTAACATGTAACTTAGATGGGTTTACTCAATTCAATCAGTTTCCCTCTACTTGAAGTATTTAAGTTGAGATAACATGGTAGTTTTAATTTAAGAAAACGAATTTTAAACACATGGAACCAAAATTTAGCCAAAAAGTTATTTTTGATTCTATGCCAAGTATGAAACCACAGATATGGTATTCAGATTTGATGATCTGCTAGCTTATAAAAATAATGTTGTTTGTTTTTTTACCTGGAAAACAGCAGTCCAAGCTTGATGCAATTCTGCTAGTAGACGATCTCTCTCCTCACATCCACTAAAATATAGAACCCAGGGGGGGAGAAACTGAACATGATCTTCGGCAAACTCCTGCAAAGGTTGAGTGCACATCCAAACAATAAATAAAATTGATAAATAAAAATCAAGCCCTGTGCCAATCAGTTGAATCACAACAGATTTTATATTCATAAAACTAGCATGACTCATGATGACAAGCATGCATTTCCTAAATCCTAAGAAAAATAAATATGAGGAACACCCTAAATGCAACTTTATTTGTAACTGTGAAATTACAAACATCTGTTGACTAGCAAATCTGACACTCTGCAGTCTGCACAAGGTCTTACAATGACACAGTATTCTTTATCCTCCTCCAGGCAAACAGCTGTGACATCGTTCAGATCAGCTTCTCCTAGAGAACGGAAAAAACTAGTCTGGCAATCCTGGTGACACGTCAGCAACTTCCTGTCTGTGAGCACAAGGCAGCATGGGATACAGGGTGCAGGGGCCACTCCTTGTGGAATAACCTGAGAGGCACAAAATGTAGAAATGTATAAAAAAATAATTGTCAAAGCAATAATTCATCCAAAATCTAAATTTCTGCAGAATGTTAGACTTACCACTTTCTTTCATTGTATGGAAAAAATGTGCAATGAAAGTGAATAGTGACTGAGGCTAACATTCTGCATAACATCTGCCGTGTTCCACAGAAGACAGTCATATGAGTTTGGAACAACATGAGGTTGAGTAAATCCATTTTGGGTGAACTATCCCTTTAAATGTGCTCAGCATGTGGACAATTGTGCATAATGTTGGTTAGGCTAGACTAAGACAACAACCTTTTTTCTGATCAAAATGCAAAGAGAGAGGAGACAGACTGCGGGTGTGTCAGAAATTGATGAGGAACAACAACACATTGTCAGTGTCATGGAAGCTGTAAAAGCATCTCATATACACACACACACCCACATTTTGCCCAGACACTAACAGCTCAGAAATGACACAGTAGATTTGGGGAAATCTACTGGGGAAATGTGGAAAAAAAAAGTCTGAAAATGTGTCTTGAGTCACACTTCCAAGAAATGTGACCATTCAAGAGAATATTAAGCAAGACCTTCAAGGTAATTGCGTCTTGAAAAAAATTAGCTTAATCACCCCTATGAGCGTGTGCTCACCCCTTTAGAGGCAGACTGGCAAAGCAGCTGCATCCAGTCAGCCATTTCCTGTTCATTCTCTGCACTGAGCTCTAATGGAGGATGTTCCGTCAGGATCACCTGAAATGCGTGTGGCTTTTCTAAGCTGTTTGATCGCCTGCAACCTCCACAGTGCTCACCCCTATGACACAAACACAACATGAACACAGATTTTTTTTTACAAGACATTCATTTAAAGGGATGTACACAATATGGCCAAAAGTATGTGGACACCAGAACACAACACCCATTTGTGCATGTTGAACATTTACTTTCAAAACAATTGGCATTAATAGAGAGTAGTGCTCGACCTATATGGGTTTTTTTTAATGGCCGATATTGATACCGATATGCAGAGAGCAGGGTGGCAGATAGACCGATACAATGCCAATATATCACAATTTAATATAGTAACAAACATAAAACTGCTAAAAAATAATAAAAATGTTATTTAGCACTATATTTATTCAGTTTCACACAAAACAAAAAAATTATATTGTATTTTAAATGGCAGATAGCAGTTTCTTCAGATTTCTCTTAAGACATCAAATTTTAATAATTTTTGTAATTTACTGATGAAAATGAAGACATTTTTAATATATTAGGGAGAAGGAAATAACAGTACACACAGTAGTTCAGCAACCATGAATGGCATGTCCACGTTAGCAATCGCATTTACTAAAAATATATACAGAATCAAACCTACAGTGTACATACAGTGATAGTGAATAAGACATTTACTTATAGCACACGTGAAGCACTTTTACCTTGGGCTGCATCCGAAAACATAGGCAGCTGACTTGCTACCTTGCTGCCTAATCAGTTAATGGCTTAACTGACATCTGTTTTGAATGAATTGAACACTTAAGGAAACTGGTCTCCAAACAGTTTGAAAAGCACCTTATTTTCATTGTACCTCCGTAAACAGCCTCTGGAGGCAGCATTTTCCTGGTTTCGGACACAGCCTTGAAGTTGCACTCACGTGCTCGTGCGGATCCATTTCCGGACAGTTTAAACAGCCTGGATCACCTACTTCATGATTTGTGAATGAGAAGAACTTTTGTTCCTGATCCTGAAGTTTTTGATTCTGGCTGATAGAATACACGCTTCAGAGGAAGATATTAGATGAGCGCTCGATGTGAAGAAAGCGCTGGATTTTCTTGAGATTCGTGAATGACATCTGTATAAAGGTGCAATATGTAACAATTTTGATGTAATATTCGCCTTTTTTTGCCAAAGTGTGAATGGCTTGTAACGCAACTTAAAAAAAAAAGAGCCCTTCCCAGACTTCCTAGGTTGCCTTTTAAAGCCTGTAGACTTTAAGGATGTGATATTTATGCACGCTCCTGAGAGCCTTGCCTCAGTGCTTCCACTATTCAACAGCGTCAACAGACAGTATGCAACACTAGGTAACGTTACCTTAGAGATGGAATCCAGAAAACGTCCGGCTCACAGCACAACACCGACTCCTACACAAACTCTGAGTAAGCCAAAAAAAAAAAAATGTATCTACTGAATCCCGTCTGGCTAAGCGGAAACATGATCGTGGTCGAGCGAAAACTAGAGTGAACATCGGCAAGGCATTTGATTCCTGGAGGGACATTCCTTCGGTTTTGGGGATCAAAACCGACCCTGAATTGGCGTTCTTATTGGACAGGTAAGCTTACATAACTGCAAAGCATGTGAAATATAGTGCCATAAGGATTGATCTGTGTAAATTTAGCTAACTTGATCTTGCCTGCTAGCGCTGACGAATTGCAAGCTACCTTGCTTCGGAACTTTCAAATAATTTAAAGGATCTTCTCTTTATGCTAAAAGTCAGGTTAATGTCAATGTTAATCTGTAATTATTCAGCAAGGTGGACTGTACATGCAGGACGTCCTGCAAGTAGAGCACTGCAGTAGTCCAGTCTAGACTTAACAAGAGCCTGGACAAGGAGTTGTGTAGCATGCTCAGATAGGAAGGGTCTGACCTTCCTCATGTTATACAGAGCAAATCTGCATGATCAGACATGAGTTCAGGCACTGATTTTGTTTGTGCAGACCAGTTAAAGGAACAGTTCACCCAAAAATGAAAATTTGCTGATAATTTACTCAGATGTATCTGAGTTTCTTTCTTCATCAAAACAGAATTTAAGACTTTTAGGATTTCATTGCAGGCCGCCTCCTCTAACAATGCAAGTGAATGTCCTCCATTTTTTGACGGTCCAAAATGCATATTTAGGGTGCATCAAAATAATCCACACGACTCCAGTCGACAAATAAAGTTCTTCTGAACGCAAACGATTGATTATTTTTAGAAACAAAACAATACTTATATACTTTTTATACTTATATATACTTATATACATTCTGGAACAGAAAAGGTCCCTCCTCAAACTGTTGCCACAAAATTTGTAGCACACAATTCTCTAGAATGTTATTGAATTCAGAAGAATTAAGATTTGTCTTCATTAAAATTAATGGGCCTAGTCAAACCATTATTTAGAAGGGGTGTCTACATTCTTTTGGCCTTATAGTGTATATTACGTTGTGAAAATGTTTAGTTTTTTCATACATTTTACTAAAAGGAAAATGGTACAACAATTAGAGCTTACCCCATGGTAACAGACATCAAAGGTGTAACATCTGTTTTCTCAGCATACAGATAGAGGATTCCATTGCTGCAAGGTACACAGCAGATTATTATTCAGTACACAAACAGCTTGTTGAAACACTGTCGACTAGCTTAAAGGATTAGTTCACCAAAAATTTAAATTCTCTCATCATATACTCACCCTTATGCCATCCCAGATGTACATGAGTTTCTTTCTTCTGCTGAACGCATTTGAAGAAAAATAGAAAATATGTTAGCACAGTAGGTCTTTAAAATGCAAGTGGATGGTGATCAGACACTTGAAGCTCAAAAAAAAAAAAAAGAAATCACAGACACACAGCATAAATTTCATCCATATGACTCCAGTGGTTAAATTACTGTTAACAAATGCTTTTGGTGAGAAAAATATCAATATTTAAGTACTTTTTAACTATAAATTCTGGTCAGCAGCAGTATGCGAGCGTGACGTAATTGCGTTGGCATGTTCATGCGAGAACTGACGCACGTGCAACACACCAAGAAGAGCAGCTCTGTTTACAACTGACAAGCTTCATTGGATTTGGTTTCTGTATTTATTTGTATTTGTATGTTTTTCACAATGGTGTGTTTGTGTGCTTATCCTGGATGTCTCAACCGAGAGAAAAACATGAGATAACGTCCATTAACATGTAGGCCTGGGTGATAGGACGATGTTATCGGATACTGACGATGTCTTACAAATCTCCCGATGTCAATTTCAATACACACCGACAATATCGGTAAATGGCAAACCATGGATCTCGGAAGTTGGTGGATATATTAAACATTAGCCCAGGGTGTGAAATTTGCACCCACCACCCGCCAAATGCAACGAGGCTGAATCCAGCTCCTTATTCGCAAGCTCCTCGTCCAAATATGGGTATTTCATGAGCAGGTAATTTTGCAACAGTGGTGGGTGACCTGTAAGACGTCTCGGAGTAACACATGACAAGAAATGCTGTTAAACAATGACACATGCTTGGAAAAAAACACACACACACTTTATTATATTTTTAAGAACAGACAAAAGAAAAGCCTTCAGTGCCCATGTCTGATGCACTGTTTGTTCAGAGGCGTGCAGCGAGAATGTCTTGTGGAACATGTGCATGTAACGAGTTCACTCTTTCTTCTCTGCAAGAATAATGTTGTCTATGAGAATTCTAAAAATGACCTCAGACCATCTCAGGAGGTGCTCAAAGTTTAGATTGCTTATTTCCATGGAGCAGCTCGCACTTACATGCATTGTGAACGTAGCTCTTCAGGTTCACTCAAATATATCTTTGTGATAAAGAAACAAAGACGAAAGTGATTAAATCATAAAATAATACCATGTTCACCTTGAACCTAAAATTTAGTTCTATTTTATTTTCTTTAGGCAGCATTAACTCTTAAATAAATGCAATACAAACACAAATTCGATAAGAACACACATTTGGCAGAATTATTTTGGGAACACAAGGAAATTTATTAGGCTTACACCTAATTTAAAAACTGGTGTTTTCTATTCATTTAAGCACAGACAAAGTGAAGTAACAAACTGTTTTAGCCGTTTTAAAAGTGTGGGTTGTGTTGAACTTTCTAGAGGTAATGGTTTATTTTTCTTAATATTATTATTATTATCATCTTTACAGTTGTCTTTAGTCCTTAATTTTTAGGCTATTAGTAATTAGAATACTTGCGTGATTGTAAATGAGGCTGTTAGAGACAGTAAATGTTTGGATTTCGGAAGGTGATTATATAAGATTTTTTGATCACTTCGTTATTTTCATTGCTTTTTCATTTCATTTACAGTGCAATTTGAATTAGAAATATATTTTCTTTAAAGTTTTTCGTGTTTCAATAAATGAATTATTAAAGAAAAATCAAAAGCAAAAATATTCAATGACCCTCGGCAGGGGTGTTGATGACATAATCGGATATCGCAATATTTTTAAGGCGATTATCGATAAAATATTTTTTACATATCGCCCAGCCCTAGTAACATGCCAACGCGAATACGTCACGAGACACCACGTGAACTCAGCCCTCGTGACGTGAATGCGCATACAGCTGCTGACAGGAAGCGACGATTTATAGTTAAAAAGTACTTAAATATTGATCTTTTGCACACCAAAAGCGAATGATGAGCTTTAGAAGACATTAATTTAACCGCTGGTGTCGTATGGATGACGTTTATGCTGACTGTCTGTGATTTTTGGAGCTTCAAAAGGTCTGATCACCATCCACTTGCATTTTAAGGACCTACTGAGCCAAGATATTTTTCTTGATTATTTTTCTTCAAATGTGTTGTGCTGAAGAAAGAAAGTCATACACATCTGGGATGGCATAAGGGTGAGTAAATGATGAGAATTTTCATTTTTGGGTGAACTATCCCTTTAAAAGGCATTTTGTACCTGAGCACCAAGTAACAGCTTTTCCACACTTCCTTCCCCAGATAGGAGCTCCCGGCCTGGTATAAGAGCGCCCCCTCTTTTGTGCTGCTGGATCTTGAGCCCGATGGAGATGTAGGTGAAGCCACAGACACATCCATTGGATCCTCCCAGTGAACCAGAGAATACAGACGAATACTCACCTCTGACAACTACAAAGACACAGTAAACACAAAGTCAGGGGTATCAGGAGACAAGTCCCATTGTTTTAAGATAGTAATCTTTAAATAACCCTTTGATGAATTACAGTAAAAAGATCTTTAAAAGCCATTTTTAACCATTCACTTTTTAACCAATGTAGTGTAATGTTACATTCAAACCACCATGGTGATTACGTTTGACTCTTCCTGATAATTCTATCTGTCATTTGCTGGGGTTCCATCCAAAATGTTTAGCATTTTTTAAGCGCATTTTAAAAAAATTCAGCATAAGAAAATACGAATTGTTGAGCGTTTCCATCCACAACGTAATGTGCATAATCATGAGGGAGCCGCCTTGTCATGATGGAGCAGCTGAATGACCTCTTCCTGCTTTGGGGACTGTTTTATTTGCAAGATTGGAGCAAATATCTCATTTTATTAAATGCATCCACGAGACACCACAGAATAAGTGTAATATCTGATATAATGTGGGTTGAAATAGCTGTGATGCCCACACACCGCCATTCTCCGCATAACTGGGAGCACCTGCTCTCAAAACTGTTCTGGCGGATTGTGAGGACCCACTTTATCAACCAGCTGGGGGGGGGGAGGGTGCTACTCTGACTACTAATTTAATGTCTTTAATTGGCGTAACATGGCGTAATTGTCAAGGTATACTACCTCCATTACTCATTACTAATAAATAAAGCAATACACTTTAAGAGTAATTACAGCTTTAAAGCAAATTACAAAGACAAATCAGAGTCCCCACAAATGCAAGGATGGAGTGGAGAGAAATAATATCAAGGAGGAAAATAAGGATGGAGTGAAAGGAAATATATTAAATGGAGAGATCAATAACATATAAGAAACTAAAATTTGACAGATGGGAACTGCTTAAAGAAGTAATTATATAATATTAAACGATGACAATTCTTTCTGTTTGACAGAAAGGTAATAAGCAATTATACTGCCCTACAAAGGCAAAACGCAAAATTGGGTTATGACTGAACCAGGTCTCTTCTGATCTGTCCAGTGACAGACAAGTTTGTCTCATATGCTGAAATTCAGAGAAACCATTGTTTGAAAATGCAGTAACTACAAAATCCACATAAAAATAATTAAAAAAAAAAAAAAAAAAATTTCTCAGTTTCAATGTTAGTTAATGAGTATGGCCTTTGTAGCGTAGTAAAGGGTATTGATATTTTTACAGTCCTGTGAAAAAGTATTTGCCCCCATCCTGATTTCTTCTGGTTTTGTATATATCTCTGTATATCTGAGTAAACACAAAATACAGTTTTTAAATAATAATGTTATTTATTGAAGCAAAAAAGTTATTCACTACCAACTGGGCCTGTGTAAAAAAAAATATATGCCCCCTTAGTTACTAAATCCCCAAATCTATGAAGCTTAATTCATAATGGGGTTCAGATGGACTAGACACACCCAGGCCTGATTACTGCCAGCCCTGTTCAATCAAATCAACACCTAAATAGAACTTTTTCAGCAGCATGAAGTTGGCTAAAAGGTCTCACCCAGTAGCACACTATGCCAAGGTTGAAAGAAATTCCAGAAATGATGAAGAAAAAGGTGACTGAAATGCATCAGTCTGGAAAGGACTACAAAGCAATTTCAAAGGCTCTGGGACTCCAAAGAACCACAGTGAGAGCCATTATCTCCAAATGGAGAAATTGGCACAGTACTGAAACTTCCCAGAAGTGGCCAACCTTCCAAAATTCCTCCAAGAGCACAGTGACAACTCATCCAGGAAGTCACAAAAAAGCCAAGGAAAAAATCCAAGGAACTGCAGGCATCTCTCACATCAATAAAGGTCACTGTTTATGACTCCACTATCAGAAAGTCACTGGCCAAAAAGGCCATCCATGGAAGTGTGGTGAGGCGAAAACCACTGCTAACCCAGAAGAACATTAAGGCTCTCTGAATTTTGCCAAAAAACACCTCGATGAGCTTCAAACCTTTTGAGAGAATGTTCTGTGGACTGATGAGTCGGAAGTGGAACTGTTTGGAAGACGGGTCCCGTTACATCTGTCGTAAATGAAACACAGAATCACACAAAAAAAAACATCATACCTACGGTCAAGCATGGTGGTGGTAGTGTGATGGTGTGGGGATGCTTTGCTGATTCAGAGCCAGGGTGACTTACAATAATTGAGGGAAACATGAATTCTGCTCTCTACCAGAAAATCCTAAAGGAGAACGTCCGGTCATCAGTCCGTTAGTTGAAGCTCAAGCTCAACTGGATTATGCAGCAAGAAAGTGATCCAAAGCATAGGAGTAAGTCCACCTCTGAATGACTCAAAAGAAGCTAAATTAAAGTTTTGGAGTGGCCTAGTCAAAGTTTTGAATGGGCAGTTCATGCTCAAACCCTCCAATGTGACTGAACTAAAGCAGTCCTGCAAAGAAGAGTGGACCAAAATTCCACCACAGCATTGTGAAAGACTGATCTCCAGTTATCGGAAGCATTTGATTGCAGTATTGCTGCTGAAGGTGGCACAAACAGCTATTAAGTTTAAGGGGCAGTTAGATTTTCACATGGGTGATTTAGTTGTTGGATAACTTTTTTGCACTTCAATAAAAATATATATATATATATATATATATATATATATATATATATATATATATATTTGAAAACTGTATTTTTGTGTTTATTCAGGTTGCCTTTGTTTTATGTTAGATCTCATCTGAAGATCTGAAACAATTTAGTATGGAAAATACACAAAAATAGAAGAAATCAGGGCAAATACATTTTCTCAGCACTGTATATGTGTAAAGCCATTTAGGAAATACAGGAATATGGATGGATGGTAATGCCATGTAAGCACCAAAAGTTATTTTCATGGCAAAAATGGAGTAGTTTAAAAAGCAATGACAAACAATAAACAACAAACTATCACATTCACAGCACTGTAAAAAGATGTACAGTATATAAAAGAGATGTAAGACACTAGGAGACAGACAGCATCTCTCATCGACACAGAATTAACAACAAACAGAAGCACGTATCCTGCAAAACACTGCATCCAGCCATGATCACATACGTTACTATCAGCTAATATTGGCCACAGAATCAACGGGACCCAGTGCGGCGTGGGACAAGATTTGATTGTGCAGACAGGATGATGCGTGTGCAATAGCGGGAAAAAGAAATGACTTGCGGGACCACCGCAAAATATAAATGTCTATAAAATAAAATAGATGTTCCTCAAATGTATTTAATGTATTTAAGGTACAGAATGTTATGTGTGTTATTCGTCTATTGCACAATAGCAACAAAAAAATAAACTATTTACAGGCACAGGGTTAGTGGCTAATTCATACAAATTATTCCTTGTGCTCCATGCGGCGGAAAGTGCTATGGATGTTAATGCTTTATTAAAGAAAGTACAAACAAAACTTTGTAACCAACCAAAGTTCAATCAGATATTTGGCAATGTTAGAGTGTTAACAAAACTTGTTTTTTCTCTCTCACTTTGTTGTTTTTTTTCCAGGTGGGAATTGTAAAAAAGCTATGTTCCCAGAGCGGGACAGAATCTTACAGGAGTGGGACGAAAAACCACTACCTGTGGGCTTTTGCGAGTGGGAGCAGGAAAAAACATGAAATTTGCAGGCAGGAGCGGGACAAAATATTACATATTTCTTGCGGGAGCGGGTCTGAAAAATCCATCCCGTGCAGACCTCTACTTTATCATTCAAGTCCAGCATTTCATGAACACCCGCAGTGCAATTTTGGGGAGCTGATGTAGAGGAAGTCAGGGTGGGAGATATTTGAAAAGAGAGCCTGTGGTACATTAACAGCAGCCACATAGTCACTGCACACTGAGACAGCACCAAGCATCTTTATGGCCATTAAAAACATATGCATTGCACAAAAATATCTCTTATTACCATTCTCGCTTGCGTGATGTCTTTGACTCTCTGGTGTGCAGCAGCTGCTTCTTGAGTGTGTCGTTGCTTTCAGCCAATGACAAAAATAGAAAAACACTACACATTTCTGATGCTGTTTTGTGATTGGTTGGGCAGTCCACAGCCCACACCTAATGTTTGTAACACACAGCCCGCCCCCATGTTGCATAATGCACAAATTGGAAAAAATAAAATATTTTATTTAAAAACGTGTTTTCCAAATGTTTGATTGGGTGGGCAAGACTCCTGTTTGGGTGGGCACAGCCCACCCCTGCCCATGCCTACATCAGGCATGTTATGTCCTTTGTAAAAAATGTCAGATTTCCTTGCTTCCATTTTGAAATTCATGTTAATTTTCTCAGTTCAAATTTTCACTCAAATTGTTGTGCTGATAATATCATTTGTAATGAAAAAAAAATAATGTATTAAGCATATTCACATGTGGACTTTTGAACCCCACTGCATCTCTAAACTGAATCAACATGTTAAAAATTGTAAATGCAAATGCAGTACAAGAAGACATAGCACAAAGAACTGAGATTATAAAAGTGCGGCACTGTCTGCCAAACCCATGAATTATTCAGGCTAATAGATCTCCATTTACCTCACAATGAGTCTCTTGGCACACAAACTTAGAGAGAGCAAGTTTCTCCATGGTGGCGTCAGTAAGAACAGAGGGGTAGGGAGGCTCCCTGCAACTGTTTTCCAGAGCTGTCTTCAGCACAGTCAGAAACCAGCTGTACAGCGAAGAGAGAACATGGAGACGTTCTTATCAAAGACATGCATAATAAAAAAAATCCCATGGGGACGCCCTTCAGTGAAACTGCCTGGCTCAAAATAACCAATAACTCACATAGTCAGTGATGAATCTGCTGTGTCCAGAAGGAAGTGCCGTCTTCTGTTAGTGCAGACTAGAGTGAAAGTCTGCTGGTGGAGTCCAACCTAAGGCACACAAAAGGACTTGAATCTCTATACAGTGTATAAAATAGATTAGTACAAAGCAATTAAATCCCTTATTCTTATTGGAAAATCGCAGCATTCAAATATTTTTGTATAATGACTGATAATCTGTACATTTGACTGTTGTTCACAGCAACATTATGCCTCCTGTATCACTCTGCAATCTCTCTCTCTTTTAATAACATTAAGTTAGAATGGCTAAATGGTGCAGTTATGCGACTTCAAACGGTTACCATGACTGTTCTGTTGCTAGGCTGATTTTTTTTCTGTTGTAATTTATTAAATGTACTACTTAGGTGTAATGCATTTATTTATCGCATGGTATCCATGTGGTATCAGTAAGCCGTTATAACCAGTTGATGATAACTGAAATATATATATGCAGTATATAATGTGTAATTTGTAATGTTTGCATCATGCATTCATAGCGCTAATGCTAACGTGCTAACCTTGGCCGTAGTATGCATCTTGTACCCACTTTTATTGTATTTTATTATGGAATGTGTCAAAATAGTCCATGTAAGATCATCAAAAAGTTATTTTTATACTTGTTTTATTAAAGAAAGACATTTATCGCTACTGCAAAGATTGATGTTGGGTGACAAAAGAATAGTAGTTAGAGGCACATCAATGGGTCTCAGGTGTGAATGGTTTACAGGCTGCTGAGCAATCATAAAATTAACAATTCTAGAGTTCACCATGTGTCCGTGTGTTACAAACGAGATAAATCAGCTTCCAAAGGGCACTTCGAAGGGAGAACAATCATAGTAGCCGAGCTGAAAGATCGCTTCAAACAGAATTTTCAGTATAAAAAGGTGAGTTCCTAATGAACTCTGTTTAAGTCCCACACCTTTCAGCTTTCCAAAGCTCTAAAAAGTAGATGGTAAAGACTTTGAAGGGAATAGGGCATAGGGATGATTACTTGAAACATGTTGTTGTTGTTGTTGCTCTTTTTCTCTGCTTTGTGTTGCATTTGACTTCCAGGTTAAATACATGTTGCGCAGCACCTCTGTTTCTCGGAGCATGCACATAACGTCAAAGCCTATTGTGCACCAATTGAAGAGTATATATGGTAGATGGAACTGATCTACCATCGCATAATCATCTGATAGTTCCATTTCGCAAAAACTGGACTGCGATTTCAGTACGAAATCGGACTTTTAAAGTGCATGTAAACACACTCACAGATATGTAGTCCAGCTCATTGTAAGACACGGCCTCCTCAACACTGTAGGGCTTCTCTGCTGCCCCTGAAAATCAAATTGCATACATCAGCAACAAACAGATCCAAATGAATAAGTGCTTTTACAGATGTCTTCCAACCTCTTGCACATCTACTGTATTTCAGGAAGGTCTGCTTACCTTTTCGCAAGAGGTAAATGTAGCAATTTGTCAAAAGCAGATAAAGGGGCTGCAAATCTCCTTCCATGTGGCCTGTACTCATCCTCACCATCTGAAATAGTGTACAAATTCAAACCAATCACTAAGAAAGCACAGATTTGCAGTATAATATTATTTGACCTGTTTCACTATTTGCAAATATACTTGAATTTAAATATAAAAATGTTCTGCTGAATGTTGCATTGTTATTTCAGTTGAGCACCTGTATTAACTAAACTTTGTATGTGCATTCAAATTATTTGTGTCACTGCATTCTACATTAGTATAATTGTCTACAAATTAAACCACAATAAACTATAAAATGTACTATAAATTAGACACTAAAAATGTGATGTGGTCAATGTTTTGGAAGACCTTTACACCTGTGTTAAGTGCAGTCAACTTAAGCTACTACTGATATTAATAGATGGAAATGGCCTAGAAGTCAATAGTTCAATGCAACATTGAAACTAATGTAAACTCACTGAGCACTTTATTAGGAATACCTGTACACCTACTTATTCATGCGATTATCTAATCAGCCAATTGTGTGGCAGCAGTGCAATGCATAAAATCATGCAGATACAGGTCAGGAGCTTCAGTTAATGTTCACATCAACCATCAGAATGGGACAAAAATTAGATTTCAATGATTTTGACCATGGCATGATTGTTGGTGCCAGACGGGCCGCTTTGAGTATTTCTAAAACTGCTAATCTCCTGGGATTTTCACGCACAACAGTCCCTGGAGCAGAGCAGGGGTCGGGAAGCTTTTTTCCGATTTTCCAAGTAGCCAATGTAACATTTTTTGGTTGATGCATTTTTTCGAAAGAGCCATACCACAAATGAATAATTTACTATTTTCAAAAACAAAGTTTTTCAATAAAATAAAATGTTTATATTGCTCATAGACTCAAAAACTGATAGGTAACGTGGCAATATGGAACTGAATACATGTGTTTGTGCGGGTCTCCATAAAATTACTTCATTTTACAATTGTTCATGAAAAATTTAACTTCTCTTTTGGGCTGGGCAATATGTAAAAAATATTTTAACAATAATCGCCTTTAAAATATCGCGATATTTGATTATATGGTCAACCCCCAAGGTCGGTGAATATTTTTGCTTTATTGATTTCGCTTTAAAAATTACATGCATTGAAACACAAAAAACTTAAGACATTTCTAAATTCAAATTGCATTTGAAACGAAATGGAAAAAAGCAATTAAAATAATAAAGTGATGAAAAAACCATATATAACCACCTCCCCAAATCCAAACATTTACCATTTCCAAGGGCCCCATTTGCCATCACCTGTATATATTAGGCTACTGAACCTGCAGAGTTGCGTTCACAATGTGTATGAGCGAAATGCTCCGTGGAAATAGAGGGAAACTCGCAGTACCTCATGAGATGACAACATTCATAAAATTGCTCATAGAAAATGCTTTTAACCGCGAAGATCAATAGTTATTGGGAAATGAGGCCCAGAACAACATGCATGTGCGTGTCTAGGAGAAGCACTTTCATTGCACTCGTGAACAGCAGAGCTCACTGCGCACTTATATAAAATCAGACGCTCACTGGAGGCTTTTCTTTAGTCTGTTCTTCAAAATATAATCACGTTTCGTCAAACGTACGTCTCTGTGTCTAATTTCTTGTAATATATCACTCCGAGAAGTCTTACAGGTTGCCTTCCACAGTGGCTGGTACATCAGCAAGATACTCTGAATGAAAAATCCACATTTGGCGGGTGTTCATTTCAAACCTTATTCACCAGTAGGCTTTACGACTAATTCGGAAGGAAATCAAAACAGTGTCATTGACTTCAAGCTTTGCAATCGCACCCACACTTTCTGTTGGAAAATTATCTCTAGAAAGTTTTAAACGATCATGTGTTGGTGAATGGTGAGACACCCAGGGAGCCACTTGATTTTTAACAGAGCCACTTGTGGCTAGTGAGCAAAAGGTTCCCGATCCCTGCCCTAGAGTTTACTCAGAATGGTGCCAAAAAACAAAAAACATCCAGCAAGCGGCAGTTCTGTGGATGGAAATGCCTTGTTGATGAGAGAGGTGAACAGAGAATAGCCAGACTGGATAAAGCTTACAGAAAGGCTACGGTAATTCAGATAACACCTTTGTACAATTTTAGTGAGCTGAATAGCATCTCAGAATGCACAACACATCAACCCTTGAGGCGGATGGGCTACAACAGCAGAAGACCACGTCGGGTTCCACTTCTGTCAGCCAAGAACAGAAAGCTGAGGCTGCAGTGGGCACAGGCTCACCAAAACTGGACAGTTGAAGACTGGAAAAACATAACCTGGTCTGATGAATCTCAATTTCTGCTGAGGCACACAGATTGTAGGGTCAGAACTTTGCACCAACAGCATGAATCCACGGACCCAGCCTGCCTTGTGTCAACAGTCCAGGCTGGTGGCGGTGGTGTAATGGTGTACAGAATGTTTTCTTGGCACACTTTGGGCCAGTTAATACCAATAAATCATTGCTTGAATGCCACTGCCTCTTTGAGTATTGTTGCTGACCATGTGCATCCCTTCATGGCCACAATTTACCCATGCTCTTACGGCTACTACCAGCATGATACTCCACCATGTCACAAAGCAAAACTCAAACTGATTTCATGAACATGACAATGAGTTCACTGTTCTTCAGTGGCCTTCCCAGTCACCGGATCTGAATCCAACAGAACACCTTTGGGATGCGGTAGAATGGGAGATTTGCAGCATGAATGTGCAGCTGACAAATCTGCAGAAGTTGTATGATGCAATCATGTCAACAAGGACCAGAATCTCAAAGGAAAGTTTCTAACATCTTGTGGAATTCATGCCACAAAGAATAAAGTCTGTTTTAAGAGCAAAGTGATGCCCTACCCAGTATTAGTATAGTGTTCCTAATAAAGTGCTCAGTGAGTGCATATTGTGATCAACACTGAAGCAAACACAAAAGTCTTCATCCACCAACATTAAATCAAAGAGATTTTAGTCACCCTAAAGAGTTGTTCTTCATTCTCCCTAAAAACGTGAATCATGAGCAGCAGTAGGTGATTATTATCCACCCTGTACAAAAAAATAAATAAATACAGTTGTGCTCAGAAATTTGCATACCCTGGCAGAAATTGTGAAATTGATTTTGAAAATATGACTGATCATGCAAAAGAAAAAAAATGTCTTTTTTTAAGGATAGTGATCATATAAAGCAATTTATTATCACATAGTTGTTTGGCTCCTTTTTAAATCATAATGATAAAAGAAATCACTCACTGATCAAAAGTTTACATACCCTTGAATGTTTGGCCTTGTTACAGACACACAAGGTGACACACACAGGTTTAAATGGCAATTAAAGGTTAATTTCCCACACCTGTGGCTTTTTAAATTGCAATTAGTGTCTGTGTATAAATAGTCAATGAGTTTGTTAGCTCTCACGTGGATGCACTGAGCAGGCTAGATACTGAGCCATGGGGAGTAGAAAAGAACTGTCAAAAGACCTGCGTAACAAGGTAATGGAACTTTATAAAGATGGAAAAGGATATAAAAAGATATCCAAAGCCTTGACAATGCCAGTCAGTAAAAAATCACTTATTAAGAAGTGGAAAATTCATGGATCTCTTGATACCAAGCCAAGTTCAGGTAGACCAAGAAAGATTTCAGCCACAACTGCCAGAAGAATTGTTCGGGATACAAAGAAAAACCCACAGGTATCCTCAAGAGAAATACAGGCTGCTCTGGAAAAAGACGGTGTGGTTGTTTCAAGGAGCACAACACGACGATACTTGAACAAAAATGAGCTGCATGGTCGAGTTGCCAGAAAGAAGCCTTTACTGCGCCAATGCCACAAAAAAGCCCGGTTACAATATGCCTGACAACACCTTGACACGCCTCACAGCTTCTAGAACACTGTAATTTGGAGTAACGAGACCACAATAGAGCTTTATGCTCACAACCATAAGCGCTATGTTTGGAGAGGGGTCAACAAGGCCTATAGTGAAAAGAATGCCATCCACACTGTGAAGCATGGTGGTGGCTCACTAAAGGCACGGGGAATCTTGTGAAAATTGAAGGCAAGATGAATGCAGCATGTTATCAGAAAATACTGGCAGACAATTTGCATTCTTCTGCACGAAAGCGGCGCATGGGATGCTCTTGGACTTTCCAGCATGACAATGAGCCTAAGCACAAGGCCAAGTTGACCCTCCAGTGGTTACAGCAGAAAAAGGTGAAGGTTCTGGAGTGGCCATCACAGTCTCCTGACCTTAATATCATTGAGCCACTCTGGGGAGATCTCAAACGTGCGGTTCATGCAAGACAACCAAAGACTTTGCCTGACCTGGAGGCATTTTGCCAAGACAAATGGGCAGCTATACCACCTGCAAGAATTTGGGGCCTCATAGACAACTATTACAAAAGACTGCATGCTGTCACTGATGCTACAGGGGGCAATACACAGTATTAAGAACTAAGGGTATGCAGACTTTTGAACAGGGGACATTTCATTTTTTTTTCTTTGTTGCCATGTTTTGTTTTATGATTGTGCCATTCTGTTATAACCTACAGTTGAATATGAATCCCATAAGAAATAAAAGAAATGTGTTTTGCCTGCTCACTCATGTTTTCTTTAAAACTGGTACATATATTACCAGTTCTCCAAGAGTATGCAAACTTTTGAGCACAACTGTATCTTAATATGCAACATACTCTAGATTAGATACATTTATGAGATTATTTACATTTATAAGATTGGGTAATTATTATAGCTATTCCGAGGCTAAAATGTCATTGCTTGAAAGAAAATCACAATTCATTGTCTCACTTAAACTCTGCAGCATGGGAGCTCTGCAATGCTCTGTCTTTATCTTCCTCCTGCTTTTCTTCTGTTTTAATCTGATCCTCCACATCTGACTCCTCTATGGGGATGGAGGTATCCTGCCCTGCTTCTGTTTTTCTCTCATCTTCATGGCCACCAGGAACATCCTGCGGCTTGCAATTCCCTGCAGAGTCATGGTGGCCACCACACGAGGCAGCAGGGTCTGGACTCTGGGAGGTAAAGCAGTAGAAGTCTGCAGGTGGCAGGGGGGCCTGCAGGAAGCTGGGGTTTGGCTGGGAGTCTGGGTCTGGGGGTTCCCCACCCGAGTCCTCTCGAAAGGGCCGCTGGTGGAGGGGTCCCATGGCAGAGCTGGCACCATCATGAATAGTGTAAGCTCCGCCCACTCCACCAATTCCCTCCACCTCTTCACCTTCACGTTGCTCCCAGCTCTCTCCATCCAGAGAGCCGTTCAATCTGTCCATGACATCCCGGAGGGGCTGCCCCACACTGTCCATAGAGGTGTCTGTCATCTTTGGGAGCCTCAGCCCAGCTCCAGGGTCTTCAACCTCTCCCTCCTCTCTCCCATTCCTGAGAAAGTTGGTCCCAGGACAGTCTGGCCCCTCTAGAGCAACCCATTTGTCCACATTAAGGCTGTCCACACCAATGTCCCTCTCAACTACAATCTGTATGCATTCCTCAGTGTCAGGCCTGTCTGGAGAAATTACATTCTGCTCACTGCTCACAGAGTCTGTCGATCCCCTCCCGCGTTGTTTCTTACCAGGTCTTCTGCGTCTTGCCATCCTGGTGTAGCACAAAGAGAATTCTTTTTAACAGCAACACCGGGAAATCTTCATTCAATCCTATCTACCTTATGTCAAACCAATTCAGCATTAGATAACTATCCAAATAACCAGAAAAACAAATATAAGCTGAGTTTATAGGTAAAGTTTGTAATATAGCGCATTCAGAAAGTATTCAGACCCCTTCATTTTTTCACATTTTGTTATGTTGCAGCATTTTTTATAAATAAATAAAATCAATCTACACTTCATACCCCATAATGACAAAGAAAAAACCAGAACTTTGCAAATGTATTAAAAAGAAAAAACTGAAATATCACACTAACATAAGTATTCAGACCCTTTGCTATGACACTTGAAAATTAGCTAAGGTGCATCCCATTTCTCTGAAACATTTTTGTGATTATTCTACACTTTGATTGGAGTCCACCTGTGGCAAATTCCATTGATTGGACATGATTTGGAAAGGCACACACCTGTCTATATAAGGTCTCACAGCATATCAGAGCAAAAAAAAACCTTGCTATGAGGTCAAAGCAACTGCCTGCAGATCTCAGAGACAGGATTGTGTCGAGGCACAGATCTGGAGAAAGGCTACTAAAACATTTCGGCTGTATTGAAGGTTCCCAAGAACACAGTGGCCTCCATAATTCTTAAAAGGAAGTTTGGAACAACCAGGACTATTCTAGAGCTGGCTGCAAGCCAAACTGAGCAATCGGGGGAGAAGGGACTTGGTAAGAGAGGTGACCAAGAACCCAATGGACACTCTGGTTGAGCTCCAGAGATCATGTGTGGAGATGGGAGAAACTTGTGGAAGGACAACCATCACTGCAACACTCCACCGATCTGGGCTCTATAGTAAAGAAGCCTCTCCTCAGTGCAAGACACATGAAAGCCTGCTTGGAATTTGCAGAAAAACACCAAAAGGACTCTCAAACTGTGAGAAGTAAGATTCTCTAGGTCTGATGAAACGAAGAATGAACTGTTGGGCTTAAATCCCAAGCGTTATGTCTGGAGGAAACCAGCACCGCTCATCACCTGCGCAATACAATCCCAGCGGTGAAGCATGGTGGTTGTAACATGCTGTGGGGATGTTTTCCAGTGAGAGGGACTGGTCAGTGCCAGCCAGAGCCTGGGCTTGAACCCAATCGTACATCTCTGGAGAGACCTGAACATGGCTGTCCACTGACGGTCCCCATCCAACCTGACAGAGTTTGAGAGGATCTGCAGAGAAGAATGGCAGAAACTTCCCAAATCCAGGTGTGCAAAGCTTGTCGCATCATATCCAAAATGCCGAGTCTATAATTGCTGCCAAAGGTGCTTTAACTAAGTACTGAGTTAAGGGTCTGAATACTTATGTCAATGTGTTATTTCAGTTTTTTCTTATTAATACATTCGCAAAGTTATGAAAAATCAGTTTTTTTTGTTTTGTCATTATGGGGTATGGAGTGTAGATTGATGCAAAACATTTTAAGCATTTTAGCATAAGACTGCAATATACACTATATTGCCAAAAGTATTCGCTCACCCATCCAAATAATTGAATTCAGGTGTTCCAATCACTTCCATGGCCACAGGTGTATAAAATGAAGCACCTAGGCATGCAGACTGCTTCTACAAACATTTGTGAAAGAATGGGCCGCTCTCAGGAGCTCAGTGAATTACAGCGTGGTACTGTGATAGGATGCCACCTGTGCAACAAGTCCAGTCGTGAAATTTCCTCGCTACTAAATATTCCACAGTCAACTGTCAGTGGTATTATAACAAAGTGGAAGTGATTGGGAATGACAGCAACTCAGCCACGAAGTGGTAGGCCACGTAAAATGACAGAGCGGGGTCAGCGGATGCTGAGGCGCATAGTGCGCAGAGGTCGCCAACTTTCTGCAGAGTCAATCGCTACAGACCTCCAAAGTTCACGTGGCCTTCAGATTAGCTCAAGAACAGTGCGTAGAGAGCTTCATGGAATGGGTTTCCATGGCCGAGCAGCTGCATCCAAGCCATACATCACCATGTGCAATGCAAAGCGTCGGATGCAGTGGTGTAAAGCACGCCGCCACTGGACTCTAGAGCAGTGGAGACGCGTTCTCTGGAGTGACGAATCACGCTTCTCCATCTGGCAATCTGATGGACGAGTCTGGGTTTGGTGGTTGCCAGGAGAACGGTACTTGTCTGACTGCATTGTGCCAACTGTGAAGTTTGGTGGAGGGGGGATTATGGTGTGGGGTTGTTTTTCAGGAGCTGGGCTTGGCCCCTTAGTTCCAGTGAAAGGAACTCTAAATGCTTCAGCATACCAAGAGAATCCATGCTCCCAACTTTGTGGGAACAGTTTGGGGATGGCCCCTTCCTGTTCCAACATGACTGCGCACCAGTGCACAAAGCAAGGTCCATTAAAACATGAATGAGCGAGTTTGGTGTGGAAGAACTTGACTGGCCTGCACAGAGTCCTGACCTCAACTCGATAGAGCACCTTTGGGATGAATTAGAGCGAAGACTGCGAGCCAGGCCTTCTCGTCCAACATCAGTGTCTGACCTCACAAATGCGCTTCTGGAAGAATGGTCAAAAATTCCCATAAACACACTCCTAAACCTTGTGGAAAGCCTTCCCAGAAGAGCTGAAGCTGTTATAGCTGCAAAGGGTGGGCCGACATCATATTAAACCCTATGGATTAAGAATGGGATGTCACTTAAGTTCATATGCGTCTACAGGCAGGTGAGCGAATACTTTTGGCAATATAGTGTAACAAAATGTGAAAAAATGAAGGGGTCTGAATACTTTCTGAATGCACCGTATTTGCGCCACTGTGGCACCGAAAGAATTGGGGCAATTTGTTTGAAAAACAATCATTATTTTCAGCCATTCCGCCCTGACGTTAACAATCGATCATGCTCAAACAAACTGAGCAATGTTTTGAAAGTGTTTTACAGCTACAGTGTTTAAACTCTTCAGGACAATTATAAGTAAGCTATTCATAAGATGATTTCCCTGATTTCCTAGTGGCACTGTCATAACATTACTTTGCTTGTTTGAGTATCCTGACCAGCCCAACACATCAACATTGACATTAAACCAATGGAGAGTCAGAAATTTAGTGGGGCTCAGAGCAAAAATGCCACCTAAAATGATGAAAATGCCCCCAAAATTCAAAATGTGGCAGCAAAAACAGCCCTCATAATGAATTCTTATTTGTAAAATCTAATATAGTTCTTAATATTCTATTATAATCCTAGTTATCCATATGGCATAAATTCTTAGGGTAAATGGTAAAAAATGATCAATCTTAAGAATTTGTATTAATGAACCATTCAGGGTTCCCACTCTTTTCAACCAATAAATTTCCATGACTTTTCCATGACTTGAAAGCTAATTTCCATGCCCAAACATTTAGCCTTTCATTCTGAAAATGGCACAGAAATTCACACAATGGCAAATTTGTAAAATAAATAAATAAAAATAAAAACACCATTGTTTAATATAAGTTCAACAGAAAACATTTAATTTTCAAATTTAATCCATACGAACACATTGCGTGAATCCTAAAATGGGTGGGTATTAGCGGCACATCATTGTCTCCAACTGGTCAGGTATTCTAAATAACATCATATATTTTAAACTCTTTACCGTGTGTTTTTTTTAATCCACTGCAACGTAACACTGAATAAGTATTTTAGGACAGAGGATAATAAATAAAAATATATTAACTATAAAAAAAAAAATTCCTTGACATTGATTTTTCCCATAACGTTTCCAGGCCTAGAAATCACCATTTTATTTCCAGGTTTTCCATGACCGTGGGAACCCTGATCATTTAAACTGAAATATTTGACAAATCAGGGCTGGGGAACCTTTTTCCCCCATTAAGGGCCATTCGAGTATTTACAAAATTATCCGCAAGCCATACAATTGCTTGTAATTTCTGATTGTGGGTTGAAATTCACATACGCACTCCGTTACATGCTCACGCATAAAAGAAAAAACACTAAAAGGTCTGTGTATTATACTATTATAATATTTTGCATTGTTATCATTTAAAATTATTAATAATCATTTTAACTGTATTTTATTTTTTTAAATTAAATCAAGGCAATTTTTTTTTTTTTTTGCTTTTCAAATTATTTTTCAAATGGCCTTGTGGGCTGGCGAAAATTGTCTCGCGGACCATATACGGCCCTGAGGCCTGATGTTCCTCACCCCTGCTTTAAATTGTTAGATGAAATATGCACCCACAAAGGCAAAAAACGCCCCTGAAAATCAAATCCAGGGGGCAAATATTGAAAAATGAAAAGTAAATTTCTGACACTGGGTGGGACTATCAGTTTGTCTAACCAATGGCAGATGGGGCAATGTACAGTAGACTGGTTTAAAAAAAAGTCATGACTAGTCATGAAAAGTTGATTTATGTTTTCAATTCCATTTGGTTACGTAATTTTATGTGTTATAAATTACACACACCGCCTTTATTCCAAAACTGTATAATTTACCATTTCTAAATTCCTACACATTAGCTCTAATGCTCAAGACACACCTAATGACCTCCAGCTCATTGTTGGCGTTCTCAGGGTCTTCTCCTGTTGTAGAAAAATGACGGCTAGCCATGTGGACTGGGGTGACGTCAGCTGAAGTGTTTGTGTCTGAGTCCTCATTGAAGGGGTTGTGTAGAAGTGTAGGGCTTCGCGAAAGAGATGTGGTCCTGATGTTGCCAGCAGAAGTCCTCACCACTACACAGTCACTGACTACAGTCTGAGGGTCTGAACCTGAGGAACGAGGCCCACTGACTAGATCGGTCAAGTCTCCTTCTATCAGAAAGAGAGAGCAAGAAAGACAAACATCTCAAATATGTAGGACAGGCAGATATTAGGAGCTCAAGTGGAGATTATGTGTTCAACAACAGCTTTACTGCCCCAGTGCTAGCAGGTCTAAGACTACAGGAGGGGCAAACTGTTATTGAATCATAACAGACTTACATAGACACACAACAATCATTCGTTGCTTTTAAACACAATTCTGGTTCTACAGCTATTTCCATCTCAATAATTTATTTGAAAAGTAGGCCTTTCAATACATTAAAAAAAGATCAATATTTATCTCATGATTTTCCCATTTAATCTCAAATTTTTAATATGTCTCTAAATTTAGCCTATATTTTTTCCTTTCAAAATATAGTTTCCTTCTATAATGCATTTGGTTCCTCTTAAGAAAAACATTAAAACATTTTAGACATTTAATTAATCTCAAACAATAATTTTGGCAGCCACACTACAAAAAATAAATATCCCTCATGCACAAACAAATAAATAAAAATAATATTTAAACCAGCTGTAATAGGGGAATATTTAAAACACTGCTAGTTCATCATTATAGTCAGCATTATATAATCACCATGTTCAGAGCAATATTAGTGAGTAGTTGGTAAAAACCAGGCAGCAAACATGCAGACCAGCTGCCACATGGATGCAGGTACAATGCAGGAAATGCAAGCTGACAAAAGACTGCATCAGGCACTATAGTATGTTTTAGTATCGTCCCATACAAACCCTGCAGCAGCAGAGGCCTGGGCTCTGTTCAGACTAATTAAGACCATCAATATATTTAGGCTGAAAGAGTAACCTATGCATAAACAACAACTAAATACTCACAAGCACAAGAGCCCATAACAAGTTCTGTGCATGAAACAAACATCCACCCAGTTAATTGGACATGCGTGATCCTGTTTAGTGGGTTTGGAAGAATAGATGGGGTGGAGTGGAAATGTTAAGATTGCGGAGGGGGGAAATAACCATGTCCCACCTTCCCAGTCTGCACTTGGCAATGACTGCAACACAGGGAAGATGTCACCAAAATCATAATCTAAAAAGGGAGAAATAAGAGTCGTCATTACAAAGAAAAGAATGATGAAGAGAATGAAAGATAAAAGAAAAAACAGGAAGAGATAACAAATATTGAACATGAGCACATGAGGAACTAAGTAGTAAAGGCTGACAACTGAAAAAGACATTGTGACATAAAGGTGCCATTGAATAAAATGAAAGCATTTGTGTGGGACCATGTAGGTCCACTAAGATTATTAACACTCACTGCCCACATCTTTAACCTTAACAGTGATTATTGCCATTCTGGTGCAGATGAACAAATTATATTAATGTTACGTATGCCAGTTTGTAAAAGCAATGGAGAAGCAAAATATCATATTAGATAGTGAGAAAGAAAAGGCGGGATTACACTAACCAAATGTAACAATTTTTTTTTTTTTTTTTAAAAGAGTCGGTACTCATCAATATTAACAGAATATTGAATAGTATGTATGATGGGTACAGACTCAGATTTCTTACCCTTAGACCATGATTTCATCTAGTTGGAGTTTAAACATGTTTGACATTTTAGAGCTGACTGCAGAGAAAATCTAGTAGGGTACTGATGCTCCACGACTCAAATATGAAGTCATACGGGGACATTCCAATTGAAAAACAGGCCACTAAGCTGATGTCGCAGCAAGTTCAACAGAAGCCAGCTCCTGTACGTCCATGTTTTTTTCTACATCAGATTGTTGTGCAACTCACAGAACTGGAGGGTCTGTGTTTCCATGTGAGTTTGCTGTGTTCAGATTGATTTGACTCAGTCATTTGGCGTAGCCATTTACAGTACATAGTCTGTAGTTGCGAGATACCTAGAATTTTTAGATTCTGTTCACATTTTAAAGGTCAGAATGTGTAATCCATCCTTAAGTCAAAAAGTTAAAATAGAGATAGAGAAGGCGAGAGAGATACACAGAGAATTAAATCTGAGCAGCTTACCTTCACTGGATGGGGCAATGGCACTGTCGTCCCACTCAAGGTTAGTGGAGGTGAGAGATGTGAAAGAGTGCAGAGACAGACTATCAGAGCTTGGCAACCTCTCCTCAAAATCCAACAGATTTAGAGGTTTGTAGTATTCTGGCATGTAAGGAGCAACATCCAGGTATGGCACATCCTGTCACGAATTAAAACGGAAAGACGTTTAATGTTTAACACAGAGAAAATGTTAAATTCAACTATTCCAAAGAATTCCAATTTATGTAAATTGTTTTACTTGAAACTGTCGTATACAATGTGTTGAATCAAGAATCCTGTATATATGTTCTGTATAAAGCCTGATTTATCCTATGGAAGAAGCTAACCTTTTCTCTTCTGGATGAGCTAAAGCACCCTTGGCGAACGAAGCCAGAGTTTATTCTACACACAACATTGTTTAAAAATTTGTTAGTTGGGGGCCTGGGTAGCTCAGCGAGTATTGACGCTGACTACCACCCCTGGAGTCGTGAGTTCGAATCCAGGGCGTGCTGAGTGACTCCAGCCAGGTCTCCTAAGCAACCAAATTGGCCCGGTTGCTAGGGAGGGTAGAGTCACATGGGGTAACCTCCTTATGGTCACTATAATGTGTGGTTCTCGGTGGGGTGCGTGGTGAGTTTTGCATGGATGCCGCGGAGAATAGTGTGGGCCTCCACACACACTACATCTCCACGGTAATGCGCTCAACAAGCCACATGATAAGATGCACGGATTGACGTCTCAGACATGGAGGCAACTGAGATTCGTCCTCCGCCACCCGGATTGAGGCAAGTCACTACGCCACCACGAGGACTTAAGAGCGCATTGAGAATTGTGCATTCCAAATTGGGGAGAAAAGGGGAGAGAAAAAAATTTATTAGTTCACTGAGGGTGAATCATGGTGTTTAACGTACTGTTCCAGCCATGGAAGTAATGCCAATAATGCAGGCTTTTCTCTCTGTGGATCAGTGCTTTTAGCTGCATCGCTTCTTTGCTTTATTAAACTTGTCACCAAAAGTGGAAGGGGCTCCGTGACAAGTTATTTGATCGAAATTCATAAAACTCCAATCTCTCTCCACACATTTGTCATGACAACACTGTCTTTGTGGAGTTTGTGCTGCAAATCATATAAAAAAAAGTTTACTTCTGCACAATCGGAGGGAGCTTCTTCAGAAGTTATCCATTTTAATGTCAGTTACCTAGGTAACAACTCTTCAGCAGGCACAAGCAATTGTAAATAATAATAAAAAAGTCACATCCAAACCACACCCACAATTAGTTTTAACCAATCATCAACGCTCTTTGACCAGCTGAGTTTTCCTAGGAGATGTGCGTGAACACGAGAAATCTCACCAAATGAACACACTGGCACAATAAAAACACCACTGCATTTAACCATCATTTGTAGGTGAACTAAGCGTACCCTGTTCGCCCAGTAAATATAAATTAGCCTTAAGGTACTACAAGTCTGGGAAATATAGTGGAGCAGCCACTGCAATTCTAGAGAGGACAAATCAATGAGCAGTCATACCAGCTCGAGGTCAAACCGGATAAATTCCAGCCCAGAGACAAGCGTAAGAAACAGAGTGAGATGGTCATGACTGCAAACCAATGCATTCCTGTGAAAGAGGAAAGAATTTTCACAAATCGCATAACTCGATGACAGCGTAAAGGAAGCCTGATCTAGATACGTAGCACCACCACAGAAGAACAATAACATCCATTATATCAAAGTCACTTACTTGTAATAGTATTTCTGTAGTAGTCCTTGATTCTCTTGAAAAAGTCTGAGGTAGCTTTCTAAAGAACTTTCACTGAGTGCCAAGTAGAGCCAGGCACGGCCTGTTGAACAACAACATGTCATATTTAGCTGTACGCAACAAAGTCCACAAATGTATTTAGTGCCATAAAATCCACAACTGCGCCAATGTACATATTTGTAATGGACAAAATTGACTATGCATCATGCTTCCTTTGAGCAAATATTTGATATTTACTTTACAGCAATCATATGAGCATCATAGAGTCATTGCAGGTGGTAAAAGTTTGGTCTTACTTCTGCCAAGATTGGTAGCAATGTGTTGGAGCTCATCAATCTGTCGGACAGCCTCTCGCCGTGTGAAATGTAACACGAGGACCCAGTAACCGGATGAGATGTCCTGCAGTCTTCAAGCCACACAGAGAGAAGATCAGTAAGCTCTCAAAATTGTCCTTAAAAGTTTAGAATTTTTAAAAAAAAGGTCTCTGAGCAGTTTGTCTTACCCATAAAGCAGAGCATGATCAAGGTGTTCACACAACCGCTGAAGAACCCGGTCATGATTCCTGATGGCTGGTGTCTCATCCTCACAGGCAGCAAAGTAACTCTGCAACTGCAGGTTAAATGTAAAACATGATAAGATTAAGAATGATTACTTACACTTGACTGCAGTCGTTGACATGAATTTAAAAAGGGTGTTCAGTCTGTTAAATTCATGGTTCGGATGGAGCCTTGACATTCCAAACAGTCTTTTTCATCCTGGGAGAACAACCTAATCAGGATGTGAAATGCATTTAAAAGAAATCACCCTTCTGTGATTGTCTGACATGATCCTGTGAAAGCAGAACTTTCTGGTGTTGTCATCACAAACTCCTGAGAACTTCCTAATGCTAAGCACCTGATAGGCCAAAATCTGGATGACTCGACCAAAATGTGACAGGGTATGCAAGCCACTGATATTCTGTACAATGTAGACTGGAATTCAAAAATTAGTAGATCAATAAAGAGCAAACACACATTAACGCAGACAGATCAAAAAGCACAACAAGAAAGCCATACAGAAACAGAATGACTTCGGATTGCACCACAAAATAGGTAGCAACCCTTGACTGGCCTAATAACAGGATCTCATTTGATCACAACACTTGTTTACGGGGGCATCATGTCACTAAGTTAACACTGGCTGAACACTGTCGGTGATGCTCATGCTGTACACAGTAGCCTATGTACTTCACTCAAGCCCAGAATGACTCATTTCACTAATAAACACAGGTAATAACTACGCCACAAGTACCCAAATGTCTACCATCTACCTGGTCTTCATGAAACACTGATTTAAGCGGAAACACTCAATGTTTTTCCTCAAGATGTGAAGACGTTTGTCTTTGGCAAGACACAGGAGGGAGAGGCCCAACAATTATGAAAGCGTAAACCGCAACAGCCCCAAACAAACCTTCAAATTATACACTCGAGTGAGTCAAAACACATCATAGAAGCAGGTATAGAGGTGTCATACCTTCTTGACGGAGAGAGAGATATTTTCAAGGATCCTGTCTTTGACTTTGAGTTGATCCATGTCTGGCTGTGCTCTCTCTGCAGATGTCAGCTGATGCGCGCTCCCGACCCGCGGGCATGTTCACAGACAACTATTACAATTACACATCGCCAACTGACACAAACGATTTATTCCAGCGATACGGTCACAGATTTGGTTGATTAGACAGCTTAAAAGAAAAGGGCGTTGAAGGCTTCTTTTTCTTCTTCTTCTTTGTTTGTGTGACTTGTTTTGAGTTATTACTTGCTAGCTAAGCGGCTAACTGTTATTCGCAAAATAAAAAAATAAAAAATAAATAAATAAAAAATAGACTTATAAAATTAGAGCTATTCGGCTTAGATTTATTTTATTTTTGCGGTGGACAAAGCACGAATGTAAAGCTCGGTATTCAATTAGGCGTTAGTTTCTTAAGTTACTTGCTTAGCGCCCTATTACTTATACTTGACACATTAGACGTGATTGCTAAAGCTTATAAAAGTACTAGTTACAATCTAAAGTAACAAAAATAAACAGGTCCAGAAAATCCACCCGTCGAAAGATGTGAAAGTGGAGATTGATAGTGAAAAAAGGGTACCAAAATTTGGTGCCCATTCACTTGAATTGTATGGACCTACAAAGCGGATATATTCTTCTGAAACTCTGTGTTGCAGAAGAAAGTCACATTCGGAGTTTGGAATGGCATACTACATAGAAACATATGGCAGAAGTAGTGTTGATAGTATGCCATTCCAAACTCAGCCATATACAGCGGAAATGGCATGAGGGTGAGTAAATTAATTATATTTTTTTGGGTGAACTATACCTTTAACTGCACCTTTAATGAGGCAACTTTTGTGACTCCACACATATTTTTAACCTTCATAAATGTAATTATTATTATTATTAGTTTAATCACATTTTTTTTGTCTAGGCAATTTCTCGTTGCATAATAATTTAAAACATGATTTCACAAGAAAGACCTTTATTGGAATGTTTCAAATTTCACAATAAAAGTCCTCACAAAAATGGCCTGTGTTTCTCATGGCTTCTATTTACAAACTTATAAAGGTTATTAAACTTTTGTATCAGCAGTAGAGATTTGGGAGATAACCCATAAAACCATCAATTCAGACCCTTTATCTTTAGTAATTTTTGCTATTCCTTGATGACTGATGGTGTGATGCAATTTACTAAAGAAAGCACAAAAGCTCAGTGGTGGAATGTGAACTTTACTGACATCAGGTTTTTCAACCACATTTTGAACATCCATTCCTCTTTCATTACCAAATTGTAGAATTCAAAACAATCTCTTCTTAGCAAGAGCCAAACGTCAGTGCATGGCATCAGTAAAAACCAATTCAAGTTGTCTTTTATACAAATAAAAAGATGATGTGCCCCTCTAAATTAATTTAAATAACCAAATGGCAAACCAGTCCAAAAAAACAAAAAAATATTTGTATTGATGTTCATTATCCCAAAAAATATAGGAGAAAAAAAAAAATCTATGATTTACAAATACTGCCATAAGATGTAATGGCACATCATCTAACTCACCATAATGAGCCCACACCAACATATTTCAGATGTCTATTCATTCGGACTTGTGCTAGAGGTCTGGAGCCTCTGTTTTTTCTTTTCACTCCTCATTGCTAATACCCATTTTAATCTGACTTCTCTTTCTCTCTCATGTGTAGAAAGACAACACTGAAGACAAAGAGTCCTGCCATCATAGAGAAGGCACTGGCATAATATGGAAAGGCAGAGGGAATAAAACGCTCATATTGGGTATGCTCCAAGGGCCGGACAGAAACCTGTTGAATAACAAAAGAACTGTTAAAAGAATTCCATGTAAAGGTTTCATTAAATCACTCTTGCAGAAGTATGAAGACAATGGAATTCTTAATCAGAAGCTGGAGTCTGTAGATACAGGTAGCAAGTCTTACAATGAATTGTGATTCTCACCTGGGTTGAGGAGTACATGTGTGTGTAGCCAAGTCTGTTGTAGTCAACTTTAAACTGGAACACTCCATACACATCTGGAAGCTTGAACTGTACACTGTACTTTCCACCTAAACAAAAAGCATTCCCATGTAAATGATGCCATGAAAATACATACAATTGAGAACTTATGGCAGAACTAAAGTACTAATATACCATTTTTCTTGAGGTACGTCCTGACAAATGGATCAATTCTGACAAATTCCAGCTGAATGTCATCTCCATCAAAGGGTACCCACTTGCCACCAGACAGCATTTCAATCACAATGCTGTATTCCTGTAGGGACAATCCAGATAGTACTAGTCAGTCAATATAACCATGACTGTACACTAGGGGAGTACCGGTTCAAATTTCACACTGTTCAGTTTATATCACGGTTTTGGTACGGTTTGGTATTTATGTTCAGGGGAAAAAAATATTACTGCCAAAACCAAAGTAAAAATATTCTATTTGGTAACAGGCACTTCAAGAGATTTGCCCTCAATACAAATCACCATGGTTTTACTACAGTAACCATAGTTTATGTATTTGTAGTAAAATCTTAGTAACCACAAAATTAACATGGTTACTGTCATGGTTACAATACTATGGTAAAATCAAGGTTACCATATGGAAACTACAGTATGGTTAATTGCATCAAAACTGTGATTTCTGCTAAGAAAACCATGGTGACAACTTATTACAGTCATGGTTACTACAATATTATTATAGTAAAACCATGGTTAATTTTCATTAGGTTCCTCAACTAAAAAGAATTACTAACTCAACATTTTAACTTAATACCTGTATTATGCTACATGCATCAACAAAGTGCATTTCAAAGTCAACTCAAAGTATATTCAACATTCAGAATCTGTACATCACTATAGAAGAAAAATTTAAAATGAAAATACGAGAATGGATGTCGTAACGCGACTCGAGTATTTTAATCATACGCGGAAATCCCACATCTTTATCAACGGAGTAAGGGCAACATATGCCCTTACATATGCTGGCTATGAACACCCCAACATATGCTGGTTATGAACACCCCAACATATGCTGGTTATGAACACCCCAAGTGCTTTAGTTCTTGTTTCGTGTCTGCCCGAACTAGCACCGAGTGCCTGTTTAAAGACGGAAGGGAGTGTGTGCATGTGTGTGCAGTTTCCAGCTCACCTGCGGCTCTGTGCGCACTGCGCGCTATATATCCAGCAATGTCTGCAAACAGTGCCTGTTTTGTAAACGTTTTTTGACCATCGCTGTTGTAATTGACTGCATACATTTCCCAGACAGGAGACTTAAATGACACAGGGGCTTCTCTCTTGCGGCTTGCTTACTCCGCTTGCCATTTTGCCAACTAACGCGTGCAAACTTTGATGTCATCAACTGATTTAACATATTAAGTTAATAGGACAGCTTCTCTCTGTAGAAAGTTGACCCACATGAAACACAGGTGGAGTGTGTCCATCTACAGAGCCATAGAGGTGCATTAGCGGAGGTTACAACTGCGCATGTCTATTTGGTACTTTCATTTCTTCACCAAACCTTGTTCTCCAGATGCGTTATTAAACTAGAGATGAACCGTGGAGCAAATGCTTACCGAACCATGGTTGGCGAACCGTTACGGTTAGTTTTTTTACTGACAACCGTTACACCCCTACTGTACACTGTGAGCTTTATTGCATGGGTGCTTTCTGGTTAGGGGCTATAAACAAATGTGTTCTTGCTCTAAAAAAGCTAGATGCAGCGCAACAAATAAAACAGAACAAAGTTGTCTAGAGATGTGTTTTTAAAAGTTCTTTTTAACCTGACGTGACATCTATAAAAACGTGGCGCTCCTGCATGAGATGCTGAAAAAACAGTGAGACATGGTGCAAAGGTCACAGACATCCATCTAGCGCAGGGGTGGGGAACGTTATGAATTGCGCTCGGACACATTTCGCAATGCAACAATTAGCGAAATCGAGCTTGCATAGCAAGATGTGTCTGCGTTCACGTACTTACGTAGAGTATGTTTGGGCCTTAACACTACTGTACACTAAAGAAATGCACATTGTACTAGGTCTCTTAAGGTCCGTTTTTGCTGCATTCCTATTTCTCTTTGGATAAGTGAATAGCAATAAATCTTCTTAGCAAAATATTTCCCTGCTTCTCAGTCAAAAATCATATTACGCTCTTTAACTGACAGATTATGATGTCCAAGCAACTGGTTGATCAAAATAAAATGTGTGAAACATTATGGTCACATTCACACAGCAGCAGAATATGATCGTCAGACCTGTATTTGAGTGCTTAATACTGTTACGTTCACACACAGTTCGGTTATTTACAAGAGTGACAACCGCATTCTATTACTGAACTGACACCCGCAAATGTTCAGGTCTCACAGCTGCATTGTCTGCAAACCTGTGCTGTGTGAAGGGAAACATACTGAACAACTAGTTGTTAGTTACGTCATGTACAGTGAGATCCACGCTGCATTGTACACGTGTGTGTCTCGTGTGTTTCCTGTTGGGTTTCGTTAACTCACAGAGATGGAGAAATGAGCTGCGTGTCATCTGAAGATTCAGCCGCAGTCTTCCACCGGCTGTTCACGGGCACGAGCTGCACGACACTAAAGCTGCGCTCTGTACAAGGTTTAAAATCATTCAAAGCTGCTGTCGGTTAATTATGATCTGATGGATGGACTCGCGCCTCTATTGGACTCATTTATTTAATAACGCGGCGGCAACTGTGATATAACATGCTGGTGTTATGGACATCGCCATCTTTTAGTCATCTTCCCTATAGTTACAGCTGTTATAATACGGTTGTGATTTCGGTTGTTCGTTCATACATACAGCATTTGAACTGCTACTGTAAGCTGTTGTATGAACAGCACATATCAAGACTCACACCTGTAAGTAAATATGGTTGTCAATCCTAAACACTGACTGGTTGAACATAGCCTATGACTCACCACAAGGTCAGTGATGGTGTAGGCAGCAGGGGGTGTGCTCTCTCCAACAGGATGATGGGTAACAGCGCCAACCCTAAGAACACCCGCCTCCTTAAACACCCAGCGGGACAGAGCCTCTGCCAGCTCCTGGTTACCAGTCAGCTCATATCTGACAAGAAATGAGTATAAACATCACAAATAATGGAAATTCAAAAATCTTTAAGGGTTTAAAAATCTTTCAGCATGGCACGGTTAGTTTGGTTGAGAGTCTTAATTCCTCACATCAATAACTTCACAAATCCTCTAATATTTATTAACTATTTGGTTTCAAATTGTTAACCTAATGTGTTTTTAATGTCTGTATATCCTGTAATGTAACATTACAGACCTTTTTGATCCAGGGACAGCCTTCTGCACTGGGGAGTTAAAGAAAGCATCACTGAAGAAGTGCAGTGATCCACTGAAAACCACACGTGCATTGTTTCTTGCCTGGAGACCGGCGATCAGGAGGGTGTTCTTTCCAACTGCATGAGGATACTGAGAGGAAAAACAGGGATTGAGGAAAGAGGCTACAAATACCATAACATGGAAACATAAACCCTCAGGTAGCATGGATATACTTATTTACCTGTGTGATAGGACGATCAGGAAAGTAAGAGTAAGAGGTGGAAGAGCCTGTCAGAATGTCCAGCACCAGAGAGTTATCTGGGTCAGCCACCATGCTGAGGAAAAGAAGCGACTTGTAACTTGTGTATCTTGAACAGTACCATTTTGTAAAATAAGCACAGACCAGAGTACATTAAGACACAACTTACCCAACACCTTTGAACAGGACTGGTTTATCAGTGGGCTTGCCAACTATTGTTGGGGCTTTAAGAAGATTCTCTGGATCAGCAACAATCAGAGTGTGCTGTAAAAAAGTATGAAACAAAGACATCTGATAATATATGGGTCAATGATGTAACACTTATTTAGTTGTCCATATCTATTAAATTATTCAAAAATACACTACAAATACAAATCACACAAAACCATTGTGAAAACACCTTTTCTATTATAAAAATGTTTTCAATTATACTTTCAAAGTATGATCGAAAGTCATTTTGAGAAAAAAAAAAAAATTTGTTTAGGCTTAAAGTAAAAAATATCATGTGGTGTGGCCATCCAGAGCCAGTATAAATAAGGATAATAATTAAAAGCTGAAATTCTTGAAAAATAAATGTTGGCATGAGTAGTGCAGAATAATATTTTATAATTATTTATTTATTTCTTAAAATATGATAAATATTTTAAAAAATATTGTCCATCCAATCTAAATCATGCAGTGTTACCAACATGTAAGAATCAATCAAATAAAAAAATACAGAGAGGACCCCTTTAGACCCTCAAAACTGTTTGTGAAGTCAGCTGAAATTCTTGAAATTCACATCATTCATTCTGATTCTTATATTTAAAAATCAATATTTTAACATTTTTATGAAATGGCACATTTTATTCAGGTCATTTTGCTTAACTGTGAGAAAACCTCTTCATATTCATGACTCAAATTAATGATATTTGTAATGTAAGTGTGTGTGTGTATATATATATACACAACATTTTTGAATAATGTACAGATTTTGCTCTTATGGAAAGAAATTGGAAAAGAGTCCTCATCAAAAAATCCTCCAAGTGCAGCAATGACAGCTTTGCAGATCCTTGGCATTCTAGCTGTCAGTTTGTCCAGGTACTCAGGTGACATTTCACACCACGCTTCCTGTAGCACTTGCCATAGATGTGGCTGTCTTGTCGGACACTTCTCACGCACCTTACAGTCTAGCTGATCCCACAAAAGCTCAATGGGGTTAAGATCCATAACACTCTTTTCCAATTATCTGTTGTCCATTGTCTGTGTTTCTTTGCCCACTCTAACCTTTTCTTTTTGTTTTTCTGTTTCAAAAGTGGCTTTTTCTTTGCAATTCCTCCCATAAGGCCTGCACCCCTGAGTCTTCTCTTTACTGTTGTACATGAAACTGGTGTTGAGCGGGTAGAATTCAATGAAGCTGTCAGCTGAGGACATGTGAGGTGTCTATTTCTCAAATTAGAGACTCTGATGTACTTATCCTCTTGTTTAGTTATACATCTGGCCATCTACATCTCTTTCTGTCCTTGTTAGAGCCAGTTGTCCTTTGTCTTTGAAGACTGTAGTGTACACTTTTGTATGACATTTTCAGTTTTTTTTGGCAATTTCAAGCATTGTATAGCCTTCATCCCTCAAAACAATGACTGACTGATGAGTTTCTAGAGAAAGCTGTTTCTTTTTTGCACAAAGAAGGTTGTTAAGCTTCATTTAATGAACCAAATAGCTTTCAGCTGTGTTTGATATAATGGTAAGTGATTTTCAAGTACCAAATTTGCAATTTAGCATTATTACTCAAGGATAAGGTGTTGGAGTGATGGCTGCTGGAAATGGGGCCTGTCTAGATTTGATCATTGAATGACTTTTTTTTCAAATCAGTAATGTCCTGACTATATTTTGTGATCAGCTGAATGCCACTTTGGTAAATTAAAGTACCAATTTCCTTCAGAAACAGCTAAATCTGTACATTATTCCAAACTTTTGGCCGTCAGTGTGTGTGTGTGTGTGTGTGTATATATATATATATATATCACACACACACACACACACACACACACACACACACACACACCGATCAGCCACAACATTAAAACCACCTGCCTAATACCGTGCAAGTCCCCCTCATGCCACCAACACTGCTCTGCCCCGTCGAGGTATGGACTCCACAAGACCTCTGAAGGTGTCCTGTGGTATCTGGCACCTAGACATTAGCAGCAAATCCTTTATGTCCTGTAAGTTGCGAAGGTGGGGCCTCCGTGGATCAGACTTGTTGGTCCAGCACATCCCATAGATGCTCAATCGGATTGAGATCTGGGGAATTTGGAGGCAAAGTCAACACCTTGAACTTTTGTCATGTTCCTCAAACCATTCCTGAGCAATTTTTGCAGTGTGGCAGGGCACACCATCCTGCTGAATGAGGCCACTGCCATCAGGGAATACCGTTGCCATGAAGGGGTGTACGTGGTCTGCAACAAACTTTAGGTAGGTGGTACGTGTCAAAGTAACATCCACATGAATGCCAGGACCCAAGGTTTCCCAGCAGAACATTGCCCAGAGCATCACACTGCCTCCACCGGCCTGCCATCTTCCCACGGTGCATCCTTCTGCCATCTCTTCCCCAGGTAAACGACACACACGCACCCGGCTGTCCACATGATCTAAAAGAAAACACGATTCATCAGACCAGGCCACCTTCTTCCATTGCTCCATGGCCCAGTTCTGACGCTCACGTGCTCATTGTAAGCGCTTTCGGCGGTGGACAGGGATCAGAGCATGGGCACGCTGACTGGTCTGCGACTACGCAGCCCCATACGCAGCAAGCTGTGATGCACTGTGTGTTCTGACACCTTTCTATCATGGCCAGCATTAAGTTTTTCAGCAATTCGTGCTACAGTAGCTCTTCTGTGGGATCAGACCAGACAGGCTAGCCTTCGCTCCCCAAGCGCATCAGTGAGCCTTGGGTGCCCATGACCCTATCGCCGGTTTACCGGTTGTCCTTTCTTGGACCACTTTTGGAAGGTACTAACCACTGCACCCTGGGAACACCCCACAAGATCTACCATTTTGGAGATGCTCTGGCCCAGTTGTCTAGCCCTCATCAAAGTTGTTCAGATCCTTACGCTTGCCCATTTTTCCTGCTTCCAACACATGAAATTCAAGAACTGACTGTTCACTTGCTGCCTAATATATCCCACCTCTTGACAGGTGCCATTGTAATGAGACAATCAATGTTATTCACTTCACCTGTCTGTGGTTTTAATGTTGTGGCTGATCAGTGTATAAATATATACAGCTGAAGTCAGAAGTTTACATACACTTAAATTTTTTAACCACTCCACAGATTTCATATATTAGCAAACTATAGTTTTGGCAAGTCGTTTAATACTAGGGATGTGCGAGACTAGTCAACTAAACAGTTCTTAGAATTTAGCATCAGATTTGGAATAGATTAAGTATTTTAAATGGGTCACATAAACACTTTTTTTTTTTTTTTTACTGTTTTCTGAAGGTTGGTTTCTCTTTAGATTAGTCGGTTACAAAACTTCCGTTTAAACGAGTCAAATTAGTCGTAGCGCACATCCCTATTTAATACATCTACTTTGTGCATGACTCGAGTAATTTTTCCAACAATAGTTTACAGACAGATTGTTTTACTTTTAATTGACTATAACAATTCCAGTGGGTCAGAATTTTACATACACTAAGTTAACTGTGTCTTTAAACAGCTTGGAAAATTCCATAAAATCATGTCATGCCTTTAGACAATTAGCTTCTGATAGGAGGTGTACTGAATCTGAGGTATACCTGTGGATGTATTTTAAGGCCTACCTTCAAACTCAGTGCCTCTTTGCTTGACATCATAGGAAAATCAAATTTTTTCAAAAAAAATTGTGGATCTCCACAAGTCTGGTTCATCCTTGGGAGCAATTACCAAATGCCTGAAGGTACCACGTTCATCTGTACAAACAATAGTACGCAAGTATAAACACCATGGGACCACACAGCCATCATACCGCTCAGGAAGGAGATGCATTCTGTCTCCTAGAGATGAACGTAGTTTGGTGCGAAAAGTGCAAATCAATCCCAGAACAACAACAAAGGACCATGGGAAGATGCTGGAGGAAACAGGTAGACAAGTATCTATATCCACAGTAAAACGAGTCATATATCGACATAACCCGAAAGGCTGCTCAGCAAGAAAGAAGCCACTGCTCCAAAACCACCATACAATAGCCAGACTACAGTTTGCAAGTGCACATGGGGACAAAGATCTTACTTTTTGAAGAAATGTCCTCTGGTCTAATGAAACAAAAATTTAACTGTTTGGCCATAATGACCATTGTTATGTTTGGTGGAAAAAGGGTGAGGCTTGCAAGCCGAAGAACACCATCCCAACCGTGAAGCATGGGGGTGGCAGCATCATGTTGTGGGGGTGCTTTGCTGCAGGAGGGACTGGTGCACTTCACAAAATAGATGGCATCATGAGGAAGGACATTTATGTGGATATATTGAAGCAACATCTCAAGACATCATCCAGGAAGTTAAAGCTCGGTCGCAAATGGGTCTTCCAAATGAACAGTGACCCCAAGCATACCTCCAAATTTGTGGCAAAATGGGTTAAGGACAACAAAGTCAAGGTATTGGAGTGGCCATCACAAAGCCTTGACCTCAGTCTGATAGAAAATTTGTGTGCAGAACTGAAAAAGCATGTGCGAGCAAGGAGGCCTACAAACCTGACTCAGTTACACCAGTTCTGTCTGGAGGAATGGGCCAAAATTCCAGCAAATTATTGCGAGAAGCTTGTGGAAGGCTACCCAAAATGTTTGACCCAAGTTAAACAATTTAAAGGCAATGCTACCAAATACTAACAAAGTGTATGTAAACTTCTGACCCACTGGGAATATGATGAAAGGAATAAAAGCTGAAATAAATAATTCTCTCTATTATTATGATATTTCACATCCTTAAAATAAAGTAGTGATCCTAACTGACCTAAGACATGGAATGTTTTCTACGATTAAATGTCAGGAACTGTGAAAAACTGAGTTTAAATGTATTTGGCTAAGATGTATGTCAACTTCTAACTTCAAATGTGTGTGTATGTATGTATATATATATATATATATATATATATTTATTTTTCACCATGAAAAATAAGTTGGAAAACTTTTTAAATTTATGATTAGGTTGTGTACACTCAACTATTTAAGGTGCAAGGAAAGTTTTAAAATACCTTTTACTTGGTTACACCACAGCATTTTAAAAGCCTTTTTTTTTTCTTTTTTTGACAAATGCAGTAAATGTTTAAAAAAAAAAAAGAATCTGACACCAGCATGGAAAGATTATATTTCTGCGAACTTGCCACATGTTTATGTATATATTTAAACTAGATTTTTCAAATATTTATAATTTTTTATATTGTATTTTCACCCTCTTTTGATTCGCTTACCTCGCCAGGGTCTGAAACGTCATAATTATGGTGGTCGATGACAGCGGTTTTCTCCTCATCAAATTCAATACCACATTCACTGCCTAGCTCTCTCAGAGTGTCACCTGCCAGTCATAGTGGACACATTAGTATGTAAATGCCAACAGTTCGACATGCATGCATCTATGTAAAACCAGGACACTCACCAATATCAGAGCTGACAGCAACAAGAACATTTCCTCCACCATCAATGAAAGCTGTTATGGTCTCTACATTGATGTTGCCCCCAAAATCTATAGCATTGGAAATATGTAAGCATTTAAAAGCACATGCGTAAACACTAAAATGTCAGCCTTTAATGAAAGGTATGTTTATTGAAATTTGCTCACCTTCTGCAGATGGAGAGAAAATGATGAGATGGTTATAGAGGAACTGGCCATACTTGATCAGAGAGAGACTAGGATCATCAGCAGTCTTGAATGTAAGGTCAAACCCACGATCTGAAAACAAGAATGTAATTGTAGAGTCAAAAAACACGAGTTTTAGCGCAGGCTAAAGGCATGTTAGTGTAATTTCTCCAAGTTAAAAGCCTAGACTAGAAAGCAACACTCGTGCATCTCAAATGCCAGATACAAATGCATCATTATTCAGGAGCTCACCTGCTAAACTGCGGAAGAAGATTGAATGAGTGTCTCTGATATTGGGATTGTCCAGCAGAACGAGAGTCTTTCCGTCTCCCAAAACTGCCTGCAGCAATAAAGCCACGGATAAAACAAAAAGCGTACTTCTGCCAAATCCACCAGACAACGTGGGCACCATTGTAGCGCCTCGTTTTTTGCAAGTATGAGTTGCAACAGTCGCGGTGTCCCTCATCGCCATTTTCCTACGTGGGACAACGTCGTCAGCGCTAACGCGGATGTGAACTTTGACCAAGAGCTGCAGCCAATAGCGTGCTGCCTCATGGAATCATGAATATTGTAATAAAACACACTTCAATTTAAAATGTTCCAGTTTAAAATTACTGTAGTCGTTCACACATAGTAATTTATCTTTAGCAGGGTATATAATGAAACTACAATGTATAAATACAATGGAAACCACTGTCTGTGTACAAGCTCATTTCCAACAAATAAATTACGATATTCCCCCAAAATGTCATTTATAAAAATAAATGAACACTACGAATTGTCATCGTCGTCACAGACAAAGATGCACTTGAAGAAAATGGTTGAACTTTAAGATGCTTTGCCTCTTTCATATAGTGTTCATTTGTTTTTCTATTTGGCATTTTAAAGAGGTGCACTCAGTAATTTTTTCCTAAAGAAATTATTTTTCATTTTGAAACATATGTATAAAATCATGACCACTCGTGTGAAATGAAGACTCCAGTCATATTAGTAACCTTCTAAAAGCTGTTTTATTCTACATGGAGAGGGTCTCCACATGGGTGCTGCCATGTTAGAATCACATGACCAGTCGGATTGTACTCACCTAATCTCAGTAACCACACTGTTATTGGATTCTTTTCCTCATGGATTACATTAATCATGGTGGACTGTGAACTGTGAATTTCGACTATGGCATTAGTACTGAAAACTATTGTGTTTGAATGATACTGCTGCTAGGTGTCATTGCAAGTCCAAGACAACATAAATGACAGCATTCAAACACTGTTTATTGTGTTCATCTGGAATCCCACAGAAGCCCTGGACATTGCCCTACCCCTAACCTTAACCCTAGACCTAAACCTTACCTAACTTTAGTAGCAACAAATCGATTCTCACAAGTGTTTTAGACAAACCGCCTTGTTGTGGGCTATATCCTACATAATGAAGTGAAGTTTATTCTGTATTTATTTGTTTAGTGCCTTAATTACTACCAATATTTAAACTATAATAATTTTTATTTATAATTATGTTGATGGTGACTATTATTATTTTTAGTGGTAGTAGTAAGCCTAGAACATATAGGCCTATATTCTTTTTCCAAATATATATTTATGTATTTTGAATGAATTGGAATGTTCTTAAGATTTAAAGATTTTTATTTTTATTATTATTATTATTATTAAGCAGGTTAATTCCATGTTGTCCTTCAATGGATTCTAAAAGTGTTTTCCATGAAATACCTAATTGTTTCTCTGTTGGCATTTTTTTATGCATTACAGCACATGAAACAACTAAAACTTTTTTTTTTTTTTTTTTTTTTTAAGCAAATGTTCAATCAATTAGCTCACAACTTGTAACACCACTTAAAGGTGCAGTCTGCAATTACTGTAACTGGCAGCCCATCACTGAACATAACAAGCACTGAATAAACAACAGAGCACCCATTCCTCTGGCACCTGTTTTGTTTTCAACAAAAAAACTGTATGTGGTTCAAGTGGTGCTGTTTCCAAATTGATAAGCTCCCATCAAAGCACCACTGCCTTTTGATAACATTTTTACCAACATGAAATTATGATAAACAGTAATTTTCCTAGCTTTCCCAGCAAAGGTACAGACTCAGAATTTTTTAAAGGCACAATCATAATTCTATTGTTTATTAACAAACAACTCAGTTGCAAACTTAAAATCATTATGAGTGTTGAAATGCATAAGGTTTAATTTAATAATGTACCTACTTGTAATAAAATATCTGATCTGATAAATTCCAAAAGAATGTTAACAAAACCAAACTGAGCTAGAACACCTATAGGTGTTCAATAGTATTGTATATGAAAACATATAGGGTACAACCACTGATATATATATATATATATATTAGTCATTCAATCACCAATTTTATATCTGAAATCTGCATGTATGTACATCCCTACAACGTAAACGTCCCACACATGTAATTATTTAAAGTCTGAATTTTTCCTGTTTCTTCAAAAGCCCGAGCGAGTTATGTGTATCTATATCAAACAGTATACACCTCTAACAAATTTCATCAGTGAACAGATCAGCTGAATATAAACAAGTTCTACAAAATTGTAAAGTGGGATCACATCGAATGATCCAATCACAATGGAGCTTAATTTGTTTATAGAATACTTGAGATGTTATGAAACGTCAAGTGTGATTGAAATAAACAAGAAATGGTTCACTCTTTCATAAAGAGGTTATTTTAAGCATTATCTCAATTTTGTTACTCAAAAAAGCATCTTGCTGTCAAAAGTATTTGCATAATTTGACAAATTGTGCCCTATAACTACTGCCACTGTATCTACATGAAATCACTAAAAACCCCTGGGGACCTTTTACCCCAAGTGAGGGACTTTTACCCCAGGTGTGGGGTAAAAGTCCCTCACGCCACCTTTTAAAGAAAAAAAAAAATTATTAATTTGATTCAAAACAACCTTCTGTTGTTATTTCTTTTCACACAAATCATGTTGCTTCATCAGTATTCAATAAAAATAAATGTATTTCTTGAATCTTGAGACACTTTGTGACCAGAAAAAAAGCTAATTTTCCTTAAGGTGAGCCTTTAGCACCATTGTACCCTACTGTAACTCAATAAATAGTGTAAATAGTATTCAAAACAGAAGCTGCTTGCAACACAAATCACTGATCTCACAAAAAGGAGCTTTGATAGTCCATTTGTTAGGCTTTGTTCACATGCAGGGAAAATCAGATTTTTCAAACTGCAAGTGTGCAACTGTGGCCACAATAGGCTAGTAACAATGCAAACTTCCATAGGTTCACAATGCATAGATAAATTAGCTATGGATGTTTTGCCATTAATTATGTTTTTAATGAGGTCGGTTTACAAAAGCTGAAAATTCTGTTTGTAACGTTCCTACAGCATGGCCCTTCGAAATGCCCTGCAAAGGCATCATTTATGACGTTTGGATTTGGAACGCAGTACGTATTCTTGTTGCGAAACCTTACGTAACAACCCCTTGTGGACAACGAATGACGAAAAAACATGAGATCCAGTCTAACCATTCAGACTTAGACACATAAAAAAATAAAAATAAAAATAAACAGATTTTAATCTGATTTCAAACCACCTACGAATGTGGTTTGGATCAGGCTTGTAAAACTTGGTTCCATGTGCTTTTGTCCTGTTCAGACTACTAAAACCTTAAAAGATTTGAGTTGGACAGGCCAAGATAATCTGATTTTGTTTCTACCTGTATGAACATAGTAGAACACAATTAATGCATTTAGAAATACTGAAGATGTGTTTTAAACATGAGCCACTTGAAATATGTAAAATTAAATGTAGCATTTATTTTTGAGAGTTGTTTCAGCTTTTACCTGTTATGAAATGAATAAGCAGTTAAAATCAGCAGTTTTAAATTCAATTCAGCCATTAAAAAAAGCTCAAACTCAACAAACAAAAAAATGAAACAATTAATTAATAAATAAAATGTCACAACCTGATCTGTTGAAAACTGAAAGCTGTTGGACAGTCATATGTTTAATTGGCCTTAGTAACACCGTCTACTCTACTGTGAATACATGATCTGACAGAGACAAAATACAGTACAGGGATGCATCTAGACTTTCAGCCAGTATTAAAATATCTGATAAACAAATATTAAGCATTAGAAATTAGGTTTGTTTTGTTCATAATTACATTACATTTTATCTTGTTTTCTTTTCTATTTAAACAAATCTATACAACATATGGTTAGGGTTGTAAAGAGTAAACTGGTTTGTGAGATTTTATGACATCAGACTAGCAGTTTAAAATATGAGAATCTTACATACACTCACCGGCCACTTTATTAGGTACACCTGTCCATCTACTTATTCGTGTGATTATCTAATCAGCCTATTGTGTGGCAGCAGTGTAATGTATAAAATCATGCAGATATGGATCAGGAGCTTCAGTTAATGTTCACATCAACCATCAGAATGGGGGAAAAAATGTGATCTCAGTGATTTTGACCATGGCCTGATTGTTGGTGCCAGACAGGCTGGTTTGAGTATTTCTGTAACTGCTGATCTCCTGGGATTTTCATGTGCAACAGTCTCTTGAGTGTATAGAGAATGGTGTGAAAAACAAAAACAACCAGTGAGCAGCAGTTCTGTGGATGAAAACACCTTGTTGATGAGAGAGGTCAACAGAGAATGGCCAGACTGGATAAAGCTTACAGAAAGGCTAAGGTAATTCAGATAACCCCTCTGTACAATTGAAGTGAGCGTAATAGCATCTCAGAATGCACAGCACATCGAACCTTGAGGCGGATGGGCTACAACAGCAGAAAATCATGTTGGGTTCCACTTCTGTCAGCCAAGAACAGAAAACTGAGGCTGAAGTGTGCCTATCATTTGTGTACTTCAGCAGAAATCCAGATTTATCTTTTTTTTTTTTTTCCAATCATCTACTGTCCAGTTTTGGTGAGATAATGCCCACTGCAGCCTCAGCTTCCTGATCTTAGCTGACAGTACTGGTACCTGGAGGGGTCTTCTGCTGCTGAAGCCCATCCACCTCAATGTTCAATGTGTTGTATGTTCAGAAATGCTTTTCTGCATAGAACTGTTGTAACATGCGTTTATTTGGGTTACTGTCACCTTCCTGTCAGCTTGGACCAGTCTGGCCATTCTCTGGTCATTAACAAGCCATTTTTGCCCACAGACCTGCTATTCGCTGGATGATTTTTGTTTTTCGTACCATTCTCTATACACTATAGAGGTCACATTTTTTCCCCATTCTGATGGTTATTGTGAACATTAACTGAAGCTCCTGATCCATATCTGCATGATTTTATACATAACACCGCTGCCACACGATTTGCTGATTAGATAATCGCATGAATAAGTAGATGTACAGGTGTACCTAATAAAGTGGCCGTTGAGCGTACATCTTACATGTTAATTAGTATTTAATAACATCCCTCTTGTGAGAAATATCACATTGAGTTGTTTTATGTTGTATTCATGTTATAAACTTTGTGATAGTCTAAATTCCATATTGATCTCTCCATGCTTTTGAGTTGTCACTGGGCTCATTTAGGTCAGAAACTCCTCACTGTCCTTGGCTTTCAGATTCCACCTTCCTTCTTCTGTCTCTGTCTGTGTATTTGTTTCCTCTTCTGCCCCCTCAGTCTGAGATTCTGACTGGGCTAGTGCTTCTTCACATTCCTCACTCTCTTCTTCCCGGGTGCGGAACAATAGCTCTCCCCCCTGGATGACCTGCTCAGTGGTTTGCCATGTGCCGTCTCCTGCATACTGCTGGTAGAAGTCTGAGTCTGCCTGAAACATGACCAGGGCCTGGGCAGTGTGTATGCGCACATGCTGGGCAAGGGAGCTGGCATCCAGGAACTTCTCACCACAAGAGTCACATGCATACAAGATATGGGTGTTCGGATCTGCAGGTACAGAGTTGCATTGATGTGTTGATTCAGATACAATACAGAATGATACAATATGATACAGTAAGATAAAATCCCTGAATTTCAAAGATAAGCATTACCCATGCAACAAAGCAAAATGCCCCAGGAAATGAGATGTACAAACTAAATATATGTACGTATCAATCCAAATAATAAAAAAGCTATGATAATATAATGTAATGTAATATAATTAGGGCTGTCGATCGATTAAAATGTTTACATGTCATGCTGATTATTTAATCGAATTAATTGCACATATCAATATTTGCCAAAAATAAAATAGTTCGTCATTCTTTCCTGTTGTCACAAGACGTGTTTTTACGTTCCGTCTGCGCTATTTTTAATTGTATTGTCGGTCTATACACATATGCATCAGACAGATGCTTTTGAAACATCTCACTTGTTTTCAGTGTCATAAACGATGTTTAAAAGAAGTTGGGAGAAAAAAATGTGTCTTGAGACCACTGCATTCTGTTATGCTTGGTCCAGCTGTCAACATGACCTGGATCTCATGAGCTGCTTCTGAGGTTTGTTTAGATGTTCTGACAGCCCTCTGTTGGCACTGCTCATAAAACACAAAGTTACATGTACTTCGATTGCTCTGATAGTAGGAAAAACATACTTTTATTACGGTTTACGTTCAGGTGAATTTTTTTAACAAACTTTTTACATAATTAATCACAGTTAATTAAGGTGTTACATCGACAGCCCTAAATATAACATGGCATAGCATACATAATAATAATGCAACATAATAATAAAGCTATACTTTCCTCACCTGCCTCCTGCACTTTTTCCACTGCTTTTGTGATCTCTGCTTTCAGTGCCTCCGTTTCATCTGCTGATACGGCGGTTGTCACCGGCACCACTATAGGATCAAGAACAGCAAATAATGTCAGGAGACCATCCAATCGCCATTACTGTCAAGCTCAGATTTAGTAAACTTAGCATATTCCCCTTAGTATTATTTTTGCACCACCTTAGTATACAAGACACCATGTTATAACTCGAACATGGTACACGAATCATGATTCCTTGTGTCAGTTTTATTAAAACACCTCTGTCATTCTCTCACCAGTCAGCTGTGCTACAGCACTGGCAGCCAGAGCCTCTGTGGCCAAAGTCACAATGTCATCGGTGGTGACAGTGACTATGTTGACTTCATTACTGTCGAGCTCTGAGCCTGGGGTGTCAGGCAGCAGTTTCTCTTCCCCATCCTCCTCAGAAACCACTAGTCTCTTCATTCCAGCGTTCCCCTGGTGCACAGTCTTCACGTGGGAACGAAGGTTGTCCACGCGGTTGAATCCTCGACCACATTTATCACACAGAAAAGGTTTCTCCCCTGTGAACAGGAAGTCACAAGAAGGCACTGCTTAAAACCTTGCTGCAAAAAGTTTATATCTTAATCAGTATTATTTTCATGTTTTCCAGGAAATATATCAAAACATCCTTAAAAGAAGATGGATTTACTTGAGAAGTAAAATTGTGTTGGATAGTAAGACTTATTTTCAGAGACTACAGCATCTTAAATAAAATTTATTTTCTAATTTTAAGCATAAAGCTAATTAAATTTAGTAACTTTTAAGCAGAAAAAGAGAAAAAAACTTTTTTCCAATTAAGATAAAAAACAACAACAACATAACGTATCTTTCCTAATTTTAGAAGAGCACATGCAAAATCCTTAGAAAGATAGGTGGGCATGTGGCATATGCTTGCATATGCCCTAGATTACACTACTGTGCTCCTCAAGTAAATGTTGTCAATTAAAATCTTGTTTTAATAATGTTTAAATATTTTTAAACAAGACAAAAATACTGATTACTGATTACTGATAATAAAAATGAATTTTTGTAGTGTAGAATATTTTAAAATAACCTCTCTATACTGGACATATCAATAGTGTTACTTCTCGTACCTGTATGAATAATGATATGTTTGGAGAGATCTCCCACATTGACAAATGCTTTGTTGCAGGTTTGGCACTTGTGTGGTCGGATATTGTCATGGTGACGGATGTGATTGGCCAGCTGACTGGACTGCACAAACCTTTGAGGTGTGACAATTATCAGAATTACTCTTATCATATAGAACCATTGTGAATCTAAGCAAATCATTCATGCATTGTCTTACCTTTTGCCACAGCGGTCACACACATACGGTTTCTCCCCAGTATGTTGACGAACATGAGCAATGAGTGAACTGGCCTGCGTGAAGCCCTTTCCACAAATCAGACACAGACAAGGCCTTTCTCCTGAAAGAGAAAAACAGGGACGGTCAAATAAACTCTGAATTTTAAAAAGATTCATGCACAAGGACATAAGGAACAATTCTTACCTGTGTGGATGCGCACATGTCTCTGCAAGGCTCCGGGGTCTGCAAAAGCTCTCTGGCAGTGCATGCAGACAAAGGGTTTTTCACCACTGTGCACACGTAGGTGTCTCTTTAGGTTTCCTGTGGACAAAAAATAGAGGTACATAATTTAATGCAACTTTTATTTTATTTTATTTTTTAATTTTTTTGGAATTTGGGCAAACTTTATATTAGATGTCTTTAACTACCATGTACTTAAGCATTTGATACAATGTACTTATTATGTACATACATATTGTTGCATTGTACTTACATTTAAAGTACCTGCATTTAAATACATCCATAATAACTCTGTTAAAGGGATAGTTCACCCAAAAATGAAAATTCTCTCATCATTCACTCACCCTCATGCCATCCCAGATGTGTATGACTTTCTTTCTTCTGCAGAACACAAATTTTGATTTTTAGAAAAATATTTCAGCTCTGTTGGTCCATACAAGTGAATGGGTGCCAAAATTGCGATGCTCCAAAAAGCACATAAATGCATCATAAAAGTAACCCATACAACTCCAGTGTTTTAATTCATACCTGCTTCAGAAGCGATATGATAGGTGTGGGTGAGAAACAGATCAATATTTAAGTACTTTTTTGCTAGAAATTCTTCTCCTTGTCCAGTAGGGGGCAATATGCAGGAAGAATGTGAATAACCAAAAACACAAGAAGAAGACTGTGAAAGTGAAAGTTAAAGTGGAGATTGATTGAGCAGGGAGGAGAATTTATAGTAAAAACATTACTTAAATATTGATCTGTTTCTTACCCACACCTCTCAAATCGCTTCTGAAGATATGGATTTAACCACTGGAGTCATATGGATTACTTTAATGCTGATATATGTGATTTTTGGAGCTTCAAAATTTTGGCACCTATTCACTTGCATTGTATGGACCTGAGAAATTCTTCTAAAAATCTTCATTTGAGTTCAGCAAATGAAAGTCATACACATCTGGGATGGCATAAGTATTAGTGACCTAAAAATAGTGCACAATCTTAAGTATTTCTTATTTATTTTACGTAATACATTTTATTTTTTTCAAAATTCTAAAATCTTTTTTTCTAAATCCTTTCTGTTAATTTACAGGTTTAAATTAGATTTTGAATCCAAAATTTTCAGTGTGGTCTCAGACTTTGGATCCCACTGAATATAGTGTATCCACCTCACTTTTCAGTGTGACTAGGGTGCCGCCATTATCCTCCTTGAATGTGGACATCTTCCGGTATAAGCCACCTCCAGCTCTTTTAGTAACACAAAAATACTATATTATGTTGCTTTATATTGCAGGCTGGCAATATCTGTCATCATATTATTATCATTAATCATTATTTTCATAAACACATTGGTTTGTAGCGCAAATAGTTTGACCGTTTATCGCATTTTGCCGTCGTTTTATCACACTCTGTTGCACAGGCAGAACGAATGAGACATCAGGTGCTGATCGCACTTTGAAATTAATAAATAAAGGCAACATCAGAGGTTTTGCAGATAAATATGAATGGAGGTTTACATGGAGACATTAAAAAACTGCATTGTCACACTCTCTGTGAAGCAAATTTTATTACCATCTCTTCAATAACAATGCACAGCAAAAAGTAAATACTTATATGTACTCTTTTACTATAAATGCTGATGTTAGAAAAGTATCCGACATTAGGATATTTTTCGGCTTTACATCCTGTGGTTGTCTGATCATTTATAAGCCCATATCACTAAATTCTGGTCTTATTATCCCTCTAGTTATTTACAATGTGGTCAATGACAGCGGAACTTTGTCAGACTGGCTGGAAACGCAGCCACTTGCTTACTTCCGCGTTGCAAAATAAGGTGGATCCAGTATAATGTTTAAAACTCACCTGAGGTGGTGAACTGTTTTCCACACTCTTTACATTTAAGAGGCCCATCTGCAATGTGGATCTTCAGGTGAGCTTTCAGGTTGCCCAACTGAAAGAGATCAATTAACTCTATTTGTAAGTCCACTGCTCAACAGAAAAAGACAGATTTGTCCTCAGTAGTGGTATAACTTGATCCCTCACCTGGTTGAACTTCTTGTCACAGTGTGGACATTTGTGACCCTTGTTTGTGTCGTGGGTCTCTAGATGTCGCATCTTAGCAGTAGGGTCAGAAAAGGCCCGTTCGCAGTATTCACAGGGGTAGGGCTTCTCTCCGCTGTGCACCAGCTGATGCCGCTTCAGGTTTCCAGACGTGGTGAAGAGCTTCCCACAGTCCTCACAACTGTACTGGGCCTCGCCTGTGTGCCGCTTCCTGTGCAGGTTCAGTAGACTGATCTGCCGGTAACTCTTTCCACATGTTGAACAGCAGTATGGCTTCAGAGGACTGGAGAGACAGAAGTGGGCATTACACAATGAAATTTCTTCCATAGATGTGGTTAACGTGACACAACAGAACTGTAATGCTCCCATTGTAATCAATGAATCTATCTACACTGTAGGTAATCAACGTTGCTTGCTTCGTTCATTATCATGAGTGTCTTTGTTGCGCCACATTGCTTGCTTGCACTGTAGATGTTAGATGAGATGGTGTTTCTTCATTTAGATAGTAGAAGAGGGTAAGATTTGCACAATAGAGAAGCACACTATCTGTATAAAGGACTCACCTGTGTGTTTTTTCATGTGCTTTGCAGGCGGCTGGATCAGAGAAGGCTTTGTTGCAGTCTCTGCAACTAAATGGCTTCTCACCAGTGTGAATGCGCATGTGACGTTTAAAGTTGCCTGCGTGCGTAAACTTCTTCCCACAGTCCTGCAAGAAACATTAGCTACATAGCTATATCCTCATAGGACCAAAGGGGAGATTTAAACACTACTGTCTTAGAGTTACCAAACGAACACACTCTTACCCCACATTTGTGAGTGACAGAGCTATAAGCTTTGGATTCACTGCGCTCAGCTCCAGGCTTCAGGCTCTTTCCCTCCGAACCTGTCGTTTCTCCATCTTCTGTCTCCATCTCTTCTCCTTCCTCCTCCAATTCCTCCTCTCCTTCTCCTTGATCCTCTCCATCATCTTCCTCTTCAATGGTCTCCACGATCTCAGCTTTTGGCACACTTTCCTCACTATCATCAACTGTTTAACAAAGTTTCTAACAGTTAAAGAAAAATACTAAGACCTAAATAACCATTCTTATATAGGACAAATGTTTACCTTGTGTGGATAGGTGAACAGTTGCATATTTCGACTTGCTTCTCCTTGTGCTAAGATAAGACCATTTAGCTTTTACCCTCTGGGAGTGTCCTGTAAGAGCAGGTATAGTGTCACACAAAAACTTTATTGTGAGATGGCTAAAATAAGCAAAAGCACTCAGGGCAGAGAAGGGATACTGACTGGGAGTGTAGTCTTCATCAGAAGGGTCGTCTTGATATTGTGGAATCTCTTTTGTGGCATTTTCTTCCTCCGTTTCTGTCTTGGCAGCTTTCTTTTGTCTGGTGTGGTGGCTGAGCTTGGACTGCCCACTAACTTTGCTCACAGCTCTCTGGGTCTTTGAACTTCGCTTCTCAGGTGTGTTACATGCAACCTCCTGTGTTTCTGAATCTGTTGTTTCAGACTGTGAAGGAGCTTCTTTCACTTCAGGTGCTACATCCTGAGCCACGGCATGACTCTCCTGCTCCTCCTGGGATGTTGCATCCTCTGTTTTCCTTACAGATCTTGGTTGTTCCTCTATGGGCCCCTTTACTACTATTTTACATGAACACACATGAGGAAGAGCAGCCATGAAAAACATGTTACAGTACCTTTTGTAAAGGAATGGTTCACCCAAAGATTCTCTCATTATTTACTCCCCCTCATGCCGATACAGATGTGTATGACTTTCTTCTGCAGACCACAAACAAATTTTTTTTGAAGAATATCTCAGCTCTGTAGGTCCATACAGCACAAGTGAATGGTGGCCAAAATTTTGAAGCTCCAAAAAGCACATAACGGCAGCATAAAAGTAATCCATACGCCTCCAGAGGTTAAATCCATATCTTCTGAAGTAATATGATAGGTGTGGATGAGAAACAGATCAATATTTAAGTCCATTTTTACTAAAAAAATCCCCACGTTCACATCCACGTTTTTCTTCTTTTGTTTTCTGGTGATTCGCATTCTTCATGCATATCGCCACCTACCGGTCGAGGCTGGTCAAAGGTGGAGATTTATAGTAAAAAAGGACTTAAATGTTGATTTGTCATAAATATCTGGGATGGCATGAAGGTGAATAAAAAAAGAGAGAATTTTCAATTTTGGATGAACTATCCCTTTAATTACCAACATACAATAATGTGAACTCTACTAACCAGGCTTGGATGATGAAGGGACAGCCACTGACTGAAAAGCACAACAAGCATTGACAATTTCCTGCATCTGAAGGAAAGTAGCTACAGCAAGCACATCCTCCAAGTTCTGAGAGTTCAGAGTGAGCTTTGCTGTGTACATAAACTCAAGGACCTGCTCAAGACCTGTAAAACATTAAATCCATTGAAAAAAAAAAAAAGAATTATACACACACACACAGTTGTGCTCAAAAGTTTGCATACCCTTGGAGAATTGGTAATATATGTACCATTTTTAAAGAAAACTTGAGTGAGCAGGCAAAACACATTTCTTTTATTTCTTATGGGTTTCATATTCAACTGTAGGTTATAACAGAATGGCACAATCATAAAACAAAACATGGCAACAAAGAAAAAAATGAAATGACCCTGTCCAAAAGTCTGCATACCCTTAGTTCTTAATACTGTTTATTGCCCCCTTTAGCATCAATGACAGCGTGCAGTCTTTTGTAATAGTTGTCTATGAGGCCCCAAATTCTTGCAGGTGGTATAGCTGCCCATTCGTCTTGGCAAAATGCCTCCAGGTCATGCAAAGTCTTTGGTCGTGTTGCATGAACCGCACGTTTGAGATCTCCCCAGAGTGGCTCAATGATATTAAGGTCAGGAGACTGTGATGGCCACTCCAAAACCTTCACCTTTTTCTGCTGTAACCACTGGAGGGTCAACTTGGCCTTGTGCTTAGGGTCATTGTCATGCTGGAAAGTCCAAGAGCGTCCCATGCGCAGCTTTCGTGCAGAAGAATGCAAATTGTCTGCCAGTATTTTCTGATAACATGCTGCATTCATCTTGCCATCAATTTTCACAAGATTCCCCGTGCCTTTAGAGCTCACACACCCCAAAACATCAGTGAGCCACCACCATGCTTCACAGTGGGGATGGTATTCTTTTCACTATAGGCCTTGTTGACCCCTCTCCAAACATAGCGCTTATGGTTGTGACCATAAAGCTCTATTTTGGTCTCGTCACTCCAAATTACAGTGTGCCAGAAGCTGTGAGGCATGTCAAGGTGTTGTCGGGCATATTGTAACCGGGCTTTTTTGTGGCACTGGCGCAGTAAAGGCTTCTTTCTGGCAACTCGACCATGCAGCTCATTTTTGTTCAAGTATCGTCGTATTGTGCTCCTTGAAACAACCACACTGTCTTTTTCCAGAGCAGCCTGTTTTTCTCCTGAGGTTACCTGTGGGTTTTTCTTTGTATCCCGAACAATTCTTCTGGTAGTTGTGGCTGAAATCTTTCTTAGTCTACCTGACCTTGGCTTGGTATCAAGAGATCCCGAATTTTCCACTTCTTAATAAGTGATTGAACAGTACTGACTGGCATTTTCAAGGCTTTGAATATCTTTTTATATCCTTTTCCATCTTTATAAAGTTCCATTACCTTGTTACGCAGGTCTTTTGACAGTTCTTTTCTGCTCCCCATGGCTCAGTATCTAGCCTGCTCAGTGCATCCACGTGAGAGCTAACAAACTCATTGACTATTTATACACAGACACTAATTGCAATTTAAAAAGCCACAGGTGTGGGAAATTAACCTTTAATTGCCATTTAAACGTGTGTGTGTGTGTCACCTTGTGTGTCTGTAACATGGCCAAACATTCAAGGGTATGTAAAGTTTTGATCAGGGCCATTTGGGTGATTTCTGTTATCATTATTATTTAAAAAGGAGCCAAACAACTATGTGATGATAAATGGCTTCATATGATCACTATCCTTAAATAAAAGACAGATTTTTTTGCATGATCAGTCATATTTTCAAAATCAATGCCAAAACTTCACAATTTCTGCCAGGGTATGCAAACTTTTGAGCACAACTGTATAATATATATATATATATATATATATATATATACACACTACACACACACACACACACACACACACACACACACACACACACACACTGACAGCCAAATGTTTGGAATAATGAACAGATTTTGCTGTTTCGGAAGGAAATTGGTACTTTAATTCACCAAAGTGGCATTCAGCTGATCACAAAGTATAGTCAGGACATTACTGATGTAAAAAAAACAGCACTACCACTATTTGAAAAAAGTCATTTTTGATCATATCTAGACAGGCCCCATTTCCAGCAGCCATCACTCCAACAACTTATCCTTGAGTAATCATGCTAAATTGCTAATTTGGTACTAGAAAATCACTTGCCATTATATCAAACACAGTTGAAAGCTATTTGGTTTGTTAAATGAACCTTAAAATTGTCTTTGTGTTTGTTTTTGAGTTGCCACACCATGCAATAGACTGGCATGTCTTAAGGTCAATATTAGGAAAAAAATGACAAAAAAGAAACAGCTTTCTCTAGAAACTCGTCAGTCAATCATTGTTGAGAAATGAAGGCTATACAATGCTTGAAATTGCCAAAAAAAAAAAAAAAAAAAGAAAACTGAAGATTTCATACAAAAGTGTACACTACAGTCTTCAAAGACAAAGGACAACTGGCTCTAACAAGGACAGAAAGAGATGTGGAAGGCCAGATGTACAACTAAACAAGAGGATAAGTACATCAGAGTCTCTAGTTTGAGAAATAGACGCCTCACATGTCCTCAGCTGACAGCTTCATTGAATTCTACCCGCTCAACACCACTTCCATGTACAACAGTAAAGAGAAGACTCAGGGGTGCAGGCCTTATGGGAAAACTTGCAAAGAAAAAGTCACTTTTGAAACAGAAAAACAAAAAGGAAAGGTTAGAGTGGGCAAAGAAACACAGACATTGGACAACAGATAATTGGAAAAGAGTGTTATGGATCTTAACCCCATTGAACTTTTGTGGGATCAGCTAGACGGTAAGGTGCGTGAGAAGTGCCCGCAAGACAGCCACATCTATGGCAAGTGCTACAGGAAGCGTGGTGTGAAATGTCACCTGAGTATCTGGACAAACTGACAGCTAGAATGCCAAGGATCTGCAAAGCTGTCATTGCTGCACTTGGAGGATTTTTTGATGAGAACTCTTTGAAGTAGTTTAAGAAGTTCTGAAATTTTTTTCAAATAGTAATTTTTCACGTTATTAATGTCCTGACTATACATATACATTGTGATCAGTTGAATGCCACTTTGGTGAATAAAAGTACCAATTTCTTTCCATAAGAGCAAAATCTGTACATTATTCCAAACTTTTGGCCGCCAGTGTGTGTGTGTGTGTGTGTGTGTGTGTGTGTGTGTATGTATATATATATATATATATATATATATATATATATATATATATATATAATTGAAGAAAAAAACAATAATATTTAGTCAAAACAATAAACATAATATATAAGATTGTGTAAAGCTCTCCATAAAAAAGTAAGCCTACCTGCGGCATTGCTGATATCAAGATGAACAACATCATTCTGGTCCAAAAAGAGAGTGCGAAAGTATGCACTACATGCTGCCAGAACTGCCTTATGGGCCTTGAAGTCTATTCCATCTACCACAAACGTGCAGTCACAAAGAACACCCAACTGACGTTGTTCATTTAGTTGCCCAAGGACTTTCGCACTATGCCAGGGAAAGTCCATGGCTGATGGAGTGGATTGAAGGTTCATTAGGTGGGAGTACCCTGATGTGTGATAAAAAAGAAAAGGACAAAGAATTTATTTCATTTCTACATGTTGCTTTTACACATGAAGCTCACAAACAAATTTTGTCCCTGTTGTGCTTTTCAAAATAATTAATTTTAGCGAAGTTATACTGAATAGCTAGATATTTAGTCAATTTTGATGTTGGCTTGACAAAGCCTGGCCTTAAAGTACAAAAATATAGATAGATAGATAGACATATATATATATATATATATATATATATATATATATATATATATATATATATATATATATATATATATACACTATATTGCCAAAAGTATTCGCTCACCCATCCAAATAATTGAATTCAGGTGTTCCAATCACTTCCATGGTCACAGGTGTATAAAATGAAGCACCTAGGCATGCAGACTGCTTCTACAAACATTTGTGAAAGAATGGGCCGCTCTCAGGAGCTCAGTGAATTCCAGCGTGGTACTGTGATAGGATGCCACCTGTGCAACAAGTCCAGTCGTGAAATTTCCTCGCTACTAAATATTCCACAGTCAACTGTCAGTGGTATTATAACAAAGTGGAAGCGATTGGGAATGACAGCAACTCAGCCACGAAGTGGTAGGCCACGTAAAATGACAGAGCGGGGTCAGCGGATGCTGAGGCGCAGGTCGCCAACTTTCTGCAGAGTCAATCGCTACAGACCTCCAAAGTTCATGTGGCCTTCAGATTAGCTCAAGAACAGTGTGTAGAGAGCTTCATGGAATGGGTTTCCATGGCCGAGCAGCTGCATCCAAGCCATACATCACCAAGTGCAATGCAATGCGTCGGATGCAGTGGTGTAAAGCACGCCGCCACTGGACTCTAGAGCAGTGGAGACGCGTTCTCTGGAGTGACGAATCACGCTTCTCCATCTGGCAATCTGATGGACGAGTCTGGGTTTGGCGGTTGCCAGGAGAACGGTACTTGTCTGACTGCATTGTGCCAACTGTGAAGTTTGGTGGAGGGGGGATTATGGTGTGGGGTTGTTTTTGAGGAGCTGGGCTTGGCCCCTTAGTTCCAGTGAAAGGAACTCTGAATGCTTCAGCATACCAAGAGATTTTGGACAATTCCATGCTCCCAACTTTGTGGGAACAGTTTGGGGATGGCCCCTTCCTGTTCCAACATGACTGCACACCAGTGCACAAAGCAAGGTCCATAAAGACATGGATGAGCGAGTTTGGTGTGGAAGAACTTGACTGGCCTGCACAGAGTCCTGACCTCAACCCGATAGAGCACCTTTGGGATGAATTTGAGCGAAGACTGTGAGCCAGGCCTTCTCGTCCAACATCAGTGTCTGACCTCACAAATGCACTTCTGGAAGAATGGTCAAAAATTCCCATAAACACACTCCTAAACCTTGTGGAAAGCCTTCCCAGAAGAGTTGAAGCTGTTATAGCTGCAAAGGGTGGGCCGATGTCATATTAAACCTTATGGATTAAGAATGGGATGTCACTTAAGTTCATATGCGTCTAAAGGCAGGTGAGCGAATACTTTTGGCAATATAGTGTATATATTATACTGTATATCATATATTATTTTCATTCAATGGATTTAACGTTTTACAGGTCTTGAGCAGGTCCTTGAGTTTATGTACACAGCAAAGCTCACTCTGAACTCTCAGAACTTGGAGGATGTGCTTGCTGTAGCTACTTTCCTTCAGATGCAGGAAATTGTCAATGCTTGTTGTGCTTTTCAGTCAGTGGCTGTCCCTTCATCATCCAAGCCTGGTTAGTAGAGTTCACATTATTGTATGTTGGTAATTACAAGGATAGTTCTCCCAAAATTGAAAACTCTCTCTTCATTTACTCACCTTCATGCCATCCCAGATGTGTATGACAGATCAACATTTAAGTCCTTTTTTACTATAAATCTCCACCTTTGACCAGCCTCGACCAGTAGGTGGCGATATGCATGAAGAATGCGAATCACCAGAAAACAAAAGAAGAAGAATGTGGATGTGAACGTAGAGATTTTTAGTAAAAATGGACTTAAATATTGATTTGTTTCTCATTCACACCTATCATATCACTTCATATACGTATATATATGCGTGATTGATTAAATATGTTTAGCGTGTATTCAGTGTAACTTTAGGCTATAACTTACTCATTCTGGGAGATCCATCAGAGGACAGTAATCCAGCGGCAAAAATATTTTACACATGAGATTATGTCCATAAAATGTGGAAAAAGTTAATATTTTAATTATTGTAGATCTTCATTTATTCATTGTTTGCATTTTCTGTTGAATTTAATGCTGTTTGAGAAATAAAGAATCTGTGTTTTTCTTGCGAGTGAGAAGAGTGCTTCAGCCTAAATCTATCTCCCTCTGTTCCTTGATGTAGGTTATTTGTACATATTCTCTCACGAGTGTCATCCACACAAACTGCTGAACCCAACATTAACATATAATTTTGTTTTCTTTTATTTAGAAAGTAACAGAATTCTTTAACAAGTTTGCTATAAAAAAAGTTATTTATCATGATTGACTACATTTCTCCTGCACCCATTCAAGTTCATTTTACCTTATTGTCATAACAACTGTTCGTGATGAAGTCAGAGTTTGTTGGTGTTTGTTGGAAAATCATACCAGACTGCTCAAACATTCTGAGACCCAACAAATGCTGATAGAATGAAAACAGCCTCCAACAAATGGCAACAGGGTGAACACACTGGCAAAACCCAACAACTGTTTGATAGAGCAGTGTAAAATGGCCTTTAAAAAAGACATGGCACTCTAAGAAGTGGCGGATGATGCGCAGATGATGGTGAAGCATGGAGGTTGCAGCATCATGTTGTGGGGGTGCTTTGCTGCAGGATGAACTGGTGCACTTCACAAAATAGATGGTATCATGATGAAGGAAAATTATGTGGATATATTGAAGCAACATCTCAAGACATCAGCCAGGAAGTTAAAGCTCTGTTGCAAATGGGTCTTCCAAATGGACAATGACTCCAGGCACACCTCCAAAGTTGTGGCAAAATGACTTAAGGACAACAAAGTCAAGGTATTGAAGTGGCCATCACAAAGCCCTGACCTCAATCTGATAGAAAATTTGTGGGCAGAACTGAAGCAAGGAGGCCTACAAACCTGACTGTTACACCAGTTCTGTCTGGAGGAATGAGCCAAAATTCCAGCAACTTATTGTGAGAAGTTTGTGGAAGGATACCCAAAAAAATGTTTGACCCAAGCTAAACAATTTAAAGGCAATGCTACCAAACATTAACAAAGTGTATGTAAACTTCTGACCCACTGGGAATGTGATTAAATAAATAAAGGCTGAAATAAATAATTCTCTCTACTATTATTCTGACATTTCACATTCTTTTTTTTTTGTTTTTCAAAAAAAGTCCTTGTGGTGGCATAGTGACTCACCTCAATCCGGGTGGTGGAGGACAAATCTCAGTTGCCTCCGCATCTGAGACCGTCAATCCACGCATCTTATCACATGGCTTGTTAAGACTCCCTAGCAACCGGGCCAATTTGGTTGCATAGGAGACCTGGCTGGAGTTACTCAGCACGCCCTGGATTCGAACTCGCGACTCCAGGGGTGGTAGTCAGCGTCTTTACTCGCTGAGCTACCCAGGCCCCAATCGACATTTCACATTCTTAAAATAAAGCAGTGATCCTAACTGACCTAAGACAGGGAAAGTTTTATATTATTAAATATCAGGAATTGTGAAAAACTTAGCTTAGAGTTAAATTTGTTTGGCTAAGGTGTGTGTAAAATTCTGACATCAACTGTGTATATACACTACCGGTCAAAAGTTTTGAAACACTTACTCATTCTTTATTATAATGTTTTTTCACATTTTAGAATAAGAGTAAAGTCATCAAATCTATGGAATAACGTAAATGGAACTATGGGAATTCTGTTGTGACTAAACAAAATCCAAAATAAATCAAAACTGTGTTATATTTTAGCATCTTCAAAGTAGTCACCCTTTGCCTAGAATTTGCAGACATGAACTCTTGACATTTTCTCAACCAACTTCTTGAGGTATCACCCTGGGATGCTTTTTAAACAGTATTGAAGGAGTTCCCATCTATGTTGGGCACTTATTGGCTGCTTTTCTTTATTATTTGGTCCAAGTCATCAATTAAAAATAAATAAAAAAATAAATAATAATAATAACAATTATATTATATTTTTGTCTACAAAACTAATTTCAAACATTTAAGCATACGCCTTCAGATCAAAAGTTTTTTAAGATCATGAGAAACATTTCAGTCAAGTGTTTCAAAACTTTTGACCAGTAGTGTGTGTATATATATATATATATATATATATATACACATAGGCAAGAAAAACCCTTTGAAATTACCTGTATTTATGTATGAATTTGTCTTAAAATCTGGTTTAAAATCAGAAAGTTACAATAATGAACAAACACAATCTGTTTTAACTAATAACACAAATTATTGTATTGTTCTTGTACATATTGAATACATCATTCAAACATTCACAGTGTAGGTTGGAAAAAGTATGTGAACCCCTAGGCTAATGACGTCAACAAAACCTAATTAGAGTCAGGAGTTGGCAAACCTGCCATCCAATTAATGAAAAGAGACTGGAGGTGTCGGTTAGAGCTTCTTTGACTTATAAAAAGCACTCAAAAAGTTGAAGTATGCTATTCACAAGAAGCATCTGCTGATGTGGACAATGCTTTGCAAAAAGGAGATCTCAGAAGACTTACGATCAAGAATTGTTGCTTTGTATAAAGCTGGAAAGGGTTACAAAGTTATCTCGAAGAGTTTAGCTTATCTAACTGTGGACAGATGAATATTTGTCTATAAATGGAGACAATTTAGTACTGTGGCTACTCTCCCTAGAAGTGGCCGTCAAGCCAAGATGACTTAAGGGCACACCACAGAATGCTCAATGAGGTAAAAAGAAGCCTAGAAAGGCAGCTAAAGACCTGAAGGAATCATTGGAACTGGTTCATGAGTATACTATATGGAAAACATTAAACAGGCATGGTGTCCTTGGCAGGACACCACAAAGGAAGCCACTGTTTTCCAACAAAGACATTGCTGTGCGCCTGAAGTTTGCCAAAGATGACCCTGACACTCCACAACACAACTGGGAAAATGTTTTGTGGACTGATGAAACTATGGTTGAAGAACACGCAGCACTATGTATGGTGTAAAAAGGGCACTGCACACCAACATGAAAACATCATCCCAACGGTGAAGTACGGTGGAGGGAGCATCATGATTTGGGGCTGCTTTGCTGCTCCGGGGCCTGGACTGCTTGCCATCATTGAGGGAAAAATGAATTCCTACAGGATAATGTCAGGGTTTCTGTGCACCAGCTGAAGCTCAGTAGAAGTTGGGTGATGAAGCAGCACAATGACCCTTAACATCAAAGTAAATCCACTACAGAATGGCTTAAAAAAAAAAAAAAGAAAATCCACCTTTTGGAGTGGACCAGTCAGAGCCCAGACCTTAACCCAATACAGATGCTGTGAAAGGACCTCAAAAGAGCCATTCACACCAGACATCCTAAGATTATGGCTGAGCTGAAGCAGTTCTGTAAGGAAGAATGGTCCAAAATTCCTTCTGAATGTTGTGCAGGTCTAATCCGCAGCTACCAGAAACGCTTGGTTGAGGTTATTGCTTCCAAAGGAGGATAGATCACTTATTATATCCAAGGGTTCACTTACATTTTCCACAGCACTGTGAATGTTTAATGGGATGTGTTCAATAAAGACAGTAAAGATTATAATTGTTTGTGTGTTGTTAGCTTAAGCACATTGTGTTTGTCTATACTTATGACTTTGATAAAAATGAGATCACATTTTATGACCAATTAATGCAGAAAACAAACTATTTCCAAAGGGTTCACATACTTTTTCTTGCCACTGTGTGTGTGTGTATATATATATATAACATTATTATAGTAAGAATGTTGGAATGTTAGTTAACAGGATAGGTCATCTAAAAACAAAAATTCTCTCATTTACTCAACTTCATGCCATCCCAGAGGTGTATACCTTACTTTCTTCTGCTGAAGAGAAATTAAGATTATTTAGAAAAAAATATCTCAGCTCTGTGGATGAGACAGATCAGTATTTAAGTCCTTGTCTTTTTTACTATAACTTTCCACTTTCACGTTCAGATGTGAACGTGAAACTAAAAAGGCCCCATACGTGACTTAAAGATGTGAAAGTGAAAGAGGAGATTTATAGTAACAAAAAAAAAAAGGACTTAAATATTGATCTGTTTCTCACCCACACCTATCATATAACTTCTGAAAACAAAAATTTAACCACTTGAGTCGTATAGGTTACTTGTATGCTGCCTTTATGTGCATTTTGGAGTTTCAAAGTTCTGGCCACCATTCACTTGCATTGAACGGACCTACAGAGCTGAAATATTCTTCTAAAAATCTTCATTTGTGTTCTGCAGAAGAAAGAAAGTCATACACATCTGGGATGGCATGAGGGTGAGGAAATGATGAGAAAATTAAAAATAATTGGGTCAACTATCCCTTTTAGTTATTATTTTAAACATAAGGGGTGTAACAGTTCTATTTTATAGATCAGTTCTGTTGTCACTGTGATTGTCAACTAATAAACACAAGTGTTCAATATCACATACACCAGAGATATGTTCAAAAACCAAGAGCGATATATCCAAAATTAGCACCAAAAGATCTTCAGTGACAAGTCATAAAGATGTTCAAAGTCGGTGGGGTTGCAATTTAGTCTCTTTTAATAAACTTGTTATTCCTTTGAACAGAGTTATCTAATCTACCATGCACATGTATCCCTTTATGGCGCATCGGTCTCGTTATGATTCAATACGTGTTTACCGCCAGACATTAATCACCGAAGAGACTTATGTACATCAACAAATATCAACATGTAACACTGAAGTGTGTGTTTCTATGTGACCCTGGTCTGTTTATCTCTAGCTCGCTAGAGACTATGAGTCCTGCAGTCAAATTCAATCTATCGTCAAATGCCCAAGACAAGTTGCGCAATGATGTCACATTGTCTGGCTGACAGTAAATATGTCTAGAACATATGGTGTGCAACTGCGCCATTCCCGAACAAGAATGTGTTTGACGATGTTGCGGATTGATTATGAGTCCTCTCTCTCTCTCTCTCTCTCTCTACTCCGGGATTAATTCAGCGTGCCTAACCTTCCTGGAGCAAGATGGCGTTGACACAGAAGGGTTGAAATCCTGCTATTTCTTTGTTTGTTTTTGCCCCCGCTTTCGGTTAAACGCTACTCTGGAGGGTAGTCTTAAAAGCTATTAGAAGATTGTGTCATGTTTTACCTTACTTTCCTTATCAGGAGGACGAATAGCTTTCCCAGACTTCACCTTTTCCGTCCAATCGAGTGTTTCGGTGATCGATCTCGATGCTCCGCCATCTTCCGCTCACTGATCGATTGATTGTGTCCGAGCGAATGGCTGACGGCTTAGCACATCTACGCATGCGCGAACGCGTACCGTTATTGTTTTGACCACATGAGGGCGAGCTTGAGCTGTTACTAAAAACAGTGTGTTCTCATCATGGAACCAGAGTGAAGAAATGTGCATAAAACAGCACGTAATTAGTTTGAATTTGGGTAATTTTTGCATTTTAAACACTGCATCGTGTTACTTTATGATCTGATAATGCAAAGTGATATATGCCACTCTAGAAATAGAATAAAGGGGTAAGCACAACAGATTGTGGCAGGGCATTTAGTGAATATTTCAACTGTTCCATCAGTGAACTAAAAAGCTAGCTGTGGGCAAAAATGGGCAGGCCTATTTCCTGAATAATCCTTCCGATTGGGTTGACATTTAAATGTGTTTCAGTTAAATATGCACATAATATATATATATATATATATATATATATATATATATATATATATATATATATATATTTGTATGTCCCTAATTCACGTAACCAAATAAGATCTTTATAGCATCCTTATGTTTCTGCCTTTTCGAAGCTTTTGAAAATGTCCCTTCAAGACTTTTTATCTCTGCTACTTATTTATGTATATAACTTATAGTAAGTTTCATTTTCACTATAAGAAACCATAGGGATCACATTAAACTATTAATTTAACAAAAGCAAGGTTAGACACTAGAAAGAGATATGTCTTTATATGTACAATAGCCGTTGTTTCGCATACATTTGTGTCTGGTGCAGAACAGTGACAGGTTGATGGATGACATAAAGCACAAAAAAAATAGAAGATGACTAGACTGAATAATGACAGTGGACTCTATTTATAGAAAAAGTATTCAGAGCCACATAGAGTACCTGTTTGATCATGATGTCCACTTTAATGGAAACAGGCATGGACCAAATCATTGTCTCGCAAGCTCAAAATATTCAGATCAAATATTCATCATGACACTAGGATAAATCAAGTGCGTTCTAATTTTATTCTATTCTGATAATAATCGCATAAACACAACACAGCTTTACATTTACAAAATCCTACTGGAAAATACTAAATAAACTCCAGGAATTCATCAATTAAGATGTATTTGATTATGTATTTTGCTATTATTATTATTATTAATTAAAAGGGTGTTTGAATCATCTTTACCCCTAGTTTCCATATGTGTTTCCTTTGGAATTCACTTCAATTGCCCTGCTCCACCAGAAACTTATACTCCACTTTCAGTTTGTGTTAAACTACTCAGAATAAAATATATTAAATAAAAGAAATAGGGGTAACACATTAAAATAAGGTTACACTTGTTACAGTTACACATTATTTAACATGAACTAAGAATCAACAATACTTTTACAGCATTTATTAATCTTGGTTAATGTAAATTTCAACATACAGTATACTAACACATTTTTAAAAATGAAAATTTTTATATGTTACCATTAGTAAACGCATTATGAACTAACTTGAACTAACAATGAACAATTGTATTTTTATTAACTAACATTAATAAAGATTAAGAAATGTTGTAACAAATATATTGTTCATTGTTCACTCATAGTTCATGACACCTAATGTGCATTTACTAATGTTAACAAATGTAACCTTATTATGAAGTGTTACCAAAATAGGCATATCATCCCATTAAAAACACCCAAAAATGTATAATTAAAATCTATTTTCATTGACAAAAATGAGTAATTTGTTGCATGTAACTTTAACCCAGATATGCATTTTAGGGGGTTAAAGTTACATATGCTTTCTAGGGTTAAAATCCATCCATGTCTAATAGAGAAGATATGAGAGGAGGCCATGGTGGAATGGCAAAGCAGGATTTAGAAACTATTTTCAAGGTCAGTTATCACAGTGAAACAAGAGCTTAGAGAAAACATCTAGATTTTGATCTCTGTGCGGAATGTCTGCGCATGCTCCAGTTTTGCAGGCTGTCTCTGTGCCTTTATAGTGAGAGTCCCATCGGCTCCTAAACACGACTTCACCGAGGTGGGGTCCACATCCTCTGGTAGCTGGCATTTATGGGTAAATGTGTTCATCACTGTGCCATTTGTAGCAAGCTGCTGAATAAAATGCAGGTATTATATACGGTATGCAATAAAGAATAATCAGAAAGCACAGTGCAGTTTTCATTAGGAGAAACTGTCTATTTACCTTTTCAGCATGAACTTCAATCTGATTGTTTGAGGTGGTGACTATGACATCCTCAGGTGAGAAGTCTTGGACATCCACTGTGAATTGGTATGTGTCTCCCAGTGTCTTGATGTTTCCATCTGTCCCTGTTCTGTCTAGAAAACCATCAAATAATAAATGGCACAACAACAGAGGACTGCAATATTTTCATCAGGCCTTTTTCAGTGACAACCTCATGCTAAATTTAAACGCTGTGACTGAGCAGAAATTACTCAATTAAATCAGCTGTTAGTCATGCATGTACTCATTTAACTGTGTTATGCACAAGCACCACTACAGTATATTGCAAACAGGCATTCTTGTGCATTAATGTGCCACTTTAGTGGTGTGTGGGAATTTGCCTTGGTGAATCTAACACTAACAGACTACTAACACTTCATATTCACAAATCAAGGTCACTTAGCAACAGGCTGCCAAATCTTTGCTCCACTGGAGTCATCCCCCAACAGTGAAGTCACAGTTTTGGCTCTGGCCCAAACATTTGGCTCTGCCACACCACACACTTTCATCATAAGGTCTGTTGTGTTTATCCAAACACACACTTCTACAAATGCCAGGATGCAGCTGTGTGAACAGTTAACTGCATCTGCCTACATATGTTTATACCACATATGTAGACAAACAGTCAAATGTCTCAGACAGTCTTAGTCATTTGTGAAATGCATATACTACTGTACATAAATCCTTTTAGGCCTCATACAGTCAGCACATTTGTCATGGTCAATACTCCATCAATAATGTCATTATTTGCATTAAAATTTCTGTACATAAGCATGTGAATAGAATTGAGAAAAATGGAACTGTTTATTTATATAGAACAATATATATATATATATATATATATATATATATATATATATATAAATGTAGGGGAGTAACGGAATACATGTAACGGGATTACGTATTTAAAATACAAAATATAAGTAACTGTATTCCACTACAGTTACAGTTTAAATCATTGGTAATTAGAATACAGTTACATTCAAAAAGTATTTTGATTACTGAAGAGATTACTTTGCATTTTATTGTCATTTGTTTCATTTAATATTTAGTCCTTTCAGATGGAAAACATTTAACATGTAAATGATGCGATCAAAAGTGCATTTGAACAGCGGTGAAACACTTTCTTATGATGTGTTACATTCATACGAGCAGACAGAGAAGTAAGTTTGAAGTAAGTTTGGAGCAGAAGAAATAGAAATAAACCTTGTGTAAATTGTCAGCTTTACGCTAAGCTAAAATGTTATTTCAAGCCATTTTACATGCACATTACCAGGCACGATCATATTTTTTTATCAAGAAAATTCACGTTGGATCATATTTTCTTTTTTTTCTAGTAAGACCTTTGATATTAGGGCAAAAATCGTATTCTTGATCATAATTTTTGTATTGTTTTTCTGTAAAAATATCTAAAAATCTTTAAAACAAGATCAGTTTGATTTATCTTGTTTTAGAAACAACACTGCATAAGATATTTAGGTTTTTCAGAGAATGTATTTTTAACATGTGTATTTTTTTTACTGTACTGGCAGAGTTTTTATAGTCAAAACAAGTGAAAAAATCTACCAGTGCTGAAGAAGTAATCCAAAGTATTGTATTTATTTATTTATTTATTCTGGTGGTGAAACAAACAACCCACAGTGTTTAATGAGTGAAAGCTGTGTATTTTACTCAAAGAGAAACACACTTAACTATATAGGTCCATAAAGAACTGGGACTGGATTTTGTAACTCACTTGGAAATCCCAAAGCATCGTTTGGACACATGAACGATCCAAAGTCCTCAGCAAACAGTCCCCGGCTCTTCTCCATGTATGGGTTTGTTGAGGATGAGGAGGGAGTGGAAGATGTCTGGTGGTAACTGCACTCCGATCGATAGGCAGAGGAGTTGGTCACACTCATTAGTGTTTAGATGGTTCCCTTGGCGTAAATCAATATCCGGCCAGCGCTTTAGAGTGATTAGGTGAGGACCAAGATTAAAAATTAGGCAGTTTTGTACCCTGTCCTTGTATAAAGCACTGTGTGAATCCACTCTCAATCTTGTCTCCTTCTTTAACTCAGTAGTGCTTGATAGGAAACTCCTCTCACAGTTTCTTTTAACTGTGTTTCCCTTGAGCTGTGGTCTGTTGGTATTGCCTGTCTGACCATCTTATATATAGTTGGTCCAGGTTGTGAGATTTGAAGATGTGCCTGTATGGTGTGTGTTAATTGTAGGATGACAGTGTGCTATATTTAACGTGAGAGGGAGAGGGGCTCTGAGGTCGGAAAAGTTTTGAGTGATGAGGGCTTGAGGTTGAGAAAGGGGCTCTGACAAAGACTCAAAGATAGGAAAGGGAGAGATATGGGGGGGGGGGGGGGGTATAAACAGCCGGCATTCCAGACACTTGCTCCCTGAAATAGCCATCTATTGCCTTGTTCTCTTCCATTCTGCGTCCTCTCCATCCATTCCTCTCAAACCTGCCATCCACAGTAATTTGCCATGATTTGCAATGGCTCTCTATTGAAAAGGTACTTGCCTGAAGACTCTCAGAGTCTTTACCATCTCTTTGCACTGCAGTGTCTGTCTATCTGATAATTACAGTAAATACATGTCCTGAGGGTGTTCATCTCTTTATAAACAACAAGGTTGAGGAATGAAAGTTCAAACACAAGGTTAACCTAAAGACAGAAGGAATGTGGATGAGAGCGTGTAGTTGAGGTACAGATGGCATTAGGAAAACGAATTAGGTAGCATTTATTTTTGGAGAAGAGTTTCTAATAAGATCCTCTTTAGTTACATGGTGCTCAATCAATGCTCATTTTAGCTGGTTACCTCTCATTGCTCATTTCATGTCTCCTTTGAATTTGTAGTTTAGGATGTTCATTGCACTGAAAGAACTCTGGAAACATGAGGTTTCAGTATGATAAACAACATTTCATTGGAGCCTTTGTGTTGTTTTCCATTATGGCAGTATATTGTCCTCTCCTGTGCAGAATTCATGCAGTCACACAGTTTCTTCCCCTATCAGTATAAACATTAAAGTCCAACGCTGTCTCATGACAACTCATAATAATTCATACAAGATGGCAAAATCACAAGATATATTGCTGTACAGCTTGGCTCAAACAAAAAGTACAACTTTTATTCATATAGATACTAACCAATTAACAAACCGAATTTCAAATCAATACAATAACGACATCTAATTTTAGCTAGCCTCCTATTCAACACTTTATTTGAAGAAAGGAAATGTCAGACAAATGTAGTTACTCATTCAATATTTATTTACAGTATGCAGTACAAATGACTTTTTCTCGTGGTTAGGTTATGAATACACTTGTTCAAAACCTAATGTTTGGTATACAACAGTGTATCTATTAAAATCATGTTTTGTTTTGGGTTTGGGTAAGGGGTTACATTTGATGGTTACATTTAGGTTTTGGTTAGGGGTAAGACTTGGAAACAATGTAATAACATCATGTGTTGATTTATTTATTTTTCTATATAGGGGTAAAAGTTGTAAATGTTTGTACATGCCAACTCGTCTAACAATTTCGCCGTCTCATATTATACGACTTGTTATGAGACCGGGTTATTAAAGTGTCACTGATTTTCTGAATCAAGCCAAGAAACTCAACATTAACTCCTACAGCATGTGTCACCAATGGAGCTCTTCTATTTTGATTCTGTTCAGGGGAGAGAAACAGAGAGAGAGAGAGAGAGAGAGAGAGAGAGATTTTAATTATTTTTTTTTATAATACTTTGTGTACTTTTTTACAAATGTACACAAAAAACACAGTTTACAAAGTATAAATCATCTCATAGAGAATTAAAGATAAAATTACAGGAAATATGTGAAAGCAATTCATCTTCAAACACAGAACACAATGCTCCTTTGCTACACCATTTCAGTTAAAAAGAAATAAGATCATCCATAGATTTATTAAAATTAATATCAATCAACACTCTAGACTTTACAAGAGTTGAAAACAAAACAGTAACATTCTGTCCAGTCCTTTGTTCAATCCTATTTTTCCTACTTGAGTAGATCGCTAGTTTAGCTTGACTCAAGAAAAAATTCAATAATTGACAATCCATATGTCTTTTCTGCACATATTTAGCACCCAAAACAAAAATTTCCATGGAAAATATTTCATTAAAAACATCAAAAAGATTTCTTAATACAATAAATAAGGGCTTTAATCTAGAACACTCCATAAATGCATGAAAAACGGTTTCTCTTTTAAGACAAAAAGGACATTCAGAGCTCAGCTCAGGATTTAAAACCAAAATAAAAGCATTAACAGCTATTGCTCCATGGAGAACCCTACATTGTATGTCCCCTACTCTCTTCGTTAACGGTGGCTTATACAAAACTCTCCATTCAGGCTTAACATTATCATCCAGTTTTACGAAAGAACGCCATGGTGTATCCACTTTGTTATCTAAAATCTTCTTATTAAAAACCAAAACACAAACTTTGTACAAGATTTTCCCCATAACCGAAAAGAAATCTAAACACAAAGACTTCCCAGTTTTTAAAAACATACCCATACAATCATCTAGTTTGGGAGACAAGTATATAGCCAGAAAAGGGTCTTCAGCATTAGGAGCTTTTACTCCTGCACAATAATCTGCTAATAATTGTCTCTCTTCATTTGTAAGAGTAGACTGCCACTTTGCTATCAGTTGAGCAACTATACGGGTTGAAAAAATTCCCAGATGAGAAGCTACTTGCTCAATGTTCATAAAAATTAGGTCCAGACTCAAGGTGGTGATCTTGGATTTGCAAAGTACATTGTTTAGTCCAGGAAAAGTGCATTCAACAGCAGAAATATCCAAACGGGTTCCATGTATTATGGGTTTGCTTAACAACCAGAAGAGTGATTTCATGCACGGTGTCCTTTGTTGATTAAAAAGACTCCATACTTTAAAAAGATTGCGATAAAAAATTGGCATGTTGGAAGTATCCAGTTTTAGGGGGTCTAAAAAGAAGAGAGATTTATCCATCTGCAGGCCACTCAGACTCTGTATAATAGCACATGCAGGTGCTCTCCTACTAAAGTCACTTGACCCTGAAAGAAGCCTTTGTATAAATTGCAGACAGAAAGCTGCTGTTCTGCTTTGCAAGTTTATCAGTCCCTGTCCATCTTCTTCTTTAGATAAAAATAAAATGCCCTTAGTAATCCAGTGTAATTTATCCCAGAAAAAGTCCACCAGTAAGGCTTGAATTCCAGTCATCAGTTTTAAAGGTGGATCTATACATGCCAGCTTATGCCAGAGAGAGGATGCAATTAAATTATTAATAACTAAAGTACACCCTTTATAGGACATGTTTGGGGCCAGCCATTTCCATTTGTCTAATCGACCTTTAACTTTTTCAACAATCCCTTCCCAATTTTTGGCCTCATCTCCTAAAAAGACCCCCAAATATTTAAAACCCCCTTTACTCCAAAGTAAACCATCAGGAAGGCTTAGCTCCACCCCCGTCCACTTTCCACACATTAAAGCTTCACTTTTGTTCCAGTTTATTTTAGCAGAAGATAAAACTTTAAAATCTTCAAGTAATTTCATCAAAATCTCTATATCTTTTTGACTATTGACCATTACAATATCATCATCAGCGTACGCTGATAAATGAATGTTACAATTAAAACCAGGTATATGTAACCCATTCAGATTTACCCTTATCTGCTGCAATAAAGGTTCTATGGCTAATGAATAAAGAATTCCTGACAACAAACATCCTTGCCTGACACCTCTGCCAACCTTGAAAGGAGTGCATAAGCCACCGTTCACTTTCAGCACACTCTCAACATCAGTGTACAACATCTTAATCATTTCCACAAAATCTTGGCAGAATCCAAAAGCTGTTAAAGTTTTCCAGAGGTAATTATGTTCAACTCGATCAAACGCTTTCTCTTGATCCAGAGAAAGCAAAGCTCAATCTAAATTAAACAACTTGGAGACCTCTAGAATATCCCGCACTAAAGAAATATTATCAAAAATGGACCTACCAAGTATGCAATAGCTCTGGTCCAGATGAATGACTTGCTCCATTACCTCTGTCAGTCAATTTGCCAAAGTTTAGAGAGCAGTTTGTAATCTGTGCAAAGAAGCGACATAGGGTGCCAGTTCTTGATATCCATCGGGTCTCCTTTTTTCGGGAGGAGTGTAAGAACTGCTGGCAGCTGCCCTTCAGCCAAGCTTTCATTGAGCACCGTGAGCAAATCCTTCCCCAACACTGTCCAGAAAGACTTATAAAAGTCTACTGGGAGACCATTGATGCCAGGAGCCTTCCCAGACTCCATGCTCTGAAGGGCCTTGTACAACTCCCCTAGGCTCATGGCCTTACTGAGTTTCGTGTTGGCCTTCTCAGACACCTGTGCCAAGTTTATAAAAAGACATTGTCAATGTCAGGCTCTGCAACACATTCACAGCTGTACAGCTTTTCATAAAAACAAACTGCTCTCTTTCTAATGTCAGTGGGTTCAGATAATAACATGCCAGATTCAGAGCGCAGCACGTGAATTAATCTTTTCTGTACATTCTTTTTTTCCAAATTAAAAAAAGTTAGTTGGAGCATCCATTTGGTCAATATTCTGAAAGCGGGACCGAACCAGAGCTCCTTGCACCTTAACCCCTAAAAGATCACTAAGTTGTGTTTTTTTCATTGAAAAAGCTTCCAAAACATTATTCCCCCCAGTTAATTCGGCTAACTCTTGAAGTTTAACTATTGATGTCTCTAAGTTTTTCATAGATTTTGATAACTGTACAGTGATATTTCGAGTATGCTGTTGACAAAACTGTTTAATTTGCACTTTACCAAAATCCCACCACTGCCTCAATGATTGGAAAGAGTTCTTTGCAGCTCTAAAAGTTTCCCAAAAATATTTAAAATTGTCTTTAAAATTTGTATCATTTAACAAAGAACTGTTAAAATGGCAATAAGCACTATTTGGTCTAATAGAGTTCAAAATAAATGAAAAGCACACCATACTATGATCAGAAAACTAACTGGGACAATAAAACATTTGCTAAAAATACCACATTGATGTTTAAGACCATAAAATCTATCCAACCTAGCTAAAGAAAAAACATTGACATGGGTATGAGACCAAGTTTATTGTCTTAGATTACCATTAACATGTCTCCATATATCACACAGCTCACGTGTTTAATGACTTGGATAAATCTCTTATTATTTTCAAATAAAGCTCTAACCTTTAAAAGTCTGCCCTTTATAATCTCTTCAACATCATAAGAAACTAGTTTGAAGTTTTTAGAAAATAAAACAGCAACTCCTCCACTGACAGCAGTGTTGTGACTTAAAATAGAGATGCCGTCCAATTCTCTTGCCCAGACTGCAGCATTCTTTAAATCACTATGAGTTTCTTGAAGGAAAACAATATCTATTTTTTTCTGTTTAACTACTTCATATAACATTACTCTTTTTCTTATGTCTCTTGCCCCATTTACATTCACTGAAGCAACACTAACTTCACCCATAAAGAATAAAAAACAAAACAGTAAAAACAAACCACTGATTATCAGTAATTTATCTTTTTTCACCACCATCATTGCTCATTTCAGTATTGAGTTAGTTTAGAGTATAGTTTCTTTAACCTGTAAATTTCCTTATTAGTAAAAAGCCATCAGACACCTTGTCTTTTCAATGAATTGTTTAAGGTCAGGAAAATATTCACTCACTCGTACCCCTCTTCTGTTTTTTGTTGTTTTGAGAAACAGTTTTATATCTTCCACTTCATAATTGCGACTCACGCATTCACTTTGTGAAAGAGAAAGGCTAGAATCTGATTCGCTGTCACTTTCTGTGTCACCCTGGTCCTCACATTCAACTACATCTGTTTTCTTTACAGGTTTCAACTCACAAGTATAATCACTTTTCTTTCGTTTTAACGGTACTTTAAACAGTGTATGTTCTGCCTCTATGTCAATGCCATCATTCTTGCATATTTTCTCTATCAAAGGCTGTTTTTCTCCCTCGCGCTGGGAGATCTCTGACACCTTGTTTAAGGCGTTACTGTCCGAACAAGTGACTTTTCGATCCGTCAAGGTAAATCCATTATCAGAAGACCCAGTGGACTCCGCATCATCTGCCTTTTTGTTAAACGACATCTTCGTTACAATTATCTCAGAATGAACCTGATTTACCGCTTGCAGCCCTGCTGCAATCGGCTCAGCTCGCTCTGTCGCAATCGGCTCAGCTCGCTCTGTCGCAATCGGCTCAGGCACAGCTCACTCTGCCGGAATCGGCTCAGGCTCAGCTCACTCTGCCGCAATCGGCTCAGGCTCAGCTCACTCTGCCGGAATCGGCTCAGGCTCAGCTCACTCTGCCGCAATCGGCTCAGGCTCAGCTCGCTCTGCTGTGATCGCATCTGGCTTTGTTCTGTTTAATATAGGTTGATTTGTCGCGGGTGGAACAGTTGCATCATTTATATTTTGCTCCGTTGCTGGTGTTTCTATTTTATCAGGGCAATCACGAATTAAATGTCCCACTTTACTGCAACCAAAACATTTCATTTTCCCTGTTGTTGCAAATACAACATAGTCAAAATCATGGATACGAAATTTAAACATAAGGTCTAGCTCAGCGTCGTCTTTCACAACCATGTAGGCAAATCACCTAAATGAAACTACGTGTTTTAACAAAGGAGATCCACTTCCAATCATTATTTTTTTAATCGGAGACACCAACTTGCCGTAACGGGAAAGAGATTGTGTTAATAACTGGTCACTGATAAATGGAGGAACATTAGATAATGTCACTTTTTTAGATGGCATTGATAAAGGGAGAAAGGCGGAAACAAACAATCAAAAATAATCCCTCGCTCAACTAGCTCATTTGCTTTGTCTATATTATTTAGAAATATGACATTGGCATTATTCATTTTTGAAACTGATAAAATGCACTCATGGCCCACAGCTTCTCCAATAGCTAAACAACTATCCTCTACACTCACCGCAGACGCCACCTTCACTGCATGACGCCGCGTGAGTGTACTCAAAACCTTCGAATCCGGGGCCGCCATGCTTCCCCAAATACAGGTAGCACACGGCCCGGATCAACACACCAAAAAACTATTCTTAGCAACTAAAACAGACAAACCAAAAGAAAAAAAGAAGAAAAGACAGGAAAAAAAAGCTGAGGGTGAAAGTACTAGTTCTGGGCACAGCAGCCACGAATTTACACTCACACTCAAACAATGCTCAAAACTCGCTCAGCAGAGAGAGAGAGAGAGAGAGAGAGAGAGAGAGAGAGAGAGAGAGAGAGAGAGAGAGAGAGAGAGAGAGAGAGAGAGAGAGAGAGAGAGAGAGAGAGAGAGAGAGAGAGAGAGAGAGAGAGAGAGAGAGAGAGAGAGAGAGAGAGAGAGAGAGAGAGAGAGAGAGAGAGAGAGAGAGAGAGAGAGAGAGCATTTAATCAGTCAGCAGTATAAACGCTACTAGCACAGTTTGTCCTTGAGCTTGGTGTGAGTTATCTTAAGAAAGTTCACTTGATATCCTCCCAAGTATTCAGCTAGTTAATGGATGTCATTGGGCAGCCCTCAAGGGTGTGTAGCCATAAACAATATGAACATTTAAATTGACTTGTAAAAGCTAAAATCATGTATTCACATTCAAATGTAAACATGCATGACTGTTGAGAAGCTCCAGAGAGAGACACAGCATGTATTATTTTACAGTGTGTTTGTGTTGCTCTCAGCTGCTATTCATTACATAATATAGGATTATCATTGTCTCTCAATATGATTGGCTGGTTTTGCAGGATCTGTGAGACAACAAACAAGAGCAACAAACAATGCAGCTCTATATGCACAAAATAGGGATTCAAATTACAGTACCAAAACAAATCATACAATAATAAATTCTGAGATGCTGAGAAAATATAGTCAGGCTGCATTCATACGCACCCTGTTGGCTTATTTGGGCTTTGGCTGTCATGATTCTCTTAAACCAGATCCAGTGTCCAGACCCGTCTGAGAGAAAAGGATGAATATTGACGGGGAAAACGATCAGAATGCAGAATGACAGAGGGTAGCCACTCATCAGTCATGGAGTGAGGCAAGCAATTATTATTGTGACATTTCACACATATTCACCCTTTGATTCAACTACTCTTCATGGGAACTGCAAATTGAGTCTGCAAGAGGGATCAAATAATTCCAAACTTATCAGGGGGTTTCAGATTTTAAATAAACAGCAATTTCACCTTTTGTCATTGTGGTTGTGCTGGAGGGCTGCACAGCTGAATATGGAGTCAGAAAATAGAATCAAGGGGATTGAAGGATATTTTTTAACCTTACAGTTAAGTTTGGGTAAAATTTCATCTGTTTAAGTGTTGAAAAAGTAAAAAAAAATAATCTTAATCTTGTATTTGGTTAAAATACCTTTGGATTCTCCACAATTGGAGTTCTAAATGTAATTTTGGGAGGAGCAGATTCATCTAATCTCTCAATCATCACTAGAGCATGTAAAGGCTCGCATACCTCTCTCCAGTGTCAATTCATCTGGCATCCCTCCTCCACCCCATCTTCACACCATATTACATTGTCTTTGTGTACATTTCCATTTATTCCATTTACATAATCATTACATTCATTATTTCCATGAAGTCCGGGGAAATCTTGGAGTGCGAGTCAAGTCTCACGCTATGGATCCTCCATTGTGGACAGCAAGCCAAACCAGTTCAACCATTTACCATTACCTCAAGATTATATGAACACGCAAACTCGTTACAATGAATAAATGAATATGTATAAAAATGTAGAACCTTTCTATGATATAGCCAGGGTTGGGAGGGTTACTTTTGAAATGTATTCCACTACAGATTACAGAATACATGCTGTAAAATGTAATTTGTAACATATTCCGTTAGATTATTCAAGGTCAGTAACGTATTCTAAATACTTTGGATTACTTCTTCAGCACTGGTAGATTTTTTCACTTGTTTTGACTATAAAAACTCTGCCAGTACAGTAAGACAAAATACACATGTTAAAAATACATTCTCTGAAAAACCTAAATATCTTATGCAGTATTGTTTCTAAAACAAGATAAATCAAATGATCTTATTTTAAGGATTTTTAAATATTTTTACAGGAAAACAATACAAAAATTATTATCAAGAATATGATTTTTGCCCTAATATCAAAGGTCTTACTAGAAAAAAGAAATTATGATCCAACATGAATTTTCTTGATAAAAAAATATGATCGTACCTGGTAACATGTGCATGTAAAATGGCTAGAAATAACATTTAGCTTAGCTTAAAGCTGACAATTTACACAAGGTTTATTTCTATTTCTTCTGCTCCAAATTTACTTCAAACTTACTTCTCTGTCTGCTCGTATGAATGTAACACATCTTGAGAAAGTGTTCCACCGCTGTTCAAATGCACTTTGGATCGCATCATTTATATGTATAAATGTTTTCCATCTGAAAGGACTAAATATTAAATGAAACAAATGACAATAAAATGCAAAGTAATCTCTTCAGTAATCAAAATACCTTTTGAATGTAACTGTATTCTAAATACCAATGATTTAAATTGTAACTGTAGTGGAATACAGTTACTTATATTTTGTATTTTAAATACGTAATCCCGTTACATGTATTTCGTTACTCCCCAACCCTGTATATAGTATAGGTCAGGGGTCGGCAACCTATGGCACGCGTGCCAGCACTGGCACGCGGAGGGGTAATCACTGGCAAGAGGTGAGTAGACTATTTTATTTATATAAATTCCACACCTGCATTCCAATCTACATCTTGATGTAATACTTCCTCATGATCACGCAGTGTGTTTTCATGAGCTGAATGGGAGGCTAAACAAAAAGTTAAAATGTGAGGAGACTGCAGCATACCCAACAGACTCGTGCAGTGTGTGCAAGCCATTCGCGCGTCACAAGCCGGCAGCGCTTCACTTTCAGTTAATCGCGCAAGGCCCGCTTTGCTCCGGTCAGGCTGCATGGATGACAGCCTACATTACGTTTCATTTGTTTTGGTTTTTGCTTTCAGAGCAACATATGATGTAATAAGGAAAACACCACTATTATTCCTTGAGATTTCCAGCCCAGCATACAGGCACACCCTCCTTAAAACATGGTCACACTCAAAATTACACTAAAGAATTAAAAGAGAAAACATAAACCCACACTGTGGGATTATAAAATCTGAGTCTATTCAAAATATACATGAAACCTGGAAATAAAGTTGTAGGATTTTGCAGGTGCGATTCACCCAAAAGGGATAAATATTTGATCGGCTTGTGATGCGCAAATGACTTTCAACCGCAGCACGAGTCTCTCAAGTCTCGGCACATTGACCAGGAAAATAAAAAATGGCACTACATGTCAAAAAGATTGTAGACCCCTGGTATAGGTGGTGCTCTTCCAGGTGAAATGCTTCTATAAAAGCGTATGTTCAGTGGACAAACAAGCCTATGTCAGTGTTCATGTGTATAATTAAAAGGTAGGTGTACTGTACAGGGTCTTACTGAACAGAACAGTTGTTAGGAATTTTCTCTCAAATCAGAAGGGTTAAAATCAAAGGACATGAAATTGTTTTCAGGTCGATATGACAGGGTTATCCATTACTATGTATTATCAAATTGATTTATTCCTGACAAAGAATAAAGGATTTAAAATGCTATTTCACACCCACGATTGCTTCTGTTTGTGGATATCAAGGGCTTCACTAATATGAATAATGCATCATTTGTTAGAAAAGATTAATTAACATCACAGTTTGTGTAGATCTTCGTGCCACTAATATAAATTTCACAGGGCAGGATGTAACAGGGAAGTTAGATGTTGATTATGAGAAATGCAGGACCCAAATAATGGCTTAATGTTTTAATTATCTGTAATAGTTTAAAGCATTTCCAATGGGCAGACTGGCACATAGTGAAAATTACAGTATTAAGTATTTGCACAGTAGCACCATATGATTTTAAAGACTAACTCATTAAAAATGAATGATTGTGTGCGACAAGTGAGTTAAGTGAATGATTCAGTGTGTGTGTGTGTGTGTGTATATATATGCCTGATTGCTTTCACCTTAATGAAAGGTTAATGCAATATGATTCAGTGCTCATACAGGAAAAAATTCAGGGCAATCACATTCTAAAATGTGCAATGGATAACAAAAGCTGGGTACACTTTTTAAAATCATGTTGCTCTTTTCACCTGTAAGAAAATTTAGCCAGGGCTCATTAAAGCATGTGTTATGCATATAGGGTACATTCTAAATGTCAGCTGGTTTTTATCACTTTCTATGACCTGCTTTAGCAGCAAAGATCCATGACGTTTCACAGCTGGTTTAATTAACAACTTAATTCAAAGTTCAGAAAGGCCACAAAGCTGTGTCTGCATGTCTACATTTGCTAGATCAAAAATAATTTCCAAGAAAACAAAAAGGGAAAATTCAATCTCACATTGTTCCAATTCAGTGCATGCCCAGAGGCAAAGCAGGAGAGGACATGCACCATAAATAAGTTAAAGCTTAATTTTCCATCCATGCTATGTCTGGTAATGCTAGGGTGGTGGCAGATTGGGAATTGATACTGACCTCAGCGGTCTTTTATGTGGAATGAGACAACAGGCTGAAAGGTGAGCTCTCTCTAAATTTTATATTTTAGTTTGGTAAAAGTAGTTTGGTAAAAGAACCTTGAAATTTCTTTGAATTGACAAGAAATAATTAACATACATATTAAGAAATAAATATTCCTGTTAATAGTTTGCTTTGTCATTGTATAGAGGTAAGGAAGACATGTAAAATTGAGCGAGCAAGTTGTACATTTTCAGACAATGGACCAGATTTGTGTAGATGTACAGCATCCTGACAAAAATTAAGATAAAAAAGACCCTGATAGCACAGAGGAAAAGATAATCAGCTCTAATGAGCACCCATGGAAACCATGGAAAGATGCACGGTCACAGATCAGAGGTGATATTTAATTAAATCATTTCAGTTGTAATTCCCCTGCTGTGCAGCAGTCACTCTATCAATTGAATCAACTCAAAACATAATCATTGCAAACAACTGTACATATAATATGTGTATTGCAGAGTGTATGCTGTATGTGAAGAAGGCTATGGTCTATTTGGGTGGCATGAAGTGGTATTGCTAAGCCCTTTTAGGGATTCTCACTGCTCTAATGAGCTTCTTCATAGACATGATGTTGGCCAACCTACTCAATGATGAGCGGCTCCACAATGTCACTCAAGAAAAGTTCAGTCTAAAATTAACATAACGAGAAAGAGCTGCTTTACATAAAGATCCAGGTGGGTCATTTAACTGTTTGAGCACTGAAGCGTGCTAGCAGCTGAGTGGGAACAAGGTCTTTCAAAAACAGACTTTACCTTACGTTCACTAGCATTTATTTCACACATTGTTAATCCAAACCTGTGCCCCTTCTTTCCTATTAGCTCACCATTGGCTGTACGGTTGTCTTAAGCGTCACCACCTGCTGCAGTTCCTCTGCTGGACACTTTATCCAGCCTGTCTTTGTGCCCTGTCCACCAGCTTCTCCCACAGCTTCTGCCCATCTTCTGCAGATCAGATAATCAGTCACCAAAGCAGAATCTACTAAAATGCAAGATTGAAAATTGCTGTCAGTGACCATGTTTTATTTTTTTGATTAAAGGAATATTCTGGGTTCAAATCAAGTTGTCAATCGACAGCATTTATGGCTGTGGCTGTGGCAGAGGACCAGGAGGTGTTCCGGTACCTGATTGCCAAAGAGGGGGCTGGCACTGCGATCCCCCCGGAACCTCTCTGATGAGGATGGGGCCAAATGACGACCCAGAGGCCTTCTTAGATTTATTTGAGAAAATGGCCGAGGTATGGAAGTGGCCTCCAGACCAGTGGGCGGCCCGCTTATTGCCCCTGCTTTCCAGGGAGGCGCAGCTAGCGGCTCAACAACTTCCCACTGCCAGACTCCTTAACTATCAACATCTGAGGAAAGCCATCCAGCAACGGGTTGGTCGTAGCCCCGAACAGAGTCGTCAGCTCTTCAGGTCCCTGAGCTTTTGGAGGCACGGCCACCCTTTCGCTTTTGTCCAACAGCTCCGGGATGCCGGCCAGAAATGGTTGCTGGCAGAGGGAACTCGCGGCACCGTGGATGTCGTCGATCTGGTGGTACTGGAGCAGTTTGTCTCCCAGCTTCCTCGAGGAATGTCTGAGTGGGTCCAGTGCCACTGCCCGGCGTCGCTGGAGGAGGCCGTCCAGCTGGCAGAGGACTACATGGCAGCGTTTCCAGGAGGCAGTGATGCAGTGTTTTTTTCTTCTCCCTCTTCTCTCTCTTCTCTCTCTCTACCCTCTGTGTCTCATTCCCACCCCATCCCTCCCAGTTCCACCCTGTTTCGGCTCCCCAGAAGAGGGGAGGAGCCCTGCCCAAACCCCTCCCCTTGTCCATCCCTCCTACTCCCCCTGTCTCCCTCCGCTCTCCTCCCCCTGTTGGCGAGACCGCCCCCATGAGTGTGGTAGGAAAGCCTGGGCTGGTCTGTTGGAGCTGTGGGGAAGCCGGGCACTGCCAGGATCAATGTCTGGTGATGGAGGTGGGGACACTGATCTGGATACCAAATGCTCTGCAGGCCGCCCCCGATCGGGCGGGGGCATATCGGATTCTGGTAAAGGTAAAAGGGGATACACATCAAGCTTTGGTGGATTCGGGTTGTTCCCAAACCTCTATCCACCAATGACTGGTGCAAGGATTGGATACGAATAAATGGGTGAGTGTGAGGTGTGTGCATGGTGACATTCACAAGTATCCAGTGGTTACCATTGAGATACGATTCACGGGAAAAAGGCATAGAGTCGAGGCCGCGGTTAATTCCCGCCTCACCAATCCACTAATTCTGGGAACCAATTGGCCTGGCTTTAAAAATGTATTGAGGGTAATGTGTGTGGATGGGTCCTTCAATGTGGTGTCACAGTGTGTGACGTGCGATGCTATGGCTGGAGAGGTGGTGCCAGGGCGTTGACATCTGCTCCGTGTCATGATGACACAGATGAGGGAATTCCTGTACTCAGGGGCTTCCCTGAGGGGGATTTCCATCTGGAGCAGTCACATGAGGAGTCTCTCAAGCACGCCTTTGACCAAATGAAAGTAATTGATGGTCAACAGCACCAGCCTAATGTTGCACTCATATACCCTTACATTTCTATTATCAAAGAGCGTTTGTATCGAGTGATGCAGGACACTCAGACCAAAGAGAATACAACTCAGCTATTAGTACCAAAGAGCCGTCAGAAACACTATTCCAGGCGGCTCACTATAACCCAATGGCTGGTCACTTAGGTCATGAAAAGACTTTGAACCGTGTAATGGCCCATTTCTTTTGGCCGGGCATTCACGGCGACATACGCAAATGGTGTGTGGCATGCTGTAAATGTCAGCTGGTGAATCCACCGGCCACCCCAAAAGCGCCATTGCGCCCTCTGCCATTGATCGAGGTTCCCTTCGAGAGAATTGGCATGGACCTCGTCAGGCCATTAGAGCAGACTGCACGCAGCAATCGCTTTGTATTAGTTCTGGTGGACTATGCAACGTGGTATCTGGAAGCAGTGCCCCATGCAACATCTCAGCACATAGTGTTGCAGAGGCACTCTTCAAAATTATCTCCCGAGTGGGGATACCAAAGGAAATCCTCACTGATCAAGGCACAACATTCATATAATGTACACTACATGAACTGTATGAATTATTAGGCATTAAATCGATTCGCACCAGCATTTATCACCCGCAAACCGACGGGTTGGTCGGGTGATTTAATAAGACCTTGAAAAACATGATTCATAAGTTCGTACACGAAGACGCTAAGAATTGGGATAAGTGGCTCGAACCCCTGCTGTTTGCGGTACGAGAGGTCCCGCAAGCCTCCACAGGGTTTTCCGCATTTGAGCTACTGTATGGGCGTCGGCCGCATGGCGTGCTCGACGTCATACGGGAAACTTGGGAGGAAGGAAATTCGAATAGCAAAAATCATATTCAATATGTTCTTGACCTTAGAGCAAAACTCCACACTTTGGGGCAGGTAACACAGGAGAATTTGCTCCAAGCGCAAGAACGTCAATGCCGACAGGGGCACTCGACTACGGGAATTCGCACAGGGAGATAAAGTGCTTGTATTGCTGCCCACTTCGAGTTCCAAATTACTCACCAAGTGGTAAGGACCCTTTGAGGTCACACAGCGAGTTGGAGATCTCAATTATGAGGTTAGGTGAATGGATAGGGGAGGGGCACATCAAATCTACCACCTCAACCTCCTCAAACCATGGAGGGAGTCAGTAGTTCCGGAGAGGGTGGATCTCGGGCCGGAGGTGACTCCCAAACCAAATTCATTCACCCCGGTCCCTTATGGAGACCACCTCTCACTGTCGCAGCTTACTGACATTGCCCAGTTGCAAGTGGAATTTGCAGACGTGTTTTCACCCCTTCCCGGTCACACAAACCTTATAGAGCACCATATCGAGACCACCCGGGTGTGGTGGTTCGTAGCCACCCCTATCGTCTTCCTGAACACAAGAAAAATATTGTTCAGGAAGAATTAGAGGCAATGCTTGAAATGGGCGTAATACAGGAGTCGCACAGCGATTGGGCCAGCCCGGCAGTTCTGGTACCGAAGAGCGACGGCTCGGCCCGGTTCTGTGTTGACTACCGGAAAGTGAACACAGTGTCCAAATTTGATGCTTATCCAATGCCACGAATTGACGAATTGCTCAATTGGTTGGGTGCATCTAAATTTTACTCGATGCTGGACTTATCAAAGGGTTATTGGCAGATCCCTTTAACTCCAAAATCCCCAGAAAAAACTGCTTTTTCCACAACATTTGGATTACACCAATTCGTGATGCTTCTATTCGGTTTGTTCAGGGCCCCAGCCATGTTTCAGCGCCTCATGGCCAAGATCCTCAGACCGTATACGGCATATGCTGCCGCATATCTAGACGATATTATCATTTATAGTAATGACTGGCGGTGGCATATGCAACATCTGAGGGCTGTCCTGAGAGTGCTGCGACAGGCGGGACTCATGGCTAACACGAAGAAGAGTGCAGTTGGGCGGGTGGAAGTTCGGTATCTGGGGTTCCGCTTGGATCATGGGCAGGTGCATCCACAGGTTAATAAAACCGCAGCAATTGCAGTTTCCCGACGCCCAAGACCAAAAAGGAGGTAAGGCAGTTTTTGGGGCTGGCAGGCTACTACCGGAGGTTTGTGCCTAGTTATTCTGATGTCATCAGCCCACTGACTGACCTTACTAAAAAGGGGGCTCCCGATCCGGTCCAGTGGATAGAGTCGTGCCGACAGGCTTTCCTTAAGGTAAAGTCCGCACTTTGTGGGGGGCCGCTGTTACATGCACCTGACTTCTCTCTCCCCTTTATTTTACAGACGGATGCATCTGACAGGGGGCTGGGGGCAGTGATCTCACAGGAGGTGGGAGGGGAAGAACTGCCGGTACTGTTTATTAGTCGCAAGCTCTCCTTCAGGGAGACAAAGTACAGCACCATCGAGAAGGAGTGTCTTGCGATTAAGTGGGCTGTTCTTACCCTCCACTACTACCTGCTGGGATGGGCCTTCACCCTCTTTTCCAATCACGCTCCTCTGCAGTGGCTCCACTACATGAAGGATACTAACGTGCGGATCACCCATTGGTATCTGGCTGTTCAGCCCTTTAATTCGAGGTAATCCAAAGACTAGGGGCACAGATGGTTGTGGCTGACTTTCTCTCCAAAAATATGGGGGAGTAGGCAGGCCGGATGTTGAGTCGGCGATGGGGGTATGTGGCATGTGGGGGGGGGGGTAATTTGTCTGTCTGCGTGAGAGGGAAAGCGGTAAGGCTCGTCACCTGGGTCGTAATTACTCTAACACCTGTCTCTCATTATAGTGATGGCAGAGGGAGACCTGATAAGGCTCACCAGAGCATCAGAGAAGGAGGGAGAGAGTGTCTCAGAGCAGTGGTGTCTGAAGGACCAGCAGAAAAACAGAGACTGTTTATACTGAAAGCCCTATTTGAGTTGGCCACTAAGAGCCGTTTCTTTGTTTTATTTTTGGATCTGAAGTGTGTCAATAAACACTCAACTGTTCGCTGTCTCCTGACTCCTCCATTGCCCACGAACTTGGATCTTTCTCAGTGGCATAATGTTGATTACCACAAAAATTATTTTCGACTCATCCCTCCTTTTCTTAAAAAAAGCAAAAATCGAGGTTACAGTGAGACACTTATAATGAAAGTGAATGGGGCCTTTATTTGGAGGGTTTAAAGGCAGAAATGTAAAGCCTCTTATTTTATGAAAATCACTTACGTTAATTCTTCTGTTAAAATGTATTAATTCTCATTTATGTATTTGACAATGACAACAGCACACAAATATGCAATGATTTACAAAATGTAGTTAGTGCTTTCATTCAGTGCTTTTCACTGTTTCTATTAATGTAAGCAAAAATAATAATAATAATAATAATAATAATAATAATAATAATAATAATAATAATTGTCTCCTTGCTACAAAATGTGTCTTTGATATCTGACTTTTTTCAACAGTCTGTACTACAACTGCACTCATTATTACATTTGTAGGGATTTGTGCAGATATAAATGACACATGACACAGAATTATGATATGAATAATACAGGCATTAAAGCTGTCTTATCTGGATTTCTATTTATTGGCTTAATCTGGTTTTGGCAATGTTTACATGACACATACACGATTGAAATATGGCCAAATTTGGATATTACTCAAAGAGCTGGGTATCAATACAGATTTCCAGATTTCGATTTCAATTGACAAGCTCTTGATTTGATTACGATTTAGACACAATTTGATTCTGATTATTTTGGGTATTTTTCAGTTGTAATGTCCATTTTGATTACATATGAAAAAAATTCATACAGGGAACCTTCTAACTTGTTACATTATGACAATATACATTTTTTAAATATAAAAAAGTGCCCAAACAATGCAAGTCAATTGCTATTTATTTAACACATATAATAATCAAAAACACAACTAAAACTAAAGTTAACTTTAAAGTAAAAGATAAAGATCGATCATGGGATTTTAAGAATCAGGACATATAATCTATATTTTTACCCAGTCCTGATTACTTGTAATTTTCATGTGCATGTAAAAATGGTGACAGAGGAGATTGCATTGCATTTACATTTATGTTATAAAACATGGACAAGTGTAATAAGAAATGTTAACTTTGCTTAAGAAGACCTGTTTCCTTCTACTATGACCCCTGAGGTTCTGGTGTTCCTGAGGTTAGGGCTATTCTCCTCGGGATGAACATGCCAGATTACTTGTCCCTCTCTAATCTGTTTGCTGAATTGGTTGGCCTGATATGCACACTAACTTCAGGTAGCACAGTGTTTCTCGGCAAAGTGGTAAGAATCTTTAATGCAAATAAGAGTGTGGAACTGTATGGGTAAATCTGAACATCTGAATATACTGTCAACTCAACAGGCTCCATTTGTCCATTTATCTATCATGGCGGGTGCATTCATGAATTGTCTGCATGTTTCCTGTCATGGTGGAAAGCAGATAACTAAAATGCACTGCAATACTCAAACAATGCTTCCCACTCTATAATTTTGCAATATGGAAACCAGATGGCCATACTGTAGTACTTATGCAAATGACTCTTGTGGCCCAGTGCATTTTTGTCTTGTAGAGAGCAGCTAAAGGAGAAATGCTCATTGTGGCAGCAACAGTGGGCGTCGCAAGCTGTTTTGGCAGTTAGCAGTGAGTTGACGCCAACATGCTGGTGTCCTTTAGTACTAAGAATTACAAAGTAGGCTATATAATTGAAATGCATCTCATCAGTCAATCAGTCTTTCTCTTGCCACATTCACACTGCAGCTAGATAAATTTTTCACTCCTTTTCTGAGTGCTAAATCCCATTTTGTACTCACTCGCCATGTACGCACTGCAGCTAAAGCAAAATACAGTCGTCAGTCCTCTTCTGATTAATCGTGCTCTGTACACACTGAGTTTGCATTTGCATTTGAAATTATTGTAGTACTTTTTTATACTATCCTTAAGAACAATAACAATATTAATGCTAATAGGTCTAATAATTGAATCTGCAATAAGGGAAAGTGCAGGGAGTAGATCCTGTTTGGAGATGAGCAGGACCAGTTGAAGACATGGAGATCCATATTGTTCATTAAAGTTTTTTTTAATGTATTTTTTTTTCAGCAGGCAAAGTTGTGCAGTTTTGTGTATCTGTATACAAACAAAATGTTCATAATTGTTTGAATAAATAAAACAGGCTATTAATACTGAGAAAAATAACTAATAAAAAAATATGAATATTTATGCATGACTCTTTTAATAATAATAAAAAAAAAAACAACAATAGTAATAATAATAATAATAGCAGCAGGCAGCAGCACAAAAACATTTGTCATTACATTGATGGCCGTGGCCCTTGACTTTGCTGACAGAATTTGGCCCTTGGTGAAAACTAATTGGGGAACCCTGCACCTGAACTGAACATTTAGTTGTTAATGAAATAGCGAGTAGATCTTTCTCTGCCTGACTTGTATCTGTATCACTCTTTTTCCTTCATAGGCATTCTGTTCAGTATAGAGTTTTTGGGGACTCATTATTCAGTCAGAGATTACTGTCCCTGCTTCTTTGCAGCAGCTTGTGGAGCAATCACCTTCAGGCTGCTGTCTGTCTGTAGTAGAGATCAAGGTGAGAGCGTTCACACTACCTACAGGGCCCCCTGATGGATGGTACCAGTTTCCTCATAGTAATCTCATATAACGCCCTGACGACCTTATGAGATTTCAATGAATTGAGGCATAATTGAATTAAGATATGAGCACATCACTTTAATGTATTCTAGTTTCATTCAAGAACCAAAAAAAAAAAATAAAATAAAAAATAAAAATAAAATAAAATAAAAAAAAGAGGGATGTTTAAGAGAGATGATTACATATTTCTTTGATCTATGCCCACAGAAACCATCTAGGGCTAGGCCCTGTTTAAAACCAGCTATACTGCTGAGTTGCCTTACCAGCCCTTTGAAGTATTCTTTTTTTTTTTTTTACTATAATTTCTGACCCTGGTCTGGGACCACATTGAAAATCTGAGATTTAAAATAAAATGTAAAAACCTAATAATAAACAGAAACTTTTAGGATTCTTTAAAACAAAGAAATATTATGAAGTAAAATGAAGAAAAAATATTCCTGATTTTGCCGTATTTCAAGGTCATGAATCAAATAAGCAAATTTGTGACATTGACCATGTTAGGTTAAACTACAAAAAATAAGATTTCATAGGTTTCTTTGAAGCACACAAGATGCTCTTTGGAGCTCATGCTGTACCAAATATTGAAATTCATGTACATTTTTCAGTTCAACTTTTCACTCAAATTGCTATGCAGGTAATATTATGTTATAGGAAAATTGCATTTAGAAGAAGCAAAATGTGCAAATAGAAGCATTTTGTCTTGTGGTCTTACTTTGGACCCCACTATGCATAAATACATTTATATATATCTTAAAATATACACATTTAATTTTCATAAAATTCCATCAAATTGAATTATCTTCAATAATACAAAAATTATAATAATAATTTTAAACTTGAAAATTGAAATGTGTAAATCCCAAATTAGGCTAAAATATTTTTTGAGTGCTTGTACAACTACAATTGTGTTTGCTCTACATTATTAGTTTGTCCCTGATCAATAATGATTATGTTTATACTCATTATTAAGCATTGTTTATAATACTTACTAATATCTGTAACCTTATGATTTGTCTCATAATTACTTTTGTATTACCATACACTATGCAGTAATTATCCTCTTGACGTTTCCTTCTTTCTTCCAATTCAGGCTGATCTGCGGGGTTATCAGCTGTGTTTACTTATTCTGTTATCGCTGGCCTCTGCGATTCGCCAAGAAAAACAAACCCATCAGCAGACTTCTGGCAACAGAGTGAGCATCAGAAAGATTTATTCCCACCTGCAGACTGAAATATCATATCATACGATTTGATGCTTTACTTTGTTGTCTAATAATCCAACATAGGGAAATATGTGCTTTGTGATTAGAAGCCTCATAATATGTGTTGTAATCTAACCTCATGCTGTTTAACATTTTTATTTTTATCTTGAAAAGCACTTTATTCAGCCATTGTGGCATTTCTCCTAGACTGCTTTACGTTTTATCACTCAGCAGGACGTTTCATAGCTTCTGAGGTGAGGATTGGTCCTATTCTTGAATATTAACAGTGTACTGAAAAAAAAGTAACAGGTTTTACTCAAGTCAAAAATATTATTTAATGCCACTGAATCTTCACGGAAGGTTACAGCAACTATACATTTTAAGGGTTGGATTATGTAGAAACCACTCCTTATTGCAGGTGACCTCTTTTTATAGTGTAAATTAAACTTAAATGCTATTAGTCTTTACTTTATTTTACTTTGTTTCCTATTAGCTTACAATGAAGCAGCTGCTTACTTCCCTTTTAGACAGCACTTCGTGGTACACAGTTTCCCTGAATGCCACTGGGCTGCCTGAGCCTCAGAAAACATTTTGGCAGGCATGGAACCCACATGGCAGAAGTTACTTCCAAATACTGGGATTTTTTATTCTTACGAAGGTGACATTAAAGGTGTATTAAATAAACTTCCTTACTGGTTGATGAGCATTTAAATGCAAATTAAAATGCAAGGTTTTCAAAACCTGACTTCATAATTTCAAACTACTCTCTGTAAGGTTGAGCTATTGGTTGTGGCTTGTACCTTGCCTTTACCTGCTGGCTACTTCATGCCAGTATTTGTTTATGGTAGGTAAAATTAGCTCATTATAATGTCCAACATTGAGCTTGTTTACATACGCAGCACTACGCTGAAAACTACGACAGCACAAGAAAAACGTGTTTACGTGAGACTTGAACTCATCGGGTTAAGGGGCAGTCAGTCACACAACTTTCAGCATGCAGAATTTTTTCGGACACAGCTATGGACAGGATATGATGTCACACATGAGGGCTTCTGGTTTTAATAAATCACAAATAACAAATAATATTATGTTTAAAAATGTCAAAATATACCATCTACTTCTACTTTCCTGCAACGATAATACACGCAGCTTTGAAATATGTATTGTAATGAGCTAAGATGTGAGAGTGTGATGTGTCAATCTTCCATTGGTCAAAAGTCTTCTCATCATACGAATTCACAGGTCAGAGTCTGCCATATTTTAACTTTTGTACGCAGCAGAATGCAACATTTCTTTGCATGAGCTTGCGTTTCTGGTCTTCTGCTTTCAGATGAGACTGAACGGGAGTGAATGGAGCACGAAGTGTATTGTGACTGGGGATGACATTGTCGGCATATTAAGCATAATCGGTGTAAGATTGTGTATTTTTATTCATAGATTATGACATATCAACATCTATAATTGGCTAATAAAAATATTAACAAATTTTTTTTCTTCTATCTTGTCTTCAGATATCCACAACCAAATGTAGTTGTACAAATGGCAAAATATAGTTAGATAGTTCACCCAAAAATGAATATTCTCTCATCACATACTCACCCTCATGCCATCTCAGATATGTATGACTTTCTTTCTTCTTCAGAACACAAATGAAGATTTTTAGAAGAATATTTCAGCTCTGTAGGTCCATAAAATGCAAGTGAATGGGTGCCAAATTTTTGAAGCTCCAAAAAAGCACATATAGCCATCATAAAAGTTATCCATTCTACACCAGTGGGTTAATTAATGTCTTCCGAAGCAAAACGCTAGGTGTGTGTGTGTAAGATATGGATCAATTTTCAAAGCTTCAAAATTTTGGTGCCCGTTCACTTACATTTTATGGACCTACAGAGCTGAAATATTCTTCTAAAAATCTTCATTTGTGCTCTTCTAAAGAAAGACAGTCATACACACCTTAGATGGCATGAGGATGAATGATGAGAGAATTTTCATTTTTGGGTGAACTATTCCTTTAATTTAACCATATGCAGTTTTTTTAATTAACCCAATGAACCAAAAGATGTTTGAATGTCTTTCAGCCCCATTGAAAAACCAATTGTCTGTGATTTAGGTGCTACTGTGGGGCGTTTTGTGGGAGAGGGCTCTGCCTATATGTTCTCAGATGGAATCACAGCAAATAGTTTGATAAACACGGGAGGCTACGCTTTAGAAAGTAAACAAACTTATCAACCCGTCAATTTACTGACAGAGGATTATCAATACTGCAGGCTGACTCAGATGAAAAGGCTTCTCTCAATGTATTGATGGGGCTGTATTCTCAAGTGTGTGTTTGTGTGTGTGTGTGTGTGTGTGTGTATAAGAGCAGCAGCCTACTCTGGGGCTGTAACACACACACTATCTCCTGCCCTATTGGCTCTTGAAATGACCAGCCAGTGTACTCATGCAGTCCCCACCCTGGTTGCTACGCTGGTGTCCTACGCAGTTGCTCGTGCAAAGCATCGTCCATCCTTCTACAATGGCATATAGCTTATTAAAAAGCTCCCGCACTTGCCATCATTCATCCGGGCTTGTCCAAAGTGAGTAAACTGTTTGCTTGCTGCCTTCAGGTTATTCTGTGCTATGACTGGAAATTTAAAGGGATAATTCACCCCAAAATGAAAACCAAAACCTGTAATTTACTCACCCTCGTGTTCTAAACCATATTACTTTTTTTTCTTCTTATGAGCACAAAAGGCTAGGCAGAATGTTAGGGACTGACAGCCTCAGTCATCATTCACTTTCATTGCATTTTACTTTTTCAACAATGAAAGTAAATGGTGACTGAGGGTGTTATTCTGCCGAGCATCTCCTTTTGTGTTTCACGGAAGACAGACAGCCATACGGGTTTGAAACAACATCAGGATGAGTTACTGATGACAGAATTTTCATTTTTGGGTGAACTGTCCCTTTAATTGTATTTTTTTATTTTTTGTAGATGACACAGTCTCACTGCTTTTTTGTTCCAAATCAAGAACTTGATGGTTGCTCATGGTCAGTAGGTTAAATTGTTTTCATCATGAACGCTGTCCCACGGGTTGGCCCATGTTCAGATCAAGCAGTTCATGATCCCAGCAGGATTAGTGCTAGAGAGAGCTGAGAGATCAACAAGTGTACAGCAAATCCTAAACACTAGCACAGAGACTGAATTCCCTGTAATGGACTCTCATGGTGAGTCTAATTATGATATTACATGCTACAGTCAAATTAGGGTTTTGGAGAATATCTTTTTGAGGCATTACTGTATGCATATATTTCCTAGGAAACACACAAAATCATATATTTTTTTTTAAATACAAATATTTACAGATAATATACATACATACCCTAAGAACCCTAACTTGCATATATGTAACTTTGGCCTTGTGGAGTCTATTTTTGGTGCAAGCTGTCTTGAGATAAAAATCTGCATTGTAAAAAGTGGTAACCTGCAATTGTTATCTTCAAAAGCTATTTCTTTTCAGCGTTGGGTAAGTTACTTTTTTTTTTAAGTAATCCTATACAAATTACAAATTACTTCTTTAAATTGTAATCTGATTACTCTACCGATAACTTCATTGGAAAAGTAATCACATTACTTATTACTTTACTTCTAAGTTACTTTGTAAAGCACTTTTTGGCTCAGCTAATTCAAAATAATGTCTTCCTTGTTCATTGATTTGTTACCTTCATCTGGAACAGAAATGCAATCAAATGTACATATTTACAGAATTTATATTATAAATGAATTCTACATAAATAATATATGGATGAACATACATGCTGCACAAATAGACAAACATAATAATCCCAATGTAGCAGAACAAGACATGAGGGCTGGGGTGGAGGTGGGTTTCAGAGTACATGTTAATATGGGTAAAATTGATTTGATATTGGTTTTGGTGGACTAGATCTGCTGTGCTGCTGCTGCTGCAGAGCAAGTACAAAGACTTGCTACTGCTAGAAAATACACAGATCTTAATCTTTTTTGAGCGAGTGTGCTAACTAAATGTGTGAATTGGATCAAACAAAAACTGGACTAGAGCATACACATACGAAATTGAATGGACAGACAAATTGCCAATCATTTTATTCTTCTTTGAATCAAAGGCTCCCACTGAATTCCAATTTAACCCCTGCTTACATGTCACCAACTCAATGACACACTCTCTCTAAGCTCAATAGCAATCTCAGCTCTTCACTTTAATAATACACCTCAGAACTTGACAAAGAAAGGTGAAAGCCAGTGAAATATGCGTGACAAGGGCCAAAGGCCAAAGGCCAAATGATTTAGCGATGATGGCTATAGAAATAACAGAGAAAGCACTTTCAAGATAATGTTCCAATGCAGTAGTACAATGAAAGCACTATTGAATGGAATGAGACTAATTCTGAGTCTAATTTCCCGTCTCCCATACTTTCCTGGGCACGGTCAACAAATCACAGCTATGGGACTTTCTCCTGTGTTAGTTGTCCCAAGGTGTGGAGTTTTGCTCTAAGATCAAGAACGTACTGAATTTCATTCTTGCTATCTGAAGGTCCCTCCACCCCACACGGGCGCCGCCCATACAGCAGCTCGAACGGGGAAAACCCAGTGGAGGCTTGCGGGTTCTCTCGTACTGCAAATAACAGGGGGTTGAGCCATTTATCCCAATTCTTAGCATCCTCGTGCACGAACTTACGAATCATGCTCTTAGGGGTTTTATTAAAACGATCCACCAGGCCATCTGTCTGTGGGTGGTAGACACTGGTGCGTATCGCCTTAGTGCCCAATAATTCATAAAGCTCGCGTAGTGCCCGTGACATAAAAGTTGTGCCCTGGTCAGTGAGGATTTCTTTCGGAATCCCCACCCGGGAGATTATCTTGAAGAGTGCCTCCACAACACTGCGTGCTGAGATGTTGCACAGAGGCACTGCTTCCGGATATCACGTTGCATAATCCACTAGGACTAATACAAAGCGATGTCCACATGCTGACCGCTCTAATGGCCTGAAAAGGTCCATGGCAATTCTCTCGAAGGGGACCTCAATCAATGGAAGGGGGCGCAATGGCGCTTTTGGGGTGGCCGGTGGATTCACCAGCTGACATTCACGGCACGCCGCACACCACCTGCGGACATCGCCGCCAATGCCCGGCCAATAAAAACAGCTATTAAGTGGTTCAGTGTCTTCCTTTCCCCTAGGTGTCCCGCCATCGGATTACAGTGAGCCGCCTGGAATAGCATTTCCCGCCGGCTCCGCGGTATTAAGAGCTGGGTATTGTTTTGTTTGAGTGTCCTGCGTCACTCAATACAACCGCTCATTTATAATCATAAAATAGGAATGTGAAAGTGTGACACTCGGCCAGAGTGGTTGACCATCAATTACTCTCACTTGGTCAAAGGCGTGCTTGAGGGTCTCGTCACATCTGCTCCAGAGGGAAATACCCTGAGGATGGGAGGAGCGGCAGCCTCCCCCCCCCCACGTCATCTTGACGTGGAGCTGACGAAGACGGCCCTGGCACTGCCTCCCCCTCCAGAGCATCGCACACTTCACATCTTCACACTTTCGTGCAGGACCCATCCACGCATATTTCCTTTAATACGTTTCTGAATACAGGCTAATTAGTCCCCAAAATCAGCAGATGGGTGAGGCGGGAACTAACCGCGGCCTCCACTCTATGCTTTGTTCCCTGAAATTTAATCACCAGGGTCACCATAGGGTATTTGTGAATATCCCCATGCACATACCTCACCCTCACCGTTTTAGTGGTGCCCAATGCCTCGCGTTGAACCAAGCATTGGTGGACTGTGGTTTGATTACAACCTGTGTCCACCAATGCTTGGTGAGTACCCCCCTTGATTCTTACCAGTATCCGGTACGCTCTGGCTCGGTCGGGGGCAGCCTGCAGGGTGTCGGGGATCCGGACCACCATCCCCAGCTCCATCACCGGGCATTTATCCCGGAAGTGCCCCCAGATCCCCGCAACCCCAGCAGACCGGCCCAGACGCCACACCCGCACCTGCGTCAGTGGGCACTTCCACCTGAGGGGGAGAGCGACAGGGCTCTGTAGAGGTAGGGGGCGGTGTCCACCTCCTCAGGCGAGGAACTGGCCTTGGTAGCGGAGCTCCGCGCCTCCGCGGGGCAGGAACGGGCTCTGGGGAGAGAGCAGAGTGAGAGGGATGGGGGGAACACACAGAGGGAGGGGGAAGAGAAGGAGAGAGGGAGGAGGGCTATTCTGCCCTCGGGTATGCCACCAAGTCGTCCTCCGCAAGCTGGACGGCTTCCTCCAGCGATGCCGGGCGGTGGCACTGGACCCACTCTGCTGTCCCCTGTGGCAGTCGATGAATCAGCTGTTCCAGTACCACCTGGTCGACCACTCCCCCGACATCACGATTCCCCGCCAGCAGCCATTTCCGGCACACATCTCGGAGCCGTTGGGAAAAGGCAAACAGGCAGTCGGTCTTCCAGCTTCAAGGTCTGGATACTGTTCCGGGCTATGACCCACCTGCTGCAGGACAGACTTTTTTAGGTTGTCATAGGCCAAGAGATTAGCCACTGGCAACTGTTGGGCCGCAAGCTGGGCTTCCCCGGACAGTAGTGGGAGGAGCCTGGCTGCCCACTGGTCACGCGGCCAGCCCCAGATCTCCGCGGTCCTCTCAAATAAATCGAGGAAGGCCTCGGCATCATCCTCCACACCCATCTTCAGGAGTGTGGGGGGAGGCAGTTGGCTGCGATGGTCCGGGGTCGCCGCTTGCTCTCTCTCCTGGCCGAGGAGGCTCTGGATCGCAAGCCGGTCCTCTGCTTGAGCTCGCAGGATCTCAAAAAAACGTCGTTCCTGGTCTTGGCGTAGCTCAAGCAGGGATTGCTGGTTAGACTGATGCAGGCTGGCGAGGGACTGGAGGATCCCGGTCACCTGGGAGGACTCCATGGGGCGTACTTCGATTCCCGGGTTTCGGCACCAGTATGAGACAGTTCAAGGGAAGGAGGGCCCGGAACACAGGTCTTCTCCATCAGGTTCGTTTTATTCAAACAAAACACGTGCTCCACGGCCACACCGCACAAACAAACTCAAATAATAATCAGGCCTCATGGCCACACAGTGAGACAGTCGTTCCACTTTTTAGCAGCAGACACACCCAGCTTGTGTTCTGTCTCGCTCTCTCTCACTCTTTTGGTGGTGGTGTGGCTGTTTATATGCCGCTCTCCCCAAGCTCACTGGAATTAGAGACAGGTGTTAGACATAATTCAGGTGTAAGCACCCTTACCGCTTTCTCTCTCTCCGGATGGGCGCTTGACCATGCCCCCACTGCCACAATATGTTAGCTAACTAGTCAGTAGAAAAATTAACTTTAATTGCAGATTATTTGTAATACATGCATTAATATTGTAATGCAGTGTTGATCTCATTGCTAGGCCGATTTTCAACTAGATTTCTATGTTATAATGAACTATTTTTAGCAGAAGCTTTAGGCTAAACTTAAAATAATATTTAATATTGTCTATATTTTTTTGGGGGGGGGGGGGGGGTTAGCCTTGTAATAAGTGGGCTGTTCATTATCGCAACATAAACCCCTTGTTACAAGATCCTGATCACACTGATCGGGTTTATTTGGCGTTATTGACTGGTTGGCTGTACATGGCCTTACTTAGGTTTCCTTCATACAATGTATATGATTTTGTACAGTGCATGTTTGTTAATGTTCTTTTAGGCCCATTGTATCATGAGTGTGACGGGCGAGCACCGATTGTTTGTGACAAAGAGTGGTCACACACTGCACATTCACACTCTACACAGCACACAGACCAGCCAGATCTCAAGGACAAACATATACACACACTCATACATACAATATATACACAAACCATATACTGAGGAATACACTGGTCACAAGGACCAAATACATAAAGCAAAAAGCCTGTCCTGATATAACACTTCATTTTCCTCCAGATGAAGAAAATAATTGAAGAGATGGCAAAGGAAGTCTGATTCACGGAAAACAAGATCAGATGGCAATTGGGAACAGACATAACGTTATACTTTCCACTTAGAATCTCATAATTTTAATAAGCATACTTAATATTTCCTCATGTGGTAATTTTGCTAGGATTATGACTTGGAGATCAAGTAATAATTATTCATAGAAAGTGATGAGGACATGAGGAGAAATCTTATGAAATGAAGCAGCAATTTAGTATGGTACAACGAGGTTAAAGGCTCCTCAGGGTAAAGTCCTGTGCAGTGACAGAAGCTTAATAAAAAAAAAAAATTAAATCATCTTTACCCTAAATTTTACTCCAAGTTTGGGCTAAAAGCCCCAAATCCCATGTCACCTTTGTATTTTATGGATTTTATTCTAAACATTTAATTATTATTTAAATATATTATTATTTTACTTTATATATATATTACAAATTGTGTCAGGGTATATATCCCATATATATATATATATATATATATATATATATATATATATATATATATATATATATATATATATATATATATATATATATATATATATATATATGGGATATATACCCTGACACAATTTGTAATATATATATATATATATATATATATATATACATTCTTACAAATTATGTTGCTTTATAAATATATATAAAAATATATTCTTTAAATTATGTTCCTTAAAAGAATAGTTCACTCATTTACTCACCCTCATGCCATCTCAGATGTGTATGACTTTCTTTCTTCTGCTGAACACAAACTAATATTTTCAGAAGAATATTTCAGCTCTGTTGGTCTTCACAAAGCAAATGAATGGGTACCAAACATTTTTAGCTCCAAAAGCACATAAAGGCAGCACAAAAGTAATCCATAAAAGTGATCCATACGACTTCAGTGGTTAAATCCATATTTTCAGAAGTGATATGATAGGTGTGGGTGAAAAACAGATCAATACTTAAGTCCTTTTTTGCTATCTCCACTTTCACGTTCTACTTTTGTTTTTGGCCATTCACATTTTCCGTATGGGCCACCTACTGGGCAGGGAGGAGAATTTATAGTTAAAATTCTGTCATCATTTCCTCACCCTCATGTATTTCTAAACCCATATGACTTTCTTTCTTTTGAAAAACACAAAAGGAGAAACACAATAGGCAGAATGTTCAGTCTCAGTCACCATTCACTTTCATTGTTTGGAAAAAAAGATGCAATGAAAGTAAATGGTGACTAAGGCTGACAATTCTTTCTATAATCTCCTTTTGTGTTCCACTCAAGAAAAAGAGTACTGGTAATTCAGGCTTGGAACAACATGAGGGTGAGTGAACACAACAGTGACATAATCTAAATTTTTTTGGTAAACAATTCCTTTAAAGGAAGCTTTTAACCCTGTTCTACCCTACTGTTATCTGTCCCTATATACTCTGGGAAAAAGGGCTGTCGCTGGGAGTGGTACCCTCAAGGCGAACTTTTCTGTAAATCTAATATTTATAAATCATTTTGGGTACATAAATGCACACTAAGGGCCTATTGTGTACCTTTCAATGTATATTTATATGTTTAGTTCCTTTTGGGAACAAAATATACCTTTTTGTCTCCATAAGGGTGCAATATGTTCCCCAAAACAAGGGTACCACCCCAATGACAGCATTGTACCTAAAACAGTACTATTTTGTCTGATAGTGCATGAGCAGTAGGGACAGAACCAAAGATGTTGACTGACTATGAAACTGACCCTGCATCATACTGAAGATAATTTACATATATTGTGTTCAAATGAAATTCAATATCGTTTTGTAAATTTTGCAGCTTTTAAGCACTGGGATAAAAGTGCTGAGTGCTGAACAAAGGCTTCAGTAATAAAAGACCTATCTTTGATTTCTCAGCCATCCCAAATCCTTTCTCCATCTCTGTATTTCTGCAATTATTCCTTGTTTGCTTTGAACACCCACTGCTTTTTTTTTCACAGAAAAGTAAAAAATAAAAATAAAATAAGAATGCATTTAAATTCTCACTGTATTCTTCTTTAAATATTTAGCTGACATTGAATTCCAATTACAAACATCATTTCAATTCGACTCACCACCCCGGAGTCTTTATCTACACAAATAAATCCTACTCCAAACCTCCCCTGGACCACAAAAGCAGCCACACACATTATCTGACGCCGCACACAAGGATCACACTGTATAAACTTCTATTAAAAGACCCTGAAGCATGATAACACTTGACCATACCACCTCCCAACACACAGTTTTCCAACCCTCCATCTTCTCTTTCTCTCTCTCCTGCCTCTGCATTTACTATAATCCCCACCATCTCTTATTCCTCCTCTGCCTCTATAACTATCTCGTTCTCTCTCCATAACCTCTTTTTATCAGTGGAGTGTGAATAGAGCTAATTACGGAGACAAGGCAGACGATTGTTATTCCACCTCTTTTGTCTCTAGCAGAACCCTTGCACGGTCACACAAGAATTCTCTTGTTAGCTAGCTTTTTACTTCTTTTTTTTTTCTGCAGCAATGTACTGTGTATTTGAGATCTTTTGAGGATTACATTTGATTTTTTTCACCTTAAAAGGACCTTGCACAAATAGAACAAGTTTAACACAATATGGAGGCAAATTACTTGAAGGTAGCTGAGGTAACACTTTTGAAGAAGTGTAAAAGTCTGTGGCAACTGTAACTCTTTTTTTAAAGCTGTGTTTAAAGTGTGTATTTTTTTCAATGTTAAAATACTTCCTATCACATCTTACAGTTTTTCTCAATCACTTTGGCTCAATTCTCGAATGAGTATAATTTTTTTTTTTCAAAACAATAAGTTCAAATCTCTGAACAATTAGTTTCTTGTTCACACCAGATTTGAATTTCTTATTCATTTAAGCAAACTGCACATGTTTTGGCACATGTGTGCAAAAGAGTAAGTACAATTGTCTACATTTTGCACAATAACTAAATGCACATGGCTTGCTGATCAAAACTGATGAGTTGATACGCTTCATAATTTCTAAACATTCTTTCATCGTGTGAGCCATCACATGCAAAATTATCTATTCATTTATCAAAATCTGTCAGACATACATGTATATTCCATAAATATCTATGACATGGAATGTATGTGATGTCTGCTAAATCTCTGGCCAGACCAACAAGAGCAACAGGATGTCCACCATGAAGATGGGAACTTGTAGTGTTACGTACTGTGAGGAGTTTTACAGAACTACCGCAGGTTTTTTAATTGTTTATTATTATTTTTTAAATTTTTTTTCTGCATGGATGTCATTTTGTGGCAATTTTCTGTTCACTATATATGACTTTACATGTAAGAAATGTGTAAAAATGGACAAGCAAATGTGAATTTTCTGTTTACATGTAACACATTGCTACAAAAATAAATTTACTGTATACAAATGTGCATATCCTTTTTCTGTGTACTACAGATTTGTACAATATTGACTTTTACCTACAGTTGACATCAGTATCTAAAAAGCTCAGTGTGATATACAATAGCATTCAGCAAGACAAAACTGACATTCTTGTATAGTACAGTAAGCAGTCAGTGTCAACAAAAATGTAGAATAAAAATGAAATTTGTCTATAACAAACATTTCCAGAGTTGACTGCCATGGTGAAAAAACATCTAAACATTTTGACCAGTACGGCTCACACGATGACAACATTTTCTTTTTTTTTTCATTTTGGTGGCACTGGCCAATTTATTGACACAATAACTAGGTTTTGAAGCATGAATTAAATGTTTTGGGTGAGTTACTACATTTTGCAGGCATGCAGTAGAGTTGTGATGTCCCATAAAACGGTTGTGACAATAGCACTTACAGTTTAAAGAATTTTAAGACTGTTTAGAAAAATTAGTCAAAGTGATTGAGAAAAACTGTAATATGCAGAAACAACTATAAGTAAGCCATTTGTAAGTTGATTCCCTGCCAAAGTGCAAAATGGCTCTGTGGCACTATCAAAAGTTTGCTCTGATTATTTGAGCATCCTGACCAGCCTGACATAGCAAAATGGCTCAACAAGTGGCGTGAGTTTAAAGCGGCTGGGAGTCCAACCAATGGCAGATAGGGGGAGCGTTCAGCTTAAAAACAATCATTCATTTTACAATTCTGTTTGGTGACGTTAGTGGCGCAAAAACTATAAAACTTCAGGATACATCCAGTCATTTGGTGTGTTAGACATTTTTACACTTAAAATCTCCATGGAAACATTTAGTAACATCAAAAATCTTTAAAAATTTCCATCTCACTGTCCAAATTAATGTTTGCACTTCAAAGGCATAAGTCACTTTCAATCTCTGCTCTAGAGAGTCCTCACACCGTGTAATCTCATTGAACTGTTATTGGGGGAAATGCACCAGGAAAATGTCTGTGCCATATCTGGGAGATGAAAGCACATATTATTTTGTCTCTCTTCTTCAGTATGTAGTGCTAATATGTTTCTTTTTGATGGGAGCAGTCTAAACGTTGCTGTAAAAAGGTATTTACAAGCACTTCGTTCAAGGTGAAAGGGCATTGTGGTCTTGATCACCCTTCTGTCAAGCAGGGTGTAATTTTAGATGCATTCATGAGCCTGTTGGCCCTGGATGGGCAATGAACTTGTTCCTTCTCCTAGATGTACTGTAATTGGTGTGACCCTGTTAAATTATGATCGTCATTACCGAAAACGGAGATGCTTTCATTTGCAAAAAGGCTATGTGATATGGAAATAACATGTCTGCGTGTACATCGATCCCTGCATTCATTGCTTGTTGAAGAGGCTCGGTAGTGCCTATTACGTACTTTAACAGTAAAACGATAACCCCTTCACACGTAACTTCACACTGGCTTTCTCACATCAGCAAACACAATAGACAACAATGCTGCCCATTATTGTCCTCGGTTGTGTCACCAACAGTCAATATTTCAGTTGTAAAAAACCTCATCCTCCGACAACGAAATGCTGTCTGCATGTCGCGCTGACCCTTCCGATGGGGAGATTCTCTGCTCCGGTTGAGGATGCTGTATGTCCAGTGGAGAGTGAGAATGACTGGGGAAATGAGACGGAGGAGGCTGAGATGGCACCAGGGAACTGGTGTCATCTTTAGCTTCCATGTGCATTCTGAGTAGCTGCTGAGGAACACCCAGACTGCCTCCATCCAAGAGGAACTGAGAGAGATAGAGGCCCTCAGGATCTGTGAAGACATCAACATCATCATCATTGCGAGAGCGGAATTTAAAAAGACCAGGAGCACAAAAAGACATTTTTCACTGATAGAATGAGAATTGAACTGCAAGTTAATAAGCCCATTAGTCCAAACTCAATATAGATCTCTGATGTGCTCGAACTAGTGAGTCATCCTATCCCCAACATGTCAACAGAAAGATTTATTTTTTTTTTCCAGTCATTTATTCATGCGCCCAGACCTAAGACTCATCAGTACCAGGTTACAATGTTATGATTGATTTTCACCTGGCTCATCTGCTTAAAGCCATTTGTCATTATTCTCTAGTTATTTCACCACAAGAGCTATCATCCCCTTCATAAAGGAACAACAGTATATTTGTATAAACTGGGACAGATTTTGATGAGCCAGTAAGACATTTTTCAAAAAGACATTATTGTGGCTGTACTCCCCCTCTCTGTCAGGATATTATGATTAAGAGCATTTTGATAGGTACTGAAGGTTAGTCCAGCATCAGTTTCCATTCTGGCTGGTTTATACTGGTTAGTGTTGATGTTGCAAGTGAACCAGGATAGCAATAGCCATAGCTGACTCTTGCTGGTTACAATGGCCAACTAATGTGGTCTTGTTGGTTTAGAAGTTTCAGGATAGTTGCCAATGTTAAACCGGCTGGTCACAGAAAAATAAAATAAAAAACTGTTTAAACCAGTTCAACCAGGTGGTTAGCTGGTATCCTAGACTCTACATTATGGTTAGTCTGGTCTGTTTTGCTTAATTAAAAGGGTTTTCGTCAGCTGATCAGGTTGGGAGACCAGTTGGACTAACTGAAGACCACCTTAACAAGTCTGGTAGGCTGGCTAAACCAACTTTATCAAGCTAAAACCAGCATATCAACGTCCCCAAAATCATAGACTGGTGAACAACAGAGCTAATCATTTAAGCACAGTTAGATCTGTCAGAGACTTGCAATTTCGAGTTGATGCTGTTTTGTGGATATAATGGTAGAGGTATCATTACCTTGTAATGGGATTGTGCTGGCTGTGGCTTGATTTTCAATGTCCTGGGTGGACCAGGCATTCATTGCTGCCTCAGCCAGTGCAAACTGCTCTGCTACTCCTGTGAGAGGCAGCAAGAAATTAATGGTCACAGATGGAGTACCAGAGAAAATCTGTTATTGCCTCTAAGAAATGTGCACTGCATTTCCACCATCTCTATTTTTCTCATTCATATCTTTTTAAAAAGGTGAAACATTTAAATGAACATTGAAGACAATTAAATGATAAAATGTCTGCTCTCCTCACAACAGACATTTATTGTTCACACACTGGCTTCAACGTCAGATAATTCCCAATTATTTACATTGATGCATTTGGCAGGAACATTCTCAATATAAAGTTGGATGGACAGATAGATAGATAGATCAAATCAATAAATAATAAATCAATAGATTATTTTGTCTACTTAACACCTCTCTTTAATGAATGCTTTATGCTTTTTAAGGCAAACAACACTATTTCTATTGCTCATACTGAAGGTTACTCTGGCAAGCACCACGAATTACATACTATTACAGCTAACACTGTATTACATACTGTTGCATGTTTGTTCAGCTGTTGCACTGGATTGAGACCTTGTGCTTTTTTCATGCCAAATTTGTACTAGCATTGTCAGTGACAGTATATGTAAAATAATCAAATGGTGTCTCACCCGCAGCAAACCGTGCTTCTTTGATTTCATCAGTGAGGTGGGAGTAGAACTGCTCATCCTCCTGCAGTGCTGCTCCCACCCCTCCCCAGCCCCCTCCATCTCGAGTCCAGCCACACCAGCCCTGTCCAGATGTCGCCTCCCCTCCCCAACTCTTCCATTCAATCAGGTGGGCGACCCGGCCCTGGGCCATGGCAGTGGGTTTAGTGATGTGGTCTTTAATCGTGGCCAGCAGTCCTGTGGAGATTGGAGGGATTAGAATAAATGCAAATCAAATGAAATTAAAGTAAAGTAAAAGTAAAGAGAGGAAAGGAAATGAAGAGGTGAGGCTAAAGAAGGGAAAAACTGAGAACACTGAAGACTGGATAAATTGTCAGGGAATAAAAGGGACGTGGAGCTTATTCTCTCTTAATTATTAAAAACTGCACAGCCTTTTAAGATTAGCATCAAAGCAAAAAGGACTTCTGGAGAGAAGGATTTCTCCATGGACACATTAAAGGGATAGTTCACCCAAAAACGATTTTGTTCCAAATCTGACATTCTTTCTTTTGTGGAACATAAAAGGAGATGTTAGGTAGAATATTATCCTCAGTCACCATTTACTTTCATCACGTATTTTTTCCAAACAATGAAAGTGAATCGTGATTGACACTAGCATTCTGCCCAATATCTCATTTAGTGCTCCACAGAAGAAAGGAATTAATTCGGGGTCATACATGTTTGGAACAAAACAAGGGTGAGTAAATCATGACCGAATATAAATTTTTTGGGTGAACTATCCCTTTAATTGCATGCTGTCTGCAAGCAAAATTATTGTTAAAAAAGGTTAGTTCATTCAAAAATGAATATTATATTATAGTTTACTCAGTCCCAAACATTCTGCCTAACATCTCCTTTCCTGTTAGACACCAAAAATATTTGGCTTTTAAAGGGATAGTTCACCCAAAATTTAAAATTCTCTCATCATTTACTTACCCTCATGCCATCCCAGATGTGTTAGACTATCTTTCTTAAGCCAAACACAAACCATTTTTTTAGAAAAATATCTCAGCTCTGTAGGTCCATATAATGAAAGTGAATGGTGATCAGATCTTTGTAGCTCCAAAAATCACATAAAGGAAACCTACAAGTATTCCATATGACTCCAGTGTTTAAATCCAAATCTTCAGAAGCGATATGATAGGTGTGGGTGTGAAACAGAACAATATTTATGTCCTTTTTTATTCTAAATCTCCACTTTAACTTACACTTTCAAATGTGAAAGTGAAACTAAACAGGCACCATATGTGACTTTCAGATGTGAAAATGAAAGTGGAGATTTAGAGTAAAAAAGGACTTTCATTTTGATCTGTTTCTCACCCACACCTATTACAACCCCAATTCCGAAAAGGTTGGGACAGTATGAAAAATGCTAATAAAAACAAAAAGGAGTGATTTGTAAATTATATTCACCCTTTGCTATATTGAAAGCTCTACAACTACACATTATATGATGTTTTACCCTGTGAATTTCATTGTTTTTTTAATTTGTTTTTTTTTTTTATGTACAGTCATTTCAAATCAGATGATTGCAACACGCTCCAAAAAAGTTGAGACGGGCAATTTAAGACAAATAACAATTTGATGAGTTGAAATAACAAGGCAATGTGAAACAGGAGATGTTAAACAGGTGAGGAAATCATGTCATAGTATAAAAGGAGCCACCAAAAACAGTCTAGTCCTTCGAGAGCAAGAATCGGTCAAGTCTTGTCAATTTGCCAACAGATGCTTCAGCAAATAATCCAGCACTTTGAGAACAATGTTCCCCAAAGACAAATTGGAAGGATTTTGGGCATTTCACCCTGTACAGTGCACAATATAGTTAAAAGATTCAAGGAATATGGTCAAATCTTGGTTCGTAAAGGGCAAGACGACATTTCTGAATGCGCATGATCTCTGATCCCTCAGACATCACAGTCTTAAAAAACATCATTCATCTGTAATGGATATCATGAACATGGGCTTGGGATTACTTTAGTAAACCTTTGTTAGTCAACACCATTCGCCGCTGCATCCACAGATGCAAGTTAAGACTTTACTATGCAAAGCAGAAGCCATACATCAACACTGTCTCATCTTAGATGGAAAGTAGAACAGTGGAACTGTGTTTTTTGGTCTGAAGAGTCCACATTTCAAAAAGTTTTTGAAAAACAAAGCCGTCATGTTCTCCAGGCCAAAGAGGAAAAGGGCCATCCAAGCTATTATCAGCGTCAGGTCCAAAAGCCAGTGTCTGTATGGGCCAGGGGTGTGTCAGCGCCCATGGCATGGGTAAATTGCACATCTGTGAGAACACTATGAATGCAGACAGATATGTACAAATTTTGGAGCAACATTTACTTCCATCCAGCACCGTCTTTTCCAGGGACGACCTGGAATTTTCAGCAGGACAACTTCAAATCACATACTGCTACTACATAATTGCATGGCCGTGTAAGCAGAGAGTGTGGGGCTAGATTGGCCTGCCTGCAGTCCTGACCTGTCTCCAATTAAGAATGTGTGGTGCATTATGAAGCACACCACATGGCAATTGTGCAGCTAAAGAGCTACATAATGGATGATTGGGGGAAAATTCCACTTTTTAAACTTAACAAACTTGTGTATTCAGTGCCCAAATGCTTAATAAGTGTTATTAGAAGAAATGGTGATGTTTCACAGTGGAAAACATTCGACTGTCCAAACTTTTTTGGAGTGTGTTGCAATCATCTGATTTGAAATTACTGTACATTTAAAAAAAAAAAAAAAAATTCACAAGGTAAAACATCATATAATGTTTAGTTATAGTGCTTTCAATATAGCAAAGGGTGAAAATAATTTACAAATCACTCCTTTTTGTTTTTATTAGCATTTTTCATACTGTCCCAATTTTTTTGGAACTGGGGTTGTATATTGCTTTTGAAGATATGGATTTAAACACTGGAGTCTTATGGATTACTTTTATATTTACTTTTATATTTATATGTGATTTTTGGAGCTACATTACAAATGTTTCACTTGCATTGCATGGACCTACAGAGATGAGAGATTCTTCTAAAAATATTAATTTGTGTTATGCTGAAGAAAGAAAGTCATACACATCTGGAATGTTGTAAATTATGAGAAAATTTTCATTTTTGGGTGAACTATCCCTTTAAGGCCTTACACTAACCTAATACTGGATGTGGCAACGCTTTACTTTCATCATGAAACATGTAAAAATGAATCTCTCTAAAAATAGCACTTTCCCCCCATGCACTTAATTCTTTCAAATATATTTGTCTTATTTTATTAAAAATGAACATTTCGGTCAATCAGAGATTTGTCAGTCCTTTGCAATATACATATTCATTGGCTGGTGACTGCATTTATAATTATACTGAAACGATAAAATAGAATAGAAATAGAATAGAACATTTCTTTGGAAAAAGCTTAGCAAGCCATAACACATTATGAGTCTCTGTAATTAACTTCCTAAAGAGGGTGGGCCTGAATATGTCAAGCAAATAAAAAGAAAAGAAAACAGGTGGCTAAGAGGCACTTGTGGCTAAGAGGCAGAGAGAGAGAGAGAGAGAGAGAGAGAGAGAGAGAGAGAGAGAGAGAGAGAGTGCTGTTCATAAATGAGATATGCAGGCAGAGGGAAATTACATTAGCAGGCTGTAGAGGTCAACTGCTCTTCTGATTCAGATGAATGATTCTGAATGATAACAAAACATAGCAAACATAACACACTGTGTCTGACATGCACTATGTTTTTCCTCACCCAGCAGGGAGGATGTAGCCAGTTCTCCAATGTCATACCCACTGCTGCTCCTTTTATCTGACATGCTCCCATTGTTGGCCTGATGGTTACCCTGAATGACAAGAGAAGCAATTCATGTGACAAACCTTTAAAGTGATCACATTTCCAAGCAAGAGAGTGAATCATAGGTGCTAATTACACCTAACAAGATGCTTTTCATAGATCTTACACATCCAGTTTGGGTGTGAAAGCACTCTCATGTATAATTTGAAATGTATTTATCTTCATAGACTGTCGCAGGGTGAATACTGAATGAAAGGGAGTTTTTTGAATTATTGAAATGATTATAAACTGGCCTATTCATTTGGTGTCATGTTACAAGGTCTGTGTTGTAACTCTCCTACTTTTGACTTTGGCTTTGTGAGGAAAAACATGCACACACCTTAAAAATGGGCTGTCCCTCAGCATAGATCTGAAGCTCTTCCATGGGGTGTTGCTGGCCATTCTGAAGCTCTGTAAGGACACAAATATACTGCTGCTATTTACCTGTAAATCACTGAATTTATAAATTCGGTGGGATTGAAATGTCCATTTGTGAAACTGTTTCTATTTTGAATTTTATTACAGTTTTTCCATTACAAATTAAAGTATCAGCAGAACAATTGTGTTCACAAAAGTTAACATAAATTTGCAAATTTCTTAGTATTTGGTTTGTCCATTGGTTTGTGGCATTTTAGTTTTTATGTGAATAAACATTATTTGTACTTCAGACCTTTGTTTTGTTGGACAGGAATACCTAGCTTTAAAGCACGTGACCCATATTTGGCTTTTGTCCATTGAAAATGTGTAAAATTTAACAATATTCGCATTAAGCCACGTAACCATACAGGGTCATACGTTGCCCCCTTGGGACCCCACCCCCACCCCAGAACAGCCCCTGGTTGGTTGCAAGGCTGCTCTGGATGGTTGCTAGGGCAAGACTAGGAAGTTTCCAAGGGGATATTGGAAGACTGCTTGCTTTCAATTGAGTCAGAAGAGTCCACACCCATATCTCTATGACTTTCTGAACTGGAGATATGATACCACCGATTCCCTGTCAATGTTAAGTCTATGGGATTTTTCGCCTGATGAACAGGTGAACATTATTTGCCCGATTGCTTATAAAATTATTGCACAGTCTTTAACGAGCCGGTTAATTTGACAACTCATTCACGGGTATACCACAAACGGTACAATAATACAATTTATCATTTTTAGACTCACACCACTGACAAATAATACAAGGGGTGCTGAAGTCATGTGATTTTAAAAGTAGATTTACTTATTACTGTGTACAAATAAAATAATGAGGCTAAGATTATTATTTTTTTAGCTTTAGTTTTGCTCCATAATCATAGGCGAAAATTTTTATTTTTACCTCCCTCTACAAAACAAACTTTATTCACTAAATATTGATCCATGGCATTTCATATTTTGGCTTTCATCATAATTTATGTTTACCTTTTTAAAGAAAAAGTATTAACAAAATCAAACATTTCAGCTGGGGACATTTCTGAAATTAGTTTGACATGGAATAACCTATATACTTTCATGTCCATACATGTATGTAGTGTGTGAGCAAGTGTGCGTCTGCATGTTGCAGTGTGCCTCTCTGAGTTTGAACTGAAGTGGATGGACAAGGACTCACTCCTGTTGCTCTAATGTTTCCATGGCAACAAGAGATTGTCTTGACAACACCTCCCTGAGGATCCCTAGTGCGCGAGAGCACATGTTCGTCACCGGCTGCATCTCACTGAGGCGTGACCTCAAAGAGGACAGCTAATCTCGACCTGTGGAGCCTCTGGACCCTGCCAGTGTGTTATTGAATGGATAATTTGTTAATAGGTATCAACTGACAATGTGTGACCTTTACAATGCCACTCGTCGTGCCGGTTTGCCCCACTAAAACCCACCTCCCATTTACCAGTGTGAAACTCCATCCATGTCACAAATGTATTATACATCAGTTTTGACCCTGGCATTTGGCACGCAGTGCTCCGCCTTAGCTACGGTGTCCCTGAACTTTGTACGCTCCCACGGAGCTCAGACAAACAAACACTGTCCCCACTTCCTGGGATTTACAAATCATACATTTCATAGCAACCCTGCTGCTTGCCATTTCCTTGGAGGACATCTTGAACTAATTTGTAAAATCTGTGACTACATCTTTTTTGCACCTAGATTGAACTGACTCTCAGAGCCTTAAAATCCACAATATAACATAATAATCTCCCTAAATCCCTACCTCAGCCATTATTCACTTTCATTCTATCTTTTATCTTTACAATAAAAATGAATTGTGACTGAGGCTATTATTCTGCTTAACATGTCCTTTTGTGTTCCTCTGAAGAAAAGGCCATTAAATGACATGAGGGTGAGTAAATGATGATATAGTCTTAATTTTTGGTGAACTACTCCTTTAAGTATAGGGCCGGGCGCTCTAAGAAACGTAATTTATGTCTGAGCTTTTCAGAATCTGGTCTGCTACTTAAGCACCAACATTCACTGCTCTTAACTGAAATCTAAAGGTGTAATATTTTTGTGCTGAATAAGTGATAAAAGCTAATTAAATCAATCAGTGTAGGAGGACAGTCATTATACAATCAGGTGTGCAGTACACACAAACAAGCAGCAAAATTGTAGCTGTAATTTGCTGTTACTACCCAGAAATAAACACTTTTTCAATCTAATCAGTATCATACAACACAAAGGCTGCACATATGCACTGTACTTTTTTTCAGTCACCTCAACATAAACATACAGTATACAGTATGCTGATTTTGTATATCTAAGCAACATATGTGAATATTTAATTGTGACTAGTGCATGCACTATGGGGGCTATTATGGTAATGCTATCCTTGATGTAAACGGACAAACAGGTGGATAAAGAGATAGAGTGAGGGCTGGATGGACCAACAGGTAGGCTGATGGACACAGGACGGACAGAGAACATCACTCAGACAAGATTGAGAGACAGATAAACTCAGAGACAACCAGGAAGAAACTGACCTTGGTGACCTTTGCAGAGGCAGGAGCCCATGTTCAACAGCTTAGCAGTTATCTGTTCACCATGCTGAGCTGACTGAGAGTGGGGTGGTGGGGAAAAATGAGCAAAACAGAGAGAGAGAGTTAGTGTGTGCTAGAAAAAGGGGATATGGAGCAGGCAGAGGGAGCCAAGTAAATGATAGATGTGGGAAAAGAGAGAAGGAACAAGACTGGTCCAGGAAAAGGAGAAACAAGATCGGGTGTCTATCCGGAACACTGAAGCACTGTTTCACTTGTGGGTATGGAAGTGAGGACAGGGAAAGAGAGAGAGAGAGAGAGAGAGAGAGAGAGAGAGAGAGAGAGAGAGAGAGAGAGAGTAAATGGGGAAAACAGTACAGTGATGCCTGCATAGTGTCCCTCCCCTAAACTCCTCTCTTCTCCTCCCCATTTTCTACCTCAGCTCCACACTTCCACACTCTCTGCATACTGAAATTGCAACCTTTTATTGAAGTTATAAAGCCGAAAATTAGTGTGTAATTGTCAGAGTAGGAATAAGGGAGCGTAAAATAAAGATTGATGGATAGATAATAGATATAGAGCGATAAAGGGAAGATAAATGTGCATGAGTGTGATTAGATTTGTTCAGGTGGCTGAAATTTCCAGAGCATCATTAAACATTTTCCTTAAAGGGAAAGTTCACCCAAAGATGAAAGTTCTGTCATCATTTTGCTCACCTTTATGTCGTTGCAAAGGCATTTGACATAATTTCTTCCGTGGAACACTTAAGGAGTGATTAAACATAATCTTAGCGATTCGGCCACTATTCAGGAAGAAATAGTTGTTATTGTATAGAACAAAGGTGCAATGAAAGCAAATGGTGTCTCCGGCCAACATTCTGCCTGACATCTCCTTTTGGGTTCCACGGAAGAAGAAAAAAAGCTATAAGTTTGGAACAACAAAAGGGTGAGTAAATGATGACAGAGCCTTAATTTTGTGGGTAAACCATATGTGCAACAATAGTTTACTTGTAATGCTTATGCAAATGTGTTTGAACTATTAACTTCAATGTGGCCTATGTTTATTCTTTAATATTGTCTATTTATTGCAAGGTATGTACAGTGTCTATTTTGTAAATGTGTATCTATCTACTACCTCAAAACAAACTAAAACAAAACACATATATGCCAGGCTTGCCAGCACTGTCATGAAAACAAGGATAGTTGTAAAAGAGCTCGTGACTAGTTTGAATGAAGCTTTGTGCTGCCCTCCAGTGCCACAAAGAAAAAGGTGCAAGCAAAAGCACGCTTAATGTAAAAGGAATAGTTCACCCAAAAATTAAAATTCTCTCATCGTTTACTCACCCTCATGCCATCCCAAATGTGTATGACATTCTTTCTTCTGTAGAACACAAACAAAGATTTTTTTTAAAGAATATCTAGGCTCTGAAGGTCCATTCAATGCAAGTGAATGGTGACCAAAACTTTAAAGCTCCTCTCGTGAACATGCATAGGATGGCTGGTGAAAGTGTAGATATAGAGTAAAAAAAGGACTTAAATATTTATCTGTTTCTCACCCACACCTATCATATCACTTCAGAAGACATGGAATTAACCACTGGAGTTGTAAAGTTCTGGTCACCATTCACTTGCATTGTATGGACACAGAGCTGAGATATCCTTGTAGAAATCTTCGTTTGTGTTCTGTAGAAGAAAGAAAGTCATACACATCTGGGATGGCATGTGAGTAAATGATGAGACAATTTTCATTTTTGGGTGAACTATCCCTTTAAAGATAACCTTCTTTATAGCTTTTGCTAGTTGCTTTAAACTCTATATTTACAGCGGAGTATTAAAAAATATTTGTTATAAAATGTGAATTTTGGGGTCATTGATTTGTACAGTGCATCTTGAGCAGATGGAGAGTAAGAGTATTCCTTAAGGGCACAACAGAAGAGGGCTGAGAAAGTGCTGAGAATTATCTGAGCATGGGTCTTCCAGAAATTATGGTGCTGAGCTCCCAAAAGTAATAAATTATAAAATTGCTTATAATCTTATCAAATCTTAAAACTGAAATGTAGTAATATGTGAATATTACTATTATCTTTTACATTTACATCTGAATCATATTATTTTTGTCTCCGTTAAACTCTAACGAGCAAGCGAGCATGCGCATCCACGTCAATCAAACCGACCGCAATGGAGAAAGGGAGCGTAATCACTTACATCATACCACGATTTCAGTTTCAATGTAATCAATTGTGCAGCTTTCATGGATATCAGACTGAAGTCTCAGCAGTCAAGGTGTGCCGGTTTTTAAAGTGTTTTCTCCTGTTCATGTAAACGCATAATACAGTGAGCACCGGGATGAGTCTTTTCAGGACGAGAGTGAAATCAGTGAAAAAACTATTTTAAAAACTATAATATTAAAATACTTAAATGTATATAATCAGTGACAGTGTACAAGCTACTGTATCTAACATAATTATGTATTTTTCAGCTGGGCAGAATTATTAACATTTCTATTCTCGTGTCACTATTGCCCTCTGCTGGGCTGATTTTTTTGTCCCACTCCATCCCCTATGGATCATTTTACTCTTTAATGATGAGCATTTTTCGTTAAGTTTTACAAGTAAAGGAACTGTTTCACATATGTCCTGAAAGTAATAATAATAATAATAATACATTTAAACTTAACTTCTGATGATTCAGGCTTTGTTCAAAGTTTTGTGAGAGTAAAGAATCGTTGTAAAGCAAACCAAATCCTTACGCCCTTTGTCATTTAATTTTTCTGAAAAACATATTTTAATAAAATGCAGGAAATAAGATTACATTGTTATCCGATTAATCGATTAATCGTAGAAATAATCGAAGATTAATCGATTATCAAAATAATCGTTAGTTGTAGCCCTAGTCACAACCTGATTGGACAGCATATATTTTGCAACGGAACTTGCCAAACATCCAAAACAATGCTGGCTGCTGGGCGAAATGCGCTTGTTAGATTTATATATGTGTATATATGGTGGTATTTTTACCAGCTGAGAACAAACGAAGGGCTAATAAAATGTGTAAAGGAGTCAAAACAGTGCCAGGAATTCCTCCGTTGCACACACAAACGAAGATATGCTGTACGGACGGCTGACGGCAGTTCCGACGCCTGTCCCGAACTGTAATGGGCAACATAGCTCCTATGATGAGAAGAACCAGGTATGCTTGAGGTCAGTATTAGGCAAATTACTTCCTGTTTTTGGTCTGTTTAGATGTCTTTGGTCCATGTTGCATTCATATATCAGTCGAACCGAACCAGAGTTCATTTGGAAGCGGACCGAGACCCATTATTCAGGGAGTCTCGGTCCGCTTGTTTGGTGCGCACCAAGGTTCGGATGGCAGCGTTCATACTTGTTCAAATGAACCGCACTAACAGAGCAATCGCACCAGAGTTCATTTTAATCGAACCAAACCTGCCAAGTGTGAACACACCCTTACTGGTTACTTTGTTCACGCCAGTTTTGCCATTAAGAACTGAACTGGACCAGGGAACAAGCGCAATTGAAAAGAATCATCATCGTTATCAGCTTCGAGGTGAGGCACATACTAGCTATGTTATAAAGAAGTTATATTGTTATGTAACTATAAAATTAATGCATTTAAAATAAGAATACAATATTAATAACATGGAAAAATAAATTAAATGTATAATAAAGTATCTGCAAAAAACAACAACAAATGTAAGCCAGCACATTCCCAGCCTTGCTGGGAAACTAGTGACTAAAAAGAAGCATCATACTGCATAAGTGTTGATCAAAATAAAAGGTATAATTAAGAAAACCAGATCTATAGGAGATACCATATGAGATAACTGATAGAAACAGTTAGGTGAAATAGTGTAATAATAAATAATTATTATTCTTACACAATATTCAATATATTTGTGTCATGACTACAAAGTGGAAAAAAATCCCCAACAATATGAGGATCTAAGGGGAAATCCCCCCTTCAGAAATTAATTGCAGGCCCTTATATAATACATAGTGCATTTCATATGATTTCAGTTGTAATGCTGAGGGAAATGGTAGTCAAGTGAGATCAATTCCTCTGCCGGTTTGCCAGCAAGCAAGTTAGTACCCCACCATCTTACTTTTAGGAGAGTGCCAGGCAAAAGTGAAAGAAAAGAGTAGAAGAGAAGAATTTTAGAAGAGAGTAAGAAGAGTGATGTAAAGAGTATGACTAAGGGCAGGTAGCAATAGTTCCAATATTCAGTCATTGTTTGTATATGTTTTAGTTCACTTTTATGCCACAATGTCATCTACTGTATACAGTGTAGAAAAGAATAAACTCATATGCAACAGAAGACAATTAAATATGATCAACTTTACTTGTGTATCAGAATTTTATTGAGACATATTCAACAGAGTATGATATACCATGATAGTTCACAACATTCACCATGGTCAAAATACATAACATCTAGATTGTCCCTGTTTTCTAATTCATAGTTAAGTAATATGTGAAATTTCAATGACATTTTTACCACTGTCCCCGTTTTTCATTTCAGAAATCTGGTCACCTTACCCTATTAGAGCTTAAAAGCATATTTACTTAAGTGGTAACATTTCTTGGGCAATGGATGGTACTGTTTCAGTGTAACTGAGGGGTCAAAATACAAGTTTTATTGTAACAAAGATTTTGTTTATTGTAGCAAAAAATAATAATTCAAAGCATTCACAGATTTAGCTGTACAGTACATTGCCTCAGTTATTAAGTATCATAAAAGAAAATGTCTCAGACAACAAATACTTTTTTTAAGCACTCACTTTGTTTCACATGTCTCAGAGCATATAGAACAGACATGGACACATGTCTGAACTTGTGGCCTCAAAAAGAAAATCTTTTCACTCTCTTTGTCTCTTGTTAACCTGTAATTCAGTAAGCAAATTGTTTTTTACTGACATCACCTCAGTCATGTTCTTGCACATGGGAAAACTCTGTTATAATGACCCAGCAAGAAGAGTGTCCTGATGCTTGTCCATTTGAACGTTACTTTTGTCTAAACTTCTCTTACTTCAGATAAAAAGCAAATACACGTAAATAATATAGCTTTTAACATTAGCAAAGGCAATGGAGGTAATGATACTTTAGCTTGGGGAAAGCCTGAGACCCTGTGGTGATATAATGCACCTACACTGTGTGCTCATTTGACTTCATCTGTTTTGACCACGAGGTTCCTCAAACACTAAATGTGGGACTTGATTTACGTGGATTTTGGTCACAACTGTTCTATGTGAAGAAGTTACAATTTACACAAACTATACCATGTCAAAAAAAAAAAAAAAAAAAAAAGTGGATTTTTCTGTTCCTTTTTGAGGGTGTACTTGTGTGTCTGACTTTTGTAGGAACATACATTTCCATTTTGCATTGAACAAGCCATTCATTTTTCCACTTACACCTTCACAATGGCTGTGTCTATTTCTCAACTTTCTCACAGCATTGACATCACAACATATTACTTCCATCTAAGAGAAAAAATTTAGAACTGAAGTATTATGTGCACTTAACAATACAGGAAGATGACTGGCAGAACATGAAAGGAAATTAAAGAAACAGTTCACCCGAACAATGTAAATTCTGTCATAAATTACTTGCATTAATGTTGTTCCAAACCTGTAAAAAATTCTGTCTTCCCCTCCAGTGAGTTGTTACAATAACTTGATTATCACTGTGACTGGATCATTCAGTCACTGATTATTTGTGGTTTGTGAATAAACCTGTGGCACGCAGAGCCTGTTTTTTTCCAATCGTACCCAAACCTGTTTTCACTCTTTACACTTTAAAGAGTTGTAAACACATATCCTCAGCTGCTAGTGGTTCTGACGCTGCCTTTCTCTGTAGCCAACATGAAATTCATCATCAGTGCAGCCTTAAAGGAACAGAAACATGAACATTTGCTGATAATTTACTCACCCACAGGCCATCCAAGATGTATCTGAGTTTCTTTCTTCATCAAAACATAATTTAAGATTTTTAGGATTTCATTTCAGGCCTCCTCCTCTAAACAATTCAAGTGAATGTACTCCATTTTTTGACGGTCCAAAATGCATATTTAGGGTGCATCAAAGTAATCCACACGACTCCAGTCGACAAATAAAGTTCTTCTGAACTCAAACGATTGATTATTTTTAGAAACAAAATAATACTTATATAATTTTTAACTACAAATGTTTGCTTCCGTACATCTCTGTGACGTGCGCTCATGAGAGGGATGATGTAAGCTCGTTGGTAAGGTCACGTGTCACGTGGAGGAGGAGGCAGGAAGCGTGTGAAATTGTCGTAGGCTAATGATTCAAAGGCACAGTTTCAGTCTTCCTCTTTTACAGTTTATGAGTGTGGAAGACATTCCAGCCATTGTTGTTGTTCCTTTAAAAGCTAGTCAAAAAACCAAGAACTACCTGGTGTTTTGAGGTTCAGCGAGTATCTCATGTAAACACACAAACACCCGTTATTATATTTATTCCATGGATAATGTCGACCGTACAATTAATTGTTTTCTACAAAGAAGGTTAGATGGATGGATAATTGGCAGGAAAATGTCTCTGTCTCTCTGTCCGTTTGTCCGTCTGTCCATCTCTCTCTGTCTGTTTGTCCATCTGTCCATCCATCCTTCTATCCATCTATCCATCTATCTCTCTGTCTGTCTGTCCATCCGTCTATCTGTCTGTCTGTCTGTCTGTCTGTCTGTCCATCTCTCTGTCTGTCTGTCTGCCCGTCCACCTATCAATCAATCTATCTATCTATCTATCTATCTACTGTCTACCTGTCTGTCCGTCCATCCTTCTATCCATCTATCTGTCTGTCTGTCCATCTATCCGTCTATCTATCTACTGTCTGTTCACTTTGGTTCTCAAAAAAAAAAAAAAAAAAAAAAAACTTGCATTTGGATCCCCAGTCACTCACTTCTTCAACATTTCCACAAGCTGAAGCTCCATAGAGAAAAACATAACTCTACTGTGATTTTATTTTTGGTTGCTGACTTTGGAGGTCTTTGGCTTAGTGTTCTCCTCTTTGTCTCTATTCAGTTTACATATTTCTGTCACCATAAATAACATAACTAAAGCAATTATCCATTTTATGAGTGTGTCAGTGGTAATTACCTTGGAGAGGCTGGATTGAACACATTACTATGTGAAAAACAAAAGGTTTACTCCTTTAAGAAAAATTAATAATAACTTTTTTTAAATGAAAAGGTTTTAAAAATAAGAAAAATATTAATTTAGAGTAGTAAAAAAACGTTAAAAAAACGTAAAACAAAAAACAAAAAAAAACTTGCACCCCTGTAAGACATGTAACAGATGACATGGATGGAATTGGTATGAAAAATTATTTGAAATGAGAATAGCCACGATAAAAGTCTTCTGGACTTTTGAGGCAACTGCAGATAATAATATAGAGGTAACACTTTACAATAATGTTCCATTTGTTTACATTATAAATGTACCCGGACATACGGGTATGAAAGGAGCTGGTATGCAACCACTCATTCAGATTTTCTCTTAGGAGCCGAACGGTCATGCTCACTGAGCTGAATTCCCACGACTGTTCATTCACCTCTGCTGGATCTGACGGCGCATTTCAGCGGCATCTCCCTCCTCTGCACTGGTGCACTGCAGAGAATGCCCCTGGGTGCTACGGCAGAAATAAAAAGAGTATATTTCTTTAAAAGAGTATATTTCTCTAAAAGAGTATATATCTCTAAAAGAGCTGCACACACGGAACGTCTTTTTAAAGACACGTCTTTTTAAAGATGCCTTTCCTTTGTGTGTTATTCCTGGTTGCGCTCGTTATCTCTCGCCTTCTGACGGTCACAATCACTGTCTTTTGTGTCTGGGCACTGCTCACGCGGAGACAGCGTTCGTGGATGGGTCATATACTCATTGCGAGAACATGTCCATGGCAACGATGCGGTCGCGGCTTACCTTCGTAAGAAAGTAAGCCACCCCAGAGGCTCTCCGCCTCGGTCCTTCTACCCACGGGTATGAGGCCAGCGCAGCTAGCACTGGGGGCGATTTGGGGACCCCAATGGGACCGCCTCCGCCGGGTATCCCCCCACGGACCTCCCATTCCCCAGCACGCTCGTCTGCCCCGATCGGGCTTCTGGATGAGTCCGCTGGCTCATCTCACGGCGAGTTCGACCTCTTATTCAGAGCCCGTGAAAGTGATGAGCTCCCGAGCGCAGCATCGGAAGCGGGCTCGTCCAGTCGGACGCGGAAGCCTCAGCTGGGCTCCTCCCTTCAGGTGCGGTCGCCCAGTCACAGGCTGATGCGGAGATGACGACATGCTTTCCCGGGCAGCCACGAGTGTCGGGCTAGAGTGGAACCCTCCGCCCTCCCCTGAACCCTCGCAGCTCTATGATTGGTTCCTGGGCTTGCGGCACTGCTCAAAGCCACACCCTGCCCCCATTCCTTTCTTCCCGGAAGTGCATGAAGAGCTGACAATGTCGTGGGAGGCACTTTTTACTGCCCGGTCCCGATCTTTCAGCTTCCCCGCCCTCACTACCCTCGATGGTGGGGCGGCCAAGGGCTATTCGGCAATCCCCCAGTGGATAAAGGCGTGGCGCCCAAAGCTCCCGTCCAAGGCCTGTAGGTTTATGTCATCTCTGACGGCCAAGGCCTACGGTGCCGCTGGACAAGCCGCCTCCGCCCTGCACACCATGGCTCTCCTGCAAGTCTGCCAAGGCGCTAAAGGAACTGCACGAGGGTAGTTCCACCCTGGGATTGATGCAGGAGCTGCGCTCAGCGACCGACCTCGCTCTCCGGGCGACGAAGGTCACGGTGCAGTCTCTCGGGCAGGCGATGTCCACCTTGGTGGTCCAGGAGCGCCACCTTTGGCTCAACCTGGTTGAGATGGGAGAGGCCGACAAGGCACGGTTCCTTGCTGCCCCCATTTCCCAAGTTGGCCAGTCCAGCAACACTGAGGACTTTGCCCAGCAGTTCTCAGTGGTGAAGCAGCAGACCGAGGTTATCTGGCACATCCTGCCCCAGCGCGGCTCAAGATGCCGCACCCCGTCTGCTCATCGCTAAGGGCGTCCCCCTGTGGTGACTGCACCGGCTCCGCCGCAGCCCGCCCCTGCGGCCCGGCCCCAGCGTGGAGCCCACTGCAGGAAGCAGACCCACCTGTCTCGCGGCCACCAAGAACCCGCGAAAGGCTTCAAAGCGCCCCTGAGACGGGCGACCCAGGGACGACGAAACCCGCTGCTCTGGAGCTGGTAAGCAGACCACTCCATCCCCCGGTCAAGGGCCGGGAGGAGAATCTTTTGTTACCTTTGCATTTAATTGCGTTGCATGCCCAAGTGGCTGCAGTACCCAAGAGTTCAGCAAGAGTGGTTTCCTTGTTCCCTGGATCACATATCCGGTGTGCACGGCCGTCATCACGACCACCATCCACCTCTCTATTTGGCAGGTTTGGCACTCCAGCGGCGGTCTCCCCACCCCTGAGCGCCCAGCTGTGGCACAAATCCGTCCCCGATGTGACAGTCTCCATGGGTCACGAGGACAGCCTCTTCCTCCCCCGTCCCAGGCTGTTCTGGGGGTGGTCACAAGGAGCCAGGTAAGTACTTGGATGTCCCTGAACTCAGCACGGCCATGACACGGTGTGGCACCTCAGGCTCCGCCCCGCTGCGAGGCCCCACCTGCCGGTACGTCTGACAAGTTTGTCCCTCCGGCCGAGATGAAGAAGGGGTTTTACAGCCCCTACTTCATTGTACCGAAAAAAGGCAGTGGGTTGCGGCCAATCTTGGACCTGCAAGTACTGAACCGGGCTTTACACAGACTCCCATCCTAGATGCTGATGCAAAGACGCACTCTAGCGAGCGTCCGGCATCAAGATTGGTTCGCGGCGGTAGACCTGAAGGACGTGTACTTCCACGTCTCGATTCTACCTCGATACACACCCTTCCTGCAGTTTGCATTCGAGGGTCTGGCTTATCAGTATAAGGTCCTCCCTTCCGGTCTGTCCTTGTCCCCTCGCGTCTTCATGAAGGTCGCAGAGGCAGCCCTTGCCCCGCTAAGGGAATTGGGCATTCGCATCCTCAACTATCCCGATGGCTGGCTAATCCTAGCTCGCTCTCTGGATGTGTGGTGTGCACACAGGGACTTGGTACTCTCACACCTCAGCCGACTAGGGCTTCGGGTCAACTGGGAAAAGAGCAAGCTCCTCCCAGTTCAGAGCATCTCTTTTCTCAGTTTGGTGTTGGACTCAGTCTAGTTGACGGCGTGCCTCACGAACGAGTGCGCACAGTCAGTGGTTCCACTGAAACTCTTTCAGAGGTTCCTGGGGCATATGGCATCCTCAGCGGTGGCCACCCCGCTCGGGTTGATGCATATGAGACCGCTCCAGCACTGGCTTCAGACTCGAGTCCTGAGATGGGCATGGTGCCGCGGGACACATCGCGTGGTCATCATGCCGGTCTGTCACCGTCTCCTCAGCCCTTGGACCGACCTCACATTTCTACGGGCAGGTGTTCCCCTAGAGCAGGTCTCCAGACATGTTGTGGTCATGACAGACGCCTTCAAAACGGGCTGGGGCACTGTTTGCAACGAGCATGCAGCCGCCGGCTTATGGACGGGCCCGCGGCTGCGTTGGCACATCAACTGCCTCGAGTTGCTGGCAATTCTGCTCGCCCTGCGGAGGTTCCAGCCGTTGATCCAGGGCAAGCACATGTTAGTTCAGACAGACAACACGGCAACGGTAGCATATGTCAACCGCCAAGGTTGTCTGCGCTCTCGTTGTATGTCACAACTCGCCCGCCATCTCCTCCTCTGGAGTCAGCAGCACCTCAAGTCGCTGCGAGCCACTCACATCCCGGGCGACCTCAACACTGCAGTGGATGTGCTGTCATGGCAGGTTACCCTCAGGGGAGAGTGGAGACTCCACCCTCAGGTGTTCCAGCTGATCTGGAGTCGATTCGGCACAGGTAGACCTGTTCGCCTCCCAAGAATCCTCCCACTGCTTGCTCTGGTACGCCCTGACCGTACGCTCGGCATAGACACGCTGGCACACAGCTGGCCCCCTGGCCTGTGCAAATATGCGTTTCCCCCAGTGAGCCTACTTGCACAGACTCTGTGCAAGGTCAGGGAGGACGAGGAGCAGGTCATACTGGTAGCACCCTACTGGCCCACCCAGACATGGTTCTCGAACCTCACGCTCCTCGTGACAGCCCCCCCCCCCCCCAGCGAATTCTCCTGAGGAAGGACCTTCTTTCTCAGGGAAGGGGCACCATCTGGCACCCGCGACCAGACCTCTGGAATCTCCATGTCTGGCCCCTGGACGGGACGTGGAAGACCTAAGTGGTCACGATCACTCAGGCTAGGGCCCCCTCTACGAGGCGCCTGTATGCCTTTAAGTGGCGTCTGTTCGCTAAGTGGTGTTCTTCCTGGCAGGAAGACCCCCAGAGATGAGCAGTCGGATCGGTGCTTTCCTTCCTGCAGGAGAGGTTGGAATTGTGGCTGTCCCCTTCCACCTTGAAGGTGTACGTTGCTGCTATAGCAGCACACCACGACACAGTGGACGGTAAGTCCTTAGGGAAGCACGATCTGATCATCAGGTTCCTGAGAGGTGCCAGGAGGCTGAACCCCTCCAGAACGTGCCTTGTTCCCTCATGGGACCTCTCTGTAGTTCTTCAGGGTCTACAGAGAGCACCCTTTGAGCCTTTGCAGCCAGCTGAGCTTTAGGCACTCTCCTTGAAGACTGCTTTCCTGACTGCGCTCACTTCCATCAAGTGGGTAGGAGACCTGCAAGCGTTCTCTGTCAGCGAAACGTGCCTGGAGTTCATTCCGGGCAACTCTCACATGATCTTGAGACTCCGACCGGGCTATGTGCCCAAGGTTCCCACGACCCCTTTTAGGGACCAGGTGGTGAACCTGTGAGCGCTGCCCCAGGAGGAGGCAAACCCAGCCCTGTCATTGCTGTGTCCGGTGCGTGCTTTACGCATCTATTTGGTTCGCACACAAAGCTTTAGGATCTCTGAGCAGCTCTTTGTCTGCTTTGGTGCACAGCGGAATGGAAGTGCTGTCTCCAAGCAGAGGATCACCCACTGGCTCATTGACACCATAGCTATGGCATATCACGCCCAGTATATGCTGCCCCCGGTAGGGCTACGAGCCCATTCTACCAGGGGTGTAGTGGCCACCTGGGCCCTGGCCAGGGGTGCCTCTCTAACAGACATTTGCAGAGCAGCGGGCTGGGCAACACCCAACACCTTGCAAGGTTCTACAACCTCCGGGTGGAACCTGTTTCGTCCCGGGTAGTGGCACGCAATACAAGCGGATAAGCCCGGGATAGCCGGCTGGGTGTATCGCTTGCACATAGCACCTTTCACCTCCACTGAGTTGAAGACGTGCACCATTAATTCCCAGTAGTGTTCAAAAACTATGTTCCCTGGTTGACTGACTTCCTCCGAGCCCTGTGGCAGTCGAGTTTTCGGAGAGACTCGCTGCCGGCCCAGTTCACGTGCTAACTAAGAGCCCTGTTCTGGGGTATGTGCTCCACATGTGGCGGTTCCCTGTAAGGTAACCCCATGCGATGTATATCTTCCACTAATTCGTTTCCCTGTTGGCAAACTGCGTCTTCCTTGGGCAGGGCCCCCCTCCATGTTTGTAGTAACTCCTCCCCCGTTGGGTAGGATCTACCATGAGACTTCTCCACATGATCGGCAAGACCATGTGACATATTTTCCACTTAAATATCCTCCCCTCTCTCTGGGCAAGGTGTGGTCTCCGCGGTGTCCTCCCCTTGGGAGGGACACCCCCCGACTAGACCTGGTCGGCCCAGTCGGATAATCCCCCTTTTTTTTAGGGAGTGAAAAAAAAGAAGGGGAAAAGAGGCCATGACTGGGCTAGCATGTCTCTATCTTTTGGGTAGTCGACTTGTCCCCAAAGGGCCGTTCGACACTCATAACTATGTTGGGGGAGGTTACGAGTCGGCCTTGTGCACTGGCTACGAGGCACACAGTTGTCTGCCCATCACACACCGCCATTTCACATAACACAGTTCAGCCAGTTGCGGCGTTTTGTATAGGGACCCCTAGTGTCACTACATCGACACAACGTCGAGTGAGTGACAGATAGGGAATGTCATGGTTACTTGCGTAACCTCCGTTCCCTGATGGAGGGAATGAGACGTCGTGTCCCTCCTGCCACAACGCTGAACTACCCGCTGAAATGGCTGGACCTTGTCTCTGCTCCTCAGCATAAAACCTGAATGAGTGGTTGCATACCAGCTCCTTTTATACCCGTATGTCCGGGGGAGTGGCATGCAAATACCACTTGCCAATTTTCATTGGCCTTTAATCAAAGACCAGAGGTGTCTTGGGCTCCCAAGAGTGACCCCTAGTGTCACTACATCGACACAACGTCTCGTTCCCTCCATCAGGGAACAGAGGTTACGCAAGTAACCATGATGTTTATTGTTAGTTCATGTTAACTAATGTAGCCCTAAAAAGGTTTTTGTATCCTGGGGGATACAAACATTTACAGTAAGAGGCTGGGGAGAGGAGCAAAAAATGTCAAAGTCATTCAAATTATTGTTAAAAATATTGAAAAGGGGGGTCCCTGCAAATACTGAGGACATGCAACTTTGTATATAAGTCTAGCATCCACTCACAATCTTTATCTTAAAATTAAAAAAGGCAGCATTTTTTTGAGAAGGCAGCTGACAGCAAGGCAAAAGCTTATATCTTTTCAATGTTATTTTCATGACTTCTACAAGCTATAAAAGCTCAAATAAAAGCATTATTTTAGAAAAAAAAAACATGGAAATGTATTTTTTTTTGGGCCCCTAATGTGTTGAAAAATATATATTAATTAATTTTCAGAGGTACCTTTACTTGCTTGCCATTTTTAGGGGAGGTTATAATGTTAAAAAATTTAACCTTATTGTAAAGTGTTACTGAAATGGAGACTGAACCAGTGGTCTACCAAATAATGCTTAGGGTGACTAGACAAGAGGCCTTTAGACAAGCTCTCTTTTTTATTGTTTTGTGGGGCATGTTAAAACAGGAATAATACATGTCACTCAAATTCATCATTCAGCCTTGTAGAATGACAGGTGGGGATTTTCCTTTTTGTCCCACATTCTTAAAACATTACCAAAAACCCATAAATTCCATTTCCTTTATTCACAGTTTTATAATTCACATGCCAAAAGTCATTATTGATAAAGACCTAATTTTATTTACAGTTTTAAAACACCACTGCCCTAAGAAACCTGATCTGCTTTTCCTGTCCACTGTTTTCCTGCAGCAAAGACCCATCCCTGCTCCATAACACCAGCTCAGCAGGTTCCCAATTCTGTTTACTCCCTCCCACTGTCTGCTGTTCTCACACCTCTACAGACCAAGCTAATCTCACATCTCACCTGCTGCGAGCAAATCCTCCACGACCCCCCACTTGTTGCTGTCAAAAAGAGATCTTTTCACATTCTTTCACTGCTCCAAAGAAAATGCTGAAAGACAGATCCGTATGATCTGCATGAGCCATTGCTTATCATTTCTAGTGATGTTGAATACCTTTTGCTAGAGGTTTGGTCCAGTGCTTGCAAATGCCTGCCAGGAAGAGAAGAAGACGAGGAGGAGGTTAGGATCTAGTTTTCTGTCCATTCCTGTTTCTGGTTAGCACTGTTAAACTGTTTATATCTTTTTACCACAGTAAATCTTTTACCGTAGGCTAACACAAGAAAACTTAAACTTGACAAATCTCACTGGCTTGGATGAATGCTTCAGGACAAATGTGTTAAAGCACTGTGGCAATTTCACTCACAAGGCCTAAACATGCAAGACTCACCTTAGAAATCAGGACATGCACAAGATCATCTGAAAAGTCTCATTGTGTTGATAAGTGTTATTACACTGTACATTATTCAAGCAGAAACATAAAGGGAAGATGGGGGCACCAGTTGTGTTTTATGAATTACTGAGCTCCAAAGCTCTTAGTGTGCAATTAGTGTACTTACAAACTTACCAAGCATTTAACCTACAGTACATGAAATTCAGAGCACATTATTAAAAGCCTTTTGTTAGGGCAGAACAATATCCATTTATTACAACACCTTCAGCTTATTTAATGTTAAATATTTAAGTTAAGAACATAAGAATAAACATGTATCTGAATATGGACTATAAACAAAATATCTTGATAGAAAAAAATATAATGACAGTACAGCCTTACAATAAGGTTCTATGTTAACAATAATTAAAGGAATATTCCGGGTTCAATACAAATGAATCTCAATCGACAACATTAGTGGCATAATGTTGATCACAACAACAACAAAAAATAGAATCGTCCCTCCTTTTCTTTAAAAAGAAATATATATATATATATATATATATATATATATATATATATATATATATATATATATATATATATATATGTTACAGTGAGAGACTAACAAATACAATGGAAGTGAATGTGGCCCATTTTTTAGTGGGTTTATTAAAGGCTAAAATGTGAATTTATAATTTATAAAATAACTTACATTACTTCTCTTAAAACTTGTGTATTATTTGAGCTGTAAAGTTGTTTAAATTGTCAGTTACCAGGACAACACTGTTTGTGGCATTATGTCATGGCAAAAATTTTTTTTTTTTTAAATTTGACAACTTTACACGTTGTTAGTGTAAAGAATATGTTAGTAAGCGATTTTATCACACTAAAATCACGTTTTCACGCATATTGTTTAAGTCTTGTGGCTATACTTTTGAAACAGTGAGTATTTTAATGTTTACGGATTGGCACCATTCACTTAATTTTACGTGCCTCACAGATTTTTTCTTTTTTCTTTTTTTTTTTTTTAAAGGGGGAACAAGTTGAAATAGTTTTGTGGCATCAAATTTATGTCACGAATGCTGATGATTGAGCTTAACTTGTACTGAACCCGAAATATTCATTTAACGCATTGGGCAGTATGAGCTAACAATGAAAATGTACTTTTACGGCATTTATTCATCTTAATTTTAATTTATTAAAATAAATATATTTTTATTATTTTATTCATTTATTAATCAATTTATAAATATACAGAACTTTGTTCATGTTAGTTCATAATACATAAAGAAATGTAAAATTTTACATTTAATTTAAATCTTTTACAGCTAAACATGAATTAGTAGATGTACAGTACTGTATATTTAACTGTAAAAGTAGGTTACTGTTCATTGTTAATTCATGTAAACTATCGCATTAACTAATGGTAATATGTACGACCATATTTATTGTACAGTTTACAATAAACACAAGGCATTACAAATAAAATATAATTCCAGTTTACGATAACAGATTTAAGGTGCCATTCCACTCTGTATCAAAATCACTTCTTTTCAATCATATTTACATTTTCCACTTTTGTTTAAAGTCTTACAGCAGGGTGAGCACCCAGAGGCCAGCAGCACACATGTAAATGACCCGCTGCCTGCAAAATGGCATTCTAGGCTCAGCTTAAAGGAAATTGCTTTAATCCAAAATTGGGTTGAAGGAATTTCTCTGGCTCCTTCCTTAAACAGTGCCAGATAGGGATACCACCTCAGCAACCGCTAATGTGGGGGATGAATAGCAGACCTCAGTGTCCTCGGGGCATGCAAACTCTCTTTCCATATGCTGCCTAATTGGTTTAATTACGTTGATTATCTGCTGGGGTTCACATAGTGCAGGCAGGAACGATTAATAGCTTCGAGAACACATGCAGACAGGAGTAAAAGGAGAGAAATGCTGAAGACTGCCAGTAGAAAGGAAGTCGATAAAGTTTGAAAGGCCTGTCCTGGCCACTCAACGACAAGGAAAAACAGAGCTAATTGAAAGAATACAACAGAGAATAGAAAACAGAGCTTGTGTTGTTGAACAAGTTATTATTTTACCTAAATAACCTACAACAACACTGTGAAACTTCAGGCAAAGCAGTCAAGTTTTGGTAACATTTGAAGGCTGTCTTCTTTAAAGGGGACATATTATGCTAAATCCCCTTTTTCAATTTTTTTGAACATAATTATGTGTCCTTAGTGTGTGTAGACAACCACAAAATATGGTAAAAGAACATCCCCTCGTTTCTTTCCTTTCCCCATCAATAAAACACAGTGTCTCCGAATGAGCCGTTCAGGTTTGCAGCCCTTTATGACGTCAAAAGGGGAAAGGTACCACCCACGGCTGGGGAAGAGATCCGCCCATGTAGCTTACATCCGCCCTCATTAAAACCTGAGCGAGCAGCGCACAGTCCGCCATATGTATCTCCTTGCTAGAGCCGCTTGTGCTAACTCGGACTGCTTCATCAACGATGGTCAACAGAACGCTGGATTTGCTTCAAAGCTAAGGATCAAGGATGGCTCGATACCAACTCTCTGTGACCCAACTTCAGATCTGCAAGTCGTAAGTTTCGCACTTTATACTTTTTTAATGTTTGCAATTTGGCTTTCTGAATTTACTTGTTTGCACGTTGTGCGAAAAACGCTTGTTGTGAAAACATTGTGCTATGTGTAACGTAGCAACTAGTCCCTAACTACCTTATTCCATAACAATGAAGCTGAAGCTCTGTTTCGGTTATAATATAAACTGATTGGCATCCTCCACAGTCCCACTTGAGTGGTCATGCAATGAAGATTTTCCATGTAATAAAACCGGTTATTATTTTTTAAAATGATTATGAAATGATAGTGGTATTTTCGACAACTATAGCTGTTTTTCATATTTCATAACTCGACCTTTGTTATGCACAATACAGTAAGATGACTGACTTAGTGTGTTCTCCATGTTATTTATAATTTTTTAAATGTTTAAGTTCTGTTTAAGCCCACTTCCAGAAAGGGGTGTGGAGAGCAGCAGCTCTTTGCATTTAAACCTACAGACACTAAAACAGCCCGTTTGGAACAGGGCTACAAAACGGGTATAAAGGCATGGTATAATAAACGATCTGTAAGGTATTTTGAGCTGAAACTTGACAGACACATTCTGGGGACACCTGAGACTTACATTACATCGTGTAAAAAGGGGCATAATATGTCCCCTTTAAGGCACATATTACTTTTTCTCCAGAATATGCAGAAATGGAGTGCATTTTCAAGATGATCCATTTTAGGAGGAAAACATCGTTGCAGTGTGGATGTGAGCTATAAACGTTGCAAAATCAATGTATTTTGCAAACGAAAAGGTAACAATTTACAATAAGGTTCCATTTGTTAACATTAGTTAATGCATTAGGTATCATGAACTAACAATTAACAATATATTTGTTACACAATTTATGAATCTTTGTTAATGTTAGTTAATAAAAATACAATTGTTCATTGTTAGTTCATGTTAGTTCATGGTGCATTAAGTAATGTTAACAAATACAACTTTTGATTTTAAAAATGTATTAGTAAATGTTGAAATTAACATTAAGTAAGATTAATAAATGCTTAAGTATTGTTTATTGTTAGATCATGTTAACTAATGTTGTTAAATAATGTTAACAAATGGAACCTTATTGTAAAGTGTTACCAACAAAAATGTGTTAGTGTCGATGTGGCATCGAATTTTAAGGCAGCATTTAAACTTAGTTTTCAATATTAGTAAGATACATTTTAATGAGGAATAGCCTAATTTATTCTGATTGGCCAGATGTGTCATTCTGTGGTCAAATATTTTTGAATAATGATGAATCTCTATAATTGAATGTTGTGCAAGACAAACCCTTTCCTACTGTGCTGGTCTATCTCTAGCACATCACTCCGTGGTCTCTTTCATTTCACATTATAAAACAGTTTTAAATTAAATCAATATGTCATGTCCATGTATTTATTTATTTGGTAAGTAGCCATGTAATAAACAGGATAATGAACTGTGAGACGATCATTATCATAAAATAAACCCCTTCAGCATGATACCAAACCCCGGATCACCATGAAGGGGTTTATTTTTCACTAATAACCGGCTGACTGTATATTATCATTTACAATATATATTATACACATTCTTAAGTGTCTGTATTTGTGTTGAGCTCAAACATGGTGGCCTTTGCTCACAGCTACATTTGAAAGACATGCCAACCTTTTTGCAGTCCACATTCACATGTTAAGACTGTGCTGAAAATAACCTACATAAACACTGGATTGTAACAAGCAAAAAGAAGCACATAAGTTAAAAAAGTAGCTGAAAACACTAGTAATGAAGTGACAAAAAGCTGGTGAGTGTGAAAAAGTCCCATGAGGACAAACAGAACAGCCTGTACAGAAGGAGAAAGAGAGCTAGAAGTATAAGTGAGGAGAGAGTGAGAAACAGAGAGAGAAAACTGAGGGTGGAAGACCAATATATAGCCCCAAATTGGAGGATGTGTTTTTTTGGTCAGAAACCCATCTCTAAAATTAGCCAGGGATGTAAATTCCACAACATTTCTGGTTTTGTGTGTGCAGATGAAAAAGAGGGTGATGGAAAAGACAAGAAATACATATAAAGAGAAAGTCGTGCTTGAACAGTATAATGATGATTTTAAAATGGGAGTTCTTTAAAGAGTGGGTGCATTTTCAAAGCCACTCAAAAGGAGGAAACCTAAATATGAAAGTCACAGGCCCATTCAGACCATTCAACCACTGGGTTAAACTATGTGTACAATGCATAAAGCACAACAGCCTATGCCTTCAACACAGACCTCACCTACACTATTGTAGCCTGTAATTTAACTTGGAAAAGACAAACACATACATACATTATTATATGCACTGGCGGCCAAAAGTTTGGAATAATGTACAGATTTTGCTCTTATGGAAAGAAATTGGTACTTTTATTCACCAAAGTGGCATTCAGCTGATCACAATGTATAGTCAGGACATTAATAATGTGAAAAATTACTATTACAATTTGGAAACAAAAATTCAGAACTTCTTAAACTACTTCAAAGAGATCTCATCAAAAAATCCTCCACGTGCAGCAATGGATTTTTGCAGATCTTTGGCATTTTAGCTGCCAGTTTGTCCAGATACTCAGGTGACATTTCACCCCACGCTTCCTGTAGCACTTGCCATAGATGTGGCTGTCTTGTCGGGCACTTCTCACGCACCTTACAGTCTAGCTGATCCTACAAAAGCTTAATAAGTTTAAGATCCATAACACTCTTTTCCAAGTATACGTTGTCCAATGTCTGTGTTTCTTTGCCAACTCTAACCTTTTCTTTTTGTTTTTCTGTTTCAAAAGTGGCTTTTCTTTGCAATTCTTTCCATAAGGCCTGCAGCCTGAGTCTCTTGTTTAGTTGTACATCTGGCCTTCCACATCTCTTTCTGTCCTTGTTAGAGCCAGTTGTCATTTGTCTTTGAAGACTGTAGTGTACACCTTTGTATGAAATCTTCAGTTTTTTGGCAATTTCAAGCATTGTATAGCCTTTATTCCTCAAATCCATGATTGACTGATGAGTTTCTAGAGGAAGCGGTTTCTTTTTTGCCATTTTTGACCTAATATCGATCTTAACACATGCCAGTCTATTGCATACTGTGGCAACACAAAAACAAACACAAAGACAATGTTAAGCTTCATTTAACGAACCAAATAGCTTTCAGCTGTGTTTGATATAATGGTATGTGATTTCTACTACCAAATTACCAATTTAGCATGATTACTCAAGGATAAGGTGTTGGAGTGATGGCTACTGGAAATGGGACCTGTCTAAATTTGATAAAAAATGACTTTTTTTCAAATAGTGATGGTGCTGTTTTTTACATCAGTAATGTCCTGACTATACTTTATGATCAGCTGAATGCCACTTTGTTGAATTAAAGTACCAATTTCTTTCCGAAACAGCAAAATCTGTACATTATTCCAAACTTTTGGCTTCCAGTTTATATATGCTTTGAAATTTACTGATAACCTCCATGACCACCAATTATGTATATGTAAAACTTTTAACAAAAATGGAGAAATGGGGGCCTGGGTAGCTTAGCGAGTATTGACGCTGACTACCACCCCTGGAGTCGTGAGTTCAGGTCTCCTAAGCAACCAAATTAGCCCTGTTGCTAGGGAGGGTAGAGTCACATGGGGTAATCTCATGGTCATGATTAGGGGATCTCGCTCTCAATGGGGCGCGTGTTAAGTTGTGCGTGGATCGCGGAGAGTAGTGTGAGCCTCCCCTGCTGTGAGTCTCTGCGGTGTCATGCACAGTAAGCCACGTGATAAGATGCGCGGATTGACTGTCTCAGAAGTGGAGGCAACTGAGACTTGTCCTCCGCCACCTGGATTGAGGTGAGTAACCACGCCACCATGAGGACCTACTAAGTAGTGGGAATTGGGCATACCAAATTGGGAGAAAAGGGGATAATTGTTTTATTTTTTAAAATGAAGAAATGGAAGCGTAAACGGTAGTAGTTCTGTCAGGGAGACTAGCGCGGTACAAGTCATCGTTTCATTCATAATTTCCTTTAATCAGTCATTGTTCACCTCTCGCTTTAAAGGTCTGCCAGCAGCCAACCACTCTGCTGCCTCCAGGTGCCAACGTGGCAATTCTTTCTACAACTTACTATGTCCGACATCGAGTTAGCTTCGCTCCCTGACAAGCTAATATGGATTTAATCACTGCTCCTTACCTTATATCCAGGATCAGCAGCTTCTCGCCGCAATTCCGGAGTCTCAGTGGGATCGCGGCCCTCTTGGAATAATAATAGATTTGTGTAGGGAGGAAACGACAAGCAGCTTTCCTGGTTCAGGTAAGGATTTATTTTTCTCTTGCAATATACACTTTAATCACACACCGCTTCACCAACATAAAACTCTCATCATAAAACTCTTGCTTCTGTTCGGTTCTGTGGTGCCCAGGCTCTCTCTCCTTCTACTTGCGGTGTGGCTCTATTTATCCGCTCTCCCCATGCTTACTGAAATTAGAGACAGGTGTTAGACATAATTTGGCTCAGGTGTAAGCGCCCTTACCGCTTTCTCTCTCTCCGGAGAGATGCTTGACCACGCCCCCGCTGCCACATATCCCCACCGCCCGACTCAGGCCGGGGCGGTATCCGGCCTGCCTACCACTCCCCCCCCATTCCTGGAAAGGAAGTCGGCGACAGCCATCTGCGCCCCCGGTCTGTGGACCACCTTGAACTTAAACGGCTGAAGAGCCAGATACCAACGGGTGATCCGGGCATTAGTATCTTTCATGCGATGGAGCCACTGGAGTGGGGCGTGATCCGAGCAGAGGGTGAAGGCCTGCCCCAGCAGGTAGTATCGGAGAGTGAGGACCGCCCACTTGATGGCGAGACACTCCTTTTCCACGGTGCTGTACTTAGTTTCCCTTAACGAGAGCTTACGGCTAATGTACAGCACCGGGCGTTCCTCCCCCTCCACCACCTGCGAGAGTACGGCCCCCAGCCCTCTGTCTGAAGCATCTGTCTGTAAAACAAAAGGGAGAGAGAAGTCAGGTGAATGTAAAAGCGGCCCCCCGCAAAGTGCAGCTTTAACTTGCGTGAACGCCTGTTGACACTGCTCCGTCCACTGGACCGGATCTGGAGCTCCCTTTTGAGTGAGATCAGTCAGGGGGCTGGTGACGTCCGAATAATTAGGTACGAACCTTCTATAATAGCCAGCTAGCCCCAGGAACTGTCTCACCCCCTTTTTGGTCTTGGGTCTCGGGCAGGTCGCAATCGCCGCTTGTCAATTTGGGGACGCACCTGCCCGTGGTCCAAGTGGAACCCCAGATACTGTACCTCGACCCGTCCAATCGCGCACTTTTTCGGATTCGCTGTGAGTCCCGCTCGGCGCAGCGATCTCAGAACCGCCCTCAGATGTTGCATATGCCGCTGCCAATCATTGCTATAAATAATGATGTCATCTAAATAGGCAGCAGTGTAAGCTGAATGCGGTCTGAGGATTCGGTCCATGAGACGCTGAAACGTAGCCGGGGCTCCAAACAAACCGAACGGAAGTGTCACAAATTGGTGTAATCCAAACGGTGTGGAGAAGGCGGTTTTCTCACGGGAAATTGGTGTCAAGGGGATCTGCCAATAACCCTTCGTCAAATCCAATGTCAAATAAAAACGAGCAGTGCCCAACCGATCGAGCAACTCATCAACGCGAGGCATTGGATATGCATCAAATTTAGACACCGCGTTAACTTTTCTATAATCCACACAGAATTGCACAGACCCGTCGCTCTTAGGCACTAGAACAACAGGGCTGGACCACTCACTGTGGGATTCTTCTATTACCCCCATATCAAGCATCGCATCCAATTCTTCCCGAACAATTTTCTTCTTGTGTTCGGGTAGTCGATAGGGGCGGCTACGTACCACGACCCCCGGCTCAGTCTCGATGTGGTGATGGATGAGGTTTGTACGTCCCAGTAGAGGGGAGAACACATCTGCAAACTCCTGTTGCAACCTAGCAACCTCCGCGAGTTGGCTCGGTGACTGGGGTGAACTGATTATGTTTTGAACTCACCTCCGGTCCGAGCTCCGCCTTCTCGGGAACTACCGTAGCCAACATCACGGGAACCGCCTCTCTCCATAATTTCAGGAGATTGAGGTGGTTATTTGACGTGCGCCCCTCTATCGGTTCGTTTAACCTCATAATCAAGATCTCCCACTCGTCGTGTGACCTCAAAGGGTCCTTGCCACTTGGCGAGTAATTTAGAGCTCGATGTGGGCAGCAATACAAGCACTTTATCTCCCGGTGCAAATTCCCTTAGCTGAGTTCCCCTGTCATACAGTCGGCGATGTCGTTCTTGAGCTTGGAGCAAATTCTGCTGTGTTAGTTGCCCCAAGATGTGGAGTTTTGCTCTAAGATCAAGAACGTACTGAATTTCATTTTAACTGTTTGAAGGTCCCTCCTCCCAGGCCTCTCGCAATATATCAAGCACGCCGCGTGGGCGTCACCCATACAGCAGCTCGAATGGGGAGAAGCCAGTGGAGGCTTGCGGGACCTCTCGTACTGCGAATAACAGGGGGTCGAGCCATTTATCCCAATTTCTAGCATCATCGTGCACGAACTTACGAATCATGTTTTTGAGGGTTTTATTAAATCGTTCCACTAGGCCATCCGTTTTAGGATGGTATACACTGGTGCGAATCGATTTAATATTTAACAACTCGTACAGTTCGCGTAGTGTCCGTGACATAAATGTTGAACCCTGATCGGTGAGGATTTCTTTTGGAATCCCCACTCGGGAGATTATTTTGAAGAGTGCCTCCGCAACACTGCGTGCTGAGATGTTGCGAAGAGGCACGGCTTCCGGATATCGCGTTGCATAGTCCACTAGGACCAATACAAAGCGATGTCCGCGTGCTGACCGTTCTAATGGCCCGACGAGGTCCATTCCAATTCTCTCAAAGGGGACCTTGATCAGAGGGAGAGGGCGCAATGGCGCTTTTGGGGTGGCCGGTGGGTTAACCAGCTGGCATTCGCAGCATGCCGCACACCACCTGCGGACATCGCCGCCAATGCCCGGCCAGTAGAAACAGGCTATTAGACGGTTCAGTGTTTTCCTTTCTCCTAGGTGACCCGTCACTCTATACAACCGCTCATTTATAATTGCAAAATAAGGGTATGAGAGGGCGATGTCCGGCTGGAGTCGTTGACCATCGATAACTCTCACTTGGTCAAAGGCGTGTTTGAGGGTTTCGTCTCGCGACTGCTCCAAAGGGAAATCCCCGCCAGGGAATTCCCTGAGAAGGGGAGGGGCTGCAGCCTCTCCCCCTCTCTCGTCATTATGACGTGGAGCTGTCGAGGACGGCCCCGGCTCCGCCTCCCCTGCCAGAGCATCACACATCACACATCTCCCTATTTTCGTACAGGACCCATCCACACAAATTCCCTTTAATAAAACTCTAAAATCAGGCCAATCAGTCCCCAAAATCAGCGGATGGGTGAGGCGGGAACTAACTGCGGCCTCCACTCTATGCTTTTTCCCCCGAAATTTAATCGTCAGGGTCACCACCGGATACTTGTGAATATCCCCGTATACACATTTCACCTTCACCGTTTTAGTGGTGACCAGTGCCTCGGGTTGAACCAAGCGTTGGTGGATAGTGGTTTGATTACACCCTGTGTCCACCAACGCTTGGTGAGTACCCCCTTTGACACTTACCGGTATCCGGTACACTCTGGCCCGGTCGGGGGCAGCCTGTGGGGGGTCAGAGACCTGCACCACCGTCCCCAGCTCCATCAGAGGGCACTGATCTCGGAAGTGGCTCGGGTCTCCGCACCTCCAGCAGGCCGGCCCAGGCGCTATGCCCGCACTTGCGTCAGCGGGCGCCCCCCCCCTGAGGGGGAGAGCGGCGGGGCATAGGGATAGGGGTAGGTGTCGCCTCCCACACCCGGGGAACTGGTCTCAGGGGCTGAAGTCCTCCTCATCTGCGTGGGGCAGGAACAGGACCTGGAGAGAGAGCAGAATGAGAGGAGAGAGGGGAGGGGGAAGAAACAGAGGGGGGAGAAAAAATGTAGGAGGGGTCTTCCACCCTCAGGATTGCCGCCATGTGGTCCTCCGCAAGCCGGACAGCTTCCTCCAACGATGCCGGGCGGTGGCACTGGACCCACTCCGTCGTCCCTTTTGGCAGTCGATGTGTGAATTGCTCCAGTACCACCTGGTCGATAACTCCATCGACGTCGCGGTCCCCTGCTAGCAGCCATCATCGGCAGGCGTCACGGAGGGCGAAGGCAAACGGGCGGTCGGAGCTCTCCAACTTCAAGCTCCGGAAGAGTTGACGACTTTCCTCCGGAGTGCGACCAACCCGTTGCAAGATGGCTCTCTTCAAATCTCCGTAGGCCAGGAGGCTCGTTGCTGGCAGTTGTTGAGCCGCGAGCTGGGCTTCCCTGGACAATAGTGGGATCAGTCGGGCCACCCATTGGCCGAGCGGCAAACCCCAGATCTCGGCGGTCCGCTCAAACAAATCCAGGAAGGCCTCGGGGTCGTCCGCCGCCCCCATTTTCTGTAAAGCTGGCGGGGGTAACGGCGTGGGAGCGTCCGGGGTCGCGGCTGAGGACGCCTCCTGGCTGAGGAGGCTCTGGATCGCCTGCCGGTCCTCGGCTTGAGCGTGCAGGAGTTCGACAAACCGGAGATCTTGGTCTTGTCGGAGCTCCAGCAGTGTCTGTTGGTGGCTCTGATGTAAGCTAGCGAGGGCTTGGAGGATCTCTGCCAACTGGGAGGACTCTACGGGACGACTTCCATCCATTTTCAACCCAAACTTCATTCCCGGGTTTCAGCACCAGTGTAGGGAGGAAACGACAAGCAGCTCTCCTGGTTCAGGTAAGGATTTATTTTTCTCTTGCAATATACACTTTAATCACACACCGCTTCACCAACATAAAACTCTCATCATAAAACTCTTGCTTCTGTTCGGTTCTGTGGTGCCCAGGCTCTCTCTCCTTCTACTTGCGGTGTGGCTCTATTTATCCGCTCTCCCCATGCTTACTGAAATTAGAGACAGGTGTTAGACATAATTTGGCTCAGGTGTAAGCGCCCTTACCGCTTTCTCTCTCTCCGGAGAGATGCTTGACCACGCCCCCACTGCCACAATTTGTTAACGAGGCATCTCCGTTAGCCCTGATTTCTCCAGACTACAGGTGAACCAGCTCACATAACATCTTGGGAAGCCGCCTTCCATCCCCGACGATGCCGCCACTTCATCTCAACTTTTATCAAACCTACGGGGCGTAAACGATCAGCAAATCTGGATCTTCATCCAGATTTCAGTCATGTAGGAGACCTCCCTCAGTCGAGCCAGTGCATTTACCGCAACCGTAATGCACGACCCAGAGCTGGAAGGCAGTCAAAAGCATCGCATCAAGGCAGCAGCTGATCCCCATCAGAAATACGCTAAGTTCTCTATCATATTCATCAGTTTGCATTTAGAGAATGGTTTAAGGGTCTTAGGCTTTCTGCTGCCAATGTTGTCTGTTCATCACAACCCTCATCTGCAACAATATCACATTCAATCGGCAATATTTCATTTCTATAGAGTATTCGGCTCTCATAGTTCATGGATGGCGAATATGCATTTCACAGTGTGATGGCTGTGCTATGGCGGGTAACTTGGTTAAGGTTCACAATGCATGATTCAGTCACCATGTTGCATGCCTGAGTGTACCCCTATCAAGAAATCAAGATCTATTATTCATGCATGTCGTGATGCACAAGTACATATCGTACGGGGTCTATTACTCCATTCAGTTAAGATGATGCATTGTTTTGTTGGTCGCTCCTATCGCACATAAATCATGAAGTGTTTCTTACTTCATATGTCTACTTCCGCGTTCTCCAAATAAGAAAGCACCACTTGTTGCTCTGCTCATTACATTTCCATTTTTCAACAGCTCATTTCATTACCAGCGCAATGCATTTTGCTGCCTTATATGATCAAGTCAAACAGGGGTATGATTCTTATTCTACAGTCATGTTTATGTTTCATTACTCATTCAGGCATCATTACAGTGCAGAAATTTATATTATATGGCTCTCCATAAATCATTTATTCTTTTATCTCTATTCGGACCATGTTTCAATCAATGGGGACTTTCTAAGCATTGGGGCTTTATCAATGTTCCAAATTTCAAAGCTCATTACGAGTTTAACAACTATGTTAGCCTAACTACATTACATTCTATTTTAAGTATCAATGCATTTAATTCTTTGCTCCGTTCACTTTTAATGTACTCGTGGTTGGGGCAGCTACATTTAGTAGCAGGTAAGGTTTTGTTTACTCATTGGTTAAACCTGTGCCAGATTAGTTTATTTACAGTTTTCGAAATTTCAAAAGCTCATTATTTAAATTCAATTACAGTTAATTTTCTTTATTTGCTGGCAAGAAAAGCTTCCTCATAATGCTTTCTACGTTATTTCTACAATTATGTTTGCCAAAACACATTATTTATTTTTTAAAGTTACAATGCATATTGCTCACCGCTCTTTTCACTGTTAATATATTTGCGGTCAGGGCAGCATACACTTAGCAGCAGGTAAGTACGATTTGTTCACTCTTGATAAAACCATGCCGGATTGGCATTTATTGCAAAGCAGATACTGAATATTCAGTTGACTTAAGCTTTACATGTCATGGACCATGCGTCGTGTTGCTGGTTTACGGGCTTTATCAGGAGCTTCAACTTCAAACATCACATCTTTCACTCCACATATTTTAACCCCACCCAAGGCTGGACATGGCACCCTCCTCACCAAAGCAAACCTCAAGACGCTTCCAAAACATATACCCTCTCACCCTGCTGACTGGCCCATTTCGGCATCATGTTGCAAATTTTATTCACTGTCCGGCTTGCAACTGAGTGTAGAAGCAGTCCCCACATTTAATTCCCTGTTGGCAGGCTTATCTGGATCCTTCCAATATTTTAAGCTCCCATCCATACGCACCCACTCCGATTCTCTGCTCCTCTATTCTTGTGCCACTCAGTGCTCCACTCTGGATGTTTAAACCCTTTTGCCCCTGCTAGATTCCACTAAAGATTTGATACGGCATGGTATTGCACCCTCTACGCTCAAAGCTTGATTTCAATATTCTTTATTTTTGTAAATCTCACAAGACCCCTTTATTCCCAGTGTTAGTGTCAACTGTCTGTGCTTTCATTGCTTTCTGTTTTAAAGTCAGATTATTGAAACCTTCCTCCATTAATGGAATGGTGGCGGGCTTTCATTTTCACGCTAGATGTTATTCACCTGGCTAAATCTAAGAGGTATCAGAAAAATCTCCCCTACCATTCCAGATAATGGCCTCCTATCACTCTAGACCTTCTACACCTCCTTATTTCCACTCTCAGAGCAGGTTGTTTTTTTTTAAATTCGATGATATTCTTTAGAAGCAGTTTTTCTTATGGCATTTTACAGCTTTTTGAGGTGTGGGGAATTCACGTCATATTCTCTAGTTTTCTTGCCTCCCCACATTTAACTTTTTCTGTTATTTATTTTTTTCCATAAAATTATTTTTTATTTCTTAAACATTCTAAAACAGATAGTTTAGATAGTGCCCCCCTTCCCTTCATGTGCCATAAGCTTTGGTTATCCTTTTCAAGGATATTGTACAATCAAATGTTTTTCTCAGGGCTAAATACAGCATTGGTTACTCTTTTAAAGGGTATTGCACAACCAATTCCCCTTCCCTTTCATGTGTTATACACATTGGTTACTCTTTTCAAGGGTATTGCACAACCAAAATGTTCACCCAATTCAGGGTTCAAAAGCATTGCAAGCATTGGTTACTCTTTTCAAGGGTATTGCACAACCAGTGCCTCCCTTCCCTTCATGTGTTATAAGCTTTGGTTATCCTTTTCAAGGCTATTGCACAACCAATGCCCCCTCCCTTTCATGTGTTATAAACATTGGTTACTCTTGTCAAGAGTATTGCACAACCAAATGCTCACCCAGGTCAGGGCTCTAATGCATCAAACATCACCCAGCATGGCAAAAAAATTCTAATTGCTCTGTAATCTTTTACAGATTGTTTCCTGCCAACATGAAGACCCAGTCAGTATTCCTTATTTTTTCTCTCTTTTGGGGGTCCTAGGCTCCTTGCCCCTGCCATCTTCCCTGGCAGGATTTTATGGTTCACTAAAAATTTCACCAGACCGTCAGATGGGGCTACTGCCAAAAGAATTTACTTTATTATTTTATTGTTCATCAATAATTTGTCATTTCCTTTATGCTATGCTGTTCCGAGTCTTTCTGATAGAAACATAACTATTTAAATGAAACAATCAAATATGATGTGTCACATATGGATGTCTGGGAACATCCTTGAACTGTTTTTCTCTGTAAATTGTAAGGCTACACAAACTTTTTACTTACAAAAAAAAACAAACAAAAAAAAAAAAACAACAATTTTAACAATATTTTACATTATATATTTATTTACAAAATTTTCACAAATATTTTTCATACTCTAATCTTCCAACAACACCTTTTACAGTCCTTTACAGTATAATTACAGGCATGGTCTTGTCAAACCAATATAATGCTTCACCCTATATGGTAACTTGTATGTTTTTTCCTGTAGAGTTTAACATTCTTTTCCCTTCAAAATATATTTACAGTGAGTGTACGTAGTGAGACGTACATGAGGCATATATTCCGTAAAATTACAAAAGATGTGGAAAAAATCTCATGGTCGTTCATGTTTTTTATCTGTCTGCACAAAACTCTTTCAGGCCACTGATGCAGGTACAGCTTAACAAAAGATGATGTTACTGCATAGACAAAGATAGGCATGTAGACATAATGGTCAATGAAACGCACGCAGGACACTGTTACCGGGCCCAACCTGCTTGATTTCTATGATGGTATTGCATTCTGCCAGCTTCCCCTGTCTGATTATTTTAGTGTATAAATATTTTCATTCCAGCCCTGACATTTACACCTTATCAAAAGGGTACATTAGTGGCATTGTTACCTGCATCACTCAACAGCAGCTGATAAATTCAATACTCTGGGCGCCAAACAAATCCTCTCTTTAATTTGCGTTCAGTGAGGCTGTGGTTATGGACAGCACTGAGAACAAAGTAAATCATCCTCCAAGGGTTATAAGGTTCATTGATTTCTGTCATAGTTTACAGATGGACTGCAAACCAGCAACTAATTAAATGGCGGCTTCTTCGACCAATTAGATAATGCAGTCATGCAAAGCTTTTGGCTTCCTTGAGTACATTATAACTGTCTTGCCTAGATCAGTACAGCACAGCTTAATGCCCTACAATGAAGCAGCGATTTGGAGCACCAGTGTGATTATGCCTTTTTATTTCTTTTGGCTCTAGTTACTGAAGAAACAAATGGGGGATTCAAAAGAGACATTCAATTTAAAGGTTACAAAGATTTTATTGTGACTGAAAGACAAACTTCAATTACAAATAAATCCCAGTTCAGTGTTGTTAAGTCAATAAATAGAAGTAAAAAATAAATAAAATATTAAATAAGGTACAAAACAATTGGCCCAATCAAACTTGTTTGTGTGGAAATATGTCCATGAGTGGAGTCTGTATGCTGTGCTGAGCTTTTCAAATCTCATAAATGTTTGAAAAAAAAAACAACATTTAGCAGCGTAAAACATACATCAACAGTCAAAACTAAACAGGGCATCATATTTTTAAGATTTCACTTTTAAAGTGTGGGTGCCCAGCATCAGTTATCTGATTGTATCCTTTGTAAATACAACTACTCCTTATCTTTTTTAACATTAAATCATTAACAGATCTTTCCATACAAGAGGGGCTCATATCTCCACTTCCATTTTAAACCATATTGAGGTTGATCCTGTAAATCACAGGAAATAATCAAGGAAGGTCAATATATAGCATGGCATTTCATCCCATATCTTGTATCAGTTAAGACATTCTACAAAATTTGCAGCTCCAGGCAACTATGCTTTAATTTGCTGATACGGAATGAATAACAGATCATGGTGTGTCAACCACACATCACGGTTAACATAACAGTGTGTAGATTTCTTCTGATCATTTCCTTATTTTGGAAGGATTGTAGCTCGGTGCAAATATCTCAAAGTCAGAACCGTGCATTTGTTTGCAGAATGCTGCCAAATCATATATTCCCATTTGCCTGCCAAAATCTGTCCCAGAACTTTTATTTTTTTACAAAATTCCACTTTGTCATTTTGCGTGCTCCGTGTTCCCTTCCATCCTGAATGACATCATCGCTGTAATCTTCCTTAATGATAAGAGATGAGACAGCCCACATTTAAACTGTGTCAATGCAGCTGATGAGATTTCGGATTTAAGTGCTATTTCATGGTGGTGCCTCCTCTCCTCATGTTTGTAGAGACATTTTTGAATTTAAGGAATGACTGGCTGCTCCATTACATTTAAACCAGAGACTTTAGACTTGATGGTTCGAAGCATATAGCACTGAGAGTGTAATTGCAAAGAAAGCATCATCAATCATGGCCAGCTCAAGCCTTGATAGAAACCAGAGAGCATTACACTCACCTTGATCTAAGTGGAGCATCTCTAAGTCTAAGTTCAACCCATAACCACCAGCTTTGATTCTACATTTCAAATGGTATTGAAAGGCCTGTTTGTGTATGTTTTCCACAGCACCAAACTAATGCTAAAGAGTTCAGTCAAGTACAAGGCACCTCTGAAAGGGACCATGCAATGCCAATTCCCCTACAACACCACTGGATGTAAAACTATAAGACCATTGTCTGGGAAAATTAAGCATGCACATGAAACTAAACAAAAATTAAAAAACAAAACTAAAGAAACTGCAATACTTTTTTTTCTAAAAAATAAACATATGCACATGGTAAAAATATATCAAATGTACATGGTTTGATTTATCCATCAATAGCTTCTTGATTGTTTTACACATTCTCAATTCTCCCCCTCCATTTTTGATAAGTACATCATATCTGCTACAAGTTTCCATGGCTCTGAGAGTCCATCTTGAAAGGCTAGAGGGTTATGATCAGGACAAGGGCTGTCCCTGCAGTACAATCCCAAGGCGGTTTAGAGTTCATTCAGTCCACAGCCAGAGGGTTTGGTCCCTTTGGTGTATTTCAAAGACAGTTCACACTGCAAACACACTCAGGGTGCTGGTTTGGTCCTTAAGCCCCAAGATGCTGTAGGCAATCCTCTTTAAATGCCCAGGCAAATGTACTCCAATGTTGCGGATATCCCTGAGAAGTAAAGAGTGAAAAGGCGTGTGAGAATGGGTGGGAGCTAGAAAATTACACATAATCTCATCTCTCAAAAGATAATTTAGAGGGAGGCCAAGCATGCAAGCAACACTCGGCAGATAGCATGTTATCCAGATCCTAATTGCATTTTTAATAAGTGCCTTGATGATTTAACGAGGATTCCCAACACCCACCATGAATCAGATCTGGCAGCCACAGCCAGTGGAGGACTTGTAAATAGTTTCTGGTTTGAAAGAGAGCTACCAGATGACACCAGATGGAACACTCAGCCATAAAATAAAACAAAAACGAAAAAAGTACAAACACATCAAAGGCATTTCTGGTGCTCCACACAAAGTTCACCAAAGCCTCCATCCAAGCTAAAAACACCCACAGGAGCTGAGCCAGAGGTCTCAGGGCTTGAAGCTACTCTGTTTCCACGGAGTCACCCACTCTATTCATCTATCCAAACCCCTTCATCAGTCAAACTGCCTCCTCCGTGAGGTCCGGAGAATGTGAAGAATGTCTTTACCTCCACATTCCCTGCTGGAAAATCCAGCTTAAGCTGGTTTTAGAACATGGTTGCTGGTTTCTAGCTGGTCAAAACTGGTCATTGGTTGGTTGCTTAGTGGGCAGACCATCTTGGCCCAACAATAAACCAGCTTAAAGGGATAGTTAACCCCCCCCCCCCAAAAAAAATTTCTGTCATTATTTACTCACCCTCATGTTGTTCCAGTGTATGTTATTCTCAGTCACCATTCACTTTCATAGCATCTTTTTTCCATACAATGAAAGTGAATGGTGACTGAGACCCCTATTTGTGTTCCAGGGAATAAAGTAATATGAGTTTGGAACAACATGAGGGAGAGTCAGTGATGACAGAATTTTCATTTTGGAATGAACTATCCCTTTAAAGTGGTCAGGCTGGTTTTTAAAACAAGAAAACTGGTTTCTAGTTGGTCTAAACTGGCATAGCTGGACCAAGCTGGTCAAAACTGGTCATTGGCTGGATCAAGTAGTGTGTAGACCATCTTGGAACAGCAATAAACCAGCTACCAGTTGGTCTTACCAGCTTTTTGTCATTATTTACTCAACCTCATGTTGTTTCAATGTATGTTAGTCTCAGTCACTATTAACTTTCATTGCATCTTTTTTCATAAAATGAACATGAATGATTACTAAGACCATCTTTCTGCCAAACATTTCCTTTTTGTGTTACACATAAGAAAGAAAGTCATATAGGTTTGGAACAACATGAGGGTGAATTTTCATTTTTGGGATGAACTATCCCTTTATGGTGGTCAAGTTTTTGGAACATGGTAGCTGGTCAACTAACAATTGTGCAGCTTGGACTTGCTAGAAACCAGTTAAAATTTTCCAAAACAGCTACCAGCTTAATTTAGATTTTTCAGGAGGGTCTGCTACATTAACTGTCTGTGCCCTCTCGTCTACCATTCCTTCTCTCTTTCATCTCTCAAGTCCTGTCTTTTAAGTCCAATCCAGTTGATTTAAGAGGGAGTAGCCACATAGTCTTATGAGCCCAGCAGGCAGAAACAGTGGTTACTGGCGGCAGTGGAAGCACAGGCCTCAACTAGTTCTGTTGGAAAAGGAAGGGATGAGAGAGTCTGCCATTGGAGGAAGGGAGGGATAGCAGAACAGAGGAGGGGAAGAGCTTGCCATTATCCACCACATCCAGGCCACTAAAAAATAAGCCTATTCTTTCTTTCTAGCCACAGTATTTTCCATTCAAGCTTGCCTCAGCTAACAGAATTTTAAGGTGTTAAAAGTTGTAGTATATGAAAATGTCATTAGAGTCTTAAATAGTTCACTTAAAAAAATTATTGTAAGATGGTTAAATAGTTACTACTATTTTTACGTGGTTTCCACATTGGCCAGATGCAGTAAATCATAAATGGTCTGTGGCCGTACAAGCTTATCCTTGTAACCAGAGCATAAATTTAAGCCTCATTCAATTACTGGATTCCTAAAGCAAGACATGGAAAATATTTGTATGTTCTTTAAGAATTATTAAAAGTTATAGATACAATCTTATTTAAATATGATCTTGTCCTGGCCAATAAGTCTCAGCATTGGCTGTTTCTGATTGCATGCCAGGGGGAAAAAAGTTCTCCAAATGCACAAAATTCTTTCACAAACACCCATAACTCTCAGTTACAAATTATGTTCATCTGGGAGCATTTTGTTCAAAGGACAATTTGAATCCTCAGAATCCTCACAAGTTGTGTACTATACACTATATGTGCTGAAAAAGACAGCAAAATATAATTTTGCAAATTAAACATTGATACATGAAATGCACCAAAGCGAAATGTTCCTTTTTGTTTTTAACAGGGCTGCCAAACTTAGTGTTAACTTATAATATTAAATATATGTATAGCTCTTTACTATATTAATTTGTTTACTTTCTCACAGCTTGTCTCTTGTTTATCAGTAAAGGATGAAAAAAAGCCTTCTTAATGGCTGATTTATTTATGAATTCAAGTCCATGAAATCAAATAAGATGTTTAACAAAAGTAAAGTCATCTGCAATCTATGTGTAAATGTACTTATCACTGAAGCCCAATAAATGTGAATCTTTATTTACAGGTGAAACGCACTGCTGATGGCACTATCTCTACGGCATCAATAAAAAATATTTGTCACATCTTTTGTTTTCTTTCCTTAAAAGAGCAACTGAATGCTTTGAAATGGAAAATAGCTATATATTTAGCAAATTTTTAGCATATTTAAATTTTAATAAAAAAACTGTTTATACTGGCCTAAGATAGTTTTCTGGTCTTAGCTGGTTTAAGCTGGTCTCCTAGGCTGGCTAAGCTAAGTCTAGGTGATCTCAGCTGATTTGTGCCCAAAACCCCTCTAAAACCAATCAACTGCAAACCTGACCAGGCTTGGAGACCAGCTAAGACCAACCAACCAACTGGTTTTAGCTGTTTTAGTTTCAGTAAGTTAACTAAAAAATAAAAAAATAAATAAAATAAGTTTTAATATATTAACAACCATAGTTTCAAATGGATTCCAGTAAAGTCCAATAAAGTCAAACATAACATTCCATATCTGGAACACCATGACATGTCATGCCAATGAAAAAAGAAAGCAAATGTGTAAAATGCACTTTGGACTGTCTTTGATCTAATCTGATTGTTCACGGGAACTCTTCCCATTTATTAGATGCCAAAGTCCCGGAATGATGTGAATTCTGTTACTCACTCGCTCTTCATCTGCAGCACCTGCTCCATGCTGACGATGCCAGCTATGCTGAAGTTCTCATTGTACTGGCTCATCTTGATGGAGTCCAGCCACTCCACCACAGACCTGAAGGGAGAACCATCTGAACCACTGGTGCTGGGAAGCCGAATGGAAACTCTGACAAGGACAGAACACAAATACATTCAGCAAACCACACACTGAGACTTTTTATAGGCTTTCCCTTGTTGTAATTGTTGGGTGGGAGAAGTACACTTCAAGAGAAAACCTGTCTGTTCAGTTTCAGAATCTGATAAAGATATGAAACTGTCCGATTGGGAAAAATCCGGCACTTGCACGCATACAGTGTGATAAACATCAGAAGATACCAAATCATTCTGAGGTCCCATTGGTACATGGTGCATGTCTTAACTTTACCAAGGAATGACACTGTTTGAAGTACCATTTGACTTTCTTTAACTAATCCAAAATTGTGTAATAGATGGTGCATGCCTCGACTTCTCTCTGTTCATGTGTCGTAAAGCTTCATACAAGCCATTTTAAGAATTCAGAGTGGCTCCAAAATGTATCTGGACACCTAAGGCATGCTTAAAAATGTAGGAATGTCATTGCATTCGAAAAACAAAACATCAAAGCAACTGACATGTACAGTTCTGTGTAAAAGTTTTAGGCAGTCGCGAAAAATGTTGCATTGTGAGGCTGTTTTAAAAAATAAAGCCATAAAAAATTTTATTCATCAATTAACTTTATACAAAGTGCAGTAAAAAAAAAATAAATAAATAAATAAATAAATAAAAAAACGAAATCAATATTTGTTTTGGTGTGGACCACCCTATGCCTTTAAAACAGCACTAATTCTCCAAAATACACTTGCGCAGAGTTTTTCAAAGTTCTTGGCAGATAGGCTGTTCCAAACATCATGAGAACTTGCCACAGTTCTATGTATTTAGGGTGTCTCAATCACTTCCATCACTTTATGTAGTCCCACACTGACTCAATGACCACGATTACATGAACTTTATTCTAGGGTTTTAGCAGAAAGCGACGTTCTGAAACGTCATGTAAACAGGAACACTGATTTCCTTACGCCATTTAAGGGATTAAGAGAAAGAGTTTTAACACACCTAGGTTTCTCTCGGAGAACAAGGCTTAATGTGGTCATGTAAACATATAAGCGCCGTTCTGATAGGTGTTTGAAGAGTGCGCATGCGTGGAACAGACTGGATAACAAACGTCAAAGGATGGAGCCCAACAACAACTCAAAACAGCGGAAAGAATTGAACATAATATGGAAAATATTTTAAACAATTTTATATGGTGGAACAGGCATCCAAGGCTTCGTTTAACCCTGTTGTATCTTCCATATGACAGAGGAGGTCTTCGACTACCAAACCTGTTATGGTGTTATTGGTCGACCCAATTGACAGCTGCCTCCTTCTGGTTCTCCTTACAGCCACGTGAGTTAAAATAGAATCTGAAGCTACAAGTGGGCTAAGCTTGGACATTTATATGTATTCTGACTCCTGTAGGAATCTGAGTAAGATTACTAAGAATCCTTTTGTTAAAAATACACTTTTAATATGGAATGAAGCACAACATGCGTTAGGAGAAGTTCCAGCCCTCTCTTGCTATGCAAATTTTAAATCATGAAAAATTACATGGGGTTTAAACAATGGTCTCAAAAAGGCATTTGCATGATCTCAGATCTATATGATGACTACACGCTTCTATCTTTTAGTGATCTCAAAAGGAAAAATGACATTCCTGTCTCAGTTTTTCAAATATTTACAGGGTCGTAGCTTTATTAGCGCTAAACAGAATTGTTCATTAAATCGACCTCCGTTAACAGAATTGGAATTTATCACGTCTCAGTCGCCATGCAACATAAGCATGATATCTGTTATATACAGTAAATTCCTAACTTGCTCCAAAGAGTCATCTGAATCAAAGAGAGAAGCATGGAGTGTAGGTCTGCAGCATGAACTTTCAGATCTGGAATTGAATCAAATATGCAGCAGGGCCCAGTGTATATCAATCAACACTAGATTTAAAATGATTCAGTATAATTGGATAATGAGAATGTATATCACTCCAGTAAAGATTAATACATTTAACTCTAATATTCCAGATCTTTGTAATAAATGTCAAATCCATAGGGGAACTCTCTTCCACTGTATCTGGGAATATGAAGAGATCAAAATATTCTGGAAAGAAGTACCAGGATTTATCTCCGAAATCACCTCCAAACTTATTCCACTTACTCCCGAGCTCTGTGTCTTGGGCTTACTGCCTGAATGCATATCTTTGTCCAGTTATGAAACTAAAACTACTGATATTTGCTTAGTCCATGCAAGACGGTTAATCGCAATCTACTGGAAGAATAGTACATGCCCTTCCAATAGCCAATGAATGAAAGATCTTTCACACTGCCTTGCATTAGAAAAAAGAACATATAGTATCAAGCATAAGCTCAAAGACTTTTATAAAATTTGTGGTCTTTTCCAAAATATTCTGGAAAATACTAATCTACAAATACAGAAGACATAGGACCCCTCTCACACCACTTGCTAATTACTTTATGCAACAATTTTGTATTCGAGTTACACTGGTGGCCAAAAGTTTGGAATAATATACAGATTTTGCTCTTATGGAAAGAAATTGGCACTTTTATTCACCAAAGTGGCATTCAACTGATCACAATGTATAGTCAGGACATTAATGAAATGAAAAATTACTATTTGGAAAAATTTCTACTACTTAAACTACTTCAAAGAATTCTCATCAAAAAAATCCTCCACGTGCAGCAATGACAGCTTTGCAGATCCTTGGCATTCTAGCTGTCAGTTTGTCCAGATACTCAGGTGACATTTCACCCCACGCTTCCTGTAGCACTTGCCATAGATGTGGCTGTCTTGTCGGACACTTCTCACGCACCTTACAGTCTAACTGATCCCACAAAAGCTCAATGGGGTTAAGATCCATAACACTCTTTTCCAATTATCTGTTGTCCAATATCTGTGTTTCTTTGCCCACTCTAACCTTTTCTTTTTGTTTTTCTGTTTCAAAAGTGGCTTTTTCTTTGCAATTCTTCCCATAAGGCCTGCACCCCTGAGTCTTCTCTTTACTGTTGTACATGAAACTGGAGTTGAGCGGGTAGAATTCAATGAAGCTGTCAGCTGAGGACATGTGAGGCGTCTATTTCTCAAACTAGAGACTCTGATGTACTTATCCTCTTGTTTAGTTGTACATCTGGCCTTCCACATCTCTTTCTGTCCTTGTTAGAGCCAGTTGTCCTTTGTCTTTGAAGAGTGTAGTGTACACATTTGTATGAAATCTTCAGTTTTTTGGCAATTTCAAGCATTGTATAGCCTTCATTCCTCAAAACAATGACTGACTGATGAGTTTCTAGAGAAAGCTGTTTCTTTTTTGCCATTTTTGACCTAATATTGACCTTAAGACATGCCAGTCTATTGCATACTGTGGCAACTCAACAACAAACACAAAGACAATGTTAAGCTTCATTTAATGAACAAATAGCTTTCAACTGTGTTTGATATAATGGCAAGTGATTTTTTAGTACCAAATTAGCAATATAGCATGATTACTCAAGGATAAGGTGTTGGAGTGATGGCTGCTGGAAATGGGGCCTGTCTAGATTTGATCAAAAATGAATTTTTTCAAATAGTGATGGTGTTGTTTTTTACATCAGTAATGTCCTGACTATACTTTATGATCAGCTGAATGCCACTTTGGTGAACTAAAGTAACAATTTCCTTCCGAAACAGCAAAATGTGTACATTATTCCAATCTTCTTGCCGCCAGTGTAGATCATTCCTATGTGTGTATTGACGAACTTTAGAGTTGTCATTCACCTCTACATACCTTCAATTGTATGCCCAATGCTCTGAATGTAATATATTTCTATTATTATACTTGTGGATTGTAAAATGAGATGCTAGGGGAGGGAGGAGGGATATACACTAATACGTCTTGATGTTAATGTTGTTTGCATGGATGTCTTGTCTATAAAATTACAATAAAGACATAAAAAAAAAGAATTCAACATTTCACAGTGGGAAAATCACATATACTATAAACTATACCCATTTATACACACACCAATGTAAAATATCTACTGTCCCTCACATTCGCATATATGCGCTCGTTCATTGGGGAAATCCAAGCTCATGTAAACGCATACACCGATTTTGAGCCTTAAACAGCTTTCTCGCAATAAACGGCTTTCTGGTGTCCATGTAAACGTAGTCACTGAGTTGGGTAAAAGTGAGTTTTGGGTATGTGCTGGGCTCTTACCGAGGGTCAAAGTCTGCAATGGCCTTGAGGGAATCTGGGCTCTTGAGGAGTTTGTCCAGTAGACTGACAATGTCAACGAAGCGAGGCCGCTTGGAGCGATCTTGGTGCCAGCACTGTAACATCAGCTGATACACAGCAGAGGGGCAGTCCATCGGAGCAGGGAGACGGAAAGCCTCATTAATGGCCTTCATCACCTAGCACAGGACAGAACAAATGCTCAGATTTAAGAAATTTTTCTCAAATGATGAAGATCTGTCAGCAGATACACTAAGTTATTGTTCAAAGTTGGTGTGGTGTGGCCTGGATGTACCTCATGGTTATTCATGTCCCAGTAGGGCCTCTCTCCAAAGGCCATGACTTCCCACATGACAATGCCAAAACTCCACACATCACTGGCTGATGTGAATTTCCTGTAAGCAATGGCCTCAGGAGCAGTCCAGCGAATAGGAATTTTACCTCCCTATTGGAAATCCATACAAAAAATTCAGGACAACTCTTGTAATTTCTGAAAATCCAGAAATAATAAACAGGTTTTAACCAAATAAAGACATCTGGAGGTAAGCACAGCTTCAGAGAACATTCTAACCACAAATTTATTGAACTTGTACATGAACATACACTGGTGGTGTAGGTTCCTTCAGGGTCATCCTCCAAAACACGTGACAAACCGAAGTCAGACACCTTGCACTCCAGGTTGCAGTTGACCAAGATGTTGCGGGCAGCCAGATCCCTGTGTACATAGCTCATGTCTGAGAGATATTTCATTCCGGCTGCAATACCATGAAGCATGCCGACCAACTGAAAGGACGACATCTCGCCATCATGGTCCTTAAAAAAAAGTTTCATTTATTCTATTTTTCATGTGGAACTGACACAAGGAAATTCTGACTAACATATCTGATTTATTAAATCACTTGAGATGACATGCTATTATCATCTGTCATAATTTTGCTGTCTCCAGCAATGAATATGACAAACGTACCCTCAGGTATTTGTCAAGAGCACCATTTTCCATGTACTCAGTCACAATCATGGCATGCTTGACTGCAAAAAAGAAACAGAAAAAGATACATATTTGTTTTACAACATAAAAAGGAAAACTAGTTCCCCTGAAAAACATTTAGAAGTAACAACCAAAAACTAATATTTTTTGTAATATACCTATTATCATTAAACATATTTTTAAATAATTAAATTATCTTAGTAAATTATTTATTTTTTTGTAATAATTAAAATGTATTTATTAAAATATTTAAATAGTTACTATACAAATATTATAATACTGTAATTGTTTAATTATTTAAAATTCTAAAAATACGAATTCTTTAAAATAACATATAAAATGATAAAAAAAATCTGATAATTATTATTAATTAAAATAATACATTTATAAAATGTATGTATACATTTATTAATACAAAATATACATATAATTTATTTATAAAGTTTATAATTATACATTATATAATGTTAATAATATATAATTAATACAATTATATTTATTTACATTAATTAAGAGTATTTATTTTGGTTAAAATATTATTATATAATTATAATAAAATATTGTAATTGTTTTAATTATTTTTAATTATAAAATTACAAATTATTTTTAAATAATTTAGATTTTTTTTTAATAATTAAAATTATATAGTTATACGATTAATTATTGTAGTAATTAAAAATGTATATTCAATATTTATAATAAATATTTATATATTTTATTTACATAATTTATAATTATCTATATTACAGTGTTTAATTATAATAATTCAAATAAAATATTAAAGAACATTTTTTTAAATAATTGTAATACAATTTTAATAAAATATAATTGTTTTAATTATTTTCAAATACAATTAATTAATTAATTAAAATACAATTTATTTATCAAAAACTTTTATTATAAAATTAGGTGTAGACTACACTTTTAAAGGGCACTTACATTTGGTGACCACCCCCTCCAGTCGGATGATGTTTTGATGTGAGAACTGTCCCATGATGCTGGCCTCACTAAGGAAGTCTTGCCTTTGTTTCTCTGTGTAGCCTGGCTTTAGCGTCTTTATTGCTACTGGCACTTCCTTGCGACCTGGAGCTTTCATAATTCCCCGATAGACCTCTCCAAACTCACCTACAGTACAGCAACACAAACCACCAAAGGGAAAGGCATACAGGCATCAGATAAGCAACATACCAAACTACAACTCCTTAATCTTGTCTGATGAAATACAGGGGTGATTTCAAAACACAGAGGAGACTCTTTGAAATGATATTCAGCAACAGAAAGGGTGAGAAAAAAACAAAGGCATGTGGATGACCCATGTGCACCTGGGGTTAAGGCCATGGAAAGGCCTATGAATGGACAGTGATTGGATACATGGGGATTCATGGGAGGGAGGGTCATTAAGGGCATGAGAATCTGTGTACAACAAGCAGACACAAAGTGGACAAGGTCCATGTCCTGTAGGTGGCTTAACAGGGGAAACATGACCACGCTGCACTGATCTTCTCATTTCAAGGCTAGGGAGGGATGATGTTTGAGGACCTGATTTATCAGTTGTTTGTTTTATTTTTTAAGTCATGATTAATTAACTTAGTGTTTTTTTAATAGCACTAATCTACTCCATGTGGGATATGAAAAAGCTCCAGAGCGGGTTAAGAAAACTACACTGATTCAATTTGAGTGACATTGGGAGGGGAAAAACGGTCTCCGGAGGGGAAGAATTGCTACAGTAAAAATATTCCAGCTCTAACATGTAGAACTCGAATCAGATAATTTCTGGTTTGATCCTTGTTAAAGCTGTCACTCCAATGAACTGTAAAAAATCTGTCACTTTCAATGAACTGTAACATAACTTCAAATAAATATGAGTGAAGTGCAACAAGGGGGGAAAAAACCCTCTCTTCCCCAAAAATGCATTCAAGTTGGTTGTCAAACTGCCACAAATGTTCTAACCTGCTCCGATGACTTTCTGCTTGGTGATGTGACTGGGATGGATCTCGCTGGCAAATTTGAGCACTGCTGTGTTGGGGTCTTCATATGTGTGAGGATCCACATAAGTCTTCAACGGCTTCAGTTGGTCTGGATTTGACAGTGAGATCAGAGAACATTTAACAAGACCAAGGAAAAGCAAGCATGCTGGTTATTTTCAACAGGGAGAAAGGGGATTCTAAAAGAGGAAAGCCACCAAATGAAATTCAATGCCACTAACCTGGGCTGGAGAAGTAGGTGTCCTCTGGCCCTTGCCTGGTGTGAGAGTTTCTTCGGCTGTTGAAGAAAAACAACTCAATGAGAGCTCTATTTTTCAGCAAAACGATTTCTTTTCAGACTTGAGTTTGAAGAGTGGCTAGTGCTGGACCGGCTTCATTCAGCTGAGGAGTGCTTACATAAAAGGCCGGCTGTGTTTGTCAAGTGGTGACAGAGGTCCGGGTTATCATAGGCACCTTCACAGAACTGCTACACCCTCAAACCCATAAAGAACCAACCGCCTCTTATCTCACACAATATCTCTCTCTGATTCATCTCCTTTGAAACAAGCCTCTTATTAAGGTACACTTATTGAGCAGTCAACGGACAAGTTGTATTCAACGCTGATTCTTCCCTCAAAGTGGCGAGGAGCAATTCCCGTAAAAAGGAACATTGAGTGGACATTTAAGAAGGAAAAAAAGAAACGCCTGGAAAGAGTGAGAGGAAGACAAAGCTCTGGTGTGTGCGCTGAGTTCTTGTTTCTTACCGTTTTCGCAAAAGCAGTACCACTACCACGATGAAAAGCATGACGCTTCCCCCAACTGCTGCCCCGAGGATCACTGCTGTGTTTCCCGCTTTTTGAAGAGCTGAGAAAACAACAACAAAGTGGTCTGGGAAATAAGTCACTAAAGAATGGAAACACACACTGTGACATATCAAAGGGCTCATCCATTTTTTATTTTAAATATCCAACAGGCTTTAGTTATATCACAGCCATGAACCAAGATTTGCTACTTGTTAGTCATTTACAGGTGGTATTAGGGAGAGGGACATTCTCATTCTAAAGAGAATCTGACTGGATGAAAATCTGTGGTGCAAGATGAATCATCAATGTTTTTGGTTTGTTTTCACGGAAGAGAAAGACTGTGAATTTGAAATGCATATATCCACTCAATATTGTCAATATTTAGAAGTAAGTACCATATACTGTATGTTCCAAAATTAAAACACATTGACTAACTAGCCATAAAACTTTCATTTTGATTTCATGGGGTATTTAAATACCCACACACAATTCATACAAAATCGAAGAAAGAACGAAGGTGTTTTTGAGTTTGTTTTGGTGGTTCGTAACAGCTTGCCAGAACAAACTTTGAAGAAAACTTCATATCGGCTGCTAAACATCTTCTTACTGCCATTGGTCCATGTCACTGGTAAGTGTGACTTGAAGCTCCACCTACTTTGTGACTGACAGCTAATTCCCGTTCAGTCAGTTAAGATCAGTCAACATGAACACACCGGCGTGCAAAGTTATTAGCGAGCTGGTGCAAATTTACCTACATCTGTACGATCGTTCACGTAGAGTCATTTTCCAAGAACATGTCATGATTTGTTTTTTTTCATTAGTCTACAAAAGGAATAAAATCTTCTCAAATGATCTTCAGTGCCAGTTCACTGGTTTTTTATTTTTATGCTGCTTCACTCATGTGCCATTCTGCAGTGAAAGCCATACACACATCTGACCAAAGTAAGATATGCCTCTATCATCATACTTTTGTCTGTATTCTACCCATTAACACTCTTTTATACACCCATCAGTTGTATCAGTGTCATCATAAATTACAATAACAGAGTGTAATCGTGCATATTATGGCCGTGTACAGCTTTAGCATATAAGCTCCGTGAATGCAAAAGGTAAACATCACAAATGACACATTATCTACAGTATATATTACTTTAAATCATTATCGAGTAGTTAAAACAGCTTCTTTTACTGATCTTGTGTGAATTCTACTCATAGAATGAGGCATGAAGTCATTGATGACATATTTCAATGTCATATTAATTGATGTTTTGCATGTAGTCTTGAGCGTCATCATAATTAAATGTACCTCTAAACCCCTCCCACAGCGGCTTGGCCAGTGTCTGAATGTCTGCAAACAGTATGCCGTTGCTCAGCTATTTTGAACTTCTTTTTGGCTCTGAGCAAATAACAAAGATGCGATTAACTGTGAGTGTGCAGGGGCCTTAATTATACCGTATGCATTTTTACTTGGTTTACCTTGTGGAAGTGTTGAAAACTCCTGTTCCATGCTGTAGATGCCCGGATTGCCCTCTGGGCTAAGAGCTTGTACTTTAAACAAGTAGACAGTTGAAGGAGCCAAATCATTGATCTGGACTGAGTTCTTTTCCAGTACCAGCACAGTGTAGGTAGTCACCTTTCCACTGGCCTTCTCCTCATCATTCTCCTTTGGAAATGACAATGAAAGGAGCATAAGCAAATTAAGATTAACAATGCCAATATCAAACATCAGAAGATGAGAATTTGCAATGAAGTACTTGAGCTTAAGACGAACATTGTGCCTGACCTTCTTGCGATACATCAGTTCGTAACGGGTTGCGACTGGCTTGGCGCGGTGAGAAACAGACCACTGCAGTGACAGGCTGGTGGGTCCACTTTCCACTAGGTGCACTGCGGTCACTTTTGGGGGATCTGGGGTAAAACAACCAAGTCAAAGATTCAATGAAGTTCAAGTGAAAGTCCTTTAGGATAGTTTAGCCCTCACCCTCATGTAGTTCCAAACATGTATGACTTTCTTTCTTCTGTACTACTTAAAGGATTGTTCCAGGTTCAATACAAGTTAAGCTCAATCGACAGCATTTGGGGCATAATGTTGAGTACCACAAACAATTAATTTTGACTCGTCCCTTCTTTTCTTTAAAAAAGCTAAATTCTTGGTTCAGTGAGGCACTTACATTGGAAGTGAATGGGGGCCAATTTTTGAACATTAAAATACACACTTTTTCAAAAGTATAGCCACAAGAGATAAACAATATGTGTGTAAACATGATTTTAGTGTGATAAAATCCCTTACTAACCTTTTCTGTGCAAAGTTATTTTACTAATTTTAGAATTTTACAACTTTGTTACCATGACGATGTAATTTTAACAAACCCTAAAACCTTAAAATGATTGTAAAAATGACAATTTAAACAACTTTACAGCTCAAATAATACACAAGTTTTAACAGAAGAATTAATGAAAGTGCTTTTATAAAATTATAAGCTTCACATTTCTGCCTTTTAACCCTCCAAAAATTGTCCCCATTCACTTCCATTGTAAGTGCATCACTGTAACCTCAATTTTTGCTTTTTTTTTTTTAAAGAAAAGGAGTCGAAATTCATTTTTGTGGTAATCAACATTCTGCCACAAATGCTGTCGAGTGAGCTTAACTTGTATTGAACCCGGAATATTCCTTTAATGAGAGATGTTAGGCAGAATGTAAGCCTCTGTCACCATTCATTTTCATTGCATCGTTTTGCCATAAAATGAAAGTGAATGGTGACTGAGGCTAACATTTGGCCTAACATCTCTCTTTGTGTAACACAGAAGAAAGAAAGTCATACATGTTTGGAAGAGAGTGAGTAAATTATGACAGAATTTCCATTAATTTAGAGTTTCCATACCTTTTGACCAATGAATTTCAAAGATTGTACTCATAAAGAGCAATTACTAGCTGATGAAATGTTACATGATGCATAACACAAATTTACATAGCAGACACACTTATAACTATTAACAGATATAACACTATTATGAAATATAACTAGAAAATCTTACAGTCACAATAGAAATGTTCATGACTTTTGAAAGCTTTTACAAATTTCTATGACTGTCCCAGGCCTAGAAATCACAATTTTTAAATTATCTGATATTTCCAGGCTTTCCATGACCGTGCTGGAAATCCTGTTAATTAATAAAAGCACTGACCTGTATAATGTAATGCCGTGTTAATACTGTTGATGGCTCTCTTCTTGCTGAACTGTGACACTCTGCTCCTAGCCTCCACGGAGAAAGTATAGTTCAGATGGGGCTCCAGTTCACTCACAGTGACTCTGGTCTCCTTCAGGTCCGTACTGCTTGGGTCAAAACGCACTTTCTCACCACAAGACTGACACGCTCTCCCGGTGCACTGTTCACACACCACAGTGTATGTGATATCACTGCGCCCACCAGTATTTACAGGGGGCCTCCATGACAATTGAAGTTTGCCTATTGACATCTGAGCTGTGGTGGCCACCAGACTTTGAGGAGCGGAGGGTAAACCTGAGTAGACAAAGAGCAGAAGCCTTTTATTTACCTGTTCCCCTGTTCAAAGGGGCTCTTGAGGGTTTAGTTAACCCCTAAAGAAAAGAGTGACATGGGTAAAGATCTGTAAAGGTAGACAAGGAAGGATACTGATGTATGATATTGTAAGTGATGGGGGCTAACAAGGTTACGTCACCAATGGATGGATGTGCAAATCAGAATGACGGTTTGACCGTGGAAATTTCTTACCAGAGCAAGCGTCTGTCTCAGCATCCTCAGGTGCCCGATAAAAGCCCTCCGTACAGGAGCAGCTGGTGGCCCCAGGACCCGAGGGCTGGGTGTTTTCTGGACAAGGTTTACAGGCTTCACTGGACACCGAAGATTTGAAGAAACCTGGCTGACATTCTATAAAAAACCACATGTATGACAACTTGGATGAGGATGAGAGGACATTGCAATGAAACAGCTCTCGGCATATAATAAGTGATTATCTATGAACACAATAAATGAACCTCCTTTGAAGTGATGTTTTTTTTTTCTCTACTTTTTTTTTAAAGCTCTGTGCAAGAGTGTGCAAAATTGACAGAGCAAGACTAAGCACACTCCTACTCATCCTGTGTGAACCATCCCCCCATTCTCTGCAAACAGGACCAGTCATCCCACATTCCAGCCCGGTACCTTCGCTCTCAAAAATCCACCATGAGAAAAAATAGAACAAAACACATAAAACCAACAGACAGTTAGAATGCTGCACCTAAGGAGACTAAACACTTTTTAAAAAGGCAAACATTGTTTTTCAACTAAGTTCATTGCCTGGATATGTTTTGTATAACATATTGTATAACATAGCCTACTGTATATGGGCATACACAGAGGTTTTCAAGTTTTCAATGAAAAGCATGTTGGTTTCAGGTTATAAACCACAGTCTATAATACATCTACTATAAAAACCAAATAATATATGGCAGACTAAGGCCAGATATGGGGAAGTTGTCTCAAGGGCTATATGTTAATAACTTAAGGATTTAATCAAATGTCAAATGATTTCACTACCAGTGGTTTTGTATATTGGTTTCAAACACCTTGTTTAAAACCCTCTTAAATCAGAATTATTTATTTGAATTCTATCCTCCGAATTAAATTTCCACCATATATCATTAAATATCATATTTTTACTACAGTTCTTAGGTACTAAGTACATTGGTACTATTTTGTAAGGACAAAAGTATTTTTCATTATCATAATCTTGCCCCGACACGTCAGGTCAGCCCAAGTTATCACATTTTTATTGGGGCAAGTTGTCAGATGTGTTTAAATGTTACATATTTATAGCATGTATTAATTAAATTTTATTAATAAAGTTTCTGGAGATATTAAATAATAAACTAAATATATATATATATATATATATATATATATATATATATATATATATATATATATATACACACACACACAGTAAGTATATACAGTACTGTGCAAAAGTTTTAGGTACTTGTGAAAAATGTTGCATAGTGAGGATGTCTTCAAAAATAATGACATAAATAGTTTTCATTTATCACTTAATGTCATTCAAAGTCCAGTAAACATAAAATCAATATTCGGTGTGACCACCTTTGCCTTTAACACAGCACCAATTCTCCTAGATACACCTGGACACAGTTTTTCTTGGTTGTTGGCAGATAGGATGTTCCAAGCTTCTTGAAGAATTCGCCACAGTTCTTCTATCTATTTAGGCTGTCTCAGTTGCTTCTGTCTCTTTATGTAATCTCAGACTGACACGATGTTCAGTGGGGGGCTCTGTGGGGGACATGACATCTGTTGCAGGGCTCCCTGTTCTTCTGTTCAAATTTTTTTCTATTTGCAAAAGTAATGTTTGGGAGTCTAACATTTATATTTCCTATTGACACACTAAAGCTGGAGATATAAATAACCATCTTAAGACAAATGCTTTTGTGAAACATCTTATGTGCCTAAAACTTTTGCACAGTACTGTATATATATATATATAACTATGATACACAATATGTGTATATGTATATTATATATATATATACACACACACACATACATATGTGTGTGTGTGTGTGTTTATATGTATGTTTTATACAGTATTTTTATTAAAGTATATACATATTTTTATTAATATAAATGGAAGGCAAAGAGCAGGATTTGCAAACATTCATGCATTTAGTCAATCGGACGTTGATATATACAAACAGTACAAAAAGAAAGAATCTCGGAATCTTTCTAGAAACATTCCAACATGCCCAGCTCATGTCCTTCCGCTGTCTACTTCTATATCCCCACCACCCCACAGTCTGCTTCCTTTCTAAATCTGCTATGCTATATTCGTTTCAAGGATTAGCCACATACAATATTATTTACATTTACACTAAACCCCCGATATCTGGTTTTCAGTTTCATGTAGGGGTTTTATTAGCCAAGGGACAAGCTGGGACACAACACAGCATAGATTACTGGTTGCATTATTACACAATAATGTACACTAACACCATGTGTCAGATCAGGTGAGATATGTGTATTTGTATGTGTTGAAATATCGCCAGAGGCACAGTCAGTGTAAGACTAAATAGATAAGTAAATATTTGGGCAATAGTTTCAGGGTAAAGATGCTTCAAGGACATGATAGAGTGCAAAGTTACACCTACGGTGAGGAACACTTCTATCCAAAGTATACAACAGCATGTACTGTAGTATTGCATTAGATACAAAATACCAAACCAAGTGCATTCTGCACATAAATCTTTTCTCAAAACAATGGTTTGATATTTTTGTTAACTTGACATTTTTGCTGTTTCAATAATCGTTTTGTAGACTGCAAAATATTATTTTCAAGACAAGTAATTTTGTCTTGTTTTCCTGTAAAATTATCTAAACATTCTTAAAACATGATTTATTTACTTGTCAAGCAAAATGGCATAAGATATTAATTCTTGTTTTAAGAGAAAATCTGACAAAATTTAGTGAACTTGTTAAAACAAGAAAAAAAAATCTGCCAATGAAAAATAAACTTGTTTTCCCTTCGAATTAAGTTTATTTCCTTACCCCATTGGCAAACAGTTTTTTTTTTTAAAGCATAAATCTCACTAAATTCTGTTAGAACAAGAATTCATATCTTATGCCAGTTTTCTTGTCAAGTAAATCAATCACGTTTTAAGAATGTTTAGATATTTTACTGGAAAACGAGACAAAATAATTTTTTGCAGTGTATTTACATTTTACTGAAACTTTAAAATAACAAAAAAAAAAATCTTTTAAATATTCTATATGAAGGAAAGTATTATGTAGAATATATAATCATTATAATAAAATATAATACAACATTTTTTATATAAATGAAAGCATAAGATTTGCAAACATGCATAATACATAAATTTTTTCTCAGAAATAACTTGACTACTTTTTACCAATTACCAACATGTCCTAAAACAACTTTGAGCAGTTGTATAAAGTTAATTACTCGAAAGTGCACACAAGTATTCTAGCAGTGTAATTCTTCACATAAACTATGAACATTTTCCACTACGTTTGACAACCAGAAAATATTTAATTTTACAATAAAATTATTTTAAATTATATATTTTATTTTATTATTTAAACAAAACCTAACAAAAATCTTTCTGAGAAATGTTTTTATGAAAAGTGGGTTTGTGCAGTCTTTCTTTAAAATAAATTGTTTGAATTTTGTTATCATGCATTTTCAAGTTTGGCTAGAAAATGTCCAAATACTTTGTGTTTCTGCGGCCACTGTGTTTCTGTAACACAATAGCCACAAGCCAAATCATTGTTTCCATTTTCTAATGCTTTGTTACCTAAAGATTTGCCAAACAGTTATAATTAAAGAGTCGGGTGCTTCCTCCTTCCTGAATGCTTTGTATCAATTGAGGCCTTGTTTTGGGTTGAGCCACTTGCTCTCTCTCACAGGAAGGGGGTTAACGGCGGTATACATTACCTCTAATATTTGAGAGCACGCATTCTCTTATTTCAAAAGAAAACTCTCAGCATGAAAAGAATTCAATGTGGCAGCAAAGATCGAGTCAATGTGTTATTTATTCCTCCTTTCAAGTCAGCTCCTCATCCCGTTTCGGTGCCAGCTGTTGTGGAGACTTTACTGCAACTCATTAACTCGCCTCTCTGCGGAGGTGGGGATGTTGTGGGAGACAGGGGGACTGAGGGACAGACAGAGTGAGGGATAACGAGTCCTGCAGGGATTTGAAAGGAAAGGGGGGAGCAGGAGAAGAAAAAGAATTGTCCTATTCACCGAGTACGGGGGCTAAACAGCTGCGGCTGCGTACCCCGTTTCATATGCCTACTGCCCCCCACTCCGGCAATCCACTCGTAATCTCCAAATTGTTAAGTCTACTTGCTTGCCTCATGGACACATGTGAGGGTCTAGCAAAACATTCAGCAGCCCATTCACTCTGGACAACAGGCACAGAATGCCACTCAGTGCAGAGAGAGGGAAAACACTTGTTTCGAATAGTGTAGATACCACATGACGCGATAATACACTGGCTGGCTTCTTAACAGCCGAGGACAAAAAGCTGCTGGCATTTTGGAGGGCTGTGTATGCTGGACTTGAAGTTTTTATTTAATCCGCTTATACATTGGCATTCAAAAAGTTTACAAAAGAATTTATCAAGTATCCACACAATGCCCCTGAGACAAATTTTTTTTTTATTACTTTTTTCGAAACACTTTTTGTGTATCAAAAAAGTGGATTTGTGCAGTATTTTGATTTCGATAGAGTTTCGATTTAATCATATTAAAGGGATAGTTCACCCAAAAATGAAAATTCTGTCATTATTTACTCACCCTCATGTTGTTCCAAACTAATATTATGTAAGTACATGTTAGGCAGAATGACACCCTAAGATAAATAAAGGCATACATTTTATTTTTAAGTGAATCATTACTTAATATTTAAATTTTTATATACATAATATTTTTGGACAACTTTAAGTTACCGGACAAAATTTTTTTTACAGTTTGTCGAATCAGTTCACTTACTCTTCAAGGTATAGTCTGTTGCATTTGAAAACTAATGTGGAATTTTAAGTGAACTTTTCACTTTTCAAGTGAAACAGCAGTAATGTGGTTTCAGCACGAGGGGCTTTATATGGGTGTACATGAAGGTTTTTATGTTTTCAATGTAAGAATGTTGCTTTCTAATTACATACTGCATACTTTAATAATAAGAATAAGAATAAGAATATACAAGCTATAACAGTGGCGATTTCTCAGGGCCAGCACAGCCTTCTCTGCTGGCGTAACATGCCTAATAAATAAATATTTTTTCATCCTTTCATTCTCATTGATCTTTTTGCCTATGAATTTTCAGACACGTTCCACTCCTAATTCATCTACAAACAAATAGCAAAGAACAAATAGTTTATCCAATCAGAATTTATTCCTCAATGCTTACAAGCAAAGTGACAACTGTTTCACAAATCGCATGCACCTTAGCTGAAGCAGCGCATGAATCTGAGCTCCATCCCGTCAGGCCTTAAGAATTTCCACAGAATCCCTCAACAGTGCAAATGAATGGGCATCTAAAGTCAGATTATCAGATTCATCAGCCAATCAGATTGATTTATTTGTTCTTGGTGGGTGTGGTCTTTAGGATATGTCCCAGTCCAGGCCTTCTAGCTGGCCTTGAGTGATGCAATCACACTTTAAGTGATGTACATAATTTGAAAGCGAAGAGCTGTCATCACTGCTGTTATTGCCGTTGAGAAAGAGATCCTTATGGATTTAAAAACCTGAGATGTTCTGCATGATCGTGCGATTTAATAATTAAACAGGAAAGGAGGACTGATTTTCACTTCAAGTAAATTGGTAAGTGCTTTTTGCATTGTTAAAGCAACATCAGGAGTTTTCTAAGTGTAAATTAGGCTGATTAAGCATTCAGTGTCGGATCAAGTTTTGAAAAGTAACTGCGTACCCTGACGAAACTAAATTTATTGCAAGCAAAATTTAAATCGCAAATATAATTAGAGAGCTTTTTCTTGGTATTAGACCTCCTTGGTTCTGGCTTTCATGTGTGGACGTGTTTTTAAAATGTCAATTGGTATTATTAGTTGACTGCCACGTAATGTATGATAGACATACATTGTCTTATTCATTATGAAACTGTGTTTTCTTAATGGCATGAATCACACTGAAGGCCTAGACTTAAAATGCACAGGCAGTGGCTGAGCTATATTACAGATACACTACCGGTCAAAAGTTTTAAAACACTTACTCATTCTTTATTATTATTATTTTTCACATTTTAGAATAAGAGTAAAGTCAGCACAGCTATGGAATACCATAAATGAAACTATGGGAATTGTGTTGTGACTAATCAAAATCCAAAATAAATCAAAACTGTGTTATATTTTAGCATCTTCAAAGTAGTCACCCTTTGCCTAGAATTTGCAGACATGTACTCTTGACATTTTCTCAACCAACTTCTTGAGGTATCACCCTGGGATGCTTTTTAAACAGTATTGAAGGAGTTCCCATCTATGTTGGGCACTTATTGGCTGCTTTTCTTTATTATTTGGTCCAAGTCATCAATTTCAAAAACTTTTTTTTTGTATATTACATTTTAGTTTTATAATGAAATAAATTAATATGGTGGCACAATTATATTTTTGTCCACAAAACTAATTTCAAACATTTAAGCATACGCCTTCAGATCAAAAGATTTTTAAGATCATGAGAAACATTTCAGTCAAGTGTTTCAAAACTTTTGACCGGTAGTGTATATGAATAGTGAAATAGTGCAGTTAAGTTCTCACAAGGGCTAACAGTAAGGTTTTGAGTCAAATTACACAAATGTGCAGTTTTTCTTGCACTGCTTTTATACATTAGATTCAAACACCTACTTTAAAACCCCCTTAAACTACAATAACTTTTGTAAATTCTATCCTTCAAAACTATATTCCTATATCATCATATTTTAACTGTAGATATAAGTGAACACGATAAATCCATGGTCTGTTGCATTATATAACTAATGTGGCATTTTAAGTTAACTTTTCACTTTCCAAAATACAGTAGGACTGCAGTTTAGGGCAACAGGCTTTGTCTTAGCATTTCGGACACAACAGGAAGCAGGAAGCATGCGTTGCTTCCTTCCTAAGGCAGCCAATGAAACCATAGTGACAGAGAAGGCAAATGTTGGTCGGACTCTGGAAGGAAGAAAGGAAAACTGGCCCATTCGCAAAAATGGTAAAGCAAGGTCATAGGTTGGAATGGACTTATAGCTTTTGAGGAACGTTGATTACATTAATGTAATACAAACTTACCAGCAGAGAGATGGGAGCATGTCTGTTTCGCTCGAATCTCATGGGCTCCGTCTCGCTATTTGGCACCACAGGCTTAGACCTTAAGAGGCTCTGAGTGACTGTTTGTTTATTGTGAGAGTAGCTGGATCCTGCTCGCCGGTGACCTACTGGGGTCTGTGAGCTGTGTGGGTTGGGAGGAATGGTCAAGACGGATGAGAGGCTGACATTAATGGACGGATGTATGGATGGATGGGGAACGAGGGTTGAATGAATTAGTGTTTACATGGTGGCGGGACAGCTCGAAGCCCTCCAGGACAAGAGTTTGACGAATAAGAAAAAGGAAAGAAAAACAAAAGGTCTAGTCATTTAAAGCTAGGCGCAGAGGGGCTTATATGTAGCCTCAGGCAGAGTTGAGTTAAAGTGCGCTGCTCCACCAGGTGTTGATGGCCAAGTAAAACAAACTGTGCAGCGGAGTGAGTGCGGACAGCGGCCAGGGGCTCGTTTCACAGGGAAGGAGGTTAAATTTAGAAGGGGAGCCATTGTAAAAATAAAACATGTGCACTGAAGAATATGAAGATTAAGACAACATAGAGCAATCATAAGAAACCATTTTCTGTGGCTTGTCATGAGGTGAAGACAAGTTCACAACGCAGCTATATATGCTCTCAGCTAACTAGTCTCTCATTTCCCCTAATTTTTCTCCTAATCCCCCCTCCCAAAAAATGCACATTCTGTCATCATTTATTCCCCCACATGTTGTTCCAAAACTGTATGACTTTCTTTCTTCTGTGGAACACAAACTGTGAATTTTGAAGAATTTTACTGGTAATTTTTTACCAAAAGTGGGGGACTAAAACTTTCAAGCTTTAAAAAGGATGCAAAACCACCATTAAAGTATCCTAAAAGTTAAATTCCGTCTTCTGAAGTCAGTCAATATGAGCGTGTTTACATGCAAAGCAATACGCTGATAACTATAAAAAAAAATTAGTGTATTCAAAACAACAAAGTAAGAAACGTGCGTTTACGTGAGATTTGAAATCATTCGATTATTCTCTGCTTTTGACATCAAAATATAAACAGGCAAACACACAACACCAGTAAGAATGCTGGTAAAGGTTTTAACATGTATAGCAAAATCAGGGTAATCAGCTAAAATCTATCGAATCGTGTGCTGATTGGTTTATGCTGAAACCATCCACGACCTAACCCCGAGAAAGGAAAACAATAATGCATTTACATGACCTTACACGTTGTCGGCTTATCAAGCATAATCTGTGTAAAGTCGTGCATGTAAATGCTCTCCTTGTGTAAGGAAAAGACAGAAATGCAAGTTTTTTTAAGAGTAACTAAATGACATAATTTTTGGGTGTCCTATTACTTTAAAGAGTGTCACTTTTTGTCTGAGAAAAAAAGTTAAATTACAATTTTTAATTTGACCGTAAATAAATAGTGTGTATAAGAGTTTGAGTTTAGAAGAAAGATAAAAATGTTAAAAAGTACATTTTACCAAAATTATAGGTTAACACTGACTATTCACAGACATTGTTTTTACCGTTACTGAATGGTCAGTGGAGTGGTTCTTAAGGCCAGACTGAACAAAGCCAGAGCTGTGAGTGTGTGTGTTTGTATGTGTAGGGGGGGATGCAGTAGTAACAAGAAGCCAGCAGGGATGGAATGGTCTCTAGGTGTGGTGGGAGCATTAGTGCAAAGGATTATCAGCCCATTGGAACTGTTGTAAGAGAATTACATCTACGCTTTACAATTCCACGAGCTCTTTCATCTAGTCGTTAACAGACACAATAACTGCTCTAATCCCTCTCTTTTCACACTTTTCACTTATTCTAAAGGAAAGAGGGCAAGAGGAAGAGATGATGACAGAGCACAAAAGGAGACAAACACTGAGACCCATCCAGAAGATTTGTTAATTAAGAAAGGAGTTAACTAAGAAACCAGAGGCACAACTGAAAACACTACAAAAAAGCTGTGAGATCCTCAACACCTGAATGAGCATAACACTAGTTCATTATATGGGTGGGAATCAGCTGGGACCTGACACTTTGTTATTATTTCCATATTTGGGTTGTGATTTGATTCAATTATTTATGTTTAGTGTATTGCAATTGTAATATTTTACTCACTTGTTTCACATTCATCTTCATTGGACTTTGGTGCTTTGTACAACACATCCTGAGCTTTCTCCTATACTTGAGAGCATACGCATTTCAGTGTTAGTAAACAAATCAATGTGAGGGAATATTGCACTTTTGTTCCAGTGTGTTTATCATTACACAAAAACCTTGTAGTCTAGCTGTACGTACCATCAGTACAGACCTCGTTACAAACGAAACAAGTTATAGGCGTCATTCTTAGCCTGTTCGGAGTTTGCATTTTGTTCGAACAGAAATAATGGAGAGTTCATGACATAATAATGTCACAGTATGTTTTGTCTTTTCACACTATGAGTGGTTAAAGGGATAGTTCACCCAAAAATGAAAATTCTCTCATAATTTACTCACCCTCATACCATCCCAGATGTGTATGACTTTCTGTCTTCTGCAGAAAGCAAATCAAGATTTTTAGAAGAATATCTTTGCTTTGTGTCTGTAAAATGCAAGTGAATCCATGTCTTCTGAAACAATCCAATCGTTTTTGGGTGAGAATAGACCAAAATGCAACTTCTTCTTTCCCTGTACATTTTGCTACTGCAGTCTCTAGGCACGATCATGATTTCAAGCTCGATTACACTTCCTAGTGCTTGACGCATGCAAAGAGAGCAAGATGGCGCTAGGAAGTGTAATCAATCTTGAAATCATAATCGCCAAGGATATTGCTGATGTCAAGATTTACAGTGAAAAAATAGTTACGTTTTGGTCTGTTCTCCCACAAAATCAATTGGATCCCTTCTGAGGATATGGATTTAACCACTGGAGTCTTATGGATAAATGTTATGCTGCTTTTATGTGCTTTTTAGAGCTTCAAATATTTGGTCAACATTCACTTGCATTGTATGGACCAACAGAGCTTAAATATTCTTCTAAAAATCTTTGTTTGAGTCCTGCACAAAAAAGATGCAGTGATGCAGTTTTGTAAGGCAAAATATTGCAATACTCGGAAATATTAATTTTTACCCCCTCCTCTGTTTATTATTGCACTGATAATAAAAAATAAAAAAAAAATTTCCCTTTAGTTCTTTATCTGATTTTGTTTCCTAACAGCATTGTTTTCCAAAGTATGCAGTACTGGAGAACGTTTTTGAAATGCTCATTTTCGATTGAGGGAAATGCTGTTTCAGTGAGGATTAGATGAGATGACAACAAAGATGGGAAGAGTCAGGTTTAAGCCAAAAAAGAGAAGCAAAGTAATAAACAAAATTCCTTAATAAGTGGGAAAAGAATAAGTGAATGAAGCTAGTGACTGAGGGTGACAATAGAAATCCCTGAGCTGACGAGTTGGAGGGTCACAGAGGATTAGTAGGCCTCCGGTTTCCACTATAGCTTGTCCTGTTTCAGGGCACACAGAGCTAACACGGGCCAGGAAACTTGGTCTCACACACTAGCAGCACACTACACTCAGCACATGCACACAATCCTGAAATCAACTCCTCTCATGTGAGACCTTCAATATACTGTATACAGAACATCTAGTTGTGGGAAAAAGCGTGTGAGCCCTAGAATTTACCGTCGATATCTACATATATTGGTCATAAATTAGTCTTATCTTCTACTAAGTCACAACAATAGACAAACACAGTCTTGAATAACACATACAATGATGCGTTATATATACTGATGAGATTGTCTTTCTTAAACGCATTGTGTAAACATTCACAGTGGAAAAATTATGTGAACTCTTGGAATTAATAAATGGTTGACCCTTCTTTTGGCAGCAATAACTTCAACCAAATGTTTTCAGTAACTGCGGATCAGACCTGCTCAATGATCAGGAGGAATTCTGCCCCATTCCTCTTTACAAAAGTGATTAAATCCAGCAATATTCTTAGGATGTGTGGTGTGAATCACTCTCTTGAGGTCATGTCAAAGCATCTTGATCGGGATGAGGTCAAACTGAGCCTCTCCAGAAGGCATATTTTCCATGGTAAGAAATCCATTGTAAATTATTTCTCACATTACTAAGGTGGAAAAATCCACACAATTCCCTCCTTCTGATGAGTCACTTCATGATAGGCGAGCTCTCCAACACCCCTCTGACATTTCAAAGAAAACTGTGAGTAACTGACTTCCAGTAAGTCTACAGTAGTTTCATTTAATTTGTTAATTTGTATAAAAAAAAGCCATTATATTAAAATTAACAAACATTTATAATATCTACTCTTACTGTAATTTGATATTAGATATTGGTATTAGGAACAAAGATGACAAACAAACCCATTTCCATGAAAGAATTCTTCATTATCTAAACTACTCCAAGCAGATGGCACTGCCAAGAATTAGGCCAAAATTGTGTAAATAAATTAAGATTAATGTCAATGCCAAACTGTTTCTGTGGGTAAGTAAATGTGATCGATGGAAAAAAAAGTTAAGAGAAGAAATAATTCGAATCAAACAAAGCAGAGGATAATTACACCACAGGTGAAATAACCTAGAATTAGCTGGATTACAGATCATGACGATGTTAAACATATTCACACAGCTTTCATCAACACACCATTTACTGTGAATGCTGGCATTACACACTAGAGTGGTATGTTAGATGACTACAATACAATTTTTTACTGTAATCTTGCACAAAAGCTCAGACAGCACTTTAGCTGAATAACTTGCTTATTTTCCTTTATGTTTATCTCAGCTTTAACCTACAGTTAGACTTTCTGCGGTAAGCTGATTTATTTATCCTCATTTTTTGCTGTTGATCTACCTGTCACCACATGGTTCAACATATTTGAGGACTCTACTGTTTCTCAAGCAAGGAATTCCAAAATTCCACAACCTTTTACCATACACAGTATGTATATTGCACATAAGAGTCGAAGTTTATCTTAAATGTGGTGCATGTAAACTAAAGTTAGTCTAAAAGCATACATTTGTCTGTGTGAGACAGGTAGGGGATAAGCAAAGCTGTTTATTCACAGGACACCATCAAAAATCTCCCAGAAGAAACTAAACAGTGTTTGCAGGGCCGTGTGAAACTGGATGTTTAAACTTTCAATACATGTCACTTCCAAGACCTGGTCAAGGCCAAAAATTACACATTGTCATCAGAGCAGCCAATAACAATAATGCATGCTGCCTATTTGGTTTAATTTAGGAAAACTAAAAAGGGATCTGTATCACAGCCACTCAAGTTTAGAAGAGGGTATAAATGTGGTCCAAACTAAAAGAAAGAAAGAAACGAAGAGCAACTGGATAGGAAGAAGATATATCCAAAACCAGTACTTATGGCTCCTGAGAACACACACCCAAGTCAATTACTACCCAGCCAGTCACTCACCACACATAATACATACACATCTCTAACTTGGTCACCCACTCTCGGCTTAAGCATGTTCCAGTGAGGGAAAATCTTCTTTACAGTACAGCACAGGCCTTCTTTAGACAGAAATAAGTTACTATAAAAGATTCAATGCCTAATCAGTCTCTATTTTTCCTATAGACCAACAATAAGGAGGCCAATAGCCTTTGAAATATTCCAGACACTAGCTATTTTTTCAGCTCTGGAAACCTTGGAAGGGTTTACTGCTAATGACAGGGTGTGGGCATGAATTTCTTCAGCAATCTAACATAAGTCAGCAGAGGTGGGTAGTAACGCACTACATTTACCCTACTTTTAGAGTACGTTTAAAAGTGGGTACTTTTTACTCTCACTCAAGTAAATTTCTAATGAAATAAATTTACTTTTACTTCATTAAAATGGGCAGTGTTCCTGTAATTACATTACTGGGTTTAATATTAGTTAACGTGTAAATTATTGAGAGATTATTTAATGGGACTTTTACGACAGCGTAAGTTAACAGCTGCACACACTGTCACAAACTATCACTCAAGCAGAGTCCATCACTGCTGCAGCATCAAGCTCTTCAAAGTGAAACACTTTCTTCGCTCCGCACAGTGAAAAAAAGAATAGTTTCGTCATGCACTGCCTTCATTTAACACCAAGTCAAGCAGATATTTCAAGATTAAAATTGCAGCTCCAGGCTTTATATACAGGCTTTGTCCCGCATGTCATGAGCAGTATTTACACATTTACCCTGCGCCATCGCAACTATCGCAACTACTTCGGGCTGATTAACTGTATAAATCTATGTAAACATACAAGTTAAATGTAAATGCCTTTTGCTCTGCCGTTCACGTGATTGATAACTGAAGCACGAACAGACAGCATTTCTGTACATGCACAGCGAGGGGCGCGAGGCGCGCGCGAGAGATGTGCGGGCGTGAGGCGATCATATGGCGAATAATATACATGTTAATATAAAGAGTAAACACATTTTATCTAATGTACATTATTGTATTTATTTGTTATATTTTAGTATTTTTAAACTCCAATACAAGTTAGGTAGCGTTTCTGGGTGCATAGCGCCCTCATCCGACCAAATTATCATAACCTACATGTTATAACAGAATATTTAAATCATTCACAGAACTATCATTTCTACTGTGTGCAGAGTTAAAATAATATCAAATAATATTTATTTAGTAAATAAAGAATTCTTCAGCCTAATTGCAAAATTCTGTATAAATATAAATAAAGAGTACATTTTAAAATGCATCTGTATGTTTTGCCTCTCTATATGTTATTATGTTATTTTAATCAAGTAATGATTTGTCAATACATTCAGCATGAAATAAAACATTGCAGGAGTGAAGGAAGCAGTAAACTCCCAGCTCGTACATCTTCCCTGTAGTGAATTATGGGCAATTAACCGTCATAGAGTGCACATCAAATGTACACTCGAAATTAGAGTACAATGTGGGTAAGAATGAGTGAACAAAAGTAGGGAACGAGTGGCTCACTCAGACACTCCTACAAAATGGTGAACACCCAAAATAGTGCACTATATAGTGTATAGGGGGCGGTTTCAGACACAGGGAGTGTTCCGCGACCGGGGTTGGTGCCCTATGCAGGCTGTGTACTCTGTGTTTAGAGAGCAGCGTTACTGCTGTACAGAGCTAATGATCTAAATTCTTTCAACACTGAAAAATGTAACTACACTGAAATAAGAATCCACGCAGGACTTTAAAAGCTATGAAATAGCGAAAGTAGGCATTAATAAAGCATGATCTTGCTTTGGTTTATATTTCAGCATATATATATAATGTCCCTGTGGGACATTTTCAAGTTTTCACTGTAATAATTACAAGAAATGTTTCCAAACCTCTCTTCTTATTGAAAAATTCATCCAGATCTGACAAGAGCCCTTAAAGGAATATTTCACCCAAAAATGAAAAATCTATCATCATTTACTCACCCTCATGCCATCACAGATGTGTATGACTTTCTTTCATCTGCTGAACACAAATTAAGATTTTTAGAAGAATTTCTCAGCTCTTTTGGTCCATACAATGCAAGTGAATGGGTGCCAACATTTTAAAACTAAAAAAAAATCACATAAATCAGCATAAAAGTAATCCATAAGACTCCAGTTAAATCAATAGCTGTGTCTCGTTTGGAAGGATGCGTCCTCCGGAGGTTGCATTTCTTGGCCGCATACGTCATCGAGGCTGTCTCGTTTCATAAAAGTGAGTAGGACACTTCGAATGCAGCCTTCGAATGAGACCTTCTTTCATGGGAATTTGGAGGATGCATGAGGTGTATCCTTCGTGGGCACTCATAACCCACAATTCTTTGCTTCAACAGAAATGTCTAAAAAAAATAACGCCAATTCGTCCATAAATATGATGTTCAAACGCAAGTAATGTTAATTCCCAAGTTGAAGTACCTCAGTAGATGGGTGCAGAGTATATAATATGTATAATTATATTAATATATAATTAAAATAAAGTATTAGACTAAAACTACACCTGTAAAATCTATTTACTTTTCTGTCTACATCATTATAACTCTCCTAAACTGTACCTCATACATTCCCAGGGACTTTGTTCCCTTCTCACTCAAAGCGCTCGAGCTTGTTAAAGAGTGGCGTGCTGTCATAGCAACCATGTCACGTTACGTTTCCATTTGTCCTACGAAGGCCGTCTCGTTTAAACGAGATTTGTTTAAAGGAGGACGCTCGGTATACTGCAGCCTTCAAAGGACGCGTCCTACCTAGCATGCAGCCTTCCAAACAAGACACAGCCAATATCTTCAGAAGCGATGTGATAGCTGTGGATGAGAAACAGATCACTTTCACATTCTTCTTCTTGTGTTTTTGGTGATTCACATTCTTCTCTACATATCGCCTCCTGCTGGGCAGGGAGAAGAATGTCTAGCAAATAATTACAAATATTGATCTGTTTCTCACCCACACCTATCATATCACTTCTGAACATATGGATTTAACTACTGGAGTCTTATGGATTACTTTAATGCTCCCTTTATGTGCTTTTTGGAGCATAAAAATGTTGGCACCCATTCATTGTACTGACCTACAGAGCTGAGATATTCTTCTAAAAATCTTCATTTGTGTTCTGCAGAAGAAAGGAAGTCATACATATCTGGGATGGCATGAGGGTGAGTAAATGATGAGAGAATTTTCATTTTTGGGTGAACTATCCCTTTAAAGTGATAGCTCAGCCATAATTTAATATGCTGTCATAATTTCCCAACCCTCATGTTGTTCCAAACCTGTGTGACCTTCTGTATTCTGTGGAACACAAAAGATGTTATATAGAATGTCACAGACTGACTCTGGTCTCGGTCACCATTCACTTTCAAAATATATGAGAAAGTCATAAGGGTTTGGAACAACATGATGGTGAATGATGACAGAATTTCCATTAATAATAATAATTCTGTAATACATGTTAAATGTGTATTATGTAATGGAATATAGAGGAGTTAACTTCTATTATGCCATTTGTGAAAGTAACGAGTCACTACTTCAGTACTCTTTTAATTGGATACTTTCTTACTCTTACTCAAGTAATTATGTTAGTACTTTTACTTCTACATGAGTAATAATTTTTTTTAAAGTAATTGTACTTTTACTTGAGTACAGTTTTTGGCTACTCTTCACACCTCTGCAGGTCAGGCATCGTGTCTTTGTGCGGTCAGCTAAGATAAGCAAACGTTATGATTGTGAAAGGGTGTGTTTTATTAGTGGCAAACTTGAATGCAATATTGTGTGTATTTTTAAGTAATCTCACCACAGACAGTTTGCCATCCTCTTTGAGAACAAAGTTAGCCTCACCCCACCCTTGCATTTACCCTGTTCTGTTTTGGAGTTCCCTGATCCAACAATGATTGCCTTTAATCAACAGTTCATCCATCAATGTAATAGTCAGCTCTGGCCTGGAGCTCTCCCCAGGGAATTCTTCAGGCCTGCAGTAGTTGAGAAGGCTCCTTAATAAACCTAGCAGGAATGTATCAGTGGAGTGTGTGTGTGTGTGGGGGGGGGGGGTGCAGGTTATGTCTCTAGCTGAACACAGCACTACATTGTTCTGCTACCTTTACATTCCATTCTCCACCTTTCCAATACAATTCCCCCCCCCCCCCAGAGTCTAAGGTTTTATCTCTATTCCAATTCTAAAGCACGCACACACCTGTTCCCACAATCTTTAGTCTATAAATCAAGGAATGTATGCAAACGAAAAAATGATGCATATGTGCTCATCAATGAAACGAATCTGTAACCGCTCAAATCAAGAAACTGTAATGCAGACGCCCCGTTTTAAAGGAATTATTGCTCATTGTGTAAATTTGGCTGCATTTTACCTGTTACTGCAAACTGTAGAATTGTGGGGAATATGTTAAAGTTTTGAGGTTAGAGGACGTTTAAAATGGAATAATTCTAACATGTTTCTGCATGCTAGTATTCTCGTGCACATTTCTGTCATCACAAAACACTTTAGGACTGTCACATGGCTGATGTCTCTCTGGTGTGGTGAGGAAAAGAAAAGACAGGAGGGGAAAAACAGGTGGCCAATAGAATGACATTGTCACACCCTCAAAAAGCGTGTTTCAAACCTCTCTTTGAAATGTTCTACCTAAAGCTAATAGTCTGCCACAGTCACTGACTTTTATTGTATTTTAAAGAATGCTGGGGGTCATGGGAGTCAAGTCCACTGCCAGGACGAGCAAACACATTTCAAAGCACATGAGTAACAGCATGCACAAAATGGGTGATGAGTGCAACATTTTAAAATGTGAAAATATAGTATGTGAAAATGTGTCTGCTTGAAACATGCAGGGCCGTTTCTGAGCATATAGGGGCCCTAAGCGAAATCCTACTTGGAGGACCCCTGCGATCCAACAACAATATTATACATATTATACTGTATATATAAAAGCAGTTTAACACAAAACATAAAAATAAAAGGCATTCTCTTGTGGCATCATCTTAGCCCTACATATGAAACAAAACATTGACCAAAAAACTATTTAAACTAATTTCCCCACAGTATAAAGAAAAAAAAAATACTTCTAAAATAATACATATCATGATATACTACAAATGAGATGCTAATTATAATCTCAATCCATGTAGAAGTCTAGTCAATATTCAAATTCTTGACCAAAGCCAGGCCTAACATGAAATTAGATTTCAGAATGGACTCTGAGTTTCCAAGAGATGACGGAAACTATGGAAGCCAGACAAAGGAATTAATATCTTACCTTGGCATGCATCTTTCATGGCTTCAAACCCGGGTCGGCATTGGCACTGGCTCACTGGTACCACCCACTCCCCATCCATGGTGCAATAAATGCGAGGTTGGTCCTCACTCAAAGCATTCTCCACGCAACTTCCAGCCACCTCCCGCAGTGCCTGGTTCTCTGTCCCTGCCACTGTCTCAGGAAATGTTGCCAAGCTCTTCACAGTTGCTGGACATGTTTTATAGTAAACCCTGACAGAGTAGATGGCTACACAGGCCCCAATGTCCTGGAAGGCCAGGTAAAAGCCCTTATGAGAAAGATTATCCACTACTTTTGTCTCAACGTTCATCTTCATTGCCCCAAGGTTGGATATTTCATCTGGAGCGATGGTGGCCACCTTGCGGAACTGGCCTTTGCGGAAAGCAGTGCCGATGTCAGCATCAGCCTCGGAGGCGTACAAGTTAAAGGTCTCCTTGCAGATAAGCGAGTCTGCTTTGAAAGAGTTGCAGTCACGAACGACAAATCGCAGCTCCACAAAGACCCGAGAGGTGGTGGGGTGGCGCTGGATGAATGTCGTACGAAGCCAGTTGTCTTGCTCTCGTTCCTCCACGTTACATATATAATAGTTATACAGCAGAGAGCCGTTCACAGCTCGCTGGCCTATCTCCCACTGCAACAGGAATTAAAAATGGGATGTTAGCAGTAAAGTCAAAACCAAGGTTGTGGAAAATAAATTTTGAAGATGCCAGTGAATGGTGAGGACAAAAATAACACAAAATGTCCTAACCGTGGAATTTTAAATAGTAGTGAGGATGATGGGCAATTACCCACCAACTTCTGGCAAGAACCAATAGAGCAGTCTTTCTACTGCATCTAACTGATGTAACATGCTGTAACACATATCGTTTCAAATGCAGTGTGTACGTGTATGTTTTTAATGTAATTTCATGTTGCCACTGTGCTATTAATTCCAGGAGTTTTTTATAGTGTGTGGCATGCCTATAAAACTGCAACAAATGCTTCCATATAAAAGAAACTTGTGGTTTAAAGCATTTAATAAGTTTTAAAGTAGCTGAAGTATTTAAATAAACAGCCACTCGTTAAAAGTGCAATTAACTTACTATATAAATTATAACATGCTGGCACCATATTCACATTCTTGAATTGTCAGCTTTTTCCATAACACCCTTAAGAAAAACAACTACTATACAGATTTATTTGTTGATAACACACTTTTTCCCACCGCTTCTAAGTAGATAAAAACAGACTGGTTATTGATTGGACAAACATGTAACAAGTCAGTATTTGCAATCTCTGACCATTATCATATGAAGAAGGACTGAAAGAATGGTTTTAAAACCAATTATGCTTTAACATTCTAGTTAACATTATAACTGCCGCTCTCGTCACAAAAAGCACCATATGTGCCAACCTTAAAATGTTAATTACACCCTTAGTTTTACAATCCTTAGCACAAGGCTTTAAACTCATGTGAGGCTACAAGTGTTCCGCAGGCAACAAAGTATCTGCAGTTTTCTGAACTTTCCCAGGAGTGTTTTCCCAAAGTATGTAATAAAGACCCCTTTTCAGTAATGAACAACTTATACTAATATATAAGAAAAAAACAACAACTTTTAGACCCGTTGTAATGAGCTTGGTACATAGTAATGCAGCAAAATGGAGAATTTAATCATTGTACGGTAGTAGTAATATACTCACCCCATGCTCAACAGGCGATGTCAACCAACCCAACTCTGCTCCCGATGCCACCATATCCAACAGCACCTCTGCAATAATTTTGCAAAAATATTAGCTAGGCCTATATATAATAAAATATTTTTGGCAGGATAGATTTATCATTTAAAAGGTCACATTAAAGAAAATATAAGAGCTTATATTTTTGTTTGTTTTTCAATGGCAAAAACTGGAAAATTACACACACACGGTGTTACCAAATGGTCAGGATAATTATTTTTCGTCGCTAATAGCATGCAATTTACGCATTTCGTTCATGGTCAGATTTCCATTAAAACCAGACAGTTCGTTTTATATTTGTTTGAAAAACCTTTATAATCCTTAGCAACTTGTCAGACATAAATTAACCTACTTTTATACACTAACGTTTTAAAAATCTCCTTTTAAATATCAAACATTAAAATGTTTTCAAATTCGCACCGAATTTTATGCACAGATTTGCAATGGATTACCAAAACCAATGTAAGAAGTCCCATGTTTGTTCGCGCACAGAATTTGATTTAACTATATGCCAGTCATTGGCAAATCATTTTCCAAAACGCAAGTAATTGCCACAGAAACATGGCATAGAACAGAGAGCTTTTAAATAGTTTAATCCATGTGAGTGAACCTGACTGAGAAGTTTTAGAAAACGTCTCAAAGAGTTGCGTACCTTCCTTTTTTTGAAGAGAAATAAACACTAAATTCATAAATACATTCACAAATAAAATCCGCTTAATCCGTCGGTAATCCATGTTCTCTGTGGAGTGTACAGTGATCTAGGCTGCTCCACGCTGAAGTCAGTGGCTGTTCCAGTTGCGCTCTCGGAAGACTCATTGAGAAATGCCGAGCGTCATGAACTCCGCCCTCTGGAATGTAATCGACGAAAGGAAGAGTGCTCAGCTGCATATTTTCACATGTATCAGTTCCGTCTTGTGACCCCGCCCCTCACTTCTCAATTTACCTGTAAAATTTACAGTGGACCGTCCTTATTCCTTAAAGGAACAGTTCACCCAAAAATGAAATTTCTCTCATTATTTACTCACCCTCAGGCCTTCCCAGATGTGTATGACTTTCTTACGTCTGTAGAACACAAATTACGATTTTTCAGAAGAATATCTCAGCTCTGTAGGTCCACACAGTGCAAGTGAATTGTGAACAGAACTTTGAAGGTCCATAAAGCACATAAAGGCAGCATAAAAGTAATCCATATGACTCCTGTGGTTTAATCCATGTCTTCAGAAGTGATATGATAAGTGTGAGTGAGAAACAGATCAATATGTAAGTCCTTTTTGCTATAAATCTCCACTTTCACTTCAATATTCTTCTTCTTTTGTTTTTTTGGCAATTCATATTATTTGTGCATATCGCCACCTACTGGTCAGGGCTGGTCAAAGGTGGAGATTTATAGTAAAAAAAAAATAATAAAAAAAAGGACCTAAATATTTAACAATGTAGTCTTTTTTTATTTTATTTTATTGTTAAACAAGCGTAAATGTTTTCTTTTTCATAATGTTTAATACGCTGTTACAGTAAATGTATATAGACAATTTATCTCCAGAATTATTCAAAAGAGGAAACAACAAAGGCACTGTGTAAATAAGGCAACAGCAAATTTCAGGGAGGAGCAGGTACAACTGGAGTTTCTGTGACTACACAGATCCTCACACAGACCCATCATCTACTATTATTTTGACTAATTTTATTCAAAACTTTCAGAAGCACAAGTGTGTAGTGGACAGGACCATCTCATATCAGCAGGAGAAGCTCAAGGAGAACAGAAGCATCCATAGAACAGAACGCTCTTGGTGGGATTGTGATGTATGAAGAAGAGGAAGGGGTGATCTGCATTAAAGCGCTCTGGACGCATCGCGCAACGCATCATCATTATGGCTCCGGTCGCTGCTGCAGCCTCCGTCTCCTCTTCATTCACTTCAACAAAGGATTTATGGATCACCTTAGACAGCACCAGATCGTTGTTGGGTGACATGCCTGAGAAGTTAGCCTTCTGCAGGTCAAATGCGTCCACCATTCCCAGGCTGACCTGTAAACCTCATAGGTTTCCTCCATCTTGAATCTGGACAGAGATACTTGAACTTCCAGAACATCCATCATGTCTGAAGGCCAGTGTTGTCATTCTCCATCTCATTTGGAAGCATGATCAACATACAGAGATCTTTCCGAACATACGGCAGCTCCAGAATCTGACAGTTCACGTCCGGGATGAAGGCCAGAGGAAATTTTGCCTTCTGATGCATCATCTGAACTGGCTTCATTTTATTCTTGTTCAACTTGAACTGCTCCTCCTTGGTGCTTTCTACTCTGAATTTTCTCTCCCAGTTTCCCTTGAAGTAGATAGCGTTCACCAGCACGAGTCTTGTCAATGAATCAACGTCTCCTTCAGCCAGCAGATTCTTGATTTTTTCTTGTGTTTGTTTCTCCACCCAGCTGTTGATGTCCACATGTGCTGCTTCTGCATTCTGGATAAAGTCAACGGTCTCCAGTCCGGCCTCATACAGGCTTTTTGTATCACTAAGGAATTTCTCAACAAACTGGTAGGACTGATCTCCATAGAGGCGACTAGCGAGACTCAAAGCGTATGGAGCTTCTGCTTTGTTCAGCTCGCTGAGAAACTTGTTGAAACCAACGTGGATTTCACCCTCTGCATCTGCAAAATGCAAAGTCTGACACATCTGAACCGTTGTATTTCCTGATGCTCCGAGTGACAGCATCGTCAGAGCAGCAGAAATACTGACAGGAGAATAAAATACATTTTCTGCGGCGTTTCCTGCGCTGATCTGCTGGAACAGACTGAGACAGAACTGAGTGTTTGCTGTAGAGAGAGACTCCATTATGTTGTTGCGTCACCTCTGCTGGACAAGATCAGACAGAATGAATGAATGAGTCGCTTCTCTGATCCAGAAGTGTCTCCGTATCTCACACAGAAATGGACCAAAAAGCTTCAGTTGGAAACATTCGTGTCTCTGTGGTCTTACAGCAGATTTCCCACTCCTGGTTTTCAAGTCTCATCATCATCATACACTTTCATTGCATCTTTTTCCCCCAAACATCTCGATATGTGTTCCACATATTTATAATTTAAATTAACTAGATGCTGCTAATGAGTCTTTACTGGATTTCAAGAGTTTTGTGTTATTTCAACCAGTAACCGTGATGAGTCGAACATCTTTACATTTCTACTTTATTATTATTTTTTCCAGTGTAGTCTTAAGGATTACTTTTATGCTGCCTTTTTGTGCTTTTTGGAGCTTCAAATATCTGCCCACCATTCACTTGCATTGTATGGACAGACAGAGCTGATATATTCTTTTGAAAATCTACATTTGTGTTCAGCAGAAGAAAGCAAGTCATACACATCTAGGATAGCATGAGTAAATGATGAGAGAATTTTCAGTTTTGATTAAATTAATTTTCCTTCTGTTGCACTGAAACTTGATTCATCATCATGAATGATTATCTAAAATTATTGTACTAATTAGGTTCACAGATGCTGTATGGTTAAAAAATGCATCCAAACATGAATGCTTAAAGAGCTGGTGAGAGCTTAGATACAAGACTTAAATTATGGCAAAAGTGTCCCCTCTTAGGAATTTTGGAGTCAAGCTCCCTGTGTTTTGAGACTCCTACTTAGCTGTCTCGGTGGAGTCACAGACAAAAAGTGCATAAGTAAAAGAATATTATCACACTCAAATCTCTCTAAGTACCAGTCAGACTGTTAAATAGATGTTTTACAAAAAAGATAAAGATCTTTATTTATTTGTTTTATTTTCAAAAATGTAAATCAATTCTATATTTATGGGGGTCATTAAATATGGTGAGGTTTATTTTGGTCCCTTTTTGTTTGTGTTACACCTGTGGAACTGATCTGAGATCATTGCATGCTGTCATTGCACTACACTTCTCAAAATGTATATTTTCCACACCTCTGATGCTACTGTATCCAAAAATTCCTTCACACCAAGGGCTGTTCCCAGTGTTCCGGATTCTTTTGGTTAACAATGCCATGTTTCCCACCCCACTATTCTCACCTCACACCCTTTTTTTCACACATGTATATGAACTCAAGTGATTGATTTGAGAGAAAACAAAGCACATAAAAATAGAGAACTAGTTGCTCTTGGACAGAAAATTATGATAGATTTTGAAATTTAAAGTATATAGTTATTTTGACAAAACTCTACATCTACAAAATACATTTAAAGGACAGTTCACCCCAAAAGCCTTAGTCACCATTCACTTTCATTATATGGACAAACGTGCAATAAATGTGAATGGTGACTGAGGCTAACAAATTGCCTAACATCTCTTTTGGTGTTCCACAGAAGAAAGTCATACAAGTTAAGAACATGAGGGTGAGTGAATGATGACAGAATTTTCATTTTTGAGCGAAATATCCCTTTAATGTCATTTATGGAGATGTGAAGCAATTTCCTATTTCTCCCAGTAACCCTAGAAGCAATACATTTCATATTCTTATACAACAGCAATCTGAGATTATACAATGTAAAGCAGTTGCAAGAACATGCATTACCAAGGTGCCAGCTACATATGGTAATAATCACATACCATAAATCTTGAAACTTAAGAATCATGAATAGATGGAGAAAAGGGTGACTTAAAACTGTGTGGAGGGGGGGGGGGGGGGTTGTGAAGGCAGTGCTGTCAGAGGACAGGTGGTGGTGCACTCATCAGCAGAGTAGCAAACAGCAGGTCCATTGTTACTAGCCTATCAACATACAGCAGCAAGTGTTGCTTAAAGACGCATGTGTGAGCTAATATATATCTCAATGAATCACCTAGTAACACAGGGACTTCCTGCTCTTAAAGCCTGGCATGTTGTTATACTGTATAGGCTGTATAAAAGAAAACAATGTTTTGCTATTCACCTTCTTAGAATAAAAATCTGACATTTGTTGTTTCAAATGTGTGGCTATTTACTTGTACATGTTTTACTGTGTAATACCATTGTTTGTATATTATGTAGATATGTGTTTTACTGTATACTAATATACTGTGCATAACGAGGGGAAAACCTTAGGGAAATCCTTTAAAGAATTTTCCGGGTTCAATACAAGTTAAGCTCAATCGACAGCGTTTGTGGCATAACATTTATTTCCACAAAAAATTATTTGACTCATCCCTCCTTTTCTTTTAAAAAAGCAAAAATCTTGGTTCCAGTGAGGCACTTAAAATGGAAGTGAATGATGCCAATTTTTGAATGTTAAAATACTCACTGTTTCAAAAGTGTAGCCACAAGATATTACGGATATGCATATAAACATGATTTTAGTGTGATAAAATCTCTTACTAACCTTTTCTGTGTAATGTTATAGCCAGTTTTACAACTTTTAACCCTAAAACCCTAAAATGACTGTAAAAATGACAAATTAAACAACTGTTTAAACCCCTCCAAAATTGCCCACATTAACTTTCATTGTCTCCATTCACTTTCACTGTAAGTGCCTCACTGTAACCTCGATTTTTGCTTGTTTTAAAGAAAAGGAGGGACGAGTCTAAATACATTTTTGTGGTAATCAACATTATGCCACAAATGCTGTCGAATGAGCTTAACTTGTATTGAACTTGGAATACTCCTTTAATGAATATTCCTTTAATGAATATTCCTTTTTGTATTGAAACTGAGAGTGAATAAGGATTTCATTTTATATGTTTTTCAGTTTGTTATGATAACAGTCGAATCAGTATCAACTCACATTATCAGAGCCATTATCAGGTTAATTCACATACCAGGTCAAATGTTCAAGAAGGTGATTTGTTATTGTGACATGAAGTGCTGGTAGAATATTTACTTTGAATGTGTTCAGAGTTCATTTTATTGTAAGATGACAGACTATGGCCACAATTCTGAAACACACTCAGAGCATCAGGCCACACACACTTGGGGAGGTTGAGCCATATAAAGGGGCTAAAAGAGAGGTTTCAGTTGAGAGCCATCACCACAGTTTGTAAATCAACTGATGACTTACAGTAGGGTTCAAAAGTCAGAGTACACAGTAAAAATCTGTGATTCTAGGAAATAAATCTGTGAAATAAACACAATTTTGGGATTTAAAAAAAAAAGCAAATAAACATTATAATGGCAAATGAATAAGAAATATTTAAGACTAAGTAAGCAAATTTGTGACATTGTTAAGTTCTTTGTACAAAAAGAAGATTTCCTTTCTTCCATTGAGGCACAAGATGGAAACATTTTCACAAGAGTTCTCGGACATTTAAACTCCACAGTACGTAAAATGACAGTAAATTTAAACTACAGTATAAGGGCACCAAACATTAGGTGTGGTAAATACTACCCTTAACGACAGTGTTTAAGATTTTTGCTGATGTTTGTTTGGTTGAATTGGAGTGAAAGCCATCAATAGTATCTACAATATGAGCACATACAGCCAACTCTTTGCTTACGATGGTTGCGGGTTAAAAGTAGTTTCAGCATCTGGGTTGAGCTGCAGTTCAGACTCTATGCGGTTGCAGATGAAGATAATGATGGGAATGGGGGAGATGCCACTGTGGTCCTAATCCTAAAATGACTGCAAGACCGTGTGGTCGGTAGAAAGAGACATAAAGAGAAATTCCATTCCACTAGCCGATTTTCCAACTCCTCAGCATCCCTAAAAAATGCAGTCCATGTCCAACTGTTGATTTGGATGAAGAGATCTGGAGATGGGTTCCTCACTCTCCTTCATAACACAAATTTGTTGTGAGGTTTTCTTTATTATTATAAATACTTAATGGATCAAGCTTATTTTCATTATCAAATCATTTACTCACCCTTATGCTGTCTTAAACATTCTTTCTTCCACAGAACACAAACAAAAATATTTTGATGGAGATATGAGGTGGATATATCCATACAATGCATCATGATTTGAAACTCAATTACACTTTTTTTGAACTTCAAATCATGATCGGGCCTAAGAGACTGCAATGGCAAGATGTCTGTTTCTCACACTGAGTTGTATAAATTTATTTTTTGCTGCATTTATGCATTTATTTCCTTTGTAGAGCTTGAAAATTTGGACCCTATTGACTTGCGTTGTCTGAATATTTACACATCTCCATAATCTTCATTTGTGTACCGCGGAAGAAAAAGTAATACGAGTTTGAGATGAAATAAGGATGAGTAAATGATGAGAAAATAACATTTTTTGGGTGAACTATTCCTTTAATTATGTGTATGGTGAGTCACAGTTGAGTAATCATGAAAATGAAATCTAAAAATCTATGTGCAGAAAGTGGCACATTTAACAAATGATGTTGCAATTCAGATTCTAAAATGGATAGCTCCTGTTCTGGAACCCGATTAGTCAATACAATGTTTCAGTCATGTAATTCACAAGAGAGCGCAATAGGGCCCGCCCACATTTCAGCCATCTTGGTCCTGGAAGTGAAGAGATTTCATAAAAGTATTCATAAAACCATGAACCAATCCAACCAGCTCCAAGTTGAATAACAGGTTTACAAGCTTTGATTTATTTGAAAATTGGACAACAAGACAAAGGGACAAGACCATATACGTAAAGGTGCACTCAGTAATTTTTTTAACTCATTAAAAAAGTTGTACTCCTTAAGAAATTAATAGTCATTTTGAAACTTATGTTTAAAATCATGAGCACTTGCATAAGATGAAGACTCCCGTCATATCAGTAACTTTAAAAAAGTTGTTTTATTCTACATGGAGAGGGTCTCCTCATGGGGCGGCCATGTTGGAATCACATGACCAGGTAAATACTTCTCACTTAATCTCAGTAACCGCCCTGTAATTGGACACTTTCACTAATGGATTAAATTATTCCTGCCTAACAGTCAATAGTGACTTCATATAATTGCATCTTTAACTGGAAACTATTGTGTTTAAATGATGCTGCACCCACGCCACTCAGTGTAAGTACAACACAGCATGCATTAAAAATTACTGAGTGCACCTTTAAGACTTTAATGAATAAACTGCCATATGGGGTTTGCTGGAGAAAAATTGGAACATTGTTAGCTGACCACTAACATATCTTTTGGGCCTGTCCTGTGGTACAGTTATTCTGGGGAGAAATCCATGTAACTAAATGATCCTTGGAATAGAGGTTGATTATCCAGGTTATATTTTATATTTTGGACAAATACCTGAATTAGTTAGAAGCAGTGGCAGATATCTATTAAGGATATTATTGGTTGCTGCTAAAAAGCAATTACTCGTCATTGGCTTCAACAGGATGCTCCCAACTAGAACTCATTGGGAAGAAGCTGTTACAGAAATGTATAACATGTAAAAAAAGACTTACATTCAAATTGAGATTGCAAGCAGGGACTTTTGAAAAACACTGGGAGAAATGGATTAGGTATGTATCTAATTACATTGTGAGGAGGAAAATGGCCTATATGACTAGCGACCCAGGCTTTTTATTTGTTTTATTTTTTAATTTTTTAAAGAGTGTACTTGATGTTACCGATGTGCGATGTGTTCTAATGTTACACCCATACCTAATGTCTTGCTAATGCAAATCCATGGAAGATCTGTACCCAACTGGCCCTGGCTATGTTTGTTTCTGTGTTTTTGTATATTTGTTTGTTTTTCTTTATATGCTACAATTATTGAATAAAAATAAAGTAAAACAAATCTAAATAAATTGTCATACAATCCCATTCAGCATTGCGAATGCCGGAACTGGATTAAAAGTGATAATGGAAATACTAATAGTTTTAACTTGATGATTGTAAGTATAGAAACAACTTATTTTAAGTTTATTGCAAAATATTCAGATATATACAAATAGATAAGTCATTCGCAGTGCGTTATTATGGTTAAAAATGAATTCTATATAGTAACAGCTGTGATGTGGAACACTTTTTTTTTTTACCATATCACTGAACAGCACCCATAGCGGATCATTAGTTTTAGAAATCTGTTATATCATAACTATTAGATAAAAAATTTCACTAATTAATAAAAAATATGTAATAACTGTTTAATAAATGCAATTAGAGCATAGCGAAGTCCTTCATTTGGAATGGTAAACGTCCCAGGTTACATTTCAGTAAGTTACGTAGGTCGACTGACCAAGATGGGCTAGGCCTAGCCAAGATTTTATTTAATTATTATGCATTTGGTCTCAGACATTTGGCTCATTGGTAACTTCTACCTGAGAGAGCCCCTCCCTGGTTTTGTATTGAACAGGAAGTTCTTGCCCCTATTTTGCCATTGCAAAGCCTTTCTATCAAACTAACCGGAGAAGTTAAGTTCCACCCCGTTATCTTGCATTTGCACTCGGTATGGACAAAAGTGTCCAGAGTGTTTAATTTATTTAAATGTTGCCTTGAGCATATGTCTGAACCCAAAATTATGAATTGTAATAATTAAAAATTTAAAAAAAATGTATTAATAAGTCACCTTTCTGCTGGTCAGAGTGGATTATGAGGGAGGTTAATACACTCGGTGACCTTTATGAGAGTGGAGTGTTGAGATCCTTTGAAAATTTGGTTCAACATTTTGGGATTCCCAGATCTCATAGTGGGGGTTAAATGTTGATTCTATGAATATACTGTATGTTTTGCTTTTCTTTGTTGTATGAATCAATAAAACTGTTAATCAGAAATAAAAGCAATTAGGCCATTAAGGCCGTGGTGTGACTGCTAATAGTCATGGCTGAAAGGGTTGCAGGAACTCTATGTGTCATGCCTAAAAATCACCCTTTAGCCAAGACTATAACCACAACATAGCACAGCCTCTTGACCCTTATTGCTTAAATACAGTATAGTTACACTGATAAACTGATAATCTAATGCAATGTTCCTGCAGATTTCAGCTATTTTAATTCTTGTTTTTGCTGGCACAGATTGAATCTCATTTTTCATTTCACTGGCACATCCCAACACAAAAAGAGTCCACAAAGAGTCTTGCCGAGACTGGCAGAAAAATGAGCAGCAATTGATAGCTGGGCATTCATGTGATTGCACTACATAAAGCAGTGCACATATTCACTTGAATGAATAAATGCTCTGTGGGTAGTGAGGGCCTTTATAACAACATTCCAATGCTCTGACTTGGAATGCACCAATATACCTCCTGTTCAATTAGATATGCTCAAGGCTCAGTTAACACATGACCAGCAAAGGGGATGCTCTCGATGTTCATTGGAGGTGAATGACCTTGTCACTGGGGAATTCATCCACTGACAAAACTATCTTTAAGGGGAAACATTAAAACTTGTGTGTAGGAGAGAGAGATCAAGAGAGATCAGATACAAACATTCAACGCTCTGAAATTACTTTATTCTAATGAAGTTGGCATAGATCACATCAAGACTTACTTGTACAGTATAAATGAGAATTTTGTTGAATGGCCACCTGTTGATTCAGTGCTCACGACCCACCCAATATTGAATGTGTGCAGTCATGCATCATATCAGATGAGTCTGACAGTAGGAAGGGAAGGGATAAAGTAGCAAATAATATGCACAGGTTTGTGTGTGGTGTGCTAACATATGACTGCATGACTGAAGTTTCTTGCCATGTTTGTGTGGACTTAAAGGGACAGTTCACACAAAAATGAAAATTCTTTCATCATTTACTCACCCTCATGTTGTTCCAAGCCTGTATGACTTTTTTTTTCTGTGGAACACAAAAGGAAATCTTAAGCAGAATGACAGCCTCAAGTCGCTTTCACACATACAGCCCTTTCCAGAAAATTAACTGCAATTTTCAGTTTAGAGATCATGTGTGAGAATGACCAGTTCGAAAATATTGGTAAATAATTTTGCACTGGCCTGAATTAGAAGTTGTAACATTACCTGAAAAGTTCAGTTTTGATGCTATGTGTGAACAGAGTCATCAGATTACCAGTTTGAGCACTTACAAGGTCAGGGGAAGCTGACATAAGATGGAGATGATTCAGTTACTCTGGAGTCCAAAACATTTCTTAAAATTGGACAGATAGTTAAATTATTCCATTTTGTGGGAGGATATAAAAATATTTGATATTTTAGAGCCGACAATGGAAGAAATCTCATTGGGATGCTCCACGACTCTGAAGACATATGGTGAGTAGCCAATAAAAATCGATCGCGCATGGCCACGACAATGGACCATGAAGAAATGGAAATGGCTAACAAGTGAGCATAGTAAAGAAAACTTTCAACTCCACTCACCTCCAACTCGCATCACATTCTCCGTCTTTCCACCCAAATGCGCCTCTACTGAGACCCGAAACAGAGTAGCAGCAACATTAATGGCAGCCCTCCCGTACATCCATGTTTGTTTACATCTGTCATGTGTCTCATAGAATGGGTGTGTGTGTTTTCACATGAGTTTGTGATGGATTGACTTGACAACCAAAGTGATCTTCAGTCGTTTAGTGTGTGATGCCCAGTTTTTGTCTGTACCCATTTACATAGTCGGTAAATTTGTGATACCCAGTTTTTTTTTAATTTTGTTCATATTTTAAAAGTGGTGTAGTGTAATCCAGCCTAAAAGTGCTTCTCTTCATTCGAGCAGATAAAGAAATTTGTCGACTGATAAAATTACTATCCGCATCTCAGAGTTTAATGGCATTTTGGTGCTGATGTGTGAATGGTCGCAAAATGGGAAAAAAGACAGAAACTGTTGCATGTGTGAATAGCAGATGTGGAACATTTACCAGTTAAGGCAATTCAGCAATTTAACTGCAATTTACCAGGTTGCATGTGTGAAAGGAGCTTCAGTCACCATTCACTGAGAATAAAATACTGCTTAACATCTCATTTTATTGTTTTAATCAGCAGTATCTGCTGTTTTATATTCTCTTTCATAAGTTTCATAAATTTACAAGTGAAAACGTGACAAAAAGACACATCTGTTTACAACATATGAAGTCTTTAATTTTTTTTCTCTGGGTTTTACTCAAAATCTATTTGGTATGTCAGTGACACAATATTTCTTGTATTCTACACCAGAACTTTCTGATCTGTAAGATATTTGACCATATGTTTGACAGTGTGGTGTACAGTAAATAATCATAATTCATGAGTTAATAAAAAGGAACACTTCTAATTCGTCAGTCAGTTAAAAAGCACCTGTTAAGAGCTGGTTATGCCTATATGCATTGTAAAGTCCAGCTTTTAAGCTTTAAAATGACACCCATTTTTTGTTGGTAAAGCTAGTAGTTATTAATTTGATGATTTTTATTTTCAGCACAGCGCACCAAAAGTATGCCAAAAATATTTATTTATTATTGGGTAAGTAATGATGAGTAAATGATGACAGACTTTTCATTTTTGTGTGAACGATCCCTTAAAATGTATAGTTAAGTGTTGGAACACTTTACAGTTTCATTCAGCTGTACTGAGCAAGCAGACAGCAATAAAGCACCTGTTCCAGCACTCTCAGCCCCAGGAGGTTGACACTGGTTTATTGATGTATGCATTAGGAACGTCAGGCATGTCAGCCCCACAACCAGCTGACTGGCCCTTCCTTCCTCCCTCACTCACTGTTTAAAGGGTGGTTTGGGGGCAATGTCAAGAGAAAGTGGAAGACAGCTGTGTAAATTATTGCAAGAGGGGGAAACTCATAATGTAGTGGAACCACATGAGGAAAAGGAGGAAAGGGAGAGGATGATCAAAGCGGAGATTAGTCAAAAACGAGATAAAAAGGATAACAACAGATGGAAATACGTTAAGAACAAGGGATCCTAAGTTTTCAAAGAAACAGCTAAGAGGTGAGGTGTTGTACAGTTATGTAGGTCACTGAATCTTCATAAACACTGTGTAAATAACAATAAAAACCAATGGCAGATAATTTGCACGCATCATAATGTAGTAAGTTTTTCATGAGGGAATAAACTACAACAGGAAAAATTGTCAAGTAGGTGTGAACATCCAAAATCCAAGTTGGGCTCAGGTGCAGGACAAAAATGTTAACGAGCATCAAAAAAGGAGTAAATGTCCGCACACTGAAATTAAAGCTCCAAACTTTATTATAAAAAGGCAATGTACCTGATGAAGACCTAACTGGTCAGAACGTTGCCTTTTTGTAATGAAGTTTGGAGCTTTAATTTCAGTGTGTGGACATCTACCCCTTTTTTGATGCTAATAAACTACAATCCCATGGAGCAATGCAATTGTATAATAAAATTAATAATAATAATAATAATAATAATTTTATTGCAAATTATACAAATATACAAGAAGTTTTAGAGTGGGAGGTTGATTCAATTGCGTCATTTACAGCATCATGAGTGGGAGGTCGACTCGATTGCATCATTTACAGCATCATGGCAGTGGGTGGTCGCTGCAGAGTTTGTTTGGTGCTACTCTCTGATTGGTGGAGCTTCTCTTCAGGGTTCTTGGGTAGTGTAGATTTTCACCATGAATTCCGATATTTAACACACATTTTTTTTAAATGAAGTTAAAATAAACCAAACTGATGGCTTCAACAGAGGCATATACTGTACTATCGATTAACAACCTTAGAGATCATGGTAGATCTGTCTTTAAAGGTTGATAAGTTATTGTTAAAAATCAATTAGTCTACGGAGAAAATGAATAGGATTTTTAATTCCAAAACCTGACTGTTGCACTCTATAGAGCTCAGCTGTTCAGTTAAGACAACAATTTGTAGGCCAACCCAGAGGGCTAATTCACCATGGGTTCCCTCTGGAATTTTGAATGAGTTTTTAGTATAGCAATTTTCAATTAATGCGTAAAATAAGGTCTGTGGTTAATATTACTTGAAGAGACTTTCCTGTTTTGTTCTACATATACAATGATATCTGTTCACATGCTTGACGAATGATGTGCAATTAAGCAGACAACGGTCATAGTCCTTGTGTAGCAACTTACATTTTTAAAGCAAATAGTTTCAAAATTCACATTTAAAGTATGATTGTGTGTAATTTCTGTTTAGAACAAATGAAACCTAGTCTCATAGAATGAACTTTACAAGAACTTCATTTTTGCAAACTGACTTTTACGTGCCGAATTCTGCAACAAAACAGGAAAGTCTATTCAAGAGATGTTAATTACAGACTTAATTTCACTCCCAAATCAAAGTCCGCTATACCCATCAGAAATTCCTTAGGGAACTCATAGCTTGAAAATGCCCAATTCTCTTTCGGGTTTCAGGACAACAATCTGAATAGCTCTATTCAGTAATACTGGACTTTCTGACATATTTTCCAAAATCAGTTTAAACTAAAAAAGAACACAAAATATCTCCCTGTCAATAATGAATATAGACCTATTTAATTTGTACATTTACAAAAATTTAATGACACATGAAGTCAGATTACACAGACTCTGCTGATAATGTTGACAGCTGAGCAGAATTGTCAATGAAAGATCCTGCACTTTGACAGGTAAGTAGTGGTTTGAAATTGAAGGTTGCAAATCATAACCTCATTTGCTGACAGATGTCACATCTTACACACTGCTGTGAATGTGTGGCCAAACATCTTCTCATGGAAGGCTTTAAGTGTGGTGCGAGAACATGGCTATCCTTGTTGGCCCCACACTAAACACCACCCTCAGAATGATTCACCAGATGACTGCAGCCCTCTTCAATTTAAACACTTTGGCACATGGCAACCACTTAAGATGCAGATGCTGTCTTTCCCTTTCCACACCCCCTCCCAGTTACAGACAAGCACACTCAAAAATCCACAGGTGAACCAAAAACATTGAACACTACTCATGAACACTTCAGCACTATTTGAATAATTATTCTATTGAATAATACAATGACTATGAAGTGTCCACCAAGGTCTCAGACAAAAGGCTCAGATGTGAATGCCATTTTACAATGACTATAAATCTAGTCAATTTTAAAAATGTATTGAAATATCGAACATGGAAATGTTTTACTGAATGCAACCCAACAAAGGCCAAACACAATAACTATGCCAACTCTGAAACTGAGATGAAAAAAAACAAAAAAGGTAACACTTTATTTTGATGGCCCCAAACAGATATTTAACTGACTGTAAGTCACTTATCAACTGGCTTGCTATAGCTAGTAAACAGTGTTTCAACAAACATTCAGTAGCCTATATAAAGATCTCTATTAATAACCTACTTTATTTTTGAGAACATCAGTTCATTAAAAGGTCATTAATAAAGATCTATATACAGGCTACTGAAAGTTTGTTGAAACACTGTTTACTACCTATAGCAAGTCAGTCAATAAGTCACTTATAGTCAATTAAATATCTATTTGGGACCATCAAAATAAAGTTATCAAAAAAAAAACAATTTTTAAGTACGGTCACGGTTTGTGCAGGGAAGAGATGAGTGAGGATCCAAATGCAGAACTTTAATAAATCAACAACAGAAGAGGAAACAATGATGAAGATAAACTAAACAGCAGTATGCTGGTAAATAACACACTACATACAATCAAGAACTGACACATGAGCGAAGAACAAGAGGGTATATATACACACTTGAGATAAGGAGACGAGGAACACCTGGGATACAATTAGGGTAAAGAACAGGAAGACAAAACTTCAAAATAAGAGTCTCTTCAAACTAAAGTCCTTGGGGAAAACATAACAATAGCGTGACAAGTACAAAGTAGCTGTAGTAGATTAAATTAGCTGTAATTACTATCTGCTGTATACTGTAATTTGTGTCAGAGTAAGGCAATGACAGCAATACAGGAGCCCCCTTCTTACAGATGGAGCCATAGGAGGAGTGGGTGGAGCCACAGGAGGAAGAGCGGGCGGAGCCGCAGGAGTCTAAGGAGGAGGAACGGATGGAGCCGCAGGAGGAAGAGTCTCAGAAGAAGGAGCGGGCGAAGCAGTGGAAGGCTCAGAGGGCGGAGCCGCTGGAGGAAAAGCAGGAAGCGGAAGGGCCTCCATCAAGGGGGTCTCCGGAACCACCGGACCTAGGAGCAGAGGGGCCTCCATCGAGGGGGTCTCCAGAACCACCAGACCTAGGAGCAGAGGGGCCTCCGCCGAAGGGGTCTCCAGATCCACCACAGCTAGGAGCAGAGGGGCCTCCATCGAGGGGGTCTCCAGAACTACCAGAGCTAAAAGCAGAGAGGGTCTCCAGAACCACCAGAGCTAGAAGAGGGGCCTCCATTATTGAGGGGGTCTCCAGGACAAAATCTTGCAGACAGATGATCGCAATCCAAAGGGACCAGCTTCCTCACAGGGTCCCCAAGTCCCAACCAGAACATGGCTCTGAGGGATCTCTCATGCCAGTTCACTTGAGAGGCTAGGTTCCAAAAAAAAATGCAGCAGTTCTCTGCTGCAGGAGTGGACCCTTGAGAAAGTCTCTCAATCTGTTCTGCTGGATCCATAATGTTGGTTGGTTCTTCTGTTACGGTTTGTGCAGGGAAGAGACGAGAGAGTGAGGACCCAAATGTAGAACTTTAATAATCAACAACAGAAGAGGAAACAACAATGTAGATAACACAAACTAAACAGCAGTATGCTGTAAATAACACACTACATACAATCAAGAACCAACATGGGAGCAAAGAACAAGATGGTATATGTATACTTCAGATAACAAGGAGACTATGAACACCTGGGATACAATTAGGGTAACGAACAGGATGACAGACATAAGAGGAAGAGGAACAAAACTTAAAAATAAAAGTCTCTTCAAATTAAGAGTCCTTGGGGAAAACATAACAATAGTGTAACAGATACAAAGTAGCTGTAGTGGATTAAACTAGCTGTAATTACTATCTGCTGTATAATGTAATTTTTTGTGTCATAGTAAGACAATGACTGCAATACAGGAGCCCCTCTCTTATGAGTGTTTAAGTAGGGTTGCCACCCGTCCCATAAAATACGGGATCGTCCCGTATTTAAAGGCAAATTGCGTCCCGTATTGATTCGATATGGGATGCAATTTGTCCCGTATTTAACCTGGTCAGATGGCATCATGATGAAATTGTTTAGCTAATTTAACATTGGCATGAGTTGGTAATCTTGCCTATGGTGGGTAAGAGACCGTCTGAAGGAAATTTGAGTGTCCACATCTCATGTGAGTGGTCATGATTTTATACATACACTATATTGCCAAAAGTATTCGCTCACCCATCCAAATAATTGAATTCAGGTGTTCCAATCACTTCCATGGCCACAGGTGTATAAAATGAAGCACCTAGGCATGCAGACTGCTTCTACAAACATTTGTGAAAGAATGGGCTGCTCTCAGGAGCTCAATGAATTCCAGCATGGTACTGTGATAGGATGCCACCTGTGCAACAAGTCCAGTCGTGAAATTTCCTCACTACTAAATATTCCACAGTCAACTGTCAGTGGTATTATAACAAAGTGGAAGCGATTGGGAATGACAGCAACTCAGCCACGAAGTGGTAGGCCACGTAAAATGACAGAGCGGGGTCAGCGGATGCTGAGGCGCATAGTGTGCAGAGGTCGCCGACTTTCTGCAGAGTCAATCGCTACAGACCTCCAAAGTTCATGTGGCCTTCAGATTAGCTCAAGAACAGTGCGTAGAGAGCTTCATGGAATGGGTTTCCATGGCCGAGCAGCTGAATCCAAGCCATACGTCATCAAGTGCAATGCAAAGCGTCGGATGCAGTGGTGTAAAGCACGCCGCCACTGGACTCTAGAGCAGTGGAGACGCGTTCTCTGGAGTGACGAATCACGCTTCTCCATCTGGCAATCTGATGGACAAGTCTGGGTTTGGCGGTTGCCAGGAGAACGGTACTTGTCTGACTGCATTGTGCCAACTGTGAAGTTTGGTGGAGGGGGGATTATGGTGTGGGGTTGTTTTTCAGGAGCTGGGCTTGGCCCCTTAGTTCCAGTGAAAGGAACTCTGAATGCTTCAGCATACCAAGAGATTTTGGACAATTCCATGCTCCCAACTTTGTGGGAATAGTTTGGGGATGGCCCCTTCCTGTTCCAACATGACTGCGCACCAGTGCACAAAGCAAGGTCCATAAAGACATGGATGAGCGAGTTTGGTGTGGAAGAACTTGACTGGCCTGCACAGAGTCCTGACTTCAACCCGACAGAGCACCTTTGGGATGAATTAGAGCGAAAACTGCGAGCCAGGCCTTCTCGTCCAACATCAGTGTCTGACCTCACAAATGCGCTTCTGGAAGAATGGTCAAAAATTCCCATAAACACACTCCTAAACCTTGTGGAAAGCCTTCCCAGAAGAGTTGAAGCTGTTATAGCTGCAAAGGGTGGGCCAACGTCATATTAAACCCTATGGATTAAGAATGGGATGTCACTTAAGTTCATAAGTGTCTAAAGGCAGATGAGCGAATACTTTTGGCAATATAGTGTATGTTTCAAAATTACAATTCATTTCTTTAGGAGTAAATATTTTTTAATTGGGAAAAAATTACTGAGAGCACCTCAATGTGACAGCTATATTGGTGACAGTCCTGTAGCACTGCTATTTTGAGTCTGTTAATCTCTCGCTCTCTCTTTCTCCGTTTTTTTGCTCTCAGTTCCTTCTGCTTGCTCTTACATGTCCCTCTCAAGTTCCACCTTAACCACAAATAAATCAGGTATGTTGGTAGGGTGTGTGAGAGACTTTGAACAGGCAAGAATGACTTATGCATACAAAATGTTCCTTTGTTGTCCTGCATAAATGATCTTTTCAAGACCACACATGCCCACTGTACCCGAATAGCAATTGGGATTTTAAAGAAGATCTCTATATCTTATGGCAAGCTTTTTTATATATATATTCTATTTGAGAATGTGACTTATTTGAAAATTATCAACCCAAATCAATACCATAAGTCAAACAAAAAACAAAATGCATAGAGGACACATCCATGTTTACAAATTACAGTGGCCTCAAAAATCACTTTTGGACACAATTCTTTAAAGACACACTTAAAAGTGTATGAATGTCATTGCATTAGATAGTAACATATCAAACCAAGTGGCATCTGCAAACACATGATGCTAGAGCTTTTCTCAGAACTAACTTTACTTTTCTGAGCCATTTTTGTGATTGCTTTTAACCAATGGGTTCAAAGTTGATTTTTAGTGGATGTCAGTTCCCCTCAAGTTCACACAGATGTCCTATAGACTATTTCAAGGACTATTCGCCGGTTTAAGAAAATTACATCTTTGTCCCTTGAACATTTCCTGCTAGAGTTCAAACTAATTTAAAACAACAGCGGGAGGCACTTCATTCATAGTGACTAACACGATTAACGTTACTAACTTTAACACGATTGTCATAAAATTACATTATTAAAATGTGGACTATGTTGTTCAGTGGCTGGATACTCCCTGGACGCCTGGAACTAACAGAAATTAAAGTGTTTAGATCGCCGAAAAAGCAACCACAAATGGATGCATGAACCGCTGCAGTGAAGCAAGAGCTTGATACGTGCAATACTACTAACAACTGTAGCACACAATTTATCTCTGGTAAGTGAACAAAATTTATGCCAACTAATAGTAATTTTGATAGGTAGAGCTCTAAAAATGACTATAGATCACTCCCATTATAATGAATGATGCTGCGCAAGTCATTTACTTTTACGTTTAGTCATTTAGCAGATGCTTTTATCCAAAACAACTTACAAATTAGGAACATACCAAGCAATTTGTCACATAAATCAACAATATTTGAGGTATTGAACTCCTAAGTTCTCAGAGGAGCTGGAGTAGCAGAAAAAGACAAGAAAAGTATTTTTTAAATAAATAAATAAATCCTTACATTGTCCGCAGGTCACACAGACAGCTTCATTGAACAGCTTCATTGATTATAACAGGAGCAATCCTCAATCCAAAAATATTCCAGATCTTTCCATTGAGGAAATAATTGTGAGCATTTAAACTACGACACAATTGTATCGCCTCTCTCACGTAGACACTCAGTATCAACAACATGTAAGTCACTTCAGGTAAACATTTGATGTTCTTTGAGAAAATTTGTTCAGTCTGGTTATGATACCTAAATGCTATCTAAATTCTTTGTTATTGTTTACATCCTTGAAATGGGCTATAGCAGATTAATCATAGGTGTTGTTCATCACATTAACTTTGTTCACAAAGTTTGACAAACATAAAATTTCCAAATACATTTAATGGTAACACTTTTGCAATAAGGTTATATTCATTAACATTAGTTAACAAAATTAGTCAACATGAAAATGAACAATACTTTTAAAACAATTACTATTCTTGGTTAATGTTCATTTCTACATATACTAAGAATTTTTTTTAACTAACGGTTGTATACATTAACATTAGATAATGCATTATGAACAAACATTTGTGAACAACATAAATTAACATTAACAAATATTATTAAATGCTGAAAAATATATTGTTTTTTGTAAGTTCATGATCCCTAATGCATTAACCAATGTTAACAAACAGAACCATATTGGTAAGTGTTACCCTAATTTTGAACCTTTGAACGTGAAATGTTTTGCTTGAAAATGATTTGTGCTATATATATTATTTTAAAATAAATGCCACATGATTTGAAATGTTGTTTCCTGTAATAATGCAAAGAAATTAATACATTCTAGATTGAAGTTTATTTCAAATAAGAGATTTTTTTTAGTTAAACAATCCTACAATGTGAGTTTTCTTTTTTTACATAATGGAGAACAGAGTAAAAAGAAACCTTTGTAACCAACTCAATTATAACGTGTATTTAAGGACGTCACTATTCTAGCGACAATTATTTTGATGTTTTGTTGCTTTCCAAAAAGCATGTTCACCAAGTGTGACTTAAGGGTCCAAATAATTTTGGGGCCACTGTATACCATCTGGGCATCTTCCTAGATCTATGGCATTATAAATCACAAAAATATTCTATGAATAGACTGTAATAGAATAACAGAATTGCAGAACTGTACTTTGAACAATTTTTTTATTTATTTACTGTTATTTAATTTATCCTTTCATGTGAAAGAACCTTTTTATAGCTTTAAAAGTGGAGAATAATGCTGACAAAAGTAAAAATAAATGCCAGGCATTGCATGTAATGAGATTCACTCAATTTTGTGGTAACAGATGAAGCAGAATAGCCAGTGAAGTAAAGACACCTTCACTACTCTTACTCAGCAGCGCTACAAATAATACAGCCTTGTTAGGACAACATTAATGTCATGTCTCATGTTTTTTTCTTCTTATTTTTTTATTGCCACACACAAGAAAACACAGTACATAAAAGGGGATACATTCAACAGACAGAAAGGCTCACATACCAGGAGATACATAAGCAGGGGTATAACATACCACCCCTGGAGTTCGCTAGTTTGCTAGTTCGAATCCCAGGGCGTGCTGAGTGACTCCAGCCAGGTCTCCTAAGCAACCAAACTGGCCCAGTTGCTAGGGAGGGTAACCTCCTCGTGGTCGCTATAATGTGGTTCGTTCACGGTGGGGCGCATGGTGAGTTGAGCGTGGATGCCGCGGTGGATGGCATGAAGCCTCCACATGCGCTATGTCTCCGTGGCAACGTGCTCAACAAGCCACGTGATAAGATGCTCAGGTTGACGATGTTAGACGCAGAGGCCACTGGGATTCGTCCTCCGCCATCCGGATTGAGGCGAATCACTACGCGACCACGAGGACTTAAAAGCGCATTGGGAATTGGGCATTCCAAATTGGGAGAAAAAGGGTAAAAAATCCACACAAAAAAACCCCACAAAAAACAAAAACAAAAGAAAGGGGGTTGGGGATCATCCATATGCATAGACAATGCAACACAATGTCAAGCAACATACAAAAGAGATTATGCAGGGCATCTGCATACTCTGAGATTCATAACATGGCTTCTGCTTTATATATAACGAAGAATATGTGGAGTAAAGCATACAAATGACAGACAAGTAAGTGGTTTTATTTCGTATTTGAAGAGTGTTTAAGGGCGCATTGTAAATAACTCAAAGATTTGTGATATACGGGATGACATTTTTCAATGGAATTATAGTTTTGTTAAAAAAAAAAAAAAAATAATAATAATAATAATAATAATAATAATTTATTATTGTGATAAAAAAATCATACTAATAGTAATGTAATAATGATACATAAATAATAATAATATATAAATAATAATAATAATAATAATAATCTTTATTATTGGTTGCCTTTCTTAATAATGGCATCTGATAAGGGGGCCTGGGTAGCTCAGCGAGTACTGATGCTGACTTCCAACCCTGGAGTCATGAGTTTGAATCCAGGGCGTGCTGAGTGACTTCTAAGCAACCAAATTGGCCCGGTTGCTAGGGAGGGTAGAGTCACATGGGGTAACCTCCTTGTGTTCACGATTAGTGGTTCTCGCTCTCAATGGGGCGTGTGGTAAGTTCTGCGTGGATCGCGGAGAGTAGCATGAGCCTCCCGTACTGTGAGTCTCCGCAGTGCCATGCACAACGAGCCATGTGATAAGATATGCGGATTGACAGTCTCAGAAGTGGAGGCAACTGAGACTTGTCCTCCACCACCCAGATTGAGGTGAGTAACTGTGCCACCACGAGGATCTACTAAGTAGTGGGAATTGGGCATTCCAAATTGGGGGAAAAGGGGATAAAAAAAAAAAATGGCATCTGATAGGCAGATGTCTACGCGGACCCCATGGGGCAAAGCAGCAGAATACACCCAGCCAGTCTGGCCCGAGGCACCCAGATCCCAGGCCCCCAATGCAGTACACAGATAATTAGGACCCGCCTCCATATTAGTCATACTCAGGTCCCCGGCCTGAGCTGAGGGACCCTGCCCTCAGCTCCAAGGAGCATGGTAGTATCTCTGGTTACTGGCTACTTGGTGTTGAGATTAAGCTTTAAAATTGAGTGCATATAAGGGACTATTTGATTATTTCCTACTGCCAAGACCCGGCTCCAGTATTCAGGGCAACTGAGGCGCCCATACACAACCACATGGAGGGCCACCAATATTAATCGATCCTGATTGAGCAACACACCACGTCGAGGGCCAGGGGCCCGCAGACCCAGAACTCCACCCCTCCGCCCCGCAGCACACACACAAACACCCGCTCAGCAGATTTGGATGGGCAGCGCTTAAGATGGATATCCAATACTTTTGTATTGTATATTTTATATAGCAAAAAAAAAAAAAAAAAAGTATGAATAATATAGATTTGTTCATATTTTTAAATACAACCCCAATTCCGAAAAAGTTGGGACAGTATTAAAAATGCTAATAAAAACAAAAAGGAGTGATTTGTAAATTATATTCACCCTTTGCTATATTGAAAGCACAACAACTAAACATTATATGATGTTTTATGTAATGTAATTTAAAATCAGATGATTGCATGCTCCAAAAAAGTTGAGACAGGGGCAATTTAAGACTAATAACAATTTGATGAGTTAAAATATCAAGGCAATGTGAAACAGGAGATGTTAAACAGGTGAGGCAATCGTGTCATAGTATAAGGAGCCTCCAAAAACAGCCTAATCCTTCAAGAGCAAGGATCATTCGAGACTAGTCAATTTGCCAACAGATGATCCAGCACTTTGAGAACAATGTTCCCCAAAGACAAATTGGAAGGATTTTGGGCATTTCACCCTCTACAATGCAAAATATAGTTAAAAGATTCAAGGAATCTGGTCAAATCTCAGTGCATAAAAGGCAAGACGAAAACAACTTCTGAATATGCGTGATCTCTGATCCCTCAAACATCACTGTCTTAAAAAACATCATTCATCTGTAATGGGATATCATGAACATGGGCTTGGGATTACTTTAATAAACCTTTGTTAGTCAACACCGCTCACCGCTGCATCCACAGATGCAAAACTTTACTATGCAAAGCAGAAGCCCTACATCAACATTGTTCAGAAGTGCTGTCGACTTCTCAGGGCTCGGTCTCATCTTAGATAGAAAGTAGAACAGTGGAACCGTGTTTTTTGGTCTGATGAGTCTTCCCCTCTTCCTTTTTCTACATGTGTTTGGAGGGCATCACTTCACCAATCAAGTTACCTCTAGGTCTATGGCCACAAGGAGTAGAGTAAAGATTAAAATAAACTCATTTAATTGTTTATCAGTCACAGCTCCTTGTTTTTCCTTTATGACATGGTCCTTTAGTAAGTGTATCAATATTTTGTCTCTGTTTTTCCAACCAAGCAAAATTATTTTCTTGACAATGGCTAGAGACAGCAGAATGGGAATTGTGTATTCAAATGGGGGGGTTTATTTGTGAAAGGTCATCTAGTAGACATTTGGATGGGATGGCTGAAATATTGTTGTAGCGATGCTGACAGCAATGACAGGCAGACAAAGATGAGATGATGTGAAGGACCCAAGTGCAGTTTAATACAAATGTGAAATCCAAGAAACAGTAAATCCAAAAGTGAACAAAACATAAACATGACTAGGCTTGATAAAACTTGACTTGTCCATAGAACCAACAACGATACATTCAGAAACACAATACCTGACAAAGGACAATGGTAAACATGAGGGCTTAAATACATGGACAAAGGGTAAAACAAAGATGAGGGAACCAATGAACAGACAGAACTGATAATAAGATAATCAAACAATAAACCAATGAAAACAAGACACATGAACCTGGAGGAAAACATGAAATCACATGACAAGGGAACCACATGACATGAAACAGGAACTAAACTTTTCAAAATAAAAGACATGAAAAACATGAATCAACAAAATACACATGACAATTGTGTTTTAATAGTGCTGATATCTTAGCTGAGACTTCATTCAAAAAAGTGGAGATTAAAGGAAAAGACCAAAGTGTGTGAAAGTAATTGTCTGGGGTGTTGAGACTACAGTGAGTGCACATTTCTGAAGTTGTTAGACCCTTTCTGAACATCTTGTATTGTGTAATATGGGTTCTGTGCAAGATTTTATATTGGATCCGTTGTATGATATATGTATTTTTGCTTAAGCTGAGTGTATTTTTAAGAATAGTTTTCCAGAAGTTGAGATTTCTATTCCATTGCCTAACTGGTACTGATATTGTAGTGTCTATAGATGATATAAGTGTATATAATTTAGTAAGTAGTCTTGTTGAATTACTGATCTTGTTGATACTTTCTAAGAATGTCATTGATTCTATATTGTTCTCTCCCATTTTGGCTTTAATGGCACTTTTGATCTGTAGATAGTAGAAATGTTGATCTGTACCTAAATTATACTTTTGTGCCAGTTCTGAAAATGTAATAAATTTATGATCGATGTAGAGGTGATGTGTGTAATTCGTGTTGCTCTCCATCTTGTGTTAACAGGAGGTAATATATTTATGTTGAAATCTGGGTAATGCCATAAAGGAGAATTTTTGTGTGGTGTTGAAACATTCTTGTTTGCTAATTTGTTAACCTGCCACCAGGACTCAAGAGTTATTGTCACGGTCCGGTCACCTTGTCAGGTTGAGGTTCTACCTGACGGGACCGTGGCAGCATCGGCCTGCCTTTTCGATTTGTGTGAGTGCACAGGTCCAGTTGTTTGGGGCCGCCTTGCATGTGTTACCGCCATGCGCTCTCCGGTGATGTCATGGTCCTGTCAACCAGTCAGGTTGGGTTTTATCTGACAAGGACCATGACATCATCATCCCCTGCCTGTCTTGTGTTTCGTGTTCATGTTTTGTGTGGGCGCTGATGATGTCATGGTCATGGCACCTTGCCAGGTTGTGTGTTCTCCTGTGGAGGACCATGGCATCATCGTCCCTTTTCTGTTTTGTCAAAGCGTGTTTACGTTTTGCCCTTATGTGTTTCAGGTGCCGCTGGCATGCTGAATCAGCGTTTCTATGGGAACCCTGATTGTTTCCATGGGAACGCTGATCATTACAACCTTCAGCTGTGAGCGACACCTGCCCCTTGTTTGTTCCTGTTATTTAAACATTGTATTGTGACTGTTTCTGTGACTGTTTGCTGTGTTCTAACGGTTATCTCTTGTTTAGTTAGAAAGTGCTTGTGTATCAGTTGGTTGCCAGTCTGGAGAGTTGCGGTTACCTGCCTGCTTGCAGTTGCTCTCACCAGTTGATGCACAGTACTGTGGAGGAGGATTCCTCAATATCTGCCCACGTCTCTGGAGATTCGTCTGGGCTTTACTTGCATTGAGTTTTGAAAGGAACTGTATGAGTTGTAAAACCGTTCCAATTGAACTTTCCCTCTCTTTTGGGTCCTCTTGTCTTCCCCGCACCATGACAATTACTCTGATCATAGTGTTTTTAAATAGGTTGTGGCGTTTAATTGTGTTACTTAGAGATGGGAGATCTGAGATTGCAATATCTTTGCATTCGGCTTGTTCTAATTCTATCCATGGGTTTTGAGAGTGGTTACATTTAATCCATTTACAAAGATATTGTAATTGAGATGCAAGATAGTAATGTTGGAAGTTAGGAGCTGCTAAGCCACCTTGGTCCTTATTTATTTTAAGCATGTTATGATGAAAAGGTGGGAGTGGCTGGGCCGTGACAGATCACGCCTGGCGCTGAATCAGCTGATCAGTGGGAGAGTGAGATAAGGGGCTGCCGGAGATGCCGGTTCGAGAGAGAGACGCACATAGCCGTCTTGCATGTGTGTCTGTTTATGTTCGTTTTAAGTTCATTTTATATTATTAAAGTTTATGTTTATTGTTCAGCCGGTTCCCGTCTCCTCCTTGCCCGACCTTTTAACTGTTACAGTGGTGCCGAAACCCGGGAGGGAGGAGGGATGCTCTGTCAAGGAGTCCTCGCCGCTGCCATCCGCCAGGGGAGCAGCCACGGCCATCTGCCTGGGGATGGAGGGGTTGCTGCCGGCCGGAGAGAGCTGGAGGAACCATGGCCGTCTGCCGAGAAGGGGAGGAGCGGTTCCATCCGCCAGGGGCCGTAGGGCTCACTGCCGTCTGACGGGGGAGGAGCAAGCTGGTGTCCGCCAGAGGGTGGCGGAGCGGTTGAGGACCAGACAATAGCACGTCCGGGAGCCGGTGAGAAAGTTCTCTCTCTCCTCTCTCTCTGTGTGTCTCCGCTCACCCTTTCCCTCTCCCCACGCCTCCCCTCGTCTCTCCCCCAGGTTCACAGGAGGCGGGGTGGGCCACCGGCTGACAGAACGGCCGGAAGGGCAGCGTCTCCCCTCCAGTGGTTACAGCAGAAAAAGGTGAAGGTTCTGGAATGGCCATCACAGTCTCCTGACCTTAATATCATCAAGCCACTCTGGGGAGATCTCAAACATGCGGTTCATGCAAGACGACCAAAGACTTTGCATGACCTGGAGGCATTTTGCCAAGATGAATGGGCAGCTATACCACCTGCAAGAATTTGGGGCCTCAAAGACAACTATTACAAAAAACTGCATGCTGTCATTGATGCTAAAGGGGGCAATACACAATATTAAGAACTAAGGGTATGCAGACTTTTGAACAGGGGTCATTTCATTTTTTTCTTTGTTGCCATATTTTGTTTTATGATTGGGCCATTCTATTATAACCTAGAGTTGAATATGAATCCCATAAGAAATAAAAGAAATGTGTTTTGCCTGCTCACTCATGTTTTCTTTAAAAATAGTACATATATTACCAATTCTCCAAGGGTATGCAAACTTTTGAGCACAACTGTATATAGGCGGTTCCCGCCTCCTCCTTGCCCGACCTTTTAACTGTTACATATGTATAAACTTATTCTGGGTTTCTTATTTTTCCAATAAAATTCACTTAAGTCTCATGTTTTTTCAACACTTTCAACAAAGTAAGAAAAGCTTACAGTCTGGCTCTCGATTTTCAAAACTTTTTGTAATCCATTGATTTTAATTAATTTCACATTAACTATGAAGAGCAGAAATAGTGCCTCACCCAAAACTGAGGCATTGTGGGGTTTTGGGGTTTGTCAAATCCTTACTCTAAACCAAACCCTCATTAAAGCACTAAACACAAACTGTACAAACAATCACTATTAACTTTCGTTGCATCTTTTTTCAATAGAATGAATGTGAATGGTGACTGAGGCTGACATTCATGCCAAACATCTCCCTTCCTTTGTGTTCTATGGAAGAATGTCATTGCATGAAGATGCGGTCACACTAGGCATTGAGCATGCAACATTTTTTCGTACAACGCAATGGACCAGGATATGATGTCATGCGGGAGGACTTCTGGTGTAAGTAAATAATAGATCACAAAAAACAAATAAAATTATATTAAAAATGTCTACTCACTTTCCTGCAACAATAAATCTCACAGCTTTGAAATAAGTATCATTTGAATTGAGTCAAGAGGTCAGCATGTGACGTTTCAGTCTCCTATTGGTCGTGGGTCGTCTTGTTGTACAAATTCACGGTTCAGAGTTCACCAAGCTTGAACTTTGGTACGCAGCGTAGTACGAAATTTCTTCGCATGAGCTTGCCTTTCCACTCTGCTGCATTTAGATGCGTTTGAATGGGAGTGAATGGAGCATGAAGTGTAGTGTGACTGCCCCTTGAGGGTAAATGATAACAAAATTTTCATTTTTGGGTGAATTACCCCTTTAATGTTGGATCACAACAAGACAACCTAGTCACCATTCTTTTAATTTCAACAGAAAGTCAACCAAATCCCAGCCTGCTCTATACCCACTAGGTCTGAATCCAGCTCAGGCCTGCTCTGCCCAAACTGACCCAAAGAGAAACATCTTTGCAGTGAGATATAATTACGTGCTTGGGATTCTATTTCAGCCTGAGAGCAGAGCAGATGATGTCAGGGAAAGGTAGGGTGTTTGCATGGTGTAAGTCACCAGGTGAATCCTGTCACAGCACTGACCTTTTCCATTTTTTTACTCCGCAAAGAGCAAGCTGACCCTGGTGCCACCTGATCCAGCACTGAACACATCCTGGCCATTGTGTTGGGTATGAAAAGAAGAGCAACATCAAATCCTGTGGCTTTCTTCAGACTATTCTGTTAGCAACTGAGACACAACAGTGGGATTTCTAGACCTACGTCATTTGCCAGACTTTATATAGAAAATGTTTGCATGATCCTCTGTGAGGTATATCAATATCATTTTTCCTATGACTCAATGCTGAGATAAAAAATGGAACATTGCCCATACAAAGATCTTAATTTCAGCCAGCACAAAATGTAAAGATCAGAAGGTTCTTGTTTAAACCTTATTGTTGTTCTGATTGCTAGTTAAAGGAGTAGTTCCCCCGAAAATGAAAATTCTTCAGCAGAGGGGGACATTTACAGTGAATAATGATTTCAATTTTGGTTTTCCACACAATCATACTTTTATGATGCTTTTTTTTTTTTTTTTTTTTTTTTTTGTCATTTTGACAGCCCCAGTTCCATTTACTCTCATTATATGACAAATATTCTTCTCAGAATTTCTCCTTTTGTGTCCCACGGAAGAAAGCAATTCATATGGGTTTGTAACAACATGACAGGGTGTGTAAATGATGAAGTAAATTACTATTCCTATAATAGATTTATCCACAGTAAACAGTGTTAAACAGTGTTGAAGTTGTATGACTGAAAGTCTTTTAGTGGTCCATGAAAAAGAAAAATCATGGTTTGATTTGAGTTTGCCATCCTGCAAGAGGTGGCAATATCAGGTAAGCACAGTATGTCATAGGCAAGTGAAGTGATTATCGAATTGCAGCCTATATTTATGTTATCAAATGTCTGCTTAAGAATGATGTGAAGAGAGTGACACTGTGAGATGAATACTGTGCTTAGCTTAGAGAGCCAGATCAGAAATTAGTGGCTGGTATAATAGTTTTAAAATGCCTTCAACTTTTTTTTATGTCTATAAAGTATGATTTTAAAGGAAATGAGATGAGATCAAGACAACCACAGCTGACTAAATAATGGAAATAAAGCGATCAGAGAAGCTGTTTTCTGTACAATAATTCTAGGTAATACACTATTTGGACTTTCTATGTGATTAAACTGATATTATCTATACTTTAGAAAAAAATATACATTATATATGTGTTTCAGCCAATTTCTCTGACTCCCATCTTATTCCAACCTTATCTTATTTATGCACAATTACATTCCACCAAAATCCATGCATCAACTCCCACTCTGTTATTAATTTTATCAATCAAAATGTGCATAGTCATGTAGTGACTAATATCTTATCTATTTCTGATAAGGAATGCATCTGCTCAGCAGCTTGTGAGATCATTTAAATATCATGGATTTTTGGCATACCCAAATGACTGGTGAAAAGAACACTTATCAGAAAAAGAAAAGCCAACCCCAGTATTTTCAGCATTCTTAACATTTTCCTTCTCTTTCTAATTTGGTCTTTTGGAACCCATTCAGTGTGGTTCATGTCCATAGAATTATAGAGAACTACAAAGATGAAGGACAGTACAAATGCAAGCTTTAAAGAGAAGCTTTTGCCTTTCAATGCATACAAAGCATTTCTTCATCTGTGTAGACACACATCCAGAATGGAAAATAAAAGCATTAATGTATAACTGGATAATGGTCATGAGCAAATACTTCTCATATTTTTGTTAAAAGCACTCTAATTTTCATAAGTAAAGCCTAAAGAACAAACACAAAACAGATCTTCCTAAAGAATTCTGATGTGTTTATAGAAATACCATCTAAGTATCATATCACATGTACTCAGCAGCCTACATATGGCCTTAATAAAGCAGCCGAAAACCCTTCCAGCAATTTGAATGAATTAGACATTTGCATGCCTGTTCTTGTTGCTGTGTCCTCCAACTGTGGTTTTCACTGCATACCAAAGTTCCTACTGCACCACAGCTACCTTTGCCGTTGGCCTGGTTTATAACTGGGTTTATAACTGGAGAAGAGAGATATAGATGCTTCTACTTTCCTTTCATTCTCTTTGAGGCCTCCAGATTCATACTTCCTCCAAATGCATCTTTCCCGAGTGTGGGTGTCAATTAAAATTCCTGTTCTTGGTGTGTCATGCCATTGTAAATCTTATGCTTCACCTCTATTTTCCATGAACACACCTCTCTTCCAACTGGGATGAAAAGAAAGATAAGGAGAGTGATTTGAGGGCTTTGGCATAACCTGTCAGCAACATGCCTTGGATTTGACTTTCAGATTCATCATTGTAAAAAATTAATATTAAATATTCAAGGTACCATTTGGTTGCTACACTGGAACCCTTTGGACAGGAGAACCTCTAGGCATCCTTTCAAAAAGGGTAGTTCTATGAGGGACTAACAAAAAGTTAGTCTAAAGACCGTCAATGGTTCCATAGTAATGACATTACAAAAGGGAAGGCTTTAAGGCACTTGAAATGTATTTTTAAGTTCCTTGAAGGCACCTTGAAAAGGGTGTCTAAAGGTTCTCCAGAGGTTTCCGGCAGTGTGGCAATCTGAGGAACCCTAAATGGTGTATCTTTTGTTTACTTTTGCTAAATCTAGGTCCCAAAGGATGTTAGTGTTCTTTCATTATGATACAGTTCATAATATGTATGTTTTTATGACAAAACATGAAATAAAAGCCACAGCTTTGGAGAGACAAAGGGCAGATTCAATAAAGAGTTGCACCACTTTTGCGCGTGATATTTCAGCGCAAAAACCTGCATCTTAATCACTAACCACCAGCGATCTATTTTAACAGGCGCAATCAGCACTGAAATTGTGCTGCGTCATGAGTATTTAAATGAAGTCATTGTTATTCCTTTCCGCACAAACACTCCTTTTTACCAAAATTAGGCTCATGGTAGATTGCGCTTCATTCACAAAAATTGCCTGGCGCAATTTAGATCGCGCTATTAACGCCAAATGAAAGTATGCAGTAAAATTAATTTTATTTAAAAGAGACGTTTGTGAACATTTCCAACCTATTATATCAGCAGTAATTAATCAAATAATCATCAAATGATGGAGAAGAGCGTTATTACATGGCCAGTGCCATGAACACTGAACCTGGCATATATTCAGATGCGCGTTGTCGTCAAGCGCATGTTCTGCATGTTTTAGAGATGATCCAGGTGTCTGGATCAAAGTGATGCTGTACAGTCCCGGTAGGGTGTATCAAATATGGTGGACTGCGGCACCCTCCACGTTTAAGCCGTTGCCTGATCTGAATAATTTCATTAGTGAATCGGGCAATAAACCCGCGCAGAGAGTGCGTGCAAAAATACGGCGCTTTTACCGGCGCTTCATTCTTAGTGAATCTGCCCCATAGTATTCCTGATTAATGTGCACTGTGGTAAGGGTAGGATAAATTGTGATCATCGGAGAAATAAGAACTGTTTTCTCTGTGATGTATCTTTCAGCTCACCACCACCACTCTCACAAATCTACCAAGAGATGTTTCCAGTCTCATGCGAGCCTTACTACAAAACACTGTCCCTGGGAATTCCATGAATTCTCTGTGGAACATCAGGGGGGCTTATGAGTTTGATTCATGCAGCATCAGTTACCAATAAAACCAAAAACTGATCAGAACAGCAAAGACCTCACGTCTCTCTTTCACGCACCCACCTAAACATACAGGTGCAAACATTTACCCCCAAAATATTTTTTAACCACCTCAGATCCAGTGATAGTAGTCTAAAACACAGGCAAACACATGCACATGCTTTTTGGAAAGCAACAAATCTTGTGCCTAGAATAGTGACATCCATACACATTTAACAAGGTGATAATTGAGTTGGTTACTCTATTCTCCATTATGTAAAAAATAAAAATAAAAATCACATTTTAGGACTGTTTAACTCCTAATATATATATATATATATATATATATATATATATATATATATATATATATATATTGTTTGAAATAAATTCAATCTAAAGGTAAACATCTCAACAGATATTTCCAGTTTTCAACCTAATGACAAATAGGGTAGCAAAAGCAAAAATAGAGCAGCAAACTCACCACAGAGGCCTGGGTTGGAGCAGGCAAGAATCATGCTCATTGTCCCTCAATAACACAAACTGTAGTGAAAACCAAAGGACACTTGATGGATTTCATAATCTGTGATTTAAGTACATTTAAAAAATACTGTATCAAAATGAATCAATTGGTTATACAGGTTGCACTTAGACATACCGTAAACATGAAGAACAGTTCACTGTTCAAATCTTGATATCAGCAGTCTCCTTGGCGATCATGATTTCAGACTCGATTACACTTTGTAGCGCCATCTAGCACTCTGCGCATGCGTCAAGCATTAGGAAGTGTAATTGAGCATGAAATCATGATCGTGCCTACATACTGCAATGACAAGATGAAGCCTACAGTAAAAAGGAGTTATATTACAGTATGTTACGTTGAGTTACAGTCTATTTTCTCCCATTACCGATCGCTTCAGAAGACATGGATAAAACCACTGGAGTCTACCTTTATGCTTCCTTTATGTCCTTTTTGGAGCTTGAAAAGATCAGGTATAAAGTTATTTTTACAAGCCAAACAAACCTCACTTCCTGTTTGGCATCTTGTTATAAGCAGATGGTGTCGGTCAAGTTTATGTGATTTGGTTTAAAAATTATAAGACACCATTTTGTAAAATCATTTCAGAATTTGTTTGGAGAAATGAGGCATGTTTTAATGACAAAACATGAAATAAAAGCCACAGCTTTGGAGAGACAAAGGGCAGATTCAATAAACAGTTGCGCCACTTTTGCGTGTGATATTTCAGCGCAAAAACCTGCATCTTAATCACTAACCACCAGCAATCTATTTTAACAGGCGCAATCAGCACTGAAATTGTGCTGCGTCTTGAGTATTAAAATGAAGTCATTGTTATTCCTTTCCGCACATGTGTCGGTCAAGTTTATGTGATTTGGTTTAAAAATTATAAGACACCATTTTGTAAAAGAATTTCAAAATTGCAAAAAAAAAGGTTGGAAATTGAAATCTGGTTGGATATGACTTCTGCCTTACCTAAGAATCTAGTGAGATTTGTGTGGTCATGGTGATTTTAGGCCAAATCACAGTGAAATCAGAAAGAGTTGGTCGACTTTTCTTTAGCAAAGATCGGTATATTCCAAGTAGGTATAGCTGCAGGCTGGAGATCTCCAAACTGGGGTGGAATCTCCAAAAGGGGCTGGGTTACTCCAGAAGGGGGTGTCACTTCCACTCATGGTTAAGGTTAGGGAAAGGGTTAGGTAAGGGGCTCCCTATATTTTCTATGGCGGTTTGGAGCCACTGCCCCTTTTTGGAGCAATGGCTGCAGCTATACCCCTCTCCTCTGACCAAAATGTAAAACACTGCCTGGTTTCAATGTGAATAGGATCCCGAGTGTCTCACGCTGCTGACGAAACACGCTGCCAGTAGAGCCACGTGGGAAGATGAACACTAAAACCCAAGCAAAAATGTCTGGTGGGAAATGCCACATGTGAGTCGGCATACTGTCGCCGATCCTAGGGTACCTGAACTTTCGGAAACAGCCGACTGCCGACTTCCCATGTGGTCATGTTGAACTTCTGATAGAAATTAATAGAAACATTTGATTATTTAGTTGTCACTAAAAGCGATCACTTGGCTATGTCTGTAGCATCGGCGTCCCAGCAGGTTACTGAGTCCTTACACAGAGGTAGGGAGGCATCCCGCCGCCCCATAAGCAGCAAATTGGGAGTAATAGGATCCAAGTCTGCTATGTAAGATGATACATAACCCACGTTAGTACTCACAGTGAGTATGATTTGGTTCTCCACCGTAGCAGCAACTTCATGCAGAACAGGTAGGTGAAGTTTACCACACGTGGAGCAGGTTTTCTTGAGTGTGCAGCTTTTCTTGATTGTGACCTTGACCACACCTCCAGCATTTATTGTGCTCTTTAATCCAGCTTGCTCTTTGAGTGTGGCTCAGCTCGCAGATGGCTGCACAAGAATTGAGGTAGTGCTCACGGTTGTTGCAGTAGGGACAAAAGGGTTTAAAGCAGTCACACGTTTTTCCAGTAAATACCACTTTAGAGTCTGTGAGTAAGCTAATTGGCAAATTCGTGGGTCTGGGCTTTTCACTGTTGGTGAAAATTGTGGCTGATTTTGCTTTAGATTGAGAGAAGTGTTTCTGCTCTCACCTAAAGGGCTCTGCATGAACTGACCCTGTTACACACCTAGATATTTGTATGGCCTGAGCCTTTACACTCTGGCAGCATAAGAGTCCTGGAACTGCCACTTGCAATGATGTGCTGGGTGAGACAGTATTCTATGAATGAGTCTCTATAGCTAACAGGCAGTTTCATCAGTAAGGTGTCAACATTGCATCCACAATGCAGTTCATATCTCGAAGGCCCATCCATAGTATTCAACATGCCTACGAGTGTGTTCACAGCAGCTGCAAAGTCCTCAAATCCTTGAGCGTCACCAGGCCGAATAGCTGGTACATTCTAAATAGATCTCAGCTCACTCTGAATTAACTGCCTTGATTGACCATACCTCTGCTCTAGAGCCTGCATAGCACTTGTGTATGGAAATGGACTATTGACATACCTTTTAGCTACCTGAGCAGGCAGCTTTAAATGATATAACAGCACCTGATACTTGTAGTCCTCGGTTAAATGTCTGTGAGGGCCAAGGATACTGTCTAGACCTTTTTTAAGCATGAGAAAGTCACTCTCCTTTCCTGATGAAAAGGCTGCCAGCTTTGGTTTTGGTATGCTATAGGATGATGCAATGGCCATCTCCATTAGTCCTGGTACCACAGGGTCAGCTGGATAATAATACTGTGGCTATGTTCTAGGCAGAGGAGGTGGAAGAGGGGCAATGGTTGATTAGGGCAATGAAATTGCATCACTGGCTGAGCCAGTAAAGACTGGACTGAGGCTGGCATTGGCTGCTGATACTGTGGGCTGCAATGGGGCTGGCACAGGCTGATGCTGTGGCTGCACGTGACTGTGTGCAGGCTGCACAGCAGCTGACTGATGCGGTGGCCATGAGGATGTCCTTGGGAGTTCAGCAAACTGTCTTTGAGGTTGTGGGCACAGCAGAGATACCACACGAGCTAGATTAGGTGGTGGCATAGTTTGCTGCATCTTTGGTTGCAGCCACTGTTGCGTAGAAGTCTCATGGGAAAGTGTTTCATCATAATGTATTTTGTGTGAGGACAGTCACAGGGGGTTCTAATTCAGAATGACTGAGTTAAATGTGAGGGAACCTTCTGTAATGCCCATAAACAGGAGATCTAGATACAGATGATGCCTGTCCTAGCACTGTCCATTCTGATATGAAGCTCTCTCATCTCATTACTTAAATCCCTCCGACATAACTCCAAGTGGTGCAGCTTTTCACTTTTAAAGTCACTTTCGCCAGGCGCATGAGTGATATACTCCCTATAATGGTCCTGGCTTGTATGAGGTGTGCCTGGAGTGACATCTACTGGTTAAGGATGGAAATGACGTAGAGGTGGATAGCCAAGAACAAAATCCTCCAAGTAGGTGGGCACTCGGCGGGTATGACTTGGATGAGGATCTGGCACTAGTTCTCCCTTGTGTAAATCTCTGGAAGTAGCCATAATGAAGCTGATGTACTATCCGGCTCAAAGGACCAATTTGTGAGATGTTTTGTGCATTAACTGACTGGTTGTACACCAACTAGCCTAATTCCTCAGTTCGAAAGAATGGCAGCTACTCAAGAGCACAGTCCAAAATTGTGATTTGTATTTATCCACTTGTCCCCAATGGGCCGTTCGACACACATAACTGTGTTAGGGGAGGTTATGTGTCGGCCTGGTGCACATCACACACCACCAGTTCTTGTAACACAGTTCAGCCAGTTGTGGCATTTTGTATTGGGACCCCTAGTGTCACTACATTGACACAACGTCGAGTGAGTGACAGATAGGGAACGTCATGGTTACTTCCGTAACCTCCGTTCCCTGATGGAGGGAACGAGACGTTGTGTCCCTCCTGCCACAACGCTGAACTACCCACTGAAATGGCCGGACCTTGTCTCGGCTCCTCAGCATAAAACCTGAATGAGTGGTTGCATACCAGCTCCTTTTATACCCATATGTCCAGAGGAGTGGCATGCAAATACCACTCGCCAATTTTCATTGGCCTTTTATCAAAGACCAGAGGTGTCTAGGGCTCCCAAGAGTGACCCCTAGTGTCACTACATCAACACAACGTCTCATTCCCTCCATCAGGGAATGGAGGTTACGGAAGTAACCATGACGTTTCCCAACATGCTTTTTATTCAGTCTTGCCTAACTTGAAGTTAAACATGGCAAACAAAACAAAAAAGAAACCAGAAGATTGTTTTAGGGCTGGCAACAAAAACATACACGTTTACACCGAACAAATGGAGGTATCTGCCAAGACAAACAAACACGTTCTGGAAGGGAGTGATGTTGATACTCTACCTGTTACTCCTAGTAAAACACACGCCATGAAGAAAGCTCATCCAGACCAGAAAATTGGTGAGATTTCCAATGCAGATATTCTGGATGCCATTCACTCACTCAGAGAGAGATTTGACAAGCAGGAAGAAAAGTTGGAAGTTCTTTCAAAGAAGATGGAAGAGAACTGTACGGTAAACTCTGAGGTTAAAGAAGTGTTGAATTCACACAAACAGAAGATGGCTGTACTCAAATTGGAACTTTCGTTGCTCAAAAGAGAAAACAAAGAGCTGAGGGTGAGGTGTGGGGAACATGATTGATAAAAAGCGTTGAAATTTGCATATTTTAAAGGTGGAATGGAGAAGCAAAATGAAAATATAAGAGCGGATTTGATCGCTTTACTCTCCAAGATTGTTCCAGGAGTGCTATGAGAGATGGAGGACACAATTGACATGGTACATCGGATCAGCAGAAAAGAAGGAAATCGCACGCATCAGGTTATCATTTAGTTCACAAAGCACATACACGGAGATGAAATCTGGGCACTGTCAAAGGACTCATCTGTTTGCAAGGAGGCAGGTATTCATTTCACAGAAAGATCTGAGCAAAGAGGACAGGTTGGCAAGAGATGCACTTTGGCCACAGATTAAACAAGCAAGAGCTGAAGGAATAAAGGCTTATTTTCATGGTCCTTTTGGTTTTATAGAAGGGAAGCAAATAGCAGGCTGACAATGTGCAAAATGGGTCTGGAATACTAAGACTGGGAAAGCGCTGTGGTCTTGAGTGACTTTTTGTCAGTGTTGCATTTCATTAGTATTATTTACTAAGTGAAGCATTTTAATTTATTTTTTTTATTTTTTTATTTTTTTTGTCTGCTTTTATTACAAGTGTTGAGTTGGCCTGTTGGCATACTGTATGTTCTCTTTAAATTCACACTGAACTTTTTGTTCTTTAAACACAAGGGGACCAAAAGACAAAGTGAAACATAAAGGTATATTTTTGTTTTGTAAAGGGCAGAAGTCCCATGTTGTTTTTCTACAAGAGACTCATTCCACCGAACAGTTGTTCAGCTGGTGTCGACATTTGCTTTAATAACTGCCCTGGTAATATTGTTCTCATCAAAGTGATGTGAAAGGCAATTGGCTTGCTGCTGTGCTAAATATAGAAGGGGTTTTCCTTATAGTGGTAAATGGTTATGTTATAACTACATTGGGCAAAACAAAGTATTATTTTCAAATATTACAGGTGTTATCATGTTGCTTAAAAATAAATTTCGGACCGAATTTGTTTTGGTTGTTGGAGATTTTGCTATGACTCCTGATGATTTACTGGACAGATTCCCATCCCTTTTTTCTACTCACCATTTCAACAAAATTATACATGATTTTTGCAGGTCAAATTTACTAACAGATATATGGAGAGCAAAGCATCATAATGAAAGATAGTTTTCTTGGGTGAAGCCAAATGGTTTGAGTAAATCAAAATTAGACTATTGGCTTGTAACTGATGATTGTGCTAGGTTTGCTTCTGATGTGTCTATCTCAAATGCACCATTTACTGATAATTGCCTGATTTCATTCATACTGAAACCAACAACCCAAACCACCTTTAGGAAAAAAAGATTATTGGAAGCTAAATGCAGACATATTAAAAGACTAAGAGTATTGTAGGGAGATAAGAAACTTGATAAATGCGGCTGCACCTTAATCAAACATGGAAGCAAATGGAAGTATTTCAAATTCAAGACAAGGGAGTTTTCAATGCAATTTAGTAAACGTAAAAGTAAATTACAGAAAGAGAGGGAGATAATGTTAATTCAAGATATTAATGATTGCTGTAATAAAGAAGACATGACAGAAGAAGACAAAGATAAGCTACAGCTACTTCAAAGTAAAATAGACCATTTGTATTTAAGGAAGGCTCAATGGGCTTGTGAGGTCTAGAGCGAAATGGATAGAAGAAGGACAAAAAAACACAGCTCGTTTCTGTCAATAAGAGAAAAGAAGACAAGAGAGAAATGCAGTCTCTAGTGTAAGGGAATTTTGGGAGTATAAATGTGCACGGTATGGATTAAAGTGCCCGCATACCTTCATCAATATGTACGATTTTATATGTAAATATATGTAAAGTTTAGGAATCTTGGCCGTGTTCGACCACCATTATAAGAAGGATAAATGACAAATGATCAGATTAGAAATCTGAGTAAAATTCTCCACCATTAAAAATGTAATACAACAGGCTTGTTGTATCCATTCACAATTCATATGTAAGGAATTAGTTTAATAAGGGAATTATGAATTAAGGTGTACGTCTAATCACTCAGCCACACTGAGTTGATATGACACATCTGTTAACTTTAGAGTAATACTATTCTCATGGCTTATTGAAAATAATATCACAAATATGTTGAAAAATTGTTCGAGCTTCGGAGTGCAGATCTTTTAAAAAATCAAGTGACGAGGTTATTTATCAAAATATGCCACAGTCAAATTGAGTCTTGAATACAAACAAGACTTTATTGCTAGTCTAAAACATCAACCTAACTAACACATATTGACAAACATAAACAACAGGTTGGTAAGTGAGCTGTAACAGAAGGTGAATGGAAATGATCTGTACGGAGAAAATTGAACTTCATGGAGTCTATAGACAATGCCTTAAAAACCATCAATACTTAATTTAGTCTAACTCGATTTGCAACCGGGTTAATCAAATTATATTAAAGAGACACCAGAACTTTCAGTAAAAGTTTGAAGATGTACTTGCGTTTCCTTGCGTTGCTTTGGTTCTTTGGCTCTTTGTAGAAAGTTCTGGTTGCTCTGTCGATGTTTTGGACCTCTGTTAATATCGTGGATAGTTCATTGCTGGAATGATGAGGCGGGGCTTTGAAGTGAGGCCTTCTGCAAGGAAGACTCACGACTCCCCGTCACCTGTGTGAGTCGTAACACAGAGAAAAGAAGAGCTTTCTCTGAACTTTACATTCCTAACTTTCCTGGACTCTACATTGTGCGAAGCCAGCCAATGAAGGGCTAAGAGCCCAGATGGCAGAGGCGGAAGAGACGAAGAAGAGCAGAAGAGAGCCGAAGAAGAAGAGAGCGTTTTTCCTAGGTGAGGAGGCTTTGTACTGTTGAGGTTGGCCACATCCCAAAGGTGTCTTGAACCAATCAGAAGTGTCTTTTCAGATACCATGTGATCATCTCCTTGTCCCTCCTTCTGAAGGTGATTAATGAGTCTTTGTATGTGAAGATTCCCGTTTCCCTCTCAAAATATGGCAATGTTTAACCATGACCTTTTATATCTCGAATACAACTGAATATGCAAAAATGTATAAACATCTAGTATTATGACATGAATAAAACAAGATTAAAGATCATAATCATCCATTTTTTCAGTTATAAGTGATTACAAATCACTACACATATCTCAAAGGTTACATCAGGCTACAATCATTTGTGTAAGATAAAATGTTACTATCAAAAATAGACTGTGTGTTGTGCAGTGTAGAACAATACAACGAAGTCTTTTTCTGGTGTTATAGCTCATAATACATGTATATGCATTGTTACAACATAGTTTTGTGATTGTGTGAAAGTTCCTGGATTAAGATGAGATGTCCTGCTAAAACGAGTTCAAAGGTATCTTTCCAAAGACAGTAAGACAGTAAGAGTTTTAGCATGTGACAAAGGAAATGTCTCATGGTGGTCATTCAATATATAATTTTAAGTGTTCGTGTGTTACTGAATGAATGAATGGAACAAAGGTGCTTCTTTTGGATTTCTGGAGATCATGGACGGTCAGGCGTTCCACAGGATATGTCTCATGTTCTCTTATTGGACTAATTTAAGTGTAGCAAATTCTTTATATCGAAGGACAAAAGGAGTATCTTAGATTTCATGGCATGAGGGTTTCTTCAGAAGAGTAGTCTTCAGGCCATGTGAATAATTATTAACATGAGTGTTTTCTGGTATGTACTATCTGGACAAGTCTCCTTTGTTTGTTGACAGTTTTATTGGCCAGATGCGGGTCATCTCAGTCTCCTTTGCGCCAGCAGAGAAGAGTCTGCAAATTATGACGTTGAGGAATTTTGGGGGCCTCTCACTGTGTCTTAATCCTGGGAAAGTAAATATCAGCGTTGCTCTTGGATTCAAGTAATTTTGCATAGTAATTGATTCTTCTTCTGCCCATAATATCCTACACTAGTATAATTGTTAATAGCAAGGAAATTACAGACCCAAAATTATTATCTCATGAAATTTATAAATTTTACAAAAATATATACTCTTCGTCTTATTCTGATAGTAATGCTAATGACTTTTTTGAAAAGATCAAATAATTTATTCCTCAGGTGAATAAGGATTTTAAAGAGGTTTGTGACTCGGATTTGAGGATAGAGGAACTTGATGCTGCTATCAAAGCAGTGGCTTTAGGGAAATCTCCTGGTCAGGATGGATTGACCAAAAATGTTTACAAAATCTTTTGGGAAGAAATAAGAGACATGCTGTTTAAGGCATTACAGGAGTGTATTCAGAATAGTTCTTTGCTACCAACCATGCAACAAGGATTGATCATTCTTATACCACTATTCTTATCGATAGTTTATGGCCAATCACACTTCTGAATGTTGACTACAAAATATTACTTTAAGTCAAGTAATAAGTGAGACACAGTCTGAGTTTTAAAAGGAAGGTTGATCCACAACAATATTAGACTAATTTTTTATTTATTGGAGTACAGTCATTTAATTGATGATGATGATGGGTTTATTTTGTTCCTCGATTTCTACATTATTGATACAGTAGAGCATAAATTTATTTTGAAGGTGCTGGAACATTATGGCTTTGGAGAAAAGTTTTTACAAATTATAGGGATGTTGTATAATAATATAAATAGCTCAGTGTCACTTCCATTTGGCACATCAAAAAGATTTGCAATTAAAAGGGGTATAAGTCAAGGGGATCCAACCAGTCCATATTTTTTATTTGCAATATATTTAAAAAATAATAAGGTGTTAAAGCCCTAGAGTGTGTTGGGTAGCCAGCTAACAATAAGTCAACTTGCAAATGATACTGCCTTGTTCCTTAAAAGTGCAGAACAGATTTCTGTTGCCACAGAATTTGTCACATTTCTCTTTAGCATCAGGCTTACAATTACATTTAAAGAAATGGGAGTTGATGGCAATTCATAATCATGAAGAAGAATCATTGTATTACATACCAGTTAAAAATTAAGTAAAATATTTAGGAATAATTATTTCCAAGGATCTTAATGTAAGGGGAAAATCCAATTTAGTCCCAAGTGTCAGGGTTGTATATGTTTTGTTCCATGCCATGTTTGTTCCTGTCATGCGATCATGTGATCCCCTGGTCATGTGATTTCATGTTTTCATGTGATTACACGTCATGGCCGCCAAGCCAGAGTCCCACTTCATGGCCGCCAAGCCAGAGTCCCACGTCATGGCCGCCAAGCCAGAGTCCCACATCATGGCCACCAAGCCAGAGTTCCTCATCATGGTTGCTGAGCTAGCGCCATCTTTTGCCCCGGATCATGTGTCTGCTCCATGCCATGTCACAGCCATGACTGAGCCTGCTCCATGTCACAGCCACGACTCAGTCAACTCCATGCCAAGTCACAGCCACGCCTGAGACTGCTCCATGCCATGTCACAGCCAAGCTTCAGTCTGCTCCATGCAATGTCTCAGTCTCACCTCTGGTCAACGAGCCAATGCCCAAGCCTGCCACGGTCAACGAGCCAACGTCCACATCTGCCACATCCAACGAACCAGCGTTGCAAGCCTCGTCCGTTCCAGAGCCATCTTTCACTGGGCTATTTGAGTTGGAATTGGTTCCTGCCCTTGTGCTCACCCTGAGTTCTTCTAATCAGCCGGTTTCCCTCAAGTTACCAGCTCGATCATCGCCCTCTGAGATATCCCAGACACGGAGAACTTTTGAACCTCCAACTCCGCCTAGACCCTCCAAGCCCTGGACTCCTTTTTGGCCTGTCGATCCTTCAACATCACCTCGGCTCTACGTTCCCTCAGCTCCACCGTGGTCCTTCAGCCTGTTGGCTTTACTGGGGTCCCTCGTTCCTCCAGCTCCTCCTTGGTCTGTCGGTCACCTGGCTCCGTCTTGGCTCTCCGATCCTCTGGCTATGTCTCATCTCTCCGATCCTTCAGCTCCACTAGGGACCTCCATCCCTACGGCTCCACCTTGGTCCTCCCTGCCTCAGGCTCCACCCTGGCCCTTCGAGTCTTCGGCTACTCTCCGGGTATCCAGTTCTCCATGGTTTTGCCCCTCGAGCCTCTCACGGCTCCGCCTTCCATGGCTCTGCCCCTCGAGCCTCTCATGGCTCCATCCCCCATGGGCTCCGCCCTGGTCTCATGCTCCATGCCCTGTCTCACCAGGCCATGCCCCACACCTTGTTTCACCATGTTTCCATGTCATGCCATTTAACCACTTCAAGTCACCATGCAAAGTTGAAGTGCTGTCAAGGCTGGTTTTCCCAGCTTATTCTTTGTGTATTTCTGACAAATTGCTAAAGGAAATTTATCTCATTTATTATAATTTCATTTGGAAAAATAAACACCATTATATCAGAAAGGGGGACATAGTTAAATCTATTGAGGAGGATGGATTAAATGCAATTGATTTTAATATGATGAATGGTAGTATCAAGTTGAAATGGTTATGGGCTTTTCTTAGAGAAGGGAAATCTGTCTGGTTCAATCTTCCTAATAAAATGTTTGAGTCTTGCAGAGGTGTTGAGTTTCTATTAATGTGTGATTTTGAACCATCTAAATTACAGATTATATTATCTCCTTTCCACAGTAAGCACAGTTTTAGGTTACAGAGTTAGAGTAATTGACTTTTTTTTTAATCTATTATAAGTTTAAAAAATGAAACAATTTAGGCCTTATTGCAAATATCACATAAATGTTACTCATAAAGGTAAATTATGTCTACACACATAAAAGTCCATTAAAAAACTTCAATATAATGTTCACCAGATGTCCAAATGACTGAAAGAACACTCTCCAATTCAATACCTGCCCAGACCTAGAGAACAAAATACAAAAATACATTTGTATTGTGTAACTTCAGCCTTGTTTTTTATATCAACAATACACTCTCAACAACCAAGGTTGTGCATCATTCAGAAAGAACTGAGATGGACATTACTTACATACATATTGAATAAAATTCAGAGCAAAACATTTGCCCATTATATTTGTACATAGCATTATTTTAGATGGGTGAGTCAAATAAAGCGGCCGGTATAACTCTGCAGCACATCAAAATAAAATAAAAAACGGGGTGTCCAATGAGTTGTGCACGTTAAACTGGTGTAAAAACATAATTTGTTTACAGACAAGGTAATTTGGTTAATTATAGTACTTCAAAACTTGCAAGTGCTTACTCCAATACTAAACAGGGCTGCATTTCCCAAAAAGCATTGTAAGCCTACGTAGATCGTAGAAACCATTGGCACCAATGGCCTATAGAGTCTATACGATCAACTTAAGCTTGCGATGTTTTGGGAAATGCAGCCCAGGCTGTTATAACTAATGCTAGTATCTGTTTGAGAATGTAAACTTTATCATTACAAAGCTACTTTTCAAAAATGTACATAAATTACATGCAGATCTTTATTGTCAAATTATGAATGTTTGAAAAAAATGATTATAAACTGCTGAAAGATGTTTTGTGTGATTTTTGGTATTCACCTGGTTCAGCTGAAAATATATTGCTTTGCATCTGCTCCTCTCAAGGCTGAAGTGACGAGGAGTCGAGCTCAGGCTCAACATTCATAGGTTGCCAGATGCATTCCCATACAGTTCTATTTTTTATGCGATTGTATAAGTCCAATGCAGAGAAGACATATCCAGGGTTTCATCTTTTTGATAATAGATCACTGAATAATACCACAAATTTCCCCTCTAAATTGTGTATGTGCAGGTTTGAGATTGGGCCAGTACTCATGTAATTTAACAGTAAATTACTGTCATTATTTTCCTGCTCATTTTTTCCTAAAGAATACAGCTCCATTTGACAGAAACCTACTGTAAACAGTTTCTACAGTAAGGCATGGTGGAAAATACAGCAATAATACTGTAAAAATAACTAAATTGACAGCAACATACTGTAAACAATATCTACAGTAAGTTGCGGTTGGAAATACAGCAATAATACTGTGAAAACAACAAAAATGATTTACAGTGTACATTTTGTGAAAAAGATATAGAATCTTTGGAGCATTTATTTTATTCATGTAATTTTTCCAGAAAAGTTTTGGTTGAACTTTATGATTGGATATTATTGAAGTATACAGTACCTGGCTTGGACTACAAAAGCATAAAATATGTTTTTTTAGAGGGAACCCTGAAGAGTATTTATGGTCAATACTATTGTGATTTTGGCCAAATACTATATACGTAAGTGCAGGTTTTTAAAAACAAAAACAAAAACATCCAGTTATCTTGGCTTTTCAAAACGAGTTGAAGGTCTTTTATAAATAACTTAAATGTATGCGTAACAAAAATGCTCTTGAATTATGTAATCTTTTTTTTTTTTTTTACATTTCTTGTTGCTGTTGCTCATTTTCTTTGGTATTTATGTAAAGCCTTTTTATAATGTTTGAACATCAATAAAATGTTTTTGGCATGCATCAGCAGTATGACATCAGAGCAAGTCGGACCACACTCAGACACATTTCTAACCAGCATGCACCTCGGCATGATCACCGGTGATCAGTGCTGCATAGATTTTGCTCATCTCGAATGAGCCTCTTGTTACCACAGTTTCTCATACATTCCTATGAGGAAAAAGGGGAGAAATATCCGCCAAATTTTGCTATTTTAACAACAAAAAATCAGACGAAAAGCTGGAGTGTAGTTTTTTGTGCTTCAAATAATGCACACACACACACAGAAAAAAAATAAAAATAAAATAAAAAAAATAATGATTTTTTTATTGCCCGCCAACTGATAGAAATAGAAGCCTTAAGAAGAGCACTGCAGCTGCAGTTGACCAAATGCTGGATACGTGCTTTAATGTATTTGGGAAATATCCGAGCGGATTCAAGACTAAATAGATTATCATATCATCACAACAGCGGCTCCAGCAGAGACATAATGGTGAGTTAACACCAGAAAACAAGACAGTATACGGTTGTGCTCAAAAGTTTGCATTCCCTTGGAGAATTGGTAATATATGTACCATTTTTAAAGAAAACAGGTGTGAGCAGGCAAAACACATTTCTTTTATTTCTTATGGGATTCATATTCAACTGTAGGTTATAACAGAATGGCCCAATCATAAAAAAAATATGGCAACAAAGAAACAAATGAAATGATCCCTGTTCAAAAGTCTGCATATCCTTAGTTCTTAATACTGTGTATTGCCCCCTTTAGCATCAATGACAGCGTGCAGTCTTTTGTAATAGTTGTCTATGAGGCCCCAAATTCTTGCAGATGGTATAGCTGCCCATTTATCTTGGCAAAATGCCTCCAGGTCATGCAAAGTCTTTGGTCGTCTTGCATGAACTGCACGTTTGATATTAAAGTCAGGAGACTGTGATGGCCACTCCAGAACCTTCACCTTTTTCTGCTGTAACCACTAGAGGGTCAACTTGGCCTTGTGCTTAGGGTCATTGTCGTGCTGGAAAGTCCAAGAGCGTCCCATGAGCAGCTTTCGTGCAGAAGAATGCAAATTGTCTGCCAGTATTTTCTGATAACATGCTGCATTCATCTTGCCATCAATTTTCACAAGATTCCCCGTGCCTTTAGAGCTCACACACCACCAAAACTTCAGTGAGCCACCACCATGCTTCACAGTGGGGATGGTATTCTTTTCACTATAGGCCTTGTTGACCCCTCTCCAAACATAGCGCTTATGGCTGTGACCATAAAGCTCTATTTTGGTCTCGTCACTCCAAATTAGAGTGTGCCAGAAGCGGTGAGGCGTGTCAAGGTGTTGTCGGGCATATTGTAACCGGGCTTTTTTGTGGCATTGGCGCAGTAAAGGCTTCTTTCTGGCAACTCGACCATGCAGCTCATTTTTGTTCAAGTATCGTCGTATTGTGCTCCTTGAAACAACCACACCGTCTTTGTCCAGAGCAGCCTGTATTTCTCCTGAGGTTACCTGTGGGTTTTTCTTTGTATCCCGAACAATTCTTCTGGCAGTTGTGGCTGAAATCTTTCTTGGTCTACCTGACCTTGGCTTGGTATCAAGAGATCCCCAAATTTTCCACTTCTTAATAAGTGATTGAACAGTACTGACTGGCATTTTCAAGGCTTTGGATATCTTTTTATATCCTTTTCCATCTTTATAAAGTTCCATTACTTTGTCACGCAGGTCTTTTGACAGTTCTTTTCTGCTCCCTATGGCTCTGTATCTAGCCTGCTCAGTGCATCCACGTGAGAGCTAACAAACTCATTGACTATTTATACACAGACACTAATTGCAATTTAAAAAGCCACAGGTGTGGGAAATTAACCTTTATTTGCCATTTAAACCTGTGTGTGTCACCTTGTGTGTCTGTAACAAGGCCAAACATTCAAGGGTATGTAAACTTTTGATCAGGGCCATTTGGGTGATTTCTGTTATCATTATGATTTAAAAAGGAGCCAAACAACTATGTGATAATTAGTGGCTTCATATGATCACTATCCTTAAATAAAAGACAGTTTTTTTGCATGATCAGTCATATTTTCAAAATCAATGCCAAAATTTCACAATTTCTGCCAGGGTATGCAAATTTTTGAGCACAACTGTACATGAGAAAACTTGACATGATCGGAGTGGAGCGCTGCTTATTGTTTTTCATGCTTTAATAATCAAACATTTCTAAGGGGATGTATTTCTCAGTAAGTTCGGTTTGGTGAAGTGTTTAGTAAATGGGGTTTCTGGTAAAGTTGCTGTGAAATGTGCAATTTTAGCTATTTTATGTGTTTCAAATGTTTTAAGATACCAATCGAATGACAAAATATTAATGTGATAGTCATAAACATAACCTTCTTTCTTGGGGTGGCCTGGCACTGCTTAGAAACGTCTCGGTTACGTATGTAACCTCAGTTCCCTGAGATGAAGGTAACGATACATTGCGTCACTAAGCAGGCGCTATGGGGAGTGTCCTTCTACATGACCTAGTTGAAACCTTTCTACAATAACCCCAGTATTGGCTATGGTGTTTAAACCCTACTCTTTAAGGTGCGAAACTGTCCGGTATAAAAGACACCATTCATCAGAATTTTCTGTCTGAGGGACAAAGAGCACATCGCTCGCACCTCAAAAAGTCTGTAGTGCGGCCAGCTTATGCAATGTCTCGTTCCCTTCATCTCAGGGAACCAAGGTTACACACATAACCGAGACGTTCCCTTACGATTCAGTAGACTTGACATTGCGTCACTAAGCTGCAATGTTGTAGTCAAGACCACCTAAACCGAGACCAAGTCAAGACCAAGAACAGAGTGTATCGAGACTGAGACAAGACCAAGACTTTGAGGGGTTGAGACCAAGTCGAGACCAAGACCAAGGCAGGGCGAGACCGAGTCAAGACCAAGACCAGACCAGTGCGAGTCCCACACTGCATGACACACTTACGATAAAATGTGGAACACGCAAACCATAGGCACTCCTCAAATTTATCTGGAAGATCAACCCACAGAAAACAAATTAAGATTCCTTGTCATTCACCTCTTTTATTGCCATATATATGTGTGTGTGTGTGTGTATCAGTGTACCATGAGAAATGTCTTGATAAAATAATCAAAAGGCATTGCAGAAGTGAATTTTATGTGTGTGAATTTTCCTTTGTTTTCTATGAGCAAACAAATACAAACAAACACTAAGGAGCTGAAATCAACTTAACCATCTTAATTCAACACTCCTTTTCCAAGTTTTACCATCCACCAAAAACAATAAAAATTTTGTGCAAGCATCACATCAGGTTTTCTTGATGACTCTTCCCTTAGAAACCGTCATTAAGTACAGAATATATCAAACAATCTTTTCTTAAACAATATAGTAACTTTCCGAGTTGAATGGAATGCAGCAAGAGGCAGATTTGCTAGCATCACTTACACTAAGCTTATCTTTCTTTAAGTGCCAATAAAAGTTTGACGTGGTCCCAGCCGTCTTGGTAACATTACATTGCAGAATTTACATACTGCTGTGTGTTTTCTTTTGGACGTTTTTTTGCAGATGAATTCTTTGTGGCTTAGGTCAGTATTTCCCAACTTTTTTCTGCCACTGCACACTTTTTAAGATTAAAAAATCCCATGGCACACCACTATCCCACATAACCATCATCGATAGTTTTCCTTTTCAAGAACATGTCCATGTTTTCTGTCTTTCTTAGTAGCGTGAACTCATAATGTTTGAAATTCGGCTTTGCAAATAATGCAAGTAACATAGGGATGCTGTATAATGAGGTCACAGATGCCAAGAGCGCTAATTGGATAATGAAAAACCAACAAATTTGTGTCTTTTCCAATCTGTAATTTGTTTTTGCAAATTAATTCTTGAAACGGCACAGCAAATACATTTTTTAATATTTATTTATTTATTATTTACTGTATTTTCTGGAAATAAAGTCACACCTGACTATAAGTTGCACCGGGTCAAAATCGCATTGTTGATAGAGAGAAAAAAAAACACATAAGTCGCACTGACAGAGGTTGGATCCGGCAGGCACTAGCACCCGAGAGCAGCTGCCCAGCATCCTTTCACTGGTTCAGATGTCAAACACACTCTGTGAAGATTACAGTACCTCAGAATCTACACATCAAATCACAGTGTTTTTGGACTTGTTTTAAACAGGAGAATTTGCTTTTAGTAATCGTATGTAACAGTTTCTCATATTCTTTTTATGTTTCATGAGAGAAATGCAACAAGTAAGCCACATCTGTTCATAATGTCTGTAACTGTTATGCTGTGCACAAATAAACAGCTTTTAATATTTGAGTAAAACAATAAACCTGTTGTATTCTATTCATTTATTCAGTCCACTGACTGAATGTTTTTACTACAAGTGTGATGATAAAGCATCATTTTGTGGGCATGTGAGGAGCTGCATTTGACAACAGACTAGAGTTTGTTAGAACAATAATGTTATGATGGACAAAATAGTTAAACTGGTTGTATAAAATACTTTGTAATGGAAAATATACTTAATTGGCAACTTTAAAACTCTTCTACCATCTCTATGCCTTCACTAAAATACTGGGGGGAAAAAAGACTGGTCTCAAGACCACTTTTTGAAGGTCTCGTCTCAGAATCGTCCGCATTTTTACTCGGTCTTGTCTCGGTTTCAGACAAAGAGGACTTGGGATTTTATTTCAAGACCGATCTGGAGTACTACAACACTGCTAAGCGGATGCTATGGGGAACAGATTCCCATCACGCTGCACTACACGACATAACCTTCCCAGAGAGGAAACATGACGCTGCAGTCCCGCAGGACGGCGACCAACATGAGTATGCCGCAAGTGTATGACCCTCACGGTGAGCCAGGAGGGGAACACTCAGAATATATATATAAACCATGGTCATATAGTATGAACTAACCCCATCACAATCCCAGTCGGGAAGGATGTTTATTTTATTTTATTTGTGCCTGTGACTTTTGGGAAATACAATGGTCTGAATGCAGGCGGTTGTATCAAAAGTCAGGGAGCTTGTACTTAAAAAGAGGGGCATAAGTATATGTTTGGCCAATGAAATAGCAAGCGCTCTAGACTGAGATGACTTGCTATGAGAGAGACATTACATCTAGGTTGTAAAACCTTGCAAATGTGTTTTGAAAAGACCACCCTGTTGCAAAACATATGTCTTGTATGGACACACCGTTTGTCCATGCCCATGAAGAGGCCACACCTCTAGTTGAGTGTACTTAAACACCAATTGGGCAATTCGCACCCTGCGACTTGTAAGCCAGGGCAATCGCATCAACGATCCAGTGAGTAAGTCTTTGCTTGGAGATGGACATTCCTTTCATGCATCCTTCACAGCACAGAAAGAGCTGGTCAGACAGTCTGAATTGGTGGGTGCACTCAACGTATGTGTGTAGTGCTTGTAAAGGGCATAACAAATGCAAGGACTGTTCCTCATCCGAATTAAATGTAGGAGGGAAAAAGGCTTGAAGGTGAACCACCTGTACTCTGAAGGGTGTTGTTAGAACCTTAGGCACATAGCCTTTCCTGGGTTTGACAGTGGTTTTTGAAAGATGCGGACCAAACTCCAGACATGAATTGTCAACTGACAGTGCTTGCAAATCACCGACCCATATTACTGAGGCCAAAGCCAGCAGTAATATGGTCTTAAGAGAAAGCACACGCAAATCAACATAGTCCAGAGGCTCGAATGGAGGCCCCGCAAGCGCTTTTAGGACCAAAGTTAGGTCTCAAGTCGGGACTGTAGCCGGGCGAGGGGGATTTATCTGCCCCGCCCCCTTAAGGAATTATGATTAAATCATGTTTGCCTATAGAGGTGCCAGCCTCAGGTGTGGGATATGCAGATATAGTCACCACAAAAACTTTGAGCATTGATGGAGTGAGCCCTGCATCCAATTTGCTCTTAAAGAAATTTACACATTTCAGGTTTGCGGCAATTCACTGTGTCTTTGCCATGTGAAAAGCAGCAATTAATGAACACATTCCATTTGAGTGCGTAAAGGCGTCTCGTGGACAGTGCTCTAGCCTGTAAAATGGTGTTCATAACCGACTGAGCCAATTCTGGCTTGTCTACTGTGCTCCACTCAAAGGCCACACATATAGGCTTCACAGCTCTGGCTGGGGATGCCAAATCGTGCCTTGTGTTTGAATAAGAAGGTCTCTCATCAGCAGTATTTCCCATGGAGGCCTGTCCAGTATTTCTACCATCTCCAGAAACCAGTACTGATTGGGCCATTTCGGCGCAATTAACAGGACTGTTTCCATGTCCACTCAGACTTTGCTAATGACAGAATGGAGGCACCGGGGGAAATCCATACTTGCGTTTCGCCGGCCATACGTGGGCCAGCACATCCTGGTGACTTTTATACGCCACTACTGTTGTGTTGTCCGAACGAATCAGAATGTGGTGATTCACGATGTCGGAATGAAAAGCTCTCAAAGCTAGAAAGACAGCCAGTAGCTTTAGGCGGTTGACATGCCATGCCCCTTTCGCACCTGTCCAGGTGTCGAAAGTCGGGCGTCCATCACACACCGCACCCCAACCTGTGTTGGATGCATCTGTGGTCAGCACATTCCTTCTGAAAATTTGACCCAGCATAACACCCTGTTGGTAGAAGACCGGCGCTGTCCATGGTGCTAGAGCAGCCAGACAGTGGCAAGTCACCATGATGTGCATGTGCCCGGGGCTCCAGGCACAATGTGGAACATCGCTTGAGTCAGTACTGGAGAGGTCTCATGTGTAACAGACCTAACGGTATGACGGCTGATGCTGCCAATATTAAAACACAGCATTGTCTGAAATGACTTCAGTGGTAATGTTTTTCCAGTTTGAACTGAGACAGACACCGAAGAATGGTCTGTACACGCTCATTCGTGAGGTGCGCACGCATGCTTACGGAGTCGAGACTAACTCCTAAAATGGAGATTTACAGGCTGGAGAAAAGTGAGCTTTTCGCCCAGTTGACATTAGACCAGATTTTCTATATGGCAAAACAGCAAGTCTTTGTGTTCACTCAGTAGTGCCTCTGATTGGCTTGTAATAACCAGTTGCTGAGGTAAATTAAAACAAGCACACCGTTCATTTTCAATGGGGCGAGCGCCGCATCGACACATTTCGTGAACGTGCGGGGAGCCAGAGACGGACTGAAATGAAGGACTTTAAATTGATGCGCAGTTTTCTCGAACATGAATCTAAAAAGCCGCCTGTAACGAGGTGCAATTGGTACATGAAGTATGTGTCCTTCAGATCTGTTGACGCAAACCAGTCCTGAGGACAGATGTGCTATAAGATCTGTTTCTGAGTTAACATTTTGAATGGGCGCCTCACGCGCAATTCAAGCATCTCAGAACTAGAATGGGCTGAAGCCCGCCGTCCTTCTCCAGAACGAGGAAACAACAGCTGTAAATCCTGCTATGTGTGTGGCAGTCTGGGGCAGTCTCTATCGCGTTTTTTTTTAGGAGACTGTGAATCTCTCTGCGCAACACCGGCACATCCTGTGGTCGATTGCAAAGCGCCGGTGAAGCGAGCTGGCCAGCGTACAAACTGAATCGTATGACCATGCTCAATCATTTTAAACACCCAGTCTGACACATACGTGAGGACTTGCCATGCATTCTGTCATCCCACAGTGGGACAGCAGGCTTATTAATTAATCTGAAACAATCTCCATCGTGTTCTTTGCGAGAACAGTCCTGTGCATCAGAGAACATTCTCTCTATTCGCAAGACTTTTCAACAATCAGTCAGGCATCTCAATGCTTCTTCAAAGTTTCTCCCTCTTATACAACTTTTTGTTTTTTCACAAGCACAAGCGAAACAGCATTAGATGTCTTTGGTGATTCCCGCACTGTCATGGATTTCATAAAAACTTTTGATGCCATTTACCCTTGTATTTTATTTACCCTTTACATCTGTGAGGAGAGCAGCTCTGGTGTATGTATCTCTCATAATGTACGCCTCTTTGATCACTTGATCAATGATGTATTTGCAAATCAAATTGAAGTCTTTAATGACAGATTTCGTATCCAGGCAAACAAAAGACATGGGTTCCACCTGCATACATTAACAATAGCGCTTGTCGCTGACAAGCTGAGGTAAAATTTAGCTCAATTTACCTTTATAAATGATGAGAAAGTGTAAGATGTTGCATGCTAGAATCCTAGAGTGATCAGCAGGTCTGCTAAGAACAAGCAACCTCTTCTGGTCAATAGTTGTAATAACATCATAAACCAAATGCAATCTTTACATAATCCCTTTTTCAAAGAAATAAAATAAATCCTCAGTCTTGTCCTACATATCGTTGAAGACGTGATATAGAAGGCCGTATACGGCCCGCGGGCCGCCAGTTGCCCATCCCTGTACTAAGTTGTGGGAATTAGGCATTCCAAATTGGGGAGAAAAGGGGATAAAAATAAATAAATAAAAAACAAGAGTAGCAAATGTCGAGAAATGGATCGATTACCTGGAGTCATCGGAGAGGGAATTATCTGCTAATCCGCTAGCAACCAAGGAGGTTTTGAGCATGTCTGGGAGAAATTGGAGGACATGGAAAACCGCAGCTAACGGAATAACATCCGTATTGTGGGAGTCCCAGAGAGAGTGGAGGGACAGGATATGGTGGAATTCCTGGATGGGCTCTTTCAGAGTCTGCTTGACATGGCAGGCCATAAGCTGAAAATAGAGCAAGCTCACAGGGTTCCGGCAGAGGGAGACAGGCCCCGATCAATTCTGGCCAAATTTCTAAGATCATCCGATAAAGATCTAGTGTTACACAAGGCGAGAAGTAAAGGAAGACTTTCTTGGAAGAACCACAGCATTTTCTTTTTCCCAGACTTTGCTAACTTGACAAGAGAGAAATGTGATCTATTCAAGGAATGCAAGAAACTTTTACATCAACGGAAGGTCGCTTTTGCATTGATATTCCCAGCCAAATTGAGAATAGATGCTAAGGATGGCCGTAAAACATTCACATGCCCACAGCAAGCGATGTCCTTCATAAAGTCAATGGAGTGAGTAAGTCATCTTGTGTTATTCATGTTGCAGCCGAGTGGACTGGCTCACTGAACATTCGCTTGACTGTTTGAAGAACTGCGTGCTCTTTTTGTGCTGGTTCTGCCTAGTGGCTGGAGTTTATTTTGTAAAGCAACACACCTTCGGGACGGTTTTGTGGATGAATCTACACGCTCTTTGTGCTTAGTCCGCCTATCGGCTAGATTTATTTTATGGAGTATTTCTTGCAAAGTCATTGGAGTAAGTCATTTGCTTGCACTCATGTTGTAGCCGACTGGACCGACTCACTGAACATTCGCTTGACTGTTTGAAGAATCGGCGCGCTCTTTTTGTGCTGGCTCCGCCTATCGACTGGAATTTATTTTGTAGAATAACACACCTTCAGGACAGATTTGTGGATGAATCTACATGCTCTTTGTGTTTATTCTGTCTATTGGCTGGAGTTTGTTTATAGATTATATTTTGCTGTGTAATTCTGTCTCACAAAATTTGTACTGAAACATCAGACTTGAGCAATCCGACGGCAAAGTTGTCGCAGGGGCTCTCGTAGGCATGCATAGACTGTTTGAGTTTGGAGGGATGCGCGGGGTTAATGCGCACATTTTTCTTTTTTCGTTGTTTGTTTTGTTCTGGGGATGTTCGGGGTTTGATTGTTGCACTAATGTTGGAATGTGGTCTTTATAATCTTTGACACACAATATATTTTTTCTTATATGTCAAAATGTCAAATGTTAATATGAGTGGACTGTCTCTCTCCACGTGGAACGTGAAGGGGTTGGGGCAACCCATAAAAAAAAGGAAGGTTATATCTCTTCTTAAGCATAAGAAATATGATAGAGTGTTTCTTCAAGAAACTCACCTTTCTCCGCAGGAAGCTGCAAATTTACACTGATAAGAAAACATCAACAATTCAAATGTGTCAAACAGAGTAAAGCTAAATTAGGAAGAGTCATTATTGTTTTAGCTGAAATTCAGGGACAAAATCTTATTTTGGCTAATATTTATGCACCTAATGTTGATGATCAGGGCTTTTTTATAGATTTTGAAGGGATATTACAAGCCGCTGGCACCCCTCATTATATAATATTGGGAGGAGACTTTAATCTTTTGATGGACTCAGTCGTTGATCATAGTGAAGCAAAAGTGTGCAAGCCCCCTAGAGCAACAGTGATGCTTCACAGGATGTGTAAAAATCTTGGTCTTACAGAAATGTGGAGACTTTTGAACCCATCTGGTAGGGACTATAAATTTTTTTCATCAGTCCATAAGATTTAATCTAGAATAGATTTTTTTATATACCTAAATCCCTCATTTCATCTGTTGTTGATTGCTCAATTGGAAACATTTTAGTCTCAGATCACGCCCTGGTGTGTTTAGAAGTGTTTCCACATCTGGAGAAAAAGAAATCTTATAGTTGCCGTTTTAATGTATCCCTTTTGCAAAATCCTGAATTCCAACAGATGCTAAAGGCTGAAATCAATGTCTATATGGAGACCAACTGGTCCTCAGTATCCTCTGTGGGCGCGGCTTGGGAGGCACTTAAGGCAGTTCTTATGGGCCGGATCATACAGTATGCCTCTTTCACCAAAAATTCCAAAGCACAAGAACTCGTGGAATTGGAAGGGAATATTAAAATTGCCGAGGCAGAGCTGAAGCACCGAATGTCATCTAATGGCCTCAGGGAATTGACCCGATTGAAATACAGATATAATACTATTTTGTCACGGAAGGTGGAGTTTTGGCTATTCAGGGCAAGACAGTCATACTTTGAGTCGGGGGACAAAAGCATGAAAGCTTTTGGCTAGATATATAAAACAGAGAGAGTCTTTTTCTGCCATTCCCTCAGTGCAATCTGCTGGTGGTGAAATATTTACCTCAGCCATTGATATTAATAATGCTTTTAAAGAATTCTATCTTGATCTTTATAGTTCCACGTCTTCGTCTACTGATGAAGATATTAGAAACATTGTGGCACCATTAGATCTTCCTAAACTGATGACTGATCAAAAAAATTCTCTTGATTCTGAGATAACCTTGGAGGATCTTGACGAGGTAATTAAGTCCCTACCTACTGGCAAGGCTCCGGGGCTAGATGGTTTTGCCGCAGAATTTTTTAGATCCTATGTTGTTCTGTCTTGCCCTGGAACCATTGGCAGCCGCAATAAGAAAGGAGGATGATTTTCCCGGGGTTGTGGCAGGAGGGGTGGTGCATAAGCTTTTGCTTTATGCAGATTGTATTTTATTATTCGTCTCCGACCCTGCTAGATCTATGCCTTGCCTCCACAGAATTATTCATTCCTTTTCTAAGTTCTCAGGATACAGAGTTAATTGGTCTAAATCCAAAGCTTTGGCTCTGACAGCGTACTGCCCTGTAACAGCTTTTCAGCCGGGTACCTTCCAATGGCCCAAGCAGGGCATTAAATATTTGGGCAGTTTATTTCCATCAAGTTTGAGTTAATTTTGACCCTTTAATAAAAAGGTTTTCAAGTGATGTGGACAGGTGGGCTTCTTTACATTTGCCTATGACTGGGAAGGTTAATGTTATAAAAATGAATTGTATTTCAAAATTCAACTACTTTCTACAGTCTCTCCCCATTGAAGTTCCTCTCACTTATTTTAAACAATTTGATAGTATAGCCAAATCTTTTATTTGGAATGGTAAACGTCCTCGGATGCATTTTAATAAGTTACACAGGCCAGTTGACAAAGGTGGGTTAGGTCTCCCCAAGATTTTATTTTACTATTATGCTTAGACATTTGGCACATTGGTCGCTTCCACCGGAGAGGGCCCCTCCCTGGTTTTGTATTGAACAAGAGGCCCTTGTCCCTATTTCACCATTACAAAGTCTTTCTACCAAATTGCCCAAAAAGGTAAAATCTCATCCCGTCATTTCGCACTTGCAGTCAGTGTGGTCAAAGGTTTCCCGCATGTTCAATTCGGATATTTATCTGAATGTTGCCTCAAGCATATGGTTGAACACTAAATTATGCATTGATAAGTACCCCTCTTGCCGGTCAGAGTGGATTGAGAGGGGTGTTGCTACGCTTGGAGACATGTACAAAAACGGAGTATTGAGATCTTTTTCATAATATTATACAGCAATTTGGGATTCCGAGGTCTCAGTTCTTCAGATATTTACAGTTGCGTCATTTATTATGTGTTGTCTTTGGAAGTAGTATACAGCCCCCTAAAGTGGCAGACACCCTTAGAGTGGTGATTGCTGCTTTTGGAAAGGGTTATGAAGCATCGGTGTACTATTCTTTGTTGATTCAGAGTTTTGCCGACAGAGCTTTATCATCTCTCAAGGGGTTATGGGAAAAGGATTTGAACGTGGCACTGGAGGATAGGGAGTGGGAAAGGATTCGAAAAAATGTCAAATCTATGTCCAGAGACGCTAAGGTACATCTTATGCAATTTAAGATCATACATCATTTCTATTGGACCCCCCCCCCCCCCAAGGTTGTATAGACTTGGTTTAATAGATAGATACACCTACCTGTTGGAGATGCCAGTCGGAAGATGGGGACATAGCCCATGCCTTTTGGTTCTGTGTGAAGATTCAGGAGTTCTGGTCAGAAGTCCAGAACTTCATCAGTGAGGTCTTGGGCACTGACGTTACTCTCTGCCCAAGACTGTGTATTTTGGGGGATGGGACAGTCATTGATATAGATGACAAATATATAAAAAAGTAGGTTCTATCCAGTGTGATGACTGGGAGGCATATAATTCTTAGGGGTTGGAAGGCAGCTGGTTCGCCCTCCCTTCAGGTGTGGTGCACCGAATTGGGCAAGGTGGCCGCTTTCGAGGAAATGACGCATAGATGGCTAGGTAACATGGAGGCATACAGAAAGAAATGGGGCAGATATGTGTCCTTCCTGGAGGGTTTCAATAATGGTTAGGGGAGAGAGACAATGTTGTTTTGTTGTATGTAGTCATTTAAATTTTATTTTTTTATTTTATTTATTTTTTTAGTGTTTTTCTATGTGGATAAACACTTTTCTCTGTGTTTTTGTTTATATATGTGTGTAAGTCCTTTATTTGTATTTATATTTAGCACTGGGGGTGGGGGTTGGGTGGGAATAATAAGGATATAAATGATTCCATGTATTTATGTTCTGTTTGTCCTCATTTTTATTTATTTTTTTAGTATGGAATCAATAATAAAACATCATCCAGCATCAGAATCATCGAACGTGACGAGGTCGTGCGCTCCTGCAGAGGGCCGAAGCTTGTCACGCACATACTGTATTGGCAGTATATGGAGATTGATGGGCTTGCAGGGCGTGTGCCGGCACGAGGTCCACCTCAAATTCATCCTGCTCGACCTCATGGTCCCTCGGGAGTCAAAGGACGGGCCTTAAACACCATAGCCAATACTGCCATTATTGTAGAAAGGTTTCAACTTGGTTGTGTAGAAGGACACTCCCCATTAGTGATGGGAAGATCAGATCAATTTACTGACTTGGATCTTTGAATCTCATTCAGCAAAATGAACGAATCTTTATTCAAGTAATTTCGTTCATTAGTAATGTGATAAATGCATAGGCTTTGAACAGGAAACAGAATTGATTTGTTCACCTCCCGAATGGGTCTTTTCATTCATTTGTCACATGACCACTATTAGTCTCCACATAGAAGACAAACGATATGTTAATTTTTCTCTTAACAGCTTAAAGTTCATTGTGTTGCAGTTGTTTTTATCATGATAAATACATGTAGTGTGACAATAAAATAAATTTTAAAATCATAATAATTGTCATGATGAGCTATTTTCTTGTATTTTATGCAGGAAGTGTTTACAAGATATTTTCTGCCAAGTGTAAAATTAAAGTAAAATGTTCTTAGATGACTATGAGTAAATTCAAAGGTTACATCATGAGGAGAAAATAAATTAATAATTTCAAAATTAAATCAAAATTAATAGTAAAGTCAATAATATGGGTTTTTTTAATAGCTTTTATAGTCAATGATATTTTATGAAGAAAAGATCAAAGTCTTGAGTTTAAGGCATCTTGCTTTATAAATGTTATTTTTTCCATCATTCAGAAAGTTTAAAGCTTCAATTAACACTTTATTACTAGATTCAATGTTACGGAATAGAAGCATCATGACAGAAACATTCACAAAGTTATACATTTCAAGTAATAATGAAGCTAAAATTTGAGACCAGAATTGCTTTGTGAAACTGTAAAGGCAAAAATACAATCACACTAACTGCTGGTATTTAAGGAAAGTTTGGAAAGTTTTCTGTACAGAGTCAATGCGGCTGTCACACATCAAATGAACGAAACACAAGCACAGGTGCTACGCATGCAAGGCCACGACAAAATGAATGAATCACTCTCTTGGACTACTCATTCTTCTGAGTCATTTAAAAGATTAATTCAAAATGAACAAATCACTCTCTTGGACTACTCGTTCTTTTGAATCATATAAAAGATTCATTCAAAATGAACGAATCGTTTATGGACGATCCATCACTACTCCCCATAAAGTCAGCTTAGTGACGCAATGTCAAGTGTACTGAATCGTTTGGGAACTAATCTATGGCTCAACAGCTTGCAGCCGCAGTGCTCTTTGGGCAAATATTTCTGTTAGTTGGCGGGCAATAAAAAAATCAGTTTCGTATTTTTTTTTTTTTTTTTTTTTTTTTTTTTGCATTGATAGAAGTGCAAAAAAAAATATACACAACAGATTTTCGTCATGTTTTTCGTTGTTAAAATAGCCAAATCCATCAGACATTTCTCCCAGTTTTCCTCATAGGAATGTATAAGTAACTATGGTAACAGCGCTTTGCTTTCCCCGACTAGTGGGCGGGGCCTCCTTGCCGACTTGTTCCAGGTGTTAAACAATTACAGCATCCCAGTCAAAAAGATTCATCTGAACACTTAAAGGAATAGTTCACCCAAAAATTAAAATGTGCATTCTTCGTGCATATCGTCACATACTGGGCAGCGTGGAGAATATATAGTAAAAAAGTACTTAAATTGATCTGTTTCCCACCCACACCTATAATATCACTTCTGAAAATATAGATATAACAACTGGAGTCTTTTAGAATACGTTTATGCTGCCTTTATGTGCTTTTTGGAGTTTCCAACTTGTGTTACCCATTCACTTGCATTGTGAGGACCATAGCTGAAATATTCTTTAAAAAATCTCTGTTTGTGTTCAACAGAACAAATAGTCATACACATCTGGGATGGCATGAGGGTGAGTAAATGAATTTTCATTTTGGGTGAACTATTCCTTTAACTTATTCTATTATATACTATATAAATATATACTAGGCTGGCCTATGAGAATATACATATTTAGACACCCATATTTTTTGATTGAAAGAATGTTACAACAGCAATACTACACTCCCCAACCACTTTAGGTACACCTGTACACCTACCTGTACACAATTATCTAATCAGCCAAACATGTGGCAGCAGTGCAGTGCATAAAATCATGCAGATATGAGTCAGAAGCTTCAGTTAATGTTCACATCAACCATTGGAATGGAGAAAAAAATGTGATCTCAGTGATTTCAACCGTGGCATGATTTTTGCAGTGGGCCTACCATCTGTGTACCTCAGCAGAAATCGAGATTTATCAGACAAGGCTATATTTTTCCAGTCTTTAACTGGCCAGCTTTGGTGAGCACTGCAGCCTCAGCTTTCTGTTCTTGGCTGACAGAAGCGGAACCCAACGTGGTCTTCTACTGTTGTAGCCCATCCGCCTCAAGGTTCAATGTGTTGTGTATTCTGAGATGCTATTCTGCTCACTTCAATTGTACAGAGTGGTAAAATCTGAGTTACCATAGCCTTTCTGTCAGCTCAAACCAGTATGTCCATTCTCCATTGGCCTCTCTCATCAACAAGGCATCTCCATCCACAGAATTGCCGCTCACTGGATGTTTTTGGTTTTTGGCACCATATTTAGTAAACTCTGGAGACTGTTGTGTGTGAAAATCCCAGGAGATCAGCAGTTACAGAAATACTCAAACCAGCCCATCTGGCAACAAAAATCATGCCATGGTCAAAATCACTGGGATCGCATTTTCCCCCCATGCTGATGGTTGATGTGAACATATTGAAGCACCTGACCCGTATCTGTGTGATTTTATGCATTGCACTGCTGTCACATGATTGGCTGATTAGATAATCGCATGAATAAGTAGGTGTACAGGTGTTCCTAATAAAGTGGTCGGTGAGTGTATATACTATGTCATAATAGATTAAATTCCACTCTGTTAGTCTATAAGTTATAAAGTATAGTGAAAATTATTGAAATGTTCATCTAATGCAAGGAATTATTTAACAATCACCCCATAAGTGGCCTGGGTAGCTCAGCGAGTATTGACGCTGACTTCCACCCCTGGAGTCGCGAGTTCGAATCCAGGGTGTGCTGAGTGACTCCAGCCAGGTCTCCTAAGCAACCAAATTGGCCCAGTTGCTAGGGAGGGTAGAGTCACATGGGGTAACCTCTTCGTGGTCGCGATTAGTGGTTCTCACTCTCAATGGGGCGCGTGGTAATTTGTGCGTGGATTGCGGAGAGTAGCATGAGCCTCCACATGCTGTGAGTCTCCGCGGTGTCATGCACAACAAACCACGTGATAAGATTCGTGGATTAACTGTCTCAGAAGCAGGGGCAACTGAGACTTGTCCTCCGCCACCTGGATTGAGGAGAGTAACCGCGCCACCATGAGGACCTACTAAGTAGTGGAAATTGGGCATTCCAAATTGGGAGAAAAGGGGATAAAAAAAAACAATCAACCCATAAGAGCAGGGTGGCAGCATTTGAGGAGGTGTCGTATAAAAGGCTAGGCAACCAGGAGTTGTTTGATAAAAGTTGGGCAGCTATTTGTCCTTTTTGGAGGGCTCTCGGGGTGGGGCAGTGGAGAGGGACTTATAGTTTTAAATGTGATTAAATATATATGTAAATTCATTAATATGTGGAACCCTTTTTCTTTTTTGTTGTTTAATTTTTTATGTCATCAAGTATTTTCTTTGGACTGACTGTTTATATGTGTGTCTGTTGTTATTCAGTGTCTGACCACTGGGATGTATGTTGGGTGACAGGAGGAAGGGATTATTTTATTTCATCACTTCAAAATAAAATAATCATTTACTCAACAAATCTTAATGCATTACTGTGTCCACAAATCCCCCATTAACAAATAGACTTGAACATAATTGTATATCCATTATAATAGAATGTCACAGATTACTGTTTTAACGAATTTAGTCACAAAATTAGATCACTTAACCTTAAAACAGATCCGATGGAGAGAAAAAAATTAAATTCATTTGAAATTTCAAGATTCAGAGCACAGCCATTCAATAAATGTGTTGAGATGGGGGGCCCTATCTGAGCCCAATTTAGGGATCTGGTGAAATTTGTAGGACAAGTTTAAAATGCCCCCCCCAAAAAATTCAGGATGGCAGAAATCTAATCATATGGAAATTGAATTTACTGTACTCCTCGGCATTACCCAAGGAATCGAAGGAAAGAAAGAATAATGGTTCAACTACACAAGGTTCATAATTAATAAATTCAAGAAAAGCTTAAACCCACTAGAGGCCTTTAAAAAGTGGCCCCAAAATATTTTCATGTTTACCTCATATCCCTGCAGTCTTTTTTTTTTTTTTCTTCGTCTTTTTAAAGTTCACACAAAAGACTGTGGTCTGTCATAGCAATACTGAGCCCTTAAGGAAGTGTTACAGAATATGCTAAAAGTATCACACCACTGCCATCAAGTGGCCATTAGAGACACTACCACTGTAGTGGAATTGATCATAACTACGTCTTGCTTAAATTATTGGTACAATAAAGAAAAATGTTCTTAAAATGAGAAATACTTGATCAACATAACACATTATGATATGCAATGGCCAATCTAAACTGTATATTATACTGCAGGCAAATATCACAAGTGCAAAATTATTGGTGAATGGAAATCAGAAAGAAACATCAGGCAGATAGTGAATGACCATTTAATGATCTGCAGGGTTAACCAACAAAATTTATTTTACATTTTAAAATGTCCTCATAGAGGAACAGCAAAATACACTCAAAATGATGAAATGTGAAAAATCAAAGACAAAATTTTAAGATCATCTGTTTTTGTTTGCTCTTTCTTTTGGCATTTTGATGTTTTAAATCTGTATATGAAAAATGTAAGTGCCTTCAAAATTACCATGAGAGCATTTGTAGTCAATCATATGAAACTTCAAAACTAAGACTCATGGTTTACTTTCTGCATTGGTTTTCTTAACATATTTTTGTTTTGTTTCACAAAACAAAATAATGACCCTGACATAAAATACAAAGAGAAAACCACAAATATGAAAATTATTATTTACAGCTTGGCTCAAGGAGACATCAATAAAGAAATGAGACCAAAAAAAAATAAAAAATAAAAAAAATAAAAAAATTGTCTCCTGTCAGATTTTTACATATTTAATCTTTTTTTCTCTCTTTCTCTCTCTTTACAAAGTATTTTCACCACTTGCATTGCACAGTTCTTGTTGGACATTCAGAGGTATGTAAAAATAAAAACAAGAAAGAAACAGTAAAAAACAGATTTATACACTTTAGAGTGTATAAATATTTATGTCTTTAGGACAATGTCATTAGTTAAGACCTCCACAAAATGTTAACTTTCTGACATAACAATAATAAAAAAAAAATTATTAAGAAATAAAGAAATAGAAGTAGGGGAGAAAAACCATAAACAATGCAATGTAAAAGCAGGCCTTACAGATTAAGTGACAAATACAAAGTCAAGTATCAAAATAAAGTTTAATTGAGATCTCAATTAAATTTAGTTTTCCTCCAGTTGAAAAGATATGGCACAGGATTGGTTTAAACACACACACACACACTGAAACTATACTCGAGCGGTAACTGACAATTTACTTTCATGGTTGATGGCAATAGGTTGTCATCTTGTTATACTTGTTATGTGCAGTGTCTTATGACTGCTTTGAAAGTCTTTAAATATACAAAATATTTACAGTCTGGCCTTTGCCCAATTCTCTTTAGAGGAAAGCGAAAAAGGTATACATACAGTCCCTTATTGAGGCATCAAGTATAAACTGTACAACTCAAAATGCTCCCATATTTTGTCCCTTTGGGAGAAAACAAGGGCTAGGCCAAGAGCCATTTCTACAAATGACATGGAAGTAAAGTGTTTACTTGATTGAACAGTTGCTGCTTTATATTACATAATTATTTCTTTTTTAATTATATAAAATTTGTCAAAGGAATTTCATGAACTACTTTGACAATATAACATTTTTAGGCTATACCATAAAATGGCTGGTGAATGAAGCATGTCCAAGTAATAACTTAAAGGTATAATTTCAATAACCAAATTTGTACAAACTTGTTTTTAACTTTTTAGATTTTTTATAACATAGTGCAATGACTGATCTGTTTATTATACTTCAGAAAAAGGAATCACTATCATATAAAAAAAAAAAAAAAAAAAAAAAAAGTTTCTTTACCCCCATGTCCTAATAATCCAAAAGATCTCGAATGTTTGTAAAACCATAGATTCAAATCTCCAAAAGAAGATAAAAAAAATGATCAGAGAATTGATCGTTGCAAGTAGCTCCATTTACCCCTGTGAAAGGTGAAATGGAAGCAGCAATGAGTCAAGGATTAAAAAGCTGGTGAAAGAACAAAAAGAGAATGAGCACATGGCCAAAGACAAGAAAACTTGTCTAAGACTGAGGTGCTCTCCAGAGTAAAAACTGGCAAGTCCCAAAGGCTGGTGTTGGCATACTGTATGTATGCTGGGATCCCCCTCTCATACAGAAGCTATAACAATCATAAGATGGGGAGAGATACTGGAGATACTATTGAGAAGGTCTGGAGCAAGATGAGACAAGTGGCTCTCTGAAAACTCACACGGAGGGAAAATCTGGACAACATAAGCTGGCTACAGGGGAAAGATAGGAAACAATAGATTTGTTAGTTCATTTTGAGTCACCAAGTGGCTCTATGTTGAAATTAATGTGCCCTTATATGCCCCAATTTGTCTTCTTGTAGCAGTAATACAACTTGACAATGCCACATTTGTGAGGGGAAATAAAGCTTAATTAAATAGAGATTTTGCTAATTTTTGTAAAGGCTAATAGTAGACTTTATTTTCCTCTTTGAAGTGTCCAAATATGGAAGCATCTCTTCTTTTAAATATGATTAGGTATGACCATTTTACCAAACAATTTTCATTAGGAAAAACTTCAAATTTGTATTGCATACTATAATACATAAAGCTTATTAGTAATGTTTTACATAGATTTTTTTAAAGAACTAACCTGATTAGAGCCTGGGTTTGGGACATTAATAATTCCAGCAGCTTGTTTTGCTTGCAGGTAAGTGATAAAGCCAGTTTTGAGGGCATGGGTCTGGTTATGGACATCTTCTTGGTCCAATCCACAAGGCAACGCCAACAGAAGGCAGTACTCCCCATCAACCTAGACAATAAAAATAAAAAAATCTTTAAACTCCTAACCCTGTTCTGATATTTCAATACATTTCATTTTGCTTTATACTAAGCAAATTCCGTACATTATGGTTTTATAAATACTTCCTAAGCTCGCTGTAAAATCTGTTGCATTTACCAATCAATTAAACGTTTATAGACGGATCCTTGATTTAGTTGGAGAAAAGAATATGAAAGGTACAAAGGAAAGCAGAATGCTTACAGTCATCCGTCTGGCAACTCCTTCAAGTTGTGCTGCCTCTAAGCGCATTCTCTGGGCAATGCGAAGAAAAGGACCTGCTTCTGGCGTTGGCAGTGAACGGTGAGCTAAAACACTGTTACCAGACACAAAGTGCAGCTGTACTGCTGCAGTGTCATTTTTAAGAGCCAGGTGACCTTGCCAAATAATTGGATATTTCTGCAAAAGAAGACAAAGGAGACTGTTACAATATGAATACAAACTTAATTTATTTCCATTAGAGATTCCATGAAATAAAAATTATATTTTATTTTTTAAATTACAGACCGTTAACAGCTGCACCATATCAACAGACCGAAGTCCTGTGCGATCCAGTTTAATGTCTGATCGCATTTGAGAGGAGGCCGGGGATGGAGGCAGCATCTGGCTAGACATAGGTCTTTGAGGTCCCTTCTGTACAGAGAGAGGCAACTCCAATTTGGGGGTGATAGTCACTGGAGAAATGTAAGAAGGGGAGCCAGTCTCATCCTGGACTCGGGACATGTGAGACAAATCCATGGAGCTTGGCTGTTGAATGTGTGAACTGTCAAGTTTTGGTTCACCAAAACCTCCCACTGATGCAATGGAGGAGACAGAAGGAACCTTATGTCTTTGACCATGGTCAATGTCTTGAGAGACCTGGTGAAGAACAATATTTATAAATGAAAGTGGAAAGTACTAAATCTCACACTTCTTGCAAATAAAAAGATATTAAGTTTTCACAAGACAAAATCTGAAATTTTTATGGTTAACTTAAATATTGACTTTGCAATTATAGGGCACCAAACAAAGTCTCACCTGAGATGCTGTAATTCCACGGTTAGCCAGGTTAATCCCAATTACTGAACGACTTGGATATTGGGAATGAAAGCCACTTATTTCTCTGTAGTACTCAGACACAGAGTTTGCATTTCCAGCATGAATCAACTGCCCTCCTTGAGGAGATACCTTCACAGAGCTGGGTGGGTGTCCCATTATCCTGCTGTCTGAGTGAGGGGAGGGGGGCATTTTCATCTCTAGTGCCTTTGGTGCATCCCTAACAATCTGTGGTGCATTTTTTACAACAGGATAGGCTTTAGAAGAAGCAGATGAAATGTGTGAAGACTGCATTGCCTCTGGTGTTCGAGTTTGGCGACTTTCAACAACAACTGGATGGTCAGCCAAATGCTGGTGCACAAGCAGCTGCACATCTCTGCTGTACTGTTCTAGTCGCATAGCCCTGTGATGCAGACCTTTGTATTCAGGCTGCATTACCATGCTTTCTGGGTGCAACTGTGGTGCAGAAGCCCTACGAAGTCCTTGTGCAAGATTTTGCATATCATTACTGCTTGTCTCACCAACCTGGGAACCTACAGATGAACTTGCATGTGACTTAAGACCCACATCTCTGATTACTGCAGGTTGGGGAGTAGTGGAGCGTTGCTGATGTCCAGACCGTGGTGATAAAAGGTTTTCTGAATGCATTCCATAACCTATTGCAGATAATGATGGAGTATTGACTCTGACATCTCCTTGGGACAAATGACCTATGGGCACAGGCTGGGTAACACTATGAGGGGGCATGATCACTGATTGCTCAGCATGATGTATATTTGACACATATTGAGATATAGGGCCAGCTGGTCCCAAAACAACTGAGCTGCTTGAAGGGCCAACTTTTGGAAAAGGTGAAGGTGAATGGCCTGATGCCCTTGGTGAATGAGAATCTTGTTTGGGTACCAAGACCACTCTTTCATGTGCGACACCTGGACATGAAATGTGATTACCTGATAAAGAGGGGTGGTGTGGACTTAAAACTGGGTTTACATTGAAGTTCTGTGATGGTTTTATATCACCTTTCATTGAAACAGACACAGTTGCTCCATTTTTTTTAATATGTTGCTGCTGTGTAATTGACTGACCATACCTTAGAAGTTGAGGATTACTTGCAGCCTGTTGGAAGGTTTTCACAGAACCTCCTTGTTGACCAGTGTGGTAGGAGGGTTCAGATTTTTCAGATCCAGTACTTTGCTGACTAATTGAGGAAATAACAGGCTGAGTATTGAAGGTCTGGCCAGTTAATACCACCCCTGTGTGTCCATAAGATGTAGGGGTCTGTGATCCTTTTGGAGTAGATGACTGAGATGGTGGTTCTTGTTTTATCTGTGATTTTGATACAGACTGCTGAAACTCGATGTCAACTGCACTGGCAGGTGGGATCTGACTAATTTTAGCAATAACCCGCTGTGGCTGTGTCTTTTGTCCAGAATAACTCAATACAACCACACCTTCTGATGTATTGACTCTCAAACCAGTACTTGACCCTGTGTTACAATGTGTGCTTTCAACAACAGGCCATCCAACACTTCCTCCATCATCAGACAGTGTAAGTCCATGATACCTGCTATTTTCATTCAAGCCTGAACGATACTTCTGCTTTGGTAAGGGCATTCCAGAACTGCGGTTGCTCAAAGAGATGCGAGGAGTATCCTCAAAATCATAGGGCATAGGTATCCGACTAATGACTGAAGTAGCAGTGGAAGTTATAGCCAGTTTCTCTTTTAAGATCTGCTGAGTCTCACAATGTTGCAGAGGATGTGGCTGTGGTGGTGTTGTTTGGGGTACAACTTGGGTAATAGGGTTAGGTCCATCTTCAGCTACAGAGCATTTTAAAGGCAGCACAGTCTCAACTGAACTTGGATCTGCTAATGTGGTTGTGAACGGCATGCTTGGAACTGCATTGCTGTTTGAAGCAGACACAAATTTTGGCTCCATGAGAATCTTTCGCAGTGTACTGGAGCTAGGGTCAATATCAGAGGCTTTTGTGTCAGAGGGCATGGGAGGATTTGCTGGGGGTCCCCCCATTCCTGGTGTAGACAAAGCCACACTAACTTTTGGTTTAGGTGGCATTCCTTTCTCCTCTGTCCTGGTGTTCCACTCAGCGGGTGTGAGAGAAGTCTTAGCAGAGCCTACAGGAGAATTCAGGCAGGTTGTGGGTGAGGTAAGTGTAGATGCTACTGACTCAACAGATGGTTGTTGTGTCCTTAAATAAGAAGGACTGTTATTCCCAGAGTGGAATGCAGATTCCTGAGGTTCAGGCTGGTCAACAGCAGGCTGCTCTGCCTCTTTTGGTGTGTCTAGAGTCACTGTAGATGTAGCTTCATTTTTGCATGCAGCAGCAACAGTGACTACAGCTGCTGCTGCTGCAGATGTTGCTGCCTTAGGGTTTGCAGTTTGAATCTCTTCTGGTATGGACTCTGGAAGCTTGACTGTAGTTGACACAGGCTCTAGAACTGTATCCTTAAAAATGTCTAATTTTCTGTTGGAAGAAACCTTCCAACCTCTAGATTTCTTTGCCGTTTTTGGTCGTGCCCTTCCTGCTTTCTTGGCTGCCTCTGCTGATGAAGATTCTGTGAGTGAAGTATCTATGGTAATTGTTTCAGAAGACTTTGAATCTGGAACCAAACCATTATCTGATCCAGACTGTATAATAGGTTTCAAAGACAAGTCAGTCTCAGGTTCAATAACCTCATTTGCTACAGGCAAAACTAGTGTCTCTGATGTAGGAAGGAGGGCTGTGTATGTAGTTGGAGCAGAGAATCTATCTGCATCACCTGATATATCCTCAGCAGTAATGGAATCAATTGCAGCAGCCAGTTCAGTTTCACTTGCTGGATTGGCAGGCTTTTGTACCTCAGTTTCATCTGCAGGTTGTACTACAACAGGTGGTATTAAGGTAGGTGGTTCAGTACGTGGTTCTTTGTAAGGTACTGGATGACGCTCATCTGTAAGTCTGGAAATATTCTCCACTGCTCTTTCCAGTTCCATTTGGTGTGCAAGCAAGGCAGCCACAGGATCAGCAGGGGCCTCCATTTCTGATAGAGGCTCTTCATTATTATTAGGGCTATGATCACCTTCATCTTTGTGGTAAATTGGGATATTTGACTCTGTTTTTACTTTTGTCTTTGTCACAGACTCTTCAAAACATATGGCTTCCTCATCACCTGAGTGAAGGGCATCTTTAACTACATCTGCATTAAGATCAGCAAGGTTTCTCAAGTTGACAGTCTTATCATCAGACACTGATTTGATGTTTCCTGTTGACCTTGATGCTTTGATTCTACCATTCCTTTCTAATGTCTGTATTTTTTCTTTGGGGGCAATTTCTATATTATCATCTGTAGATTTTTCCTCAGCAGGATGTGTAAGTTCCTTTTCCAGTTTAGATATGGTGTGTTGTTTGGTGTCTTGTGACAATTGTGCAACTTGCACTGAAGATTGATCTTTGGATTCAGCTCTGTGCTCTAAAGCAGCAGACACATCTACCTCTGCTCTGTCTGACTGAATGGGTCCTGGACTACCTGATGATTTGTCAAATTTTGATGTTTTTTTTATCTGTCCTGTTCGTACAGGTGAAGACTGGACCATTTGAGATCGTGGAGAGTGCCAAGCCTCTAACACTTTAGAGACTTCACCACTGCATGTTGACTCTTTATTGTCAGGGTCTTCACCCTCAGAGTTTTTGGGCTGATCTCCCTTAACTGGAGACACATCATCACCTCTTTTACGAGTTTTGGGTGGACGACCTCTCCTTATAACATGCTGCGTTGCAGCGTCCTTATCACTTCCGCGCTTACGGGATGAACGGGAAGGTTCTGCAATATATTTTCCTAATTGTTGAGGAGCTTCATCCTCATGGGGTTTTGCATAGACAGATCGCACATTTCGTCGCTGCCTTGTTCTGCCATGGTTTGCATTTGATTCATGGCTCTGCTCTGAATCTGTAGTATGAACAGGAGATTTTGCAGAGTTTCTGGAGTCTCCTCTGGGTGAAGATCTTTTCAGCTTTTCTCTGTCAATGCGTTCACTCTTCCGTGTAGCTGGTTTCTCATTAGCAACTTGGGGGGGAAGGGTTAGAGCTGGTGCGATTTTTGCCTTCTTACTCTTGGGTTGCTTCCGTGGTGGCTGTGTCTGTTCAATCTCAGGTTCTGTTACTGGCAACTCTATCTCAAGTGGCGATGCAACCTTGTGCAGAGAAGGACTAACAGGTTCTGCATTTGTTTCTTGAAGCTCCACAATCTCTTGAGTTTGATCGGGTTTTGGAAACAATAGAGAAGTCTGAATAGGATCACATTCTGGCTCGATATTACTTAAAGCTCCACCAGGAGTAAGAGGTTTGACATTAAAATCCTGTTCCACAGTTAAGTTTACAGTTCTTCTGGACTCACTCAGCTTTTCATTAGGCTCTTCAATAGTTATATCTCCCATTATTATAGGCTCAGGAGGTGTAACACTTACTGGGACAGCTTTATTATCCTCCTTCAGGCTAATTAATGGAGGAGAAATTAATGAAATATCTTCTGACCTTTCATCCATGACTGATAGACCATCTGTGTTCACTAATGTAGAGGGCAAAACTGGCTTATCATGCTGCAAAGAAGTTTCTAAGTCTTGAGAGAGAGATATTGATGATGTTGTAGTTGGAGTATGACTAACTAACATCTCTTGGGAACTGTCTGATAGATTGGGGGGCAACCCAAGCTCTTCATCCAATATCTTATCTTCCTCCATCTGATCAGTTACATTGGCTCCTCCTGAAATGGGCAGCTGTTGGTTCTTATCTTTTTGCTGTTGAAGCTCTATGAAGCGGCTATGAAAAAGTACTCTTGGCTCTTGAGAGATGTCTGATCCCCAATCTCCAGCTTGTTCTCCTTGGGAATCACATGTGTTACTATCTCTACCAACTCTAACCTCAGGATAATTATTTTTGCGTTCAAGGTGTTGAAGTCGTTTTGAGTCCTGCTCAAAGATAGAGCTATGAAGGAAACGAGAAGCAAAGAGTTCTTGTCGTTCTTGTTCCTCAGGTTTGGCCTCTTTTTTATCATTAAGCTTCCCTTCAGAATCAGAGCGAATTTTCTTTTTTTTCATATACCAAGAAGGAATAGGTCTTGGGGTGGGTTCAGACTTCTCCTTTTCTGTGCTATTCCAAAAGCTCTTAAGTTTGGTGTCATGACCAAGGAAAGACCAATTTTCTTCTCTAGATGAAGATAGTGACTTTGCACGCTCGAGCAAGGCTTTGGTGTCTGGTGTTATGGTCTTATCTAATGCAAATTCATAGAACTTGTTCTTTTCAAGAGACTCAGAGGACTTTATGTCTGAAAGCCTCTCATACTCTCTCTTGAAGTAGTCTGACTTTAGTGAAAGGTGCCTGCTGTCACTATCCTCATCAGAGTCTGACTGAACTTCTCCAGGTTCCAATTCACATTCAGGATGTTTTCGGATACTTTCCTGTTTAACAATGCTGGTGGGGAAGCTCATTTCTCCTCTCAATGTACCCTGCCTAATATTGCTCTCCCAACAGAACTCCTCTTCAGCCACTGACACTTTCAAAATTTCTGCATTAGGTGAAAGCCCTTGATGCACTGATTTACCAATATTGTACTTTGAGACATCAAAAAGCAAGCAATTTTTCTCCATTGCCACAGGGGAATTAGGCTCTTTGTCCAATAGTAACTGTGATGCATTTCTCTCCTCTTCAGCAAAGGGTGTCACAAACACAAGTTTCTTTTCAGGATCTTTTTCATCATTTATCGGTCTAAACCTCTGGTAAATGAGCTCTCCGATAGAGCCAAAATCAAGTTCAAATGCTCCTAACTTCTTTCGCTTGCTGGGTGGTGAATCACCAGTTATAACTTGGGGTGGTTGTCCTACCTCATGCACAACATTTTGACGTTTAAAATCTTCTGCATCAGTGCTGGGTGTGCCTTCAGCTTTATCAGATTCATCACACTCTAGCAGTTGTTGCTGTAGCTGATGATTTTGCTCCATTTGTTTTCTGCAGCTCTGTGAGTGATCAATATCTGAGAGCAACCTTTCCTTACTTTCTGAATCTATTTCTTGCCTAGAAGGGAGTAAATCAAAGTTATCTAAGTACTGCTGTTCTTTCTCTCTTGAAGATTCCATTTCTATGCTCCCATCATCAGAGACTGCAAGACTGAGACTTGGTTGACTATTTCCACCAAAAGTACCTATTTTTTGATCAAGATCATCTAAAGGATCTATTGCCTCCTCAGTCGATTCTCCAAGTCGAGCCTGAAGGTCAAGACTGAGGCCTACTGACATAACTGTGTCCAGCATAGCAGTAACCATCCTCTCTGGCTTAACAATATTTTGATCTCGCTTGGGTGTCTCTTTTCGTAGAAACTTTTTAGCATAATCAAAGTCTTTTGGCAAAGGATCATCAAATATTTTCATTAATTTACCTTCATCTTCCTCCTGACTACTCCTTAAATTGTCAACCTTTCTAGATACTTCCTCAAAACGCTTCTTCCGTGCAGCCAATCTGTCTGCTTCCACAGAAGAGGTGGTGTCAAATCCAAGATCTGTTTTGAAGTATTTTTTGTTTTTCAACTTGCCCTCTTTATCGACAACCTCAACCTGACTAGACAGGCCTTTCTCTTTGAGAGGTTTTCCATGCTTAAAGTCTATGTGGAAAGGCATACTCTTGTGATCAGCTGAGGGGGATGTGGTTGGAGATCGAACAGTATCACTCCCAACCTTCGTTTTTTGTTTCTCACTGAGGATACCGTCTATCAACTTTCCTTCCTTCTCCTTTACTCTTGTCAGCTGCACAACACAAGGTGGAAGATCAAGTTTTCCTTTTCCAGAGTAGTCTTTTTCTTTTATTAATGGTTTGATGTTGGATTTCCCTTGCAGAGTTAAGCTAACCTCTGGGCTAGTGTCCCTGTCTGGTTCAAGGTCTGTCTCTGATGATGGAACAGTGGGGGATGCAAGTTTTAATTTTCTCAACTTTTGCTTCACTGTTCTGTCCTTGCCTCCTTTCTCCTTACACCCAGAGTGCCTTTCTTTTTCTCCATTTCCACGCTCTGCCTCAAATAGTGATTTGTCTTTCTCTGATTTATCACTCCTATTATACCTCTCCAAACTAATTTTATCTGGCTTTTCAAAGCATGGTGGAGATAGTGAGCTGCCACTTCGTTCAGATGAACGACTGTAAACATGATGCTCAGAGTCACTGTGTGGACGTTCAGAAAGGGACGGGGAGGCAGCAGGGCTAGCGGGGTGGTGCGGATGGGAAGGACTTTGATTATGTTCAATTGTTCGTCGACCATGGTCTCGTTCACGATCTGTTTCAAACCGCTCTCTTTCCCTTTCCCGTTCTCTTTGCAAGTAGCTGTACTTCCGAATATCCTGCTCATAAGGGTCTCGATAATCCCTATATTCACGGGGGTCATCATAGTATCGCGGGTCATAGTAATCCCCCTGGTATGGATCCCATTCTGAATAAAACTCTCGACCTCTGGCAGGATATTTTCGACGTGGATCCTCTGTGAAGGAGCCTGGAGTACGCACAGTCTCGTAGTACGTCCTCTCAGCTGTGAACTCATGATATGACGGGCGGCGCTCATCTCTGTAAAAGCCCAAACAATAAAAATGAGTGGATTTAAAAACGGCCATGATTACACACAATGAAAATACTGTAATATACAACAACTCACCGTCGTTCAGAAATTATTTCATAGAAATCTCTTATGTCCTGTCCAGATGCCTGCATTGAATGATAAAAAGCTATCTGGCTTTCCTGGTTGGCAAAGTCAACCTACAAACAAGTACAATTAACAGTGTAAGACAGTTTGTCAAGTCACTCTAAAAAGCAGTGGTACAGTTATTAATGTATTACAGACCTTTATTTTACTTCCTCCAATCTTCCAACCCTTTGTTTCCTTGACAGCGGTCTGCGCATACTCAATATTATTATATAAAATGAGGGCCATTCCCTTCAGTCGGTCAAACACAACCTAGTAAATAAAAACTATAGGAATCAATCAAGGAACATTAAAATGAAATGTTTTTATTCCATAAATGTAGTTACAGTAACATTAACATTACAAAAACAATCTTACAAAATTATGTACAGGATAAGTACCTTTACAACATGTCCATAACGACAAAAGTGTCTTGTGAGATACTGTTCTGTAATATTGGAAGCCAAGCCATCCAACCATACACATGTAGTAGGCATACTCTTCCCAAAACCAAGCTGCAGTGGAAAAAAATTACAATCAGTAACAATATTTTCTATGTAATCCAAAATTTTTAATACTTATGAGAACAATTTAAAAAATCTTTGTAGCCTATATGCTCCTGTTATTTTTCTAACAAGATTCTACGAAATGAGGGTTGGAAATTAGTTGAAGGAAACTAAGAACCTTAAGGTAGATTTATACTTCTGATTCGAACCTAGGGCGTAGGCTACGCGTAGCTACGGCAGTTACTGTGTAGCCTATGCCGTAGCCTCACGTGCACCTCTTCAAAAATGTGACTTCACGACACATTTGGTCCAAGTGATTGGTCCACTTTAACCAGAGAACGCGCCCCAGGATGATAACAAGTAAATCTGAGGTAGTGTTGCATTTTATCCAAGTTTATTTGAATATATATCTATGCATTATATTACATTGTATTTGGACTCTGGACCATTAAACCAATTGTCTCAATCGGGAGTATCTGCTGTTGTTTTTATTCTGTTTGTGTTTCAAGAAGTTACAAGCGAAACGAGACAAAAGATATCTGTTTACAGCTTATAAACTCTAAAAGCTTTTTTCTCCAGGCCTTTACTTGATATTAATTTCATACGTGAGTGAAATAATATGTTTTGTATTCTACTCGCGAACTTTCTCATCGGCACAATGTTTTGACTGCACGTTTAACAGTATGTGTACATTAAATAATCATATTTCATATGTTAAATGGAACACTTCTTATTTGTCAGCAAATAAAAAAGCAACTCATAAGAGTTGGTTATATTGCCTATATGCATTGTACAGTCTTTAAAACGACACCCATTTTCTGTAATTCTGGCAAGTAGTTATTAAATAATTTTATGATTTCATTTTCAGCACAGAACGTCAAAAGTATGCCAAAATATTTATGCATTATTATATAAGCGACTCAAGAGCAAGCATACAGTCATTTCCTCATTTACTTTCTGCCTAATAATAAATATGTACCAAAATTTCAACATGTTCACATACTGAACAAATTTTTGATGCTACAATAATTTAATAAATACATTTGAATCCAGAAATTACATCGCATTGCTTTTGTTTATTTATGAAATATATAGTTAGAAATTTGCCTGTGTACTCACAGAACAACGCAGACACACCAACGCAAAACTATAAATGCAAACCAATGCATTGGCCACTACGCAGAGCCTACGCCGTAGGTTTGACGCAGAAACATAATTCAGCCTTTAGACAACCACACTTTGAATCATTTGATTAGTCTGATCTCATCCTCACCTTTAACCTGTTGTGGCCAAGGTATTCACCATCCATTTTCTTAATTGCTTTACAGACACTTGCAATGTCACAATACTGGAGAAAGGCATATTGTGGGGAACCATTTACCTTTTTTATATCGATATCCTAGTAAAAGACAGAACATGTCCATAAATTCGTTGTGCTTCAATACTACTGTGGCTTTGTTTTGTTTTTACACAGATACTTTCAAATGTATACTTACAACAATCTCTCCAAAACGCTGAAATATGTTAAGCAGGTCATGATAGGTTGTGGTTTTCTCCAAATTTCCTATGAATAACGTCCTTGTAGCTTTGGGGTGAAATTCATCTATACGTTCATCCAAAGGCCGAAATTCATTCTCACTCTCTGTTTCTATTGTGGAACAGATTAAAGAACCAAGTTCATTACACTACTACTTCCAAACTTAATAACAACAAGAAAATAATTCTTTACAAAACACTGGGAACCAACCTGGGCCATGCCAAGCAGTGACATCAATTTGCATCCCGAAAAACAGCTTTCCTTTAGATGCACTAAGAGCTTTTTCCTGGTCCTCTTGCTGGCGGAAGAACACTAATCCATATCGTTCCTCAGAGGAACCATGGATCTGAACAGATGTCACTTTGCCATACTTCTTAAATTCATGGAAAAGGCCATCCTTCAGGCTTGTATCTAAAATTGATAAGGAGACCAAAATCACACATTTATTCTCTTAGCAGATGTTGTCTTACAGAAGTGTGTTGCAATATGTTGCTGAAATTAAATGGGAAATACTATTTTTGAGTAAAAAAAATCCACATATTACAAGGTAGAGTAATTAAAAGTTGTATGCAGGACTGTCACGATTATGAAATTTGACTGATGATTAATTGTCAAACAATTAATTGGGGCTTTCACAATTATGACGATTAATTGCCATACAAATTGCCATTCATAAACTCCAAGAAGTAATTTTTTCATATTTAACTTTGAATAATTTAATAAAATAGGGCTATATGATTTCCTTTAAGGATTTAAAAACATATAAAATTTCACAAAAAATATTTTAAATATAAAATATTTCCAAATACTTAAAATATTTCATCTCTTTTTGGTCAACTTTAGTCCATTTTAGTCATATTTGTTTTTGGAACCTAGCCAACCTGAATAGCTATTATACTATATTGTATTACATTACATTATATTATACTGTATATATATTATAGTAAATATTCAGCAACAGCTAAATATTTCTGTCCTAAATTCTTCGCTTTCACATGCTATTTTAAGGCTCTCTGATTAAACCCATGAGCCCTTTTTCTTATGAAGTCTTGAGATTATGTGTGTACTTAAAAATATGCTTCTTTATTCTATCATCTCCACAGAAATAGAGTAATCGGGCGTCTCCTCCTCTGTGTCATTGGGTGTTATTAACACTGCGTGTATGAACCCCCAATGACCAAGAGCATTTGCTATAACATGACTGTTAAATTAAAGTGAAACCGAAGTGATTTGCATTCACTATCAAAAGAATAAGCATTCTGGGGGGACTTGTAATATTCATAATACCAAAACATCAAAAATTTTACAACAATTTTAACAAAATCTTACAGAGGTCTACTTTTCTCAATTCTTACCTCTAGTTTTATGAAGATGGAATATTGTTTTTTGCAGCCTACATTATGGCCCTTCTCTTCAGTCACTTGTTTCCTAGCAAGACATGCAATCATGTGCTCACTTACATTTATACTGTTGTTCTTGCTTAAACAGGTCGTTAAAGGGATATTTCACCCAAAAATGAAAATTCTGTCAGCATTACTCAACTTCATGTTGTTCCATGCCAATATGAATTTCTCTCTTCTATGGAAAACAGATGATGTTAGGCAGAATGCCTTAATGACCACTCACTTGATACATAATTTTCCATTCAATGAAAGTGAATGGAGGCTGAGACTTTCATTCTGCCTAAATTCTCTTACTGAGATCCACAGATGAAATAATGTCATATGAATCACTTACTGAAGGGGAGTAAGTGATGACAGAATAAACATTTTTGGGTTATCTAGGTGCTGTAATATGAGCGAGTGGCACAATGTGACAAGGCAAAACTAGATCGCTCCAATGTCACACTAATGTTCCACTATATACGCTACGTTGGTCATAACAGGAGCGATAGTTTCTTCACGTCGCTCGCAGAGATGTGGAATAATGGCATTTGCATGTCGAATTGCAGGTTTATACATCATTAAGTTCAGCAAATATGCGACAATGTACTTCATTTGCTTACTGCATGCTCACACTAAACTCCATAAGCATTCATTGAGCTGCAAAATGCTGCATGAGAGAGAGAAAGAGAGAGAAAGGTATCTATGTACATTTGTAAAGGCGCAGTCAAATTTATGGTACATTTCCACTGGCACATTGTGAGCGAAGCTGAGCGATTGTTTTCAATTCATTCCCATGGAAGTCAAGCACCACGTTCACAAGGTGGATTGTGGGACTGACAGCAGAGCAAGCATGGAAAGCTTTATTCAGTTTTATTCAAAGGAGTAAAGAAAAATGCTGGGCGGCAGCCAATCATTGTGAGCTGAAAGCAGTGATGTCTGTCATAAGCGCTTTAACATATCAGAATCAGAATCAGCTTTATTGCCAAGTATGCTTACACATACAAGGAATTTGTCTTGGTGACAGGAGCTTCCAGTGTACAACAATACAAAAACAATACAAAAACAGCAGCAAGACGTAGATAATAATAAAAAATATAACTTATACACATATACGTACATACACATAATATAAAATTAATTATACACACACATACATACATACATACATACATACACACATACATATACGTAGTGCAAATCTAATACAAATCTGTTATTATATGAAGATAATGCTGAAGTTTCTGCTGGATTCAGTGCTTTAAATCACAAATTTTAAACGGACTTCAAATGATAATTGCACGGATACATTGTAACAGCTTTACTGTGGTTTGGTGAGCAAATGTGAGATTTTTAACAGACTTGACAAATGTAGAATGGGCGAACACAGCCAACATTCGTTGTACCACGGCCTAAAACGGCAGCTCTCTGGCGTGGTGAGCAGCGTTGAGTAGATTTTTTCTGCGCCAGTGGAAACACTGTTACCTTTGCACGGGCGAAGAAGGTGTGGGCAGATGAATGCGTGTGAAACAAGCAAAAACACTAATTGCTAAGCAGCCTCTTTTTAATGCTGCACTTTTATACTCTGGGACATTGAAGTTGATATCCTTGTCTACTGTGAATATTCAATGTAGCAGTGTACAAAGCACCACCCACACAGAGGTCAGCGCGGAAAATTCACCTCTCAAATTCACATTGAACTTCATGCGACATACTCGAGGTAAAATTCTTCCCCACCAGAATTCCATAACCAAGAACTCACAATTGCGTGGATTTCCATTGAGTACTTTGACCGCAAAATTTCAATGTGCAAAGGTCAATGTGACCACACCTTTATAGTACTTTTTTTATGTTCATTAATGTCCTGTTAAACATTTATTTTGTTTTATATATTGTATAGTGTTTATTGTTTTTATTATTTTTATAACCATTTCCAGGTACCTTATTTTAACTCTATTTTTATTTTCTTATCATTATTTGTGTGTATTGATGCTTTGGCAATATTGTATGTAAACACAAGCATGGCAGTGAAGTACTTTGAAATGTAAAAATTTAAATTGAGAGACAGAGAGAGAGATGGAGGGAGAGAGAGAGAGAGAGAGAACTGCGCTGATTCTGGAATTATGGTAGAAATACAAAATTATTGATTTGATTACTACATCTGTGTGATTTCGTTTACAAATTCTCAACCACTTTTAATGTGAATAAATGTGTGTGGGAATTCCACACATTATGAACGTGGAACTTGCGGGAATTATTAAAATTGTGCACAATATCCGCAAACCCGCAGCGAAGCTCAAGCCCTGTTTATTTAACTTAAAATCACACAAGCCTCACCTGTAGAGCGCACAGGAAGGTTCTGCACTTTGATACCAAAGCTTTTGCGAGGTTCATCTTTATCCAGTGAAGGCAGGGGTTGGGCCGAAGGGGCAGGTACAGCTGTTGACTGAACAGATCGAGCTGGAGATCGATCACTGGAGCTGCTGCTGGAATCACTGCTGCGGAGTAGAAAAAAAACAAGACACATTTAGTATGTGTATGTATGGTGGAAACACCAAAGTAAAAACCTAATGTAGATCACACTATTCAGAAGCAACGCAGTACATATACAAAATCTTTAGTAAATTAATATATAATGGTTCTGCAATATGAGTGTTGCCTCGTTGAAAAAGGCTTTTAAGATTCCACAGCTAAAAAAGTTAACCATTTAAACTGCAGTTAATTTTCTCACCTCAGAGAGGCAGTATTGCAAAAAAGAAATACTGCATGTAGTCAATATCAAGCTATTTGCTAAATGTAAAAGTATAAATGTATGTTATCTTCAAGGTGAAGGTAAAAACAAAAAACAAAACAAAAAAAAAAACACAATTCTTACTCTGCTTTATTTCTTTATACATCATCTAAATGGTCACTGAGAAGAGCCAAAATATATTTTTGTTCTAAGTAAAACAAATTACTGCACAAAGAAGTCCAATTTCATATTTAATGGTTTATTTGAAAAGAGAGAGCAGAGCATTCAGGTATATTTATGCATAAAAAAAAAAATAGAATTTTGCAAACAATCTTTCTTTTAAAATAGTTTTAACTGCAATCACCTCATATGTATACCTTGAATGCCAAATCAACTCCAATAACACTGGTTTGGGAATAAAATAACAGTGGATTCTTCTTCACACACTATGATTCAGCCATATACATGGCTTCCCTTTTGTCTGTTTACATCTTTGCACTGCCTTCTTTTCTCACTCCCTCTAACTCAAAGAAGTGCTGCTGATTGGGGCTGGCCTGTGGGAGTGGGCAGGGAGCCAGCAGTGGCTAGAATTTTCCAGTTCCAACTGGATCTCACGGAGGTGGGGGGAGTTCAAGTGGGCTGTGTGAAAATACACCAGCCGTTCCTTCTTAAAATTCCCCAACAGCATTTTTCCTTGAAACGCATACAATACTAACATGCAGGAAAACCTCCTCAGAATTTTCTATTTTTATGCACACCGTTCCCATTTCCAAAAAAAAAACAAAAAAAAAAACACACAACAACTCTAGATTCTTAATAAAAAAAGGTCTATTTATTTACCTTTCTACTATGACTGAGGGAAAAAGAAGTTTCAAATTTCAAATCAATGCCCTCTACTTTAACCGAACAAAAGACATAGATGACATAAAAACTTAATTATACGAATATACGTGTTAAAAATAGACTACCCCCCAACCCCGTCACTTGAAAGAGGCAATTCTGAGACTTATGCAATCCATAAACAAATAGATAGCCCAGTCTATAATTTAGAGAAGCAAAATAACACAAAGATGGTTGTTTGGTTTAAGCATAATAAACTTGTTAGTATCTCTAATGACAATATGGAGTATTTAAAGGCTGATTATTTTGACTGCACCAAATATTAATAAATAAAATAGGCAGATGGCAAAACATTTTCACCCATCTAATCTAAATACTATAATAATTAATAATATAAATGCAAGGCTTAACAATGTTAAGATTAAGTAACGTAGAAGGTATCCAACTTACTCTGACTCCCTGCAATTTTAGGTACTGACTGTTTACCTCTTCAGAAGTCTGTCAAATGCTTTTACTTTGAAAAGAAAGTAATTTGCTGTTATTCTGAAAACTCCATTTAAAATACTGTCAGACCTCTTCTAAAGCCCTGTTTAGAACTTCTTTAAACACATTCTTCAAAGTGACAGTCAATTTATGCAACCTACTTTTGAAGATGTGTGATTTATTTACTATGATTCTAAAAGATGCTCCATGTAATTACGTTTTTCACAAGCCCTTATTTGTGGTCTTAGACTTCATGCTGACACCTATGTTTTTGTTTATTAAGCACTGCTGCTTTACACTGGACTCTGTAAAATTGAAAGACACTGCTGTTCATGTGATCTCCACATAGATACAGTTGGCAACGTGTCATATAGTGGGGGTGTGGTTTAGCGTGAGGGCATATAAATTACGTTTAAGATAGTTACTTGTTCATATGAAGTGGAATACCCAAAAGCTTTGGTTCTTTTACATGCACATATTCAGATGCATAATTCGACAGTCCCTTATTCTTATCGCTGAATTGTTTGTATTCACAGCTAATTTCTTTTACATTTTTATTCAGTTGGATTGAAGAGGGGGAAAAAAAAGATGGTAATTGGATTTCATTATTATTTTTATTTTTTTATTAATTGTTTATTTTAAAGGGATTGTTCACCCAAAAATGAAAATTCTCTCATTATTTACTCACCCACATGTCATCCCAGATGTGTATGACATTCTGTCTTCTGCAGAACATAAATGAAGATGTTTAGAATAATATCTCAGCTCTGTGGGTCCATACAATGCAAGTGAATGGTGGCCAGACATTTGAATCTCCAAAAATAACCAAAAGTCAGCATAAAAGTAATCCATATGACTCATGAGGTTAAATCCTTATCTTCTGAACGATACAATAGGTGTGAGTAAGAAACAGATCAATATTTAAGTCTTTTTTTTTTCTTTTTTTTTTTTACTAAAAATCTCCACCTTTGAGCAGCCCTGACCAGTAGGTGGCGAAATGCACAAAGAATTTCGAATTGCCAAAAAAACAAAAGAAGAAAAATGTGGAAGTGAAAGTGGAGATTTATAGAAAAAAGGACTTACATATTAATCCATGTCTCACCAACACCTATTTGTATCTCTTCAGAAGATATGGATTTAATCACTGGAGTCTTAAGGATTACTTTTACGTTGACGTTTGGTGATTTTTGGAGAGTCAAAGTTCTGGCCACCATTCATATGCATTGTTTGGACCTACAGAGCTGAGATATTCTTCCAAAAAAAAAAAAATGTTTGTTTGTGTTCTGTAGAAGAAAGTCCTGAATATCTGGGATGGCATGAGGGGGAGTAAATGATGAGAGAATTAACATTTTTGGATGAACTATCCCTTAAAAGGCTATGTCCACACTAATAGGTTTTTGTCTAAAAATGCATTGATTTTGCTATATTTATGCCTTTCACCAACACTGTAACAGCATTTTCCTTCACCAACAACAGACTTCTGAAAAACGCTCTCTAGCAGGACTGGGCGAAAAATTATCAAAAAAATTCTTCATATCGTTCGATATCGATATTTATTATGATATACATTTCATACCATTAATGGCAAAGGACATGCATTCCACATGTTTGTTAGACCTCAAGAATGAAAGTAAACATAACTTTGTTTGCAATTAAACTACACAGAGTAAGCTACCTTTTAATTTGAACTTCAAGAAGTATACTCAGTTTAGGATTTAATCCTACATAAGGTGCGTGACCTCTTTTTGATCAAATTTAGCCCACATTTCATTGTCTTCAACAGACGTTTAACTCCACTGAAGGCTTTCTTGTGACGCGCCACACTCCAGATCAGTAGGTGGCGGTAATGCATCATAAACTGGATTGCCAACCGGCAATAAACATTCAAGAAGAAATACTTTTTCGCCTGTGACAGTGATGAGAGATTCTTTTAATTACTGAGATAACAACCTCTGTGGTTCTATCATAGGAGAGAATGTAATGGTCAACTAGCATGTTATGACAGCAAGTCACCATTTGCGGATACAATACAAATACATGGGTAGAGCCGTAAAGTGACACCTACCTGTGACAAAATCATCTGTGATTTCTCTTATAAAACATCAATTTATCGTAGTAAACTCCACACATAGTTCATTCCAAAATGATTGTTTAGTGTAAAACATGGTCAATTCATAAAGAGAGTTTCCTCACAAAAGCAGTTTATTCAGCACATTGTGTCATCTCCTCCATAGAGTTCCATTCAAAAAGAACGGCCTCGTCTCCTCGCCAGTGTACCGCCATAGAATGTCTATGGGACCGCCACGTTATGTTTTTTTAAAGCTTGTAGGCTCCCCTTAGAAGGGCTCTGCAGCAATATGGATAATGAAAAACATTAACTAAATAGAACATAAATAAAGAGCAATAGTGTTGATGTCAGAGTTGATGCTTTTGTGTTCAGTCGATAGCTGTTTTTTTTTTTATACACAACGATATCGGGTCAGGGCATTTTTATTTGTATAGCGCTTTTCACAACACACATCATTTTCATTGCAGCGTTACAGAAAATCATGCATTTACAGAAAATGAAACTGTAATATGTATAAAGTATTAGCCAGATTGCTAGCTGCCAGCCTGCTAATACTTCCTAAAGCTGGCTATACACTAGCAGACTCAGAACTCGATTTGGGTGGGGGGTGTCACACTTAGTGACTGTTTTTGCTGATCTTGCCCTTCTAGTCAGTGAGCCTGTCACACTTACCAATTAAAAATGGAGGGAAGGTGTCACACTTAAATAGTTCACCCTAAAATTAAAATTCTCTCATTATTCACTTACCCTGCTGCCATACCAGATGTGTATGACAAATCTTAATTTGTGTTATGCTGAAGAAAAAGTCATACACATCTGGGATGGCATCAGGTTAAGCGAATAATGAGAGAATTTTAATTTTTGGGTGAGCTATTCCTTTAACGACTGCCTTTGACTTTTCTCAACTCTTCACTGTCACGCCCCATTTTCACAGCCAATTAACCTGAAGCTTTCAATACACAGGTATTTTTCAATATTACTCCAAGAGTCTGCAGCATCTGCTATGTTTGGTTGTCTGCAGCATCTGGTATATTTGGCTGTTTGTTAAAGACCTATACAAATAGCAAAAAGAAATTGCATCCTTTTCTTTCACACATTTATTGTCACATTGTGCAAAGAGCTGGGCAACATTGTGTCATTTGGTAGAAAGTGAACTATTCAAAAGTATATTAATCACTTCACTGCTGGGACTCCCTGCTGAGTTAATGGTGTCAAAAAAACTGAAAAAACATATCCGTTTTGTTTGAAAAAATCATTCTGTCACTGAGGCGGGGTCTTGTGTTCTCATCAAGTGACCAATGAGCCTCTTTTACTGAAGAACTTACAAGACGTCAAGCTGATGTGAATGTTTTCATTGCACTCAGATTCTGTCAACAAGGTTTTTCTTGCACTAAAATGAGTCAGAACATTCTGTTTTTATTGGTTGCATTTCTTTACTCACTGAAAGCTGCATGTGGACATGCGTACTACAACAAGCCTCAATTAGACAAATAAACATTCACGCAAGGAAAGGTTACTCCATCTTCTCGATCACTTCTTTTGTATTGTGGCAGAAAAGACACAGGAAGAAAGAGAGTGAGCTCTGTGACTGTAAGAACAGGTACTTTTCAATGCAGAAATAATGCAAAAGCAACTAATGATGGATAAAAATAACCACAACATATATTTGGTCCATTTTAAAATATAACCTTGTGAAAGCTGACCGAACCTGCATTTGGATGAGAAGCTAATATCTAATATGTCATATATCATGACAGACTATTAAAAGAAAAACATTTCTGCTGCCCAGATCTTTGCACAACGTGACTATAAATGTGTAAAACCTTTTACATTTAATTTAACCGTATATTATTTTATATAATGTAAACATAAGCTTGTATACAGCTTTAGATTATATAAATATATTGTAGTCTACATTTATACAACATAATATATAAATATGCATACCTTACAAGTTTGAACTTTTGTTTGATTTTAGTTCACAGTGCTTTAACACCTCCCACTGAAAGGCTCTACTGCACACTCTGTTTCTCTCTTTTTCACACATACAGAAAAAAGCACACCTTAAAAAATGACAATTTATGTGACAATTAATCGTGAAAGCACTTCACGAGACAATTAATCGTCACAGCTCTAAAACAGACAATTAATCATCATAATCGCAATTACTTGTTTAACAATTAATCTTCAGCCAATTTCATAATTGTGACAGCCCTATTTTGCAGTTAAATAATCTCACTAGGCCATAATGTGATTTTAATTTGTGGGCTGAATGTTTACGTAATGACATTCGTACATCAGATGGTATCGGAGCATTTTTACGAGTACCAGTACATGAGCGCGGTATCGGACCCAACATCCCTAATTTTTTATGATGAATCCTGCCATACAAAAATTGGAACTAGGCTACACAGTCACTGCAACAACAAAACTTGATTATTGTGTGGATTTTGTAGTTACTGCAAATTTCCTTAAAATCTGGGCATAGTTGAACTGTTTCCCACCCACACCTATCATATCACTTCTGAAGATATAACACTGGATTAAAACACTGGAGTCATATGGATTACTTTTATGTTGCCTTTATGTGCTTTTTGGAGCGTTACAATTTTGGCACCCATTCACTTGCATTGTATGGACCTACAGAGCTGAAATATTCTTCTAAATATCACAATTTGTGTTCTGCAGAAGAAAGTCATACACATCTGGGATGTCATGAGGGTGAGTAAATGATGACAGAATTTTCATTTTTGGGTGAACTCTCTCTTTACGATTCCCACCCCTATTTCAAAGTGTGTTTGACCCTTACAAGCTACAAGTGCTTCCTGATACTCTTTTAGTACAGTCAATGACATGCACATGCGCACACGTCTCGCACAGATGCGGACAGTCGGCATGTCTAGAAAACAAACCTGGCCTGACAATCTAATCTGATTGGCTGGCTTTATGCAACTTTCAGGAGTAAGAGCACAGTCAGCCCCCCTGGAAACAAAGTCATGTTTACAAGGTACAAGTTGATACATTCAGCATTTTTGAGGAATAATTAATCACTGAATTTACCAACGTTTACCAGGTTTACATGTCAAACAGAGAGTCCTTTCCCTTAAAAGTGGCTGGTTCTTGGTCAGAAAAAAAGCTGTAAAGTGGATTAGGTCAAGTGTGAGGGAAAAGTAATTTCTTGCATCCTGTGCAACCTTGATGAAAAGGGCACAAACAATAAATGTCAAATTAAAAAGGTAGTTTCAATTTTCAGAAAAGTCTTACTGGGTGACAAGTTATGATGGAAGCTGAATGAAAGCAGACGCATGTTTACTGTTGCTAACGAACTACTTCATTTGTAATCAGTAACCATAGTTACTGACTGCTTCAGACACCTAGGTGACCACTGACAACAAAGCTATCACATGCCATTATGTAAGCATGCGGCTTGAGTCCAAAGTTCAAGTACTGAGCAACAGAGAAGTATCCTAGCTGCAAGTGGCTTTGACATATTATCAACCATTTGCAGGGGGTATCAATGGTTGAACCGGTTCACATGCTGAAAATCACACAAGATCTACTGCAGGAACATGCTTTGGTGTTCAAATTACACAGAAGTCATCGGTACAAAATCCTCAAAAAGGTAAAAAATACTGACCCCCAAAAAAATCAATCCAGAAAACCACACATTTCAACACTGCAGATCAAGTACTACTGAAAGACGCAAGAATATTTTATTAAATTTGCTGCCATAGATATACTATGTACATGTGCGATGTCCAAAGGTCTGAGACCACATTGAAAATCTGGGATTTAAATCTAAATTCAAACCTGGAAACAAACAAAGTGTAAGTATTTTTGGAAATTAAAAAATAAAATGCAAATTACATAAAATAAATAAGAACTATTAAATAATCTGCACTATTTCTAGGTCACTACTCAGATAAGCCGATTTGTGACATTGACCATGTTAACTCCTTTGTGCAAAAGGTCAGATTTCCTTGCTTTCACTGAAACCTGGATCATCTCGAGCACATTCAGTCATTAAAGCAAAAATGGGACATCCCACGTAAGAACATATAATTTAAAATATAGAAGCTTTTACAATAGTGCTCTCAGACTTTTGAACCCCACTGTAATCCAAGACTCTTTATTGCACTTACCTGCCACTGCCACTACTGCTGGTACTGCTGACTGAGTCAGAGCTGGAGGAGCGACTGTGGGATCCCGAGACACTGCGGGAGTACGCCGGCCGCGCAGCCTGACTCGCCAGCCTCTGTGGTGAGGGATTGTGTGACTGTGAAGAGTGTGGCGACCGACTGCGACTGTGGTGGTATGTCCTTTCTCCTCGCCTGCCTCTCTTCTCTCTGTATAAATCCCGATGGACCACACTGGCCAGTGTAAAAGATTCCCGTGCACGGGGCTCATACCGAGTCTCTGTAGTCTCAAAACGGCTAGGGCTCCGGCTTCGTGAACCATAGTAGACAGTGCCTCCTGGTGTCGATCCTCCACCTCCGACTACGGAAGTGTTGCTACTGCTTCCACCAGCACCACCGCTTCCCGCAACACTCCCTCCACCCCCGACACTGGCCCCGGATGAGCTTCCGCCAGTGCTGCCACTGGCAGAACTGGAATTCCCACTGGCTCCACTGAGGGCTCGGTCCCTAGAGTCTCTGTAATAATCGGTCTCATAGTGATGTTGGCGATCAAAACTACTGCTGTTGCTGCAACGCTCATGGTGTCCATAGGCACTGTGATCGTAAGAGCGCTCACGACTGTCCGCAGCCCTACATGACAAGGAAAGGGATGGAGGATGACAAAGAAAAATGGAAAGAATGAAACGAATGTTATTTTCTCAAGTGTACCCTGAGATACCCAAGTATCAAGTGACATGCGTTGAAGAGGTGATTTAATCAAAACATAGACTGCAAATGCATGTTGGAAAGGTGCCATTTTAGATTTTTTCTTTATTGGAGCATTGAATATAGAAATTGATACCAACTCAATTAAACTTAGTTATACTTCTGTCATTGATACAATTTACTCTGAGGTATGTTTTTATTTTGTACTGCTGAAATCAAGCTTAATCCATACTGAAAACAAAGGGGAAGAAACATTATGCATGACAAAAGTCATGCATGCCAGTCAGTCACATTCCAAGTTACACAGGGTAGAGAAAATAAATTATTCACTCACGCTAAAATTACATACAAATTCTAGAAAACTAAAATGACTAGAACCCTTAATGAGTTAAGCTACTGGTTTTTGTTTTCATGAGAAATTGCAATTACATAGCCATTGCTGAAAATTTATAGATTACCAATTAGATGCAAGTAATTTATTCCACGTAAATAATGAAGCAAGTATGTACTTTGATAAAACAATTTGCTATTATCTAGACATCCTACGTGTCTCCTATATTTGACAAAGCATATTACTACCTAATTTTGTAATTTAATTTAAAAATTGGAACGAGGTTTCTTTAATAAAATTAACTCAGAGAATGAAATCAAAGCCGCAGTTTACAAAAAACAATATATATATATAATATTTTGGAACAAATGTCACACGATCAGTCACCATTTGTTCTGGTCAAGCTGTAGAATAATAATTAATGTGGAGACTGATTCTACTGGCTGTTTCTAAAAAAGGAAGAAAAAAAAAATCATCAGCTACGCTACAGAAACTGAATGAACTAAAGGACACTATATGCTATACTAAGCACTACGCTAGCTTCACATTAATAGAAATTTTTAAATGCAGTAAGATTGTAAATTTTGTGAACTTAAGCACTTTAAAAACAATTATAACAACTGCAACCATGCTGTGCTTGATCTTGAGTCATTTAAGCAAAGGTCAGAGAAGCCATGTTATGTTGTGAATTCTCAATATAGCACAGCCTCAAGTGCCTTATTGCTTTTATGAATGGTTACTACATAATAACAAAAATATTATGGACACAGATTTTTTGTAAAATGTTATTCTGTTAAGCAAATTTATTAAACTGATTAAATGCGAACATTCCACTAGAAAATATAGTCCCTAAAATAACTGTTATGCAACAAAAATAGCATACAGCTATGGGTGATCTGCACTGATATACACTATATGGCCAAAAGTTTGTGGACACCATATGTGCTTGATGAACATTTGATTTCAAAACCTTAGGCATCAATTTCCCCCTTTGCTGTAATAACAGCTTCCACTCTTTTGGGAAGGCTTTCCACTATACTGTATGTATGGCTGCAGGGATTTGCTCTCATTCAGACACAAGGCTATCAGTGAGGTCAGGAACTGATGTTGGTCGATGGGGCCTGACTTACAGTTGCTGTTCCAGTTCACCCCAAAAGTGATCAGTGGGGTTCAGGTCTGGGCTTTGTGCAGGCCAGTCAATTTCTTCCACGCCAGACACAGTAAACCATTTCTTTATGGACCTCACTTTGTTCACAGGGGCATTGTCATGCTGGAACAGAAAAGGGCTATCCCCAAACAGTTGCCACAAATTTGGAAGCACACAAAGCCCAAGCCATTGCATAAAGAAACTTTATGATTTTTCTTTACTGGATTTAATGGAGTAACCAAATTTGTTAATTAGAAGGGGATGTCCACAAACTTTTGGCCATATAGTGTAGAAGGAATTAATCTTAAAATAAGGATTTTAGAAGTTGAGTTCTGCTCATGAGATAGCTGCACATTATGGTTTTAAATTAGTTTTAAACATTGATTTTACTACAGGTAAGGGGAGTTGTTACTGCCTTAATCCCCCTTAGTCTCATAACAGTGACAGCAATTGTTAATAAATAGGCCTAGTTTTTAATACATCGGAATAAACTATTAATCCACCAAGTAATATAGCTCATTAGCCTGAAGATTATGCTGAAGATTGCTTTCATCACTCTTAAACAAATTAACATTTCTGTCATTTCAATAAAAGGTCAAAATAAATACTGCAACTGAAATGTAATGCTTGATATGCGGTTTCTTCAGAGTAAGTTTTTGCTAGTCATGGATAGTGAGCATGTATAATCAAATCTGATCTAGTTAATCTGTTTGGTTTTATTAGAAAAAGATGCTTTGGTTTAGTAAAAGCCAGCTGTGTAACTTGACTGTGATCAACCTTTACAGAACATAAATTCCACTCCTGTAATTTCCACAAGAACTGACAAACAGTGGTGACACATTGCATCACAACACTCCACAGCTCATTTGCCATCCCCTCTATTTCCATAGACCTGCTATGTGTTTGACCAGCTTTTCTGTATTCTTTCAAATCCTTTTAATCTTCTTCTTGATTTGCCTCAAACGCTAATCAATTTAATTCACCTAGGTAAAGCAGAGAGGCAAAAAGCCAGGGAGTGTGAAAGAGAGTGAGAATCAGGAAAGGGACAGCAAAGTGAGGCAAAAATCTGTAAATGCTGACAAGCTACTAAAAACAGCCTGTTTTAACAGCTACAACTGTTAGTGGGAATGGAAAAAAGACAGGGGATCAAACTAGGGGTTAGAGAACAGCTAAAATACATAGGGCAGAACATACCAACCTTTTCAGACAGCGGTAACCCGACCTACAATTCCAAATACAATTTAGGGAGACAGAACTTTGTGAGCAAAAAACGGGGGTTAAAAAATGTAGAATGTTTATAAAAATGGTAAGAAAAAAATCAACGAAGTAATCCTTATCTTTCAGGATCCAACTTAATAGTTCAGCCAAAGGAGACTCCATTCATTTGGAAAAAAAAAAAAAAAAATTTCATTTGAAAATGGAAAAAGCGTATGGAGGTAAGAGTTTGGAGGTGGAATGTCCAACTCAAATTCAACGGAAAGAATTCCAATACAGATCAAAAAGCACGTTGGAGTGAAGTCCAAAAAACACTATAAATCCATTACATGGTCCTTCATTCAACATTAGTTATGTTTTTCATATTGATTAACTCTTTAAAACAAAAAGTCAATGTACGGATCTAAAAAATTGCAGAATTGCTCTTCATGGAGCTTTTGAGATTTTTAATCCCTCTTTGCAGTAAAGTTGAATCCTATACATCCACATCTTTAAGGCTGAAAAAGTTCACCTTCAAGACATCCCACCAGAATAAGAAACCAATGTTCTAACTGTTGTGAATGGCAATAATCCAAGTCATTTTTGGAAAATATGGGTGTTCACTCATTGTTTTACAAATCCCAGAGGAAAGCCATGTCCGTTGATGTTTGAAAAATGATCAGTAATCCCAATGCCAGAGGATTAGTCCACTAGGATTCCTATTTTTGTTGGTCTTTCATCTTGACTGTTCTGTATCCACAGTATGTTGTAGTTCTAGATCCAGAATGGGGCTTTGTAATCCAATGAACATATCATTTCCAAGATGAGAACTGTTCTGCCCCATAAACAGCAATACCTCCATGCTTCAATTTGTCGATCCAAAAATAAATCCACTCTTCCTCAAATTAGACCATATGGCATTTTAAATGGATTATTTTACTGTTTGGAGTTTAGGAAAAAATATAAAGGAAAAAAATAAACTTAAAATGGTCTAGAAATAAGTCATGAGTAAATAAAGAGATTTGCTCACTGTGTTTCTGTCAAATTCTACCATGTTGATTAATGGCAGAAGCCTCCCATGAACGGTAATTAACAGCAAAACCCTAACACCACACATAATCCAGAAAAAAAGAAACTGTAGTGATAGAATATCCTTGTCATTGGGTAGTATTAATCCAGTGTGATTTAGAATCCAGAGAATACCATCCAGAGTATTCCAGATCATGGAGGGAGAGAATTGTTCCTAAACCACCCATTTCAATAATCCAATAACCAATCAATGCATCTTAATTGAACAATATTGTAATCTTGTTACAATAACAAAAACACATGTAGTAAGACATTAATCCACCTTGGGCGGTACAGTATTCCAGAACAGGGCAATTCCACGTATGGTCACGGTCATAGATTTTCTCTCGCTTGCAGAAATCCCAGAATATTTTGATATCCAAAACATGGATTCTCTTTGCAATGATATCCAACTCGAGAGAATTATACTTCAGAGAAAATCCCCATGCAGAGGCACGCTAAACTTTACATATTCAGTATGAATTTCTATGCATGTTCAACATGCTTTTACAAACTTCAACCGTCTTGCTTTACTCTGTGAGTGATGATGAGACTTCAACCAAAGCGTGATGCCTAAATTACCACCCTCCAGTGTGTTACTTAATTTCCCTTATGCCCCTCGCTCCCAAAACAATAAATTAGACCAATTAATGATGGAAATAATTGTGAGGGAGAGATGAGTTACAAGAAACGAATGGTCCCCCTGCCTTTAGAAAAACTATGTCCACTTACCCGTCTAGTCTGCGTTCAAAGCGTCCCTCTCTGCTGTGCAGTGACACAGGAGGCCCATACACTGGGCCCCCCGCCCCCCTTGTGAACCCTGAAACATCCCGCCCACGAGTGGCTATGGACAGGCTATCATCCAGGCCTCTAGCCGCACTAGGGATAGTTCCTGGCTCATTGTAATCAGTGCGTAGGTCCCTGTCCCCCATCTTGTTGATAGACTTATGAGCTTTCTGAGCACTCTTAATGTCCACAAAATCCACAAAGGCTGCCACTCCACCCTCTGATCCACGTTTTGGAAGGACCTTGACGCTCTCCACACGTCCATATCTATTGAAAAAAGCAACAAACAAATTACTAGCACCCTATACAAATACTTTTATTCTGATATTTATAACCATAATTCATATTGCCAACCAACACAGACAGATTAGAAATGTGTGTGCCAGTCTTTGGTGCAATATGTAAGGAAGACTATTCAAATAACAACAGCCTCCCTTCTGCATCATCACACAGAGACATACTACTCTAGGAGTAGCCTCAATTGTATGCCAAGCATCAACTTTATGCCAGTGATACCTCTAATTTATCCAATAACCAATAATCTGATTTTAATAGCTTGCTTCTAGTGCACCACAGTATTGAAAATAACATGATAATATAACCAATTTGGCCAATACGCGTTTCTCTCTAGCATAACTCGATAGCACTGTCAATTAAAGAATATGTCTTTGTGTGCATGGATGCCATTATTCAGCCAAGCTGTAACCAGTCAACTTAACTACAGTCGGTCAAGCATCAAAGGCTTGAAACCTCAAATCTTTTAGGTGGATAATATTAGCTCTATGTACCACATCAGGGCATGTTTGATGACCTTTCCTGATTCCTGTAAAGCCCATGAAGGCTTAGGCCTATATAGTGTCATATAACCGTAATGTACATATACCTCTTAAAGGAATAGTTCACCCAAACATTATACATTTTCTCATCATTTACTTACCCCTAAGCTATCCCAGATATGTATGACTTTCTTTTGTCTACAGAACACACACACAAAGATTTTTTGAAAAATATATCAGCTTTGTAGGTCCATACAATGCAAGTGAATGGTGACTAGAACTTTGAAGCTCCAAAAAGCATATAAAGGCAACTGTAACTGTAATCCATATGACTCCAGTGGTTAAATCTGAGTGGGTGAGAAACAGATCAATAGTTAATTCCATTTTGACTATAAATCTCATCTTTCACTTTCTTCTTTTGCTTTTTGTGGCGATTTGCATTCTTCATGTATATCGCCACCTACTGGTCGAGGCTGGTCAAAGGTGGAGATTTATATTAAAAAAGGACTTAAATATTGATCTGTTTCACCCCCATACCTATTATATCACTTCAGAAGATGTGGATTTAACCCATGCAGTCGTATGGATTACTTTCATGATGCTTGTTTGCATTTTGGAGCTTCAAAGTGCAACCATTTCCTTTGGCAATGTGTTGAGCTACAGAGGTGAAATATTCTTCTAAAAATCTTCATATACGTTCTGCAGAAGAAAGTCATACACATCTTGGATGGAATAAGGGTGAGTAAATGATGAGAGAATTTTCATTTTTGATTAAACTATAGTTTGGTGAACTATTCCTTTAAGACTGTTGATATACTACGGGCTTACATGAGAGTTAAAAGACTTGGCAAGAATCGGTTGGCGATAACGTGAAACTGAGTAAAACAATAATAGACACAGAAGTGGGTGCAGCCAGCTCACCCCGCCGTTTTCTGTCCTAGGTAAGCAGCTGGCTGACACACCAGTTCTCACACTCACTACACAAACTCCGTCGCCATTTTACAAACCTATTCACATTGCTTATTCATTCTCCCGTCCTCATCTTCAATAACTACCTCCGCCGCACTGACCTGAGCTGAGCTTTGACAGTCACCGTACACAGATGACTTCACACGCTCGCACGCGACGAACATTTTGTGTACTTCTATCAAAACTCAAATATAAATGGAAGATTTCTGTATGCATCGAATAGCTCCGGCATGCATCTATGTATTCACATTACTGTTCCTTCGCAAATGAGTGTGTTCAAAAGGTGACTGACAATGCTCCAACCCAAAGCTAAATACACAGGGGAGAAAATGCTGCCGTTCAGACAACAGAGCGGATAGTCAAAAATGAATAAATCCTTTCTTCATATTTCATATGTGGATATATAGTTTCTACAACTATAATAAATGTCCTCCCCAAAATAAACACGACAGGGAAGAGCCATGCTCTCATGTTAGTCCTTGCCTCCATGTAATATGCTTGGCTCTTTTGCAATATAATACATTAATTTGGGTTCTGATGTTGAGCTAAGAAGGGCAAGAGCGACTATAAACATGCCAATACACTTTTAAAAACGAGCCTAATATTTGAACTCATTCACATCTGCTTTCTTAAGTCAATTATCTCAATATATTTTCAAGGCAAGATTCATGCATATGTTAGTGGTCAATGCAACGTGTCATATGCGACAACTAGTGCAATGTCACTGCTGAGAGAAATCTCGCCATGCTGCTGCTGTTCAGTCATTAGCAACACGTGCCCTTATAATCTGAAGATCAAAACAAATTCACAACATTTAATCTCAACAGACCGTGTTCAATTTCAATCTGATTTTAGTTACGCCATCCACCTACACCCAAGGAATGGCTCCTAAAGCCATGCAGGTCAGAAACTGACATGAAATCATAAGCCCTTGGGTCGGTGATGCCAGCAATGATGCTCTTAGTGTAGGTTTTTTAATGCTAGATTGCATTTTGACACTAAAACTTAAAACGTTTTTCGTTGCCATGATGGGTCAAATAGAGATAGCCATACAGGAACTGATGTGCAATACACAAACTTCAGGGTGACAACTTAACATCAGGTTGGTGCTGTAGTAATACAAACGGACGCTACATGTTAACATACTGACAATAATTTGGTCATGAAAGTCTTCATATAATTAGAAATTACCCCCAAGCTCCTATTGTTTGACTTGTTGTAGATACAGCCATCGACGGTCTCAGCTCGCCTGACATGTGTGACATTTGAGCCGAGGGTGTTCAAAACAATACCCATTAAAAAAAACACAGTTTTGCTTTAAGTAGTACGGAAACCATTTAGCCCATTCACTTGCTCGCAGTAACGTAGCCATTGAGCAACACACACTGGATAGCAACTAGCTAGCAACTTGTGTAAATGGCATCAAGTTCTGCTATTGCCATCTGGGTCGCAAATTAAATCTTACACAAGCCAAAAGTTATGGAGCCACACGTTATGCGCTCATATGCGACCCTCCATGCTAATTAGCAACCTAGCGACAACAGCGACTCTCGAAAGCTAACTCACTAGCCAGCGTAAAAGGCTAAATGAGCCCACTCAATTGCAGCGTTGTTGCACAAGTTGTTTGATGTGTTTAACTACGTCCCGGTCTGAATCACTTTAATCACAGCTCGCGTGAAAGAAGCACATTGCTGGATGTTCTCTCGCTCGCACTCGCAGAAAATAGTAACTCACCGTTTGAAGTGCTCGATAATTTTTTCCTCTCGTACATTTTCTGGTAAATTCCCCACCCATAAATGTCTGGTTTCCCGGACCATACTGCGTGTGTTTGTCCCCCGGTCATACAGAAGGTATTATGAAGTTAAATCCGTTCCGACTGAATGTATCTTACAGTGGTGCGCTGGGATGTTCAAAGCTCAAATACGACGAGTTGTTCCTATGACTGGACCCGCTTTGCACTTGAAGGCTGTGTTGACTAAAGAGAGCCTGAAACTTGCTGTCGAGGAGCGCGCTCCGGTTCATGACGACATCGCGCATTAGCAGAAACGTATGCAATGGGCACGCGGATCAAAACAGACAAGACATATTGTAATGCGTATCACTTTATCTGTTAAAACTGTGCATCATTAACGTTGGACTAATCTTCCGGTTCAAGTCGAGAGGTAGAAGTCCGAATGCATACAATGTTGGGTGTAGGTTCATCACCACGCTTTCGTTTTCATGTAGGCTAGTTTGACAACCTTGTTCTCGCAGTTATTTTTAGAACAGGTCTGTCAAAATGCAAGTTAAAATCGCGTTGAGGTGTACAGTGTACGAGCCATCTACATAGGTTGCTATGGATATAAGCATAAAACGTTTGCACATCCATTAGTTTTTCCAACATTGCGAAGTATCTGCCTGGATATGTTTCACTTTTGTCAAGAATAAGACAGGTCGAAACAAAGGGCTTCACAAGAGCCTTTTGTACCCTAGCACTCCTTTTGTACTGTGTGCGTAAATTATGTATTACATAATCATTTTGTTAACTGGATTATTATTTGGAGGTAGTGATAATTGTCCAACTTCTTAACATCCCCTGATAGCACACTTACAACATCCATACGTCTAGACGTGTGTGATCTAGAAGACGTACTTTTGAAGGTTGTTTGCTCATCTGCAATACGTCTATGAGATGTTTCCTCTAGGATGTAAATAAGACATTCAGCAGATGTCTTTGAGACGTTTATTATTTTAGAATGTTTGCAAATCAGATCTTTTTCAGATGTTTATCAGATGTCAATTAAAATGCGATGCTTTTCAGATGAAAAAGATATCTCAGAAGACGTACGTGTGCTATCTGGGTCTGTACTCTGTTTGTGGGAGATTAATTGTTAGAGGTTTCCTCTTAGTCTCAACCACAAAGGCAAGAGCATTTAACATGATTGGTTGTTCAAAAGACGAGCCTCGCATTGAATGTAAGATTAATAATTAATGACGGTGCAGATTATTTGCAATCAGGAGTCGACTGTATAAAAGTTCACAAATTACTTTGGGATGATCTGACTATTGTAATGCAACCCTGAACCCTCTTCCCCAAAAATTCCCTTATTTAAAATAAACACATGATCGTTCACCAACTAAGCACGAGTTGTAAGTGTCGATCCACGGACTACGCATGCGCCAGAATGCGGCAAAACAGGGACCGCAATGGGTGTTTCGCAAGCGCTCAACACGCCCACATAGGGGTTTTGACAAAGAGCAATTATAAACCCTGTAACCGGCAGAACATTCTGGAACTTGCACTGAGATGAAGTTAGTTCTGTTGTGAGCAGCCACATAATCTTAAAATTCAGTCTTGAGACTTAACGGCAATCGCATGGATATTCGGGATCTGCCTAAATCCTTAATATTTTTTTTTATTTTTTATTTTTTTAATAGCGCTAATAAAATTGTGTTCATTGACTGCTTTTTGGATTGGATTTGTTGCTCATTGGGAATACAAAAGCGCAGTTTGGGAGTTTGGGTCTAATCCATGTTGTTGCATGTTATGTTATGCATTTGTTTATCCCCCGGAAATAACTTGGACACCAATATTCTTGTTTTTTCTAAACAACAACAACAGACGTCAAAGTTCCAAGGAATTGAAGATATTGCTTTACTATATTGCAATAACATAATTCTAATATGTATTTTTATGAAGAGGAAACGACGAAACTGGAAAAAAACAACAACAACAAAAAAAAAACAATTCTGACAAACTGTGTCATCCTTTAGATATAGAAGTGTTTTTATGTATTTTGCCTTCCAACGCTTTACATTTCCTAGAACAGGTTGTTGGAGTGCCGAATAAACTCGTACTGTTTAAATATCAGACTGATGTGTGGGTCACAAACGGCTCATACTTTAAATGTTCTCGAACGTTCTAATCATTTAAATCATTATTGAAACTGTTTGCGCGGGACAACTAAAGAATGGTCTTTGAAATATGACGCCATTTTGAGCATGACTTAGTGCAGACATGACTGAACACAACAAAAGAATACAAAGCACCACAGCCATTTTGTTTCCAGAGTAGCTAGTCTGGGTTTAAGTTTTGTTTAACTTTTTTCAGCGTTGGCGGCCTTCAGTGGAATTGACGGAACTCAATTGTTACAGGGTTGCAAATATAACTGTTAAAAGACAACGCGTACCTAATTTTGTGTGAGTGCTGGCTACGTGTAACCGTTAGATAAAGGCTACCAATCTTTGACTATTTAAATGCTTGGGTGCCTTGTTAACATCACTATGTAATAAAAACATTCTTTGTTTATATTCGCCTCGTCACAAAGTAATTATACATTTGTGTAATAGCGTGCATAGATCCATGACGTTCATTTGGCTTTAGAACACAAACAAATCTCTCAAGTTTATGAAAAAAACGTTTTATTAAACACAAAATGTATTTAGGTGTGAGGTGTCTGAATTCACCATACATACAGTTAATTTTATTATGCGAAATAGGGAAAGAATTCACAGGTCCATTAAATAGTACATCAATAAAGAACATACAAACCATGGTCTTTTACAGACTGGAAGGTTTTCTCAATAAATAATGTTTGTACTTTGTAGAGAATGTCATCTTGTAAAAGTCTTAGTTCCTGTTTATCATTCTCCTTTATCTCCTTCAAGTGTGTTTTCATCCAAGTTCAGTCGTATTTTTCCCATTTCTTTTGTCCAATCTGGTTTCCTGGCCTGTTTAATGGGCATTTAGGCACATAGGTAACTTGCTGCATATATTCATTAATATGCAGCAACAGAAATACGTTAATTAATGCTCAAAATAATGTGGGGATTACAGTCCTACTCTCCACCTGTTTCTTAGTTCAGGAGCATCAGCAGAGATCAGCTCTGTTTTAACATGTTCTAACCTGAGATATGGCTTCCAAAAGGTCTTGAGATGGTAACAAGCATGCAGCTTCACCAATGAAGCAGATTAGGACATGGATTACATCTGACCACCTGCCCACTGTCATGAGTAAAACAAAAAGCCCACCCAGTCGCACAACAACTGTATTTAGAAGAACCTGCTTGCCAGGTTGTTGATGTCGAGCCTCTGAAAGAACAATGATGAATGCTCATGATTAGAACCTAAATACTCAAATGATGGCATGTAGTATATGTATATTATGATATTCTGAATTTGAATGTAGTTTTAAAACTACATTGAACCCATTTTCTTATCCTTACCATTCCCTTGTCTTACCATTCATATACACCACCAGTAGAGTGTAGCAGATTGTAAGTGGGGTCCAAAATCTCAGAGCCTCAGTAGTTGATAGAAAGTGTTGGTTTATGTTTGATATGGCAGCAATCCCTGATACACTAAAAGTTAGAATTAGGACACTAGAGAGCCAGGTTAATATTGAACTGCCTGTGGTTAAGAGTCCAATGCAAAGTCCACAGTAGCGCTGTGTGCTATGTATTGAATACATAGTCTTTACATGTTGCCATAGTTTACTGAACTGGCTTGCCAAGAACCAGCTCAGTCCAACTGCAAGAATGAGACTTAGCCAGCCTCGTGGTGCCTCCTCATGGAGAAAATTAAGGCTGCAGCTTAATGCACAGCCTAAGGAGAACTGGCATTGGACAAGCAGCAGTAATGGGTCACTTATTGGGTCCTAAAAAAAGAAAACAAACATGTTATTTTCAATGAGAACGAGTTGGCTAGTTGTGCACAATTGTATTTTATTTTTTCATTTAAGTCGCAATATCATAAATCAATTTGTCCGTACTGATGCTCCTTTGATCCATGCTGAAATGGCTCGAAGAGAGAACTCTAAAACTACCAGTGATGCAACACGAGACCCCACAAAGGAAAGAATCACTGTAAGGATCCAGAATTGAATTTTCTCTGTCAGTCCACCATTTGAGCTATTCTTTTTTCTACGGTCTGTTTCAGCATCTGAAGCACTTGAAATAACAAACAAGTGATTTGTGCAAAAACTCAATGTTGTCCCCATCTAAAGACCTAATACCTGCATTTTTAGTCTCTTTGAAATGAATGCGTTCAATAACAGAGCATAACTCATTCAGCTTACACCCTTACCTCTGTGCATCAACAAACAAGTAAACTTTTAAAAGGTTACGAAGAACCAAAATTCCACAAGCACCAACAAGCCCTGTAATTATGATAAAAAACACAATACACATATAATTTTACAATGTAGGCACTACACAACTATACCAACAGATCATTTTAATCACTTGAAATAATATATATTCATGTGTGAATTCATGAGGTAATGTATTATTATTAAAATATATAAATTTACGAATAAACTCAAACTCTTTTTCTTGAAATTTGTTCAACAGATCATTCATTTAATGTCTCACCTTGTAAAATACCATGAAAAGGAATAGCACCCGGTGTTAACCAAGTAGGAATACTTGGAACAAACCAGGAAATGAAGGAAAACATGCCTATGAAAGTGATACATTGTTAATGCTCCAATCACTTGTTCACATAAATACCAGCCAAACAGACCACACAAAGAACAAAATCCAAGCCAAATCATCAATATCACCGACCTTATTTTCTGTTATATTCAGTTGCGTTTTTTGAGAACTTCACTCCTGGAGGACCTTTATCAGTTGCTGATATGAGAGTTTCAAGTTTGGTTGCACAGTCTCAAAGGTCATTCAGGCTCCGATCCATTTGTACAACTATACTGTATGTAAGTTATTTTCTCAAACAAGCACAACCTTTTAACATATTATTGTATTACCATAATTAGACAATTAATACAAATCAAAGATAGGTATTAAGCTTCTGAGGCCAGACCCTGTTGTGTCAAAGTTGTGCAACTATTAAAGTAACTTAATAAATGAACATTCCATTTCTGCCCTCTAGTGGTGATTATTTCCATTTCTGATAACATGAATATGTATGTGTACATAGCAGGATGAAAGACCCACAAATTTTATGAAGGCACTTGAACATTACACTGCATGCTGAAACTTTAAACCTTTGAGCCTACCGTCCATCACCTCACAACTGCTATAGTACATTGATATTACATTTTGTTGCCCTGCAAAGTCGAAATAGGCACCAAAATATAAGCATATATGAGAATGTCTGAGCTTTAAAGTGCAGAATTCACTCTCTGGAAACCATTATTTGCATCTTTATACAAAAACAAAAGTAATTGTAATAATTATTTATGGACTAAGAAATACACATGGGATGATTGATTACGATGATTCGCTTGTGTCGAAGTCCTCATTTGTAAGTCGCTTTGGATAAAAGCATCTGCTAAATGAATAAATGTAAATATTCTCAGTTTTAATCTCTCATATCGTGAACCGTATCGGAATAGGACAATCAGCCATCAATTTGTGGTAATGGTCCTCAAATACAGCATCCTCTTGTGCACTGAAATGATTCTTCCAGTCACCAGCCTCACCTATAAAATAAAATAAATAATCCAGAAAAGAACAGATAAAGTTAAATCATAGTAAGTATGTTGCTCAATCATATACTTTAAAATAAAAATCATTACCTTTTCTCATGAACTCTGAGGCTGTACGATCAAAAATTGTATCTGGGACAGTTGAGTAGTTTGCCATTGGGTTTTCTCGCATAGCAGAAAAAGTTGTCATTTGTACAATGTGATCTATTGTACTTTTCGATAATTGGAGCCCGAGGAATTCAGCAATACGGGTCACTTCACGAACAGGGTCCTGAAATTATTTCGAAATTATTAATAAACATATTATAAATCATTAAATTATTATTAAACTGTTTGTATAAATACAAATTGAAAAGGGGTTAAATAGAAAGAATATAGAAAAAAGAATATGTAGCTGGAAAACCTCTTTCATGTCTTCGAAGAATATGTACAGGATTGCCTTGTTATTCCTTTCCCTCCAGTATCCTTTAACATGGTCATACCAGGAACCCCAACCCACTGAAAAAATGATTCACACATTAGGAGTTCATTCAGGAGTTCAGTAGGAGTTGATCAGTCAATAGAGTACCATTTATACACTATTCAAAAGAAGACAATCGGTGGTAACAACAGTGTAATTTCAGCATGACTCACATTGGCCTGTCATAAACTTCTCCAGATATTCTTGCCAAGGGCCAGGCTCTGGCTGGTTAAGATTCATGCGGTCAAAATGATAATATGAAACAACGGTGTCTTTGGGATTACGGGCCATATATATAACCTATGCAGAAAGATTATAGATTAGATTTAAATATTTTTCAACACAGCCTGATGGTAATGATACAAAAGCAATGAAGTTTAACCTTGCAACCAGCCTCCCAGAAAGAATGTGGCACAAGTTGGATAGGAAGATGAGTTTTAATTACACGAGGGGGATCCATGACCTCCAGTTTAGTTATACCTAAGATATTACACAATTAAATTCTTTGAGGCATGTAAATTAGAACTTGCATGAAAATACAGTGATTGAGTTTGCTGTTGATTTTTCAGTTGTTGTTTCTATACAACACACCAGCATTTTCCCCATCTGCAGAAGTCATCTCTATAAAAGGCATGCGCACTTGTGTGGGAGCGCGTTTGCACTTTTCTAAATCTCCTTCATTCAGGATCTGATCCACCACCTCCTGTGTCCAGGTAGTGCCTTTTACATGACAGATTAGATAGTATTATTAAATCCAATTTAAATCCTATTGTGTTCAAAAAATGAAAAATTTCTTCATGTATTTTATTTTTTAATTAATTAATTAATTTTTAATGAGCAATTTTAAAAACTCTCCTGTGCCCTACCTGCTTTTGGATAGGTGGCAATTAGCACATCCTCTTTAGATGCCTGGAACTTCTCCACTCTTGCCCAGTACTTCACTATCGGCTCTGGTAAAGGGACACCCTGAACTTGACTCAAAGTGCCGCGTGTTTTCCCATCCATGTTTTTCAATTCGAACTTGACTGTAAAAAAGCATATAAGTATTTCTTTAATCAGTCACCCAAAGTACACTAGATAGTAACAGGTGTTTTTATGAAACACTTTTTTGCGCTAAGTGTCCAGTCGTTCCACCACTGCAATTAATTTGCTTTCTACTGTTTTTCTAGTTTGGCAACATCCAGAATTTATTAAAAAATATTTAGCAGTACAAAACTATATTTACTGTTATGTATTTATATATAACTATTACATTTAGTATTAACTATGTTCAAAAACGACAGAATAATAAACTATCCTGTCTTTATACTATTAATACATGCACCTAGTTGAATTGAAGTAGGATTGCTTCCAGACATGTGATAGCTGTGTTTCATCTGGTTTCATTTATGTTTATGGGTCATTGACAAACAAGGTTGTTCGGTTTAACAGATGAGAAATCGTTAATAATAATAATAATAATAATAATAATAATAATAAACTTTAAAACACATGTGTCAAGTTTGTAAAAATGTAGCTAATTTTTGTGTCCATGTTGGTTTCATACATTTTTGAAAAACTGATAGCATTTTCTGCAAAAAATAAATATATAAATAAATAAAAAGTCAAGTGGCACTATAGTTGTGTGTGTGGGAGGGTTTGGGTGGTTTGGGTGAAAATGTAAAAATGCAGAAAGTTTTTTGAGAGGGTTAGGTTTAGGGGTAGGGTTAGGGTAAGGGGAGAGACTCTATAGTTTGTACAGTATAAAAATCATTATGTCTATGGAGGGTCCTCATAAGGATCGCACCAAAATATGTGTATGTGTGTGTGTGTGTGTGTGTGTGTGTGTGTGTGCGCGCGTGTACTGTATATTATTATTTTATTTATTTTTGTCACAAATATCAAGAATTTTCCTCAGGGTTACTCCGTTTGATCAGAACAATATCTTTCATTAAAATGTCAAAATATCTGACATTTTTAAAACACTTTACACACAGTCACAAGGGTCGTCTGAGAAAGGCTACCTGCATTTTGCTTTCACCACCTGATTGTGGTGGACAAAATTTTTCAGATATTAATAATATTTTAAAACAAAATCTGCTTTCACTGCAAGATTATTCCAGACTTCTAAAGCCAATATATTTTTTTTTTCCAGGAATTTCAGCTTTTAATTCGAATTTTTTTTTTTTTTTTTTTACTGTCTCCAGATGGTTAAACCCTTTACACCACTTATACACTTTGAAAAAGTATAAAAATGACTTTAATACTGAAAATCTACAATGATGAACATATTTTCAATTTCTGAGTTTAAATTAATTGTTTTGTGTGGATTGCCTTTTTATATATATATATATATATATATATATATATATATATATATATATATATATATATATATATATATATATAATAGATCTTTCTCATTTAAAAAAAATATTTCTGATGTGGACACATACAGTAACTCTCTCCTCCATACAGTAGGTGGCGGTACTGTGTAAGACTTTGACTCACTAAACGGCTCATTGACGCTGTAGAGGGGAAAATGTGCGTTAGCGTGCGAACCCTCTAGTTAGTAAGCAAAGAGTGGAAACATGGATGATGAGGAGGTCGCGGAAAGCTGGGAAGAGGCCGCCGACAGTGGGGTAAATATGCGATAACTGAACTTTCTCCTCGCTTGCGCAAACTGTCTTCTTAGTGTAAATGGCCTCGCATGGAGCATTCGTCTGATTCATACCACTGTCCTCTTGCTAGCTCGCTAGTCACGCCTGTGACTACAGAGTTGGGGAGTAGGCCGCAGTTTAAGGGAAACTGGTCCCAAACTGGTGGCATATTTGTGTCTTAAACCGGTCCCTAAAATGGAGGCAGTTTAAATGTTGGCAGTGGGTGACGCGTCATTTAAAACAACTGGTCTTCTAACCAAAAATGAAACTAGATTGCCTGCTAACGAATGCTAGTTAGCCGGGACAACTTGTGTTGATTAAAAAGGAAGAAACCCTTTTTTTGCCACCGCACAAGAAACCAAAGATGGCTGCCCGAACTGGCTCGGACCTGTTCGGTGTCATAAAGGAAGACATATAAACTTATCTTCAGTTTTATTATGTTTTATGAATTGATTTTAACGCGGAAATTCCAGCGATTTCCTAAAGTTGGCGGAGTAGTGTGTCACCGCACCGCCGGGTAGTCCCGATCAGACAGTCAACAGGCAGTCCCAGAAGTTTTGATCTTGTCTTTGAAGTCTCTTGTAAATGTTATCTCTTACCTTTTAACTACGGACAAGGGGGTCCACGAAAACACAAATCTTTGGCAAATGTGTATAGTGATGTGTGGCTCTCCTAAGTGAAGCAGTGGCATCTGTCTGTAGAGAAATGTATGTGCAGTGGCATGATTTTGCCACTTTTATCATTAAAGGTCTGCCCTCGTCCAAATTCCAAAGTCTTTCAGATATGCCAAGCCTTCTTTTAAACCTCGAATGTAATATTGCAGTAAAATAAGCAAGTAAACCAATGGACACAATTACAGGGTTATTGTTACATACATATACAAAGTACCTTTTATCAGATGCCTGTAGTTAGACAGGGCATAAATATAATAAATTGTCTTAAATGAAATAAAGCCCCTAAATGTAATAAATCTGATCTTAAATGTAATAATGGCCTGAAATTGTTTACTACATGTAGGGCCTTTATTACATTTATTATTCCAATTATTACATTTGTGGCCTCTACAACATGTCTAGTTTCATTTTTTGCTAACTATATCTTGAGGTGCTTCATGATAACCTTACATGTGATCACAACCAGTAAAGGTTAATTGGTATGGACTAGTCATATTGTACTGGTATCTTGACTCATTTCACAAATGTTTCATTTTTGTATTAATTAGAAGCTTCTTGCTAAAAGAGAAATTGGACAAATGCACTAAGACAATTAAAAAAAAAAAAATTATAGGCATGATCACTAAAGTTTTTGAAACAGCTATATGTTCATTTCTTTTATGAGTTTTATTTTATTTATCATATCCACTGTCAGGGGCATTTAAAATAACTAGACTTGTTGTAGACTTTTGATGTCAATATTGATTTGCCAGGAGCATCTACACACCTGCCATTAGACATTGTAAACATTGCCACTATCTGTGTTTTTCCATGAGTTTCTGATTAGAAAAGCCCTCATATTGTCTACCTACTCAAGCACTACACTGTAATTCGGCCCTGCCATTAATTTAGCCACAGCGCTGAGGATGTATAAATAACTTTGTTGAAATTGAAAACTTGCTGTTGCTACAGAGGCCCCTCCTTGAAGCAGCTCTCCCTGCACTGTTTTATAAGATTGCTTAATGCAATATGTGTCTAGTAGGAGTGTAAATTTCTTTTGTGTTGGCTTTGAATGTAGGAAATGGAGAGAAGACTAGAGGAAAAGCTTCGAATCAGTCAGAAAGAGAGGTATGTCACGCCATCCGTGAGTCTTTGAGCCCACGTTTTGCTTAATGAGCCGGTTTTAACCAAATTATCTTTTTGATGCTCCATCAGATTTTCAGGTGGCAGTTCAAGCCGCTCTCCAATGAGGACAGCAATTGTAATCCAGGATGACTCCCTCCCTGCCGCACCCCCACCTCAGATTCGTATTTTGAAGCGACCCTCCAGTAATGGATCCTTGGGTTCATCTGTGACACAGTCCCGACCCTCCCCGCAAGTAAAATCCTTAGCTCAGCGAGAGGCGGAATATGCAGAAGCCAGGAAGAGAATCCTTGGCAGTGCTACTCCTGATGAAACACCCCAGGAGAGACCCAATTCAGACCGGTAAAATGCTGATACTCTTAATTAGACCGTTTTGGGACAATTTCCCTGTCAGTTTGGCATTTATGAATGGGTGCTTTAACATATTGTTTATGCTTAATCAGATCCCCACGTGGAATCAGCCATACACTTTCAGAGGAAAACAGAACAGGAAACCATGTGGTTCGACAACCAGCAGGTCCAGATGGTACACAAGGCTTTCACCAGCGCAGATAGGAATAGCAGCCTTTCCTGGGAGGAAGGGAGAGGCGATGATGGGGCTACTAGAAGATGATTGAAATTCAAATATTTTTTATCAATATATAGGATGTGGGATGTTTTTCAAATAATTATAAAACCCTCTTAAATCCAGCATGGCGTGTGCGCCAGTGTGTGGAATGTGAAAGGGGGAAAGAAACATGACACAGAAGAGCGTATGGGGAACGTTTTATTCCTCGGTTTTACACTGTGATGAGGACTTCGCTTCCGGACACTGCTCACTGTGATGTCCAGCCCCCAGCCCTCAAAATATAAAGAGAAAATAGAGAAAAACAAAGCAGAAATGCAGAACAATTTTCCCTTTCTCACTTAACTCAACTTTGGCAGCCAGCCTATCACGTCATTTAAACAAGCCGTGAAACTCCCTCTGAAAAGACATTTGAAGAAAACAACAAGTGGTGAAAAAGTATAGCTGGACATGTTATAACTAACAAGAGGATGTAATAAGGCACCAGCTTCTTTCAGCAATAATAATAATAGAAATATCACTAATTGTTCAGACCTCCCTTCCACATTGTTCCTCCCGAGCTTTTGTATAGTTTTTTTTGTTTTTGTTTTTTGTCTTTGTTTTAATTTTGGTTATTACTGGCTTGGTCCGCTAATTACCATATGTTTTTAAACAGGTAGGGAACGGTGAGTGTATTGTGGAAAGTTCTTTATTGTTTACGGTTATCGGTTTTTCCTATGTTGTTTTACTCATTGGTCTTCCTCTGACTGTCCTGATTTCTACAAAGTAAAAAGAATAAAAACAAAACCTAGTACAGAATTAAATGAGTGCAGCACATCACATTTTAAACCGTTTCTATGCCTTTATATGAGTTGAGAAGATAGTCGTTCTTTTAATTAAAATACAATGAAATTTATTTCTGTAAATATTTGTTGTGCTGGGAAGAACCAAAGGAATTGATGCAAGGGGAATAAAGACTGGTTCCCCTCGCCTCACTTCCTCAACAAATCTGTAGTCAGCCATTTTTTTTTTCTTTTCTATTCTTTTGTTTTTACTTACAGTTGAAGTCAAGTTTACATACACTTAGGCAGGTCATTAAAACTCATTTTTTAACACTCCACAGATTTAATATTAGCAAACTATATTTTTGGAAAGTCATTTAGGACATCTACTTTGTGCATGACACAAGTAATTTTTTTCAACAATTGTTTACAGACAGATTGTTTCACTTTTAATGGACTATATCACAATTCTAGTGGGTCAGAACTTTACATTCACTAAGTTAACTGTGCCTTTAAGTAGCTTGGAAAATTCCAGAAAGTGATGTCATGCCTTTATACAATTAGCTTCTGATAGTAGGTGTACTGAATTGGAGGTTTACCTGTGGATGTATTTTAAGGCCTACCTTCAAACTCAGTGCCTCTTTGCTTGACATCATGGGAAAATCAATAGAAATCAGCCAAGACCTCAGAAAAAAATTGTGGCCCTCCAGAAGTCTGGTTCATCCTTGGGAGAAATTACCAAATGCCTGAAGGTACCACGTTCATCTGTACAAACAATAGTACACAAATATAAACACCATGGGACCACGCAGCCATCATACCGCTCAGGAAGGAGATGCATTCAGTCTCTTAGAGATAATGTAGTTTGGTGCAAAAAAGTGCAAATCAATCCAAGAACAACAGCAAAGGACCTTGTGAAGATGCTGGAGGAAACAGGTAGACAAGTATCTATATCCACAGTAAAACGAGTCCTATATCAACATAACCTGAAAGGCTGCTCAGCAAGGAAGCAGTCACTGCACCAAAACAGCCATAAAAAAGTCAGACTACAGTTTGCAAATGCACAAGGGGACAAAGATCTTACTTTTTGGAGAAATGTCCTCTGGTCTAAAGAAGCAAAAATTTAACTGTTTGGCCATTAATGACCATTGTTATGTTTGGAGGAAAAAGGGTAAGGCTTGCAAGCCGAAGACTACCATCTGTGAAGCATAGGGGTGGTAGCATTATGTTGTGGGGTGCTTTGCTGCAGGAGGGACTGGTGCACTTCACAAAACAGATGGAATCACGAGGAAGGAATATTATGTGGATATATTGAAGCAACGTCTCAAGACATCAGCCAGAAAGTTAAAAGTTCGGTCGCAAATGGGTCTTCCAAATGGACACTGACCCCAAGATACCACCAAAGTTGTGGCAAAATGGCTTAAGGACAACAAAGTCAAAGTATTGGAGTGGCCATCACAAAGCCCTGGCCTCAATCTGATAGAAAACTTGTGGGCAGAACTGGAAAAGCGTATGCGAGCAAGGAGGCCTACAAACCTGACTCAGTTACACCAGTTCTGTCTGGAGGAATGGGTCAAAATTCCAGCAACTTATTGCGAGAAGCTTTTGGAAGGCTTCCCAAAATCTTTGACCCAAGTTAAACAATTTAAAGCAATGCTACCAAATACTAACAAAGTGTATGTAAATTTCTGACCCACTGGGAATGTGATGAAAGAAATAAAATCTGAAATAAATCATTCTACTATTATTCTGATATTTCACATTTTTTAAATAATGTAGTGATCCTAACTGACCTAAGACGGAATATTTTATATGATTAAATGTCAGGAATTGTGAAAAACTGAGTTTAAATGTATTTAGCTAAGGTGCATGTAAACTTCTGACTTCAACTGTATGTAGGAACTCAGGTTGTTTTGAGCAATTATGAGAGAATGAACGAAGTTGTGGATTGGTTTTTAACTGAATGATGGTGCAATGTAAAGCTTCCATGAAGTATGGCTTCCAGTTCATTTGGAAACACCTCTAAAACTGGATTAAGGAATATCCTATAAGAGATTATTTAATGTTTATTGAAACGTAAGAAAAGTGTGCATAGCACCAGTAGCTTACACAAGACAACTTTATTTGGAGTGTTGAGTCAGTTGACCTAGTTGCTCTGGCTCTTGCAATACAATGTCTATATATGAAGAGCCATGCTACCTTTCTTGACTGTAACTCCATGCATTTCTTTTTTTTTCTTCTTTTTTTTTAAACCCTTCTTTAAACCTTCATTTCCTGTACTGTCCAAGAAACAGGTCCTGCAGTTTATGGAAATGCCCTTTAATCTTGAATCAAATACTTGTCATTGTTCACCCATTGTGCTGTATCAAATCAGACCAGACGGGTCTGTCATGCCCTGCTTGTGAACACGGAAATCTGCCTGTAAATACTTTTAAAAATGGCCATTTAATAAAGACTTTTTAAATAATGTCTGAATACTAATTTTCACATTTAGGGTTTTGATTTAATACAAATTTGGCTATTTTGTAATCAAGGATTTTCCATGGGGAATTTTATTCACAGTATAATACAAGTCTTTAAGTGATTGGGGCAACTAGCTTAGTGTTAACAGCAGTGGTCAATGCTGGAAGCTACGCATATTAAAAGAGCTCAGTTTCTATCAATATTGGAATATATTGTATGTTCATGTTGAACTCAGGGTCTTAGATCTATTCTTTTAACCACATATATATAAATATCAGTCACACCTCAACTGGTATGAACTAGTAACTTTCCAAACACAATGCAGACTAGTCATCTTTCAGCATCCAGAATGTGTGACAATAAGTTGATGAAGATCTGAAACGTGTTTTTTCAGGATTTACATTCAGTAAGTGAATTGAGGGTCATATATACATCACAGATCCCCAATATTCACTCGCAGATATGATGAAATAAAATTTTATGGAAATTTCGCCTTTTTGGAACTTAACTTTCACTGGTCATTACGTTTGATGTATGGAAAAGAACAGCTTGCATTTTTCTGAACTGAAAGAAATTATACAGGTTTCATATAACATGAGGAGTCAATGACAGTTTTCATTTTTGGATGAACTCTTCTTCCAGCTATAAGTTGAAAGCAAACAAAATACAACTGGAAAACTTGTAATGTTCTGGTTTTTCAGATTTACATGGATAAAAAAAAAAAAAAAGTGATATTTTGGATCCTGACCTAAATGTTTCTTGGATCTACTTCTGCTCCGCTTGTTATGTAAAAAAAACAAAAACAAAGCAAGTGCATCATGGATATATGCCCTTTATTTAGTATAACATTTAGTAATTTTCATGTATATATTTTATATTGGTTAAAAAAATAATGTGCAAAAATCCTAGGAAAAATGCTCCAGATCACTCGTGACCATCTCAGGTTTTACCCCAAATCAGTTTGGCCCCTGAATTTAAATCTTTCAAAACATTTAAAAAAGTTGTTATGCTTTATTTATATTTTGTATCAAAAACATCATCATTAACAGTGATTTTTAGTTTACTCCTGTTGCTGCATGATAAGAAGTCCTGTGCCATATATAATAGGCAGAAAAAGATAGCGTCTGGTATGCATACCTCACTAGTGCATTGAGAGGTGGTAACAGATCTTTGACAACCTTTGATATGTGTAGAGAAGGAAATCTGAGATGCTAAAGGGGGAGGCAGGTGTTAGCTAACACCAATTGAGGAGCACTGTGGTGAGAACAAGGGCTGGTTCAGGGGTGGCCATGAGGGGGTTTCTGCTAAGAGGGTTTCCAGACGTTTGTACTGCTTCTTGGACTCATGTTTTCCTTGAAAATTGCGAAGGCAGTTTAGGGCACCTCGGTCAATAAGAATCTATAAAAAGAATGGGACGGAATTCTGAATGAGTATTTAACTGCAATTCCTGATATTGATTGCATGTTTCAAATGCCATTTACATGTACATGTACTTCTCTTTACCTCGAGCAAGTAACATATGAAGAAGTTAAGTGCAGCTACAGCCACCAGTAGAAGTTTGTAGCTCATATCGGGAATGTCATAGAGCTCCAGCAGTCTATGGATGATGGTATGCGGAAAAAGCACTAGCCATATCATAATTCCAAAGAAGACCAACAGAGTGACTAGGAACAAAACTAAAAAGAAGAAAAAATATTTAGAGAACACTGTCAGTAGCTTATCAAAGCTAAAGAAATATAAGGCCTCTATCACACCACACATATACTGCATAAGCAGTGCTCAGGTGTATCTGCAATAGCAGGCTTGCACAACATTGTTTCTGCTGTGTAACCAAACTGACTCTATACAGAAAATACAGTGATTTCTGGATCACCAAATCGAGTATTTCCCTAATAGTGGCTATAAATTATAAAATGGTTATGGACCTTTTTCACAGTAACGCCACCTGTCATTTTTGACGGGAATGACAACAACACTGTGAGGGATATACCAAAGATCTCTTCAATGGGTTGAACAGTTGTTTTAAGTGATTTGGATCGTTCTGCTGACCAAACTTAGCAAAAAAAAAAAAAAAAAAAACTCCATAAATATGAGTCGTGGAAAATTAGATGTGATCTAGGAGCTTTATACAGCTTTTTACAGTGAATACCATTGAAGAGACTGTAAGTCTATCCCTTTTGACAATCTTGTTTTCATTCACATAAAAAAATCAAACATGGCGCTACTGTGAATAACTTCTATTGGAAGTAGGCCCTTGAGAACTGTTATGAAATCTATTTACATGATGAGGGTGATAACATCCTAAAACTAAGGGTGCACCGATCGATCGGCCACCGCTAAGTCTGTGATCGGCCGATCGTGCCTAAAATCAGGGCCCATCTTTTTTGCAGCACACACGGAATCACACACACACACACACACACACACACACTGGTACTCTAATGAATGAGCACTTTCTCAGCTCTTGATGCATGATAGTGTGGCCTCTGGAGGGTAAATTGTTGGCAATTCTAAGTATTCACGAATTTAAACTTTCAGACATGCTGTTATTCAGATGAATCTGCAGGTTTGTTTTTAAAAATGTGTAAGAATTACACGTGTATGAATATTAAGTTGTCCATTTTCTAGAGTCATTATGGTAGTAATTCTGAATCACTGCACTGTGAGCATAGAGAGGATAAAGAGACTGAAAACGGGTATAAAAACGAATTAAACAACAAATAAACATGTGTATACAAATCTGAATATAAGTGATGTAACGTGAGAATTGAGCGACAGAGACTGTTTGAACTTTCAGCTTCACTCCCTTCAGTATGCTCACTCGCCATATCAATCAAACATGCACAATCTCCAGGTGCTCTCAATATCTCATCAGTCACTCATCTCAGCGCTATTCTGTAAGGATCCCAATTTAAATCAGATTAATGTTGGTCATATTACCACTAATCACAGCAATTACATTTTAACCATAACGGCACCGCATCTTCACGCATTTGCTTAATAATTAGCAAAATGCCAAAGACAGTAAACAAATAAAAGATATGAATGATTTCTCACTAGAGCAGTTTTAGAGCTTGTAATGGATATATTTTTCTTATTTTTGAATGTATCTCTGCTGTGTGTGATGCTCTCATGGGTCTTACTGTTTACCAGTATGTCACAATGACCTTTTAATATTGACAACAGAACTATTAATAACAGTTTCAAAACAAATAAATGTTAGCAATTCACAATTAATGTAATTTTGGTAATTTTATTAAAAGGTTCCATTCGATAACATTAATGCATTAGGTATCATGAACAAACAATGAACAATATATTTTTACAGCCTTTATTAATTATAATGTTAGTTAATAAAATTACAATTGTTCATTGTTAGTTCATAGTGCATTAGCTAACGTTAACTAATACAACTTTTGATTTTAAAAATTTAATAGTATATGTTGTAACAAACATTAAGTTAATTAGTTCATGTTAACTACAGTAATGTTGTCAAATAATGTTAACAAATGGAAACTTTTTGTAAAGTGTTATTGTAATTTTACTGTGTGGGGCATAAACATAACTGCAGCATATAACTTGCAAAAGTGTGGCAAAGGGCACTTTAAAAAAAAATCAGTATCGGTATCGGATGATATTAGTGTTAAAAATTTGGAGATTGGTATCGGCCTCAAATTTCCTGATCGGTGCACCACTACTTAAAACTGAAATTAATCTACATGGAATGGAACCCACACCCCAAAGTCTAGCTATAAACTACTTAAATCACCTGAATTCAGTCATTTATGCTGAATAGAAAGTGCCGTTTATGTGCCCGTTACTGCGTGTAACTTGCATTAAGCCCGACAGGCATCTTTTTTTTTTTTTTTTTTTAAATAGGCGAGTAGACATTATTTTAAGTTGCTTCACAAAAGTCACAAAATATTGCCAAAGATTGTGTTGATAAATAGATTTACAGTGCATTTTCAGCGTGTTTTCTGCTGTACACTGCACTACTTGCAGTTAAAATAGGCTTAATGCTGAAACTTTACTTGCACCACATTGCTTATATGCACAGTGTGAATGCCTGTTAATATTGGCAGCGAAATAAATATGTGCCACCTATGTGTGCAGTGTGACACAGGCCTAAGAATGAGAGGGTAGAATCAAACAAGATAGAGCCAATGTTTAGAATCTCACCATTGTAATATAGTGGTTTTTTGTAAGGATATCCTTTAGTTATCACAACAGACATGATGATATACTGGAACCCTGATAAGACAAACACGCTTGTGTCCTCCATGTTGGGGAGGTTTGCAGCTCCTGTGTTAGTGGAGTTTAGGGGCACATACCTAAAAATAAATAAATAAATAAATAAAATAATAGGCTAAAAATATTTTTCCTGTTACTTGAAAATGAGGTCTTAGTCAGTTATGAAACCTACCAGTCTTGTGACACTGTGATAAGCAGGACAGACACCTGAGCTAGGATGAGCAGTACAGTGTGCACCAGTAAACTAGCAAGCACTGGCAGAGACAGAAGGCTGGCAGATGGTCTCTGTGGATGGAGCCCATCGCTGGGGCCTCCTTTTCCCATCACTATAGCCAAAACCGTCACCAAGACCAAGTCAAAGAAGAGGAATTGCAAGTCACCCAAGTTTGTTTTCTCCTACAAAAAAACAAAAACAAAATCACAAACTTGCTTTTTCATTGCTCAATTCACATTATTGTACCTGGGATATTGATTTAGCTGATGAATAAAATGTATTGCAATAAAATTTGGATAGGCAAACACTCACAGTGTAGAGAATAAGTACAGAGGCAAACTGGATTAAACTGTACAAGGCCATGTACTTGAAAAGACTGAATGATGTCACCAGTGAGCACCTGCCTTCCCTGTTTTAAAACAAATTTCAAACAAATCAGGCATTTGACTCGTTCCATTACAAAGAATACAATGCATTTTATTTCCTACAGATAAATACATATTAAAACAGTTTAATAAGTATGTTGTGACTTATTATTACAAAAGTATGGCTCCAACATAATATAATATAATATACTACAACAGTATTATATAGAATGCTGAGTGAACTAAACGACCCATGCATAAGAATCTGAAAAGTGTGTTATTTACTTTATAAGTAAAGGCACGCAGCTAATGTTGTCAGACTTGGATGTGAAAGGAGAAGCCACGGAGGCCTCCGCCTCAGATAATGACACACCAACATCTGCAGCCCTCAAGGCACCACAATCATTGGCTCCATCCCCACACATGCCCACTCTGTAACTGCACAGGACACAGGAGAAATGGAATTTATATTCAGTGTTAAAGGCCATTTTACAAACCTATGATAAACTACTGCTCTCTGCCACTGAACCTGTACTCACTTCAGTTTCTGCAGAGCTTTTACCAGCTGGGTCTTCTGGTCTGGAGTCATGCGGGCATATACTGTACCTCTCATGAGAATCTGTGACACATGGGAACAATGCATACTGTTGGAGTTGGACAAATGATTTTGAAAACCAGTCAAAAACTGTAATGGTATATAATAACAATCAATACTTGGAGAACTTAATCTAGTAAATCACCTCTGGAAGATATTCAGGGAAATGATCACAAAGTGCTGCAAAGGACACCCCATTTATAGCCAAATGATAGCCAGCACCACTCTGATAGAGGCCCTTCGGGAACAAGAAGAGGAAATCATGATCTCTTTGTTGCTGTTCTGAATTAAAGGAATAGTTCATCCAAAAATGAAAATTGCCTAATGTTGTTGGTGAATTTTTAAGAATATCCTAAGCACACTTTTCCATGTATTGAAAATGAAAAAAAAAGGCAACACAAAACTGAATAACGACTTAAATTTTGGTCTGTTCCTCACACAAAGCCATTGTATGACTTCATAAAAATTTGAATATATCGTACAAGTCGTAAAGACTACTTTTATTATGATTTGCATTCTTTTTTTTTAAGCTTGTAAGCTTCAATAACCATTTATTGAAATTGTACAAAAAACCGACCAGTACAATTCTACAACATATCTCCTTTTGTTTCCCACAGAAGAAAGGCACATGGATTTGGAAAAACATGAGGGTAAGTAAATGATGAGAGAATTTTCATTTTGGATTAACTTTTTGGATGAACTTTAATGAAAAATACAAGACATTACTGTGCAATTTGTCAATGGTAACTTTATAGCAATAAATTGGGTCAACTTAGCAAACCTGTGCCTGAACATCCATAGCTTCCTGAGTATTAATGGTGACTATTACACCGTCTCCTTGATGAAACTGTAGTGAGGCCATTGAACAGGCAGTAGGGGGCGATGCATGAACAAAAATAACCCGCTCATGTGACAAAACCATTCCACATGCACGTGCTACATTCACAGCTGTGAGGATGTTGTCACCTGACAGAGCATTAAAAAACATGCTGAATCAATTTCACTTAAACACTTGATTGTATCTCATTAAGCTACAACAGAGAGTGCCAACAAAATGATTTAGTAAGGATTCAACAAGGCTGCACAATAAAAAAGCAAATCATGGTTATAAACATACAGCATAAAAGTATCGTTATTGTTGGCACAATTCTATGATATAGCAGTATTGTTACTGTTGGCACAATTAAAGAGTGTTTATATAAGGTTTATTCTTTTTAAACATACCTGTAACCATGACAGGCCGAAGGTGTGCCATTTTAAGGGTATGAATTACTCCTGCACTCTCTGGCTTCACTTGATTCTTCATGACTAACAAACCCAGGAAGTTCATGTCCTTCTCCACCTCCACCCTACAAGCAAACATCAAGATATCATTGTGAAAGATACCTTTCTCTTTTATGATGGAGGAAGCAGGGGCCAGGTGAACAGTCCACGTAATTCTTTATTTTGCACACATTTCAGTCTACACAAAAAACAATGCTTTTCAGCAATATACTGCATACGTGCACACACACACAGCTCCGGGCGTCTCTCTCTCTCCAGCTCTCACTGCAACACAGAACAGCTGTTACAGATAATTTCCCACAGGTGACAATCCTTACCGCTCTTCCTCTCCTGGCCTCACTCTCCATCCATCCAGTCTGTCACTTACATCCCCCCCCCCACCCCCCCCAATGGGTGACCTGCGCGTTCTATATCTACGGATATAGAATTTGTAAATTTGGATTTGGTTTGGATATGTGTTACCAGGATGGTGTGCCCATTAAAACACAATAAATCCAGCTCTTAATTCCATGATCATTTATTTTCTTGTCAGCAGCATTGGAATCAAGCCATAGAGTTGTATGTTATAAAGTCAAGCACGCAACAACTCTACAGGAAATCTCTCACGAAGGAAGGGATGAGAGGAGCATCTCCTTCAGTGAACATGCTGCTCACATGCATACACCAAACGTGGAGTTAATTAATTATTTGCTATTTGCTGGTAGGACCCGTTTCCTTACAAGACACATTACGTCATCTCATCAGGTGAGAATTCTCAACAGCTGCCCCATATTTGCCCCATAGAATTCTAAACAATTATTTGTTTGAGTCATCTGAATACTTAGACAGGACTACAAGACAGCTAACCAGACGGATATAATGTTTTCTACCAATAAGAACTTCAGCAACCCTTATCCTGCCATCAGAAATTGGTAAGATCTTTGTAACAGTCCCAGTAGGCCAAAATCAATGAGGGAGTTGGGGATCAACAACCATAACTACAGCAGCACATGAAATTGGATTCTCATCATGTCTCCGCTTTTGACGGCTTTGAAGACAAGGAAGATAATCCTTGATGAAACTTGACAAAAATCTGTCAGCAAGAACCTGGCTGTGCCTCCACTTTCTGCATGTAAGAAGTTCAGAATCTGCATACATCACTTGGGGAAGCATCTCGCTACCCCATCAAAAGTATATTTGGAGTGATTGGATCAGTGTCAGAAATGTTGGATATCTGAGAGTTTTCGAGTTTAGCATCTCCTCCACTTCAACAAGCACGATATGTAGGACTTCCTCTGTAAGTACTTGTGTACCCAATGTCACCTGCAAGGCAGCTTTAATAGATCTTACTTCTCTCTCCCAGCAACCTCCAAAATGTGGGGAATGTGGAGGATTAAAGGTGAATTTAATCTGCTGTTGGACAAGCATTTCCTGAAGGGTAGGACTAAGTTGACTGAAGGCCTCTCTGAGCTCTCTTTTTCCTCCACGAAAATTATTCCCCTGATTAGATATAAGTTCATAAGGATGACCTCTATGAGCTATAAACTGCTGGAGGGCCAGTAAGAAACTATCTGTATCCAGACCGGATAGAAGCTCTAGGTGAACACATTGTGTTGTCTGGCATTTAAAAAGAAGGCCCCACCTCTTCTCATGCCTACGGCCTGCACTGATGCTGAAAGGGCCAAAGCAATCCATTCCTGTTGACCAGAAGGGGGGCTTATAAAGGCAACTGAGGGAGAACCTTTCCACCTACGGCACTCTCGGCATGATCATTGGATTGTCTTCATTGCCTGCCATCCACGCAAAACCCAGTACTTCCTTCGGAGTTGGAAAAAAATCTTTGCGGTCCTGGGTGACATAAGGTTGAATCCAAATCTGCAATCAGAAGCTTTGTAATTGGGTTCTTAGGGTCCAAAACAATTGGGTAGATAGTTTCTGGCTCCAGATCTTCACTGTAACGGAGGCGACCCCCCACTTTAATAAGACATGTAACAGTGTTATACTCAGGTGCCAATTCAGCCACACAACATCCTGACCAACATTGAGTAGCTTGTACTCCTCAGGAAAATCTTCTTCCTGTGCTTGACGAAGAAGAAATAGCTTCGCTTGATTTTTACTGAGCTTATTTTCTAATACTGAATCTGATAAAAAGTTCTCAATGGTGTATGCAACTAGTTCTGACCAGGTGCTGAATTGAGAATAATCAATTTTAGAAGGGCTCACTGAACTTGTGCCGGACCACAAAAAAGGGGTTTTCTCAATTCCACTGTCACATCATCAGAAAATAAACTTGGATATTTTGGCCAATGGTGAGGAGGTGAGGAAAGGAAAGGGGGTCCTTGAAACCAACGACTATTGGGAGATAACTCTTCCAGATTTTTCCCCTGGTAATGTCATCTGTCTGATTATTTCCAGTGTCCACATATCTCCAGTTCTGGACTAGTATAATCCAAGATCTCTGTGATGCGATTAGCCACGAACACCTTATACCGGCAAGAATCAGAGGTCAGTACTATAGTCGAATCGGACCAGAGTGTAACACTATGAATGGGCACAGAAAGTTCCTTTTGTAGAAGAATCGCTAACTGAGATCCAGACAAGCCAGCACACAATTCTAAGAGTGGAACAGAGATGGTCTCCTTTGGTGCTACTCTAGATCGAGCCATAGCAAAGGAGATGAGAACTTCATGGCCATCTGAAAGATGAACATAGGCAACTGATCCATAGGCCTGTTCAGATGCATCACAGAATATGTGAAGCTCTCTTGTGACTGCCTCCTCACTTGATCCCACTGAACCATACCACCGAGGAACTTGGATTTTGTATAGGTCTGGTAGCTCTTTTTCCCCATGCCTGCCAGGTCGCCCTAATGCCTTCAGAAATGTCTGGATCATCCCATCCATGAGCAGGTTTTATCCACAACTGCTGGAGCAGAATCTTGTCACATGTAGTAAATGGAATGATAAAACCCAAAGGATCATATTGACGAGTGAAGTTGCGATATACAATTTGCATGGTAAGACCTTATATTCCATTGGACGATGTTTATATCCCAAGGTATCCTGCACACTATGCCAACTCAGCCCAAGAGTGCCCTCACATGGGTCTTGCAATCATGACTCAACCACAAGTCTGTATGAGGTCAGCGTGCTTCTACAGGCAAGTGCTCAACCACCAGGCATTATTACTGGCCCATTGTCGAATCTTGAAACCTCCTTCACTCAGAGTGGAAAGCAATTTTGTGATCATTTCCTTAGCCTCACAAACAGTAGGTAAGCTCTGCAAACAATTGTCCACAAAAAAGGACTTAAGGACTGCAGCTTGAACTTCAGGATTTTCAGCCAATAGTCTCTGGAATGCATAGATAGCGCAACAAGGACTAGATGTTGTGCCAAATGGTAAAACCTGCCATTCATAAAGCTCTGGTGGGGCATTTCTAGTCATATTCCACCACAAAAAGCATAACAAAGGCCTATCAGAGGGCAACAAGCGAACTTGATGGAACATGGCTCGAATATACCCACTGATTTCAATTTGGTGCTCTCTGAAATGGAGAAGAACTCCTAGAAAGGAAGGACCTAAGGCAGGGCCAGGTAACAGATAAGAATTCAGGCTTTCCCTCTGGTATTGGTAGGAGCAGTCAAATATTAAACGATGCTTACCATTATGTTCCACTAGGTGGTGCGGAATATACCAAGATTCATCAGTGAGAGCAATTTCTCTTGGAGTCAACTTCTTTACGTATCCAGCTCCCACAAGCTTTTGAATTTCTTGATCATATATTGCTGCACGTGCTGGATTTTTTGCAAGCTGGCGCTCTGTATGGCGCAATGCTGGCATTACTGCTTGCTGGGGAGCATTCAGTCTAGGTGCGTGTTTGGCTCGAAGTAGAGGAGAAGCATATCTTTCAACACCATTGATCTCTTGGCGTTCTGTTTTCTGCTCCAGGCACTCAAAAGCCTCTTGGTCTTGCCTTGACCGTAAAGCAGCTCTTGAAGTCTGGGAATATGGGAAGACATCGATTTGCCACAACCTTTCTACATCCTTCTGCAACTGGTCTTTGGTAGAAGAGGCTAAGAAGTGACACTGGGAAGTAGATCTGATCTCTTTCATCAAAGAAGTGGGTCCCTGCAGTGCCCATCCTAGATGAGTATTCAGTGCAGCTGGGCTTCTGGGAGGACCAAATATTAGTTGTTCAGTAGAACATAGAAGGTGAGGGTGATCTGCTCCCACTAATAACATGGGCTTAACCCTGTGGAAATCTTCAAGAGGAATACCTCTGTGATGCTGGTAACATCTTTGGAGAGTAAGCACAGGATAAGTCTGTTCAGGTAAATCCAACAACTTGGCAGTGAATGCAGCCCTAATATGATATTTCCTCTGCTTAACGGACACTGGAGAGATTGAAAATGTGATGTTAGCACCCTCAATTTATTCGGAACCCTGACGAATTGTCCGCAGTATCAGGACTCGGCTGCCCCATTCAGGCCCAACATCTCTGCAGCAGAGGAGAGGAGCATGGTTCTTTCTGAACTATCATCGAGGATGGCTTAAGTCTCCAAAGCCTTTCCCTGGTGACTCAGAATAACTTTCACCACCTTTAAGAGCACAGAATTAAGGCCACTTGGTCTACTCGGATAGAAAAACCCAGAGTCAGGTTTACGAAAATGTACCTCATGCAAGATTCCTAAATGACAGTCTTTGCAAAATGGGCAGCTTTTCTTTAAATCACACTTGGATAAGCGATGCGTTCGACCACATCTCCAACAACGACCATTATTCAGGATCCATTTTCTCTTAGCTTCTGCATCAAACTACTGGAATTCAGGACACTGACTGAGGTAATGAGCTTGATTACTACAGAAAGCACAAAATGGTCCAAGCTCTACTAGTTGTTTACCATGTGAGCTGACAGGCTGAATCTTTCTTTCCTGAGACTTGCGATTCTCCTCTTGAGTTACACCATGAAGAAAGGTAGCAGTAGAAAATAGAGACTTTGTAGACCTCCCTTCTCTGAATTGGGACTTTGTTGCACCCTTTTAGTCACATACTTGGACTCCTAAGCTTTGCCATTCTGCTTCCTCCTCCAGCCATCTTGCAAAGTCCACCAAATTGTAGGAAACATCTGGTTGAATAGTTTGGGCATGTCTAGTGAAACTAGAAACGTGATGGGCTGGAAGTTTACCTAAAAGCCGATGAACACGAGAGGCACATGCCAGTTCCTTTGCCCCATCATCATGACCCCAGGAATGAAACATGCCTGGAGCCTGGACTCATAACGCAAACTGACTGAATCCAATGGAATCCCCAGAACGGATAGCTGGAAGGCTCTGAATTGAAGAGATCTCCCGCAACACTAAGTGATGAGGCTGACCATATTTTTTCTGAAGGGCTTTTAAAGCAGTAGTATAAGGCTGAGGATGATGAGCATATGCCTGGGCTAGATGCCGAGCTGTATCCAGCTTTAAGTGGTCTAGGAGTATGTGATATTTATATTGTTCTGTTTCCTCAGAATACAACAGATTTCTCAATGCCATATTCAACACTGCAAATTCTTGAGGATCGTCTCTCTTGAAATATGGAAATAAAGGTCTCTCAATCACTACTAATATTGAAGGCCAACTGATTAGGGGGGCTGAACATGGGCTGTCAGTTGACTAGCAGATAACTCCTCAGCCGAGATCACGGATTGGTGGCCTGACGGTGTTTGAGGTAAAGGAATCGGAAGATTTCTAAGAGCGGATACACCAGAAGGCCCATTAGGAGGTCCTGATGCTCTAACCTGAACTGGTGGTACCAAAGGAACTTGGCTAATCGATGGAGGTACTGCCAGTGGAAGAACATAGCTTGGATGGGCATATTCACCATAAGGTGGATATAATGCAGGAGTAGGGAAAGGGACTGGGTAACTTGGAAGCATCCATGGAAAAAATGCATTTCCCTGCATTTGACTGGGATATAAGAGCCCATAACTTCGCATTGATAGCTGATCATTAGAATGAAAGACTGGATTTAACAGATGTTGATTTAGAGAAGATGACCAAGAGGGACCATTGCCAAACTGAGTTTGAGCCACACTTATTGCAGGAGGGTTCACTAAAGACTGTGTCCTGAAGTTAGGCGACAGGCTCATTTAATAATCGTGAATCAGGAAGCTGTATGGAACATGTCTACAATGATGATCTCCCAGCTTGTGTCAAGGGTGTGGGCAACATAGACTGTGTTGAAGGAGGGAGGTTACTTTGTCTACTGATTTTGGGAGATGAAGTCGATGGAGGAATATTATCTCACTTTGCCTCATGTTTTCTTAGGCATTCACCCAATTCAAGAACGAGAGAAGCTCTATTACTTTAATAATCCTGATTATGTCTGAGAACAGGGGATGCTTTATTGGAACTATGTTCAGAGCTTGAAGAGAAAGAAGAACTTCTTCTCATCTGCATGGCTCTCATTGTTTGGCCCAAATCTGACAACATTCCTTTTATTTGCTGTATATCTTCAGCAAGAACTCTCACCTCGGCTTGAGTCTCAGATATAGCAGTTCCCTGGGATATCTCCAAATGAACAGGATCAGGGGGGAATTGTCCTTGTGTGTGAGTGGATATGTTTGCTGGGTCATTAAATAATCTTGGTGCCATCTAGGGGGTCTCGACGTCTGTTTAGGTCTCACAGATTCATCAACTTTATCCATCCTAGCAGCTTTTCCGGCTCGAAGAACCAATATAGAATTTGGATTTGGTTTGGATATGTGTTACCAGGATGGTGTGCCCATTAAAACACAATAAATCCAGCTCTTAATTGCATGATCATTTATTTTCTTGTCAGCAGCATTGGAATCAAGCCATAGAGTTGTGTGTTATAAAGTCAAGCACGCAACTCTATAGGAAACCTCTCATGAAGGAAGGGATGAGAGGAGCATCTCCTTCAGCAAACATGCTGCTCACATGCATACACCAAACATGGAGTTAATTAATTATTTCCTACAGCTAGTAGGATCCGGTTCCTCACAAGACACATTACGTCATCTCATCAGCTGAGAATCCTCAACACGGATATGCAAGTGCAATATCTGGCTAGAGGCATTGACCATCAATCACTCTCACTTGGTTGAAAGCGTGCCTAAGGGTCTAGTCTTGCATCTGCTCCAGAGGGAGATACCCTGCAGGGAATCCTCTAAGAGCAGGGGAACCCAAGGCTTCCCCCTCCCTTACATCCTCCTGACGTGGAGCTGACGTAGATGGCCCCGGCACTGCCTCCCCAGCTAGCGAATCACACACCACACACCGATACACTTTGTTGCAGGACCCATCCACACATATTCCCCTTAATAAAGTTGTAAATGCCAGCCAATTCGTACCCAAGATTAGTGGATGTGTGTAATAGAAATGTTAATACTATATATTAAGTAATGTGTAATCACAATCATTCATTAAGTCTTGAGTGAATATACTGTGTGTTTTTCTGTGTTTCTCTCTGGGTGCAAGACTAAAACTCACACTCTCTGCACCTGTAGAGACAGAGTGGTCTTGTACCACTTTTATCTAACAAATGGCTGGGGCAGGTTGGGGAGGTTGGAGCTGGGGGCGGCTGGCCCCAGAGAGAAACCAATTATTAGTTGAGAGTGAGTCTGTTATCAGGAATGCTGAATGATGAAATCCAGCTGCCTCCTAGGGCCCATATAAGCTAGAGAATTTGGAGGCTCATTGCTCACCACCAGTTGGAGTTAGAGTCTCCGTATGGTTTTGGTTCCACTTTGCAAGTGTGTTCATTAAATACTTATTAGAAAGGCACCTCAGTCTTTAAATTTTTATTACAGAATTTCCACCACAATGGGAAAGGCGGGGACTACCTGCAGCCTCAACACTATGCTTTTGTCCCCAAAATTTAATAATGACCATCACTAAAGGGTAATTTTGAATATCCCCGTGCACACACCATACCTTCACCCACCGGCCTGTATCCAAAGCCTTGGACTGAACCAAGCTGCGGTGAGAGAGAGAGAGAGAAGAAGAGGGCTTACCGAATACGCTGCCAAATGGTCCTCAGCCGGCTGGACTGCCTCCGTTAGCAATGCTGTGCGGTGGCACTGGACCCACTCGGCCGTTCCTTTCGGTAAGCGGCAGATGAAATCCTCCAGTACCATGAGGTCGATGACAGCTTCGGCGTTGCGATCCTCTGCCAGCAGCCACCTCCGACAGGCATCGCAGACCTGTTGGGCAAAGGCAAACGGGCGACCGTATTCACTGTATGGCAGCGTACATAAGCACTGCCGGTGTTGTTCAGGGGTATGGCCAATCCGTTGCAAGATGGCCCGCTTTAGGTCCGCATACTCCAGGACGTTGGCGACCGGAAGTGGGATGCGAGCTGTTCTTCCCCGGACAGCAAGGGCAGCAATCGGCTGTCCACTGGGTGTTAGGCCAGCCCAATGCTTCAGCCGCCTGCTCGAAGAGCTCGATGAAGGCCTCTGGATCGTCTTGTGGCTCCATCTTCGCAAGCGTGATGTGGGAAGGGGACATGGCTGCGGCCGGGGTCGTGGCTGGAGTACTCCCCTGAGCCATCAAGCTCCACAATACCTGTCCGTCCTCTGCCTGGGCTTGGAGTAGGACCTGGAAATGCTGCTCCTGCTCCGCACATAAGTCCAGGAGGGCTTGATGTTGGGTCTGGTGGATGCCAGCATGAGTCTTGAGGACTTCGGCTTAGGGCGAGGACTCCATGCAGCGTTTTCTTCCTCCTAGTTCCCGGGTTTTCGGCACCACTGTGAAAGATCACATTTTCTTTTATGAAGGAGGAAGCGGGGGCCAGTTGAACAGTCCACGTAATTCTTTATTTTGCACACATTTCAGTCTATACACAAAACAATGCTTTTCAGCAATATACTGCACACACACACACAGCTCCGTGCATCTCTCTCTCCAGCTCTCATTGCAACACAGAACAGCTGTTAGAGATAATTTCCCACAGGTGTCAATCCTTACCGCTCTTCCTCTCCCAGCCTTGGTCTCTACAGATGTTGTTCGACCACGCCCCATCATCACAATCATGCATATGCTGCTATATTATAGTTACCATGAGTTAAAGTCCATGTGAAAAGGCATTTAAAACCAATTTTACATCCGTAATTTGATGTATTTCCAAGTAAAATAGGATATTTAAATAAATAAAATAAAAATGTAGGATGGGACTTCCATGACATGAAATGACTGTTTTTATCCATCAGGAATTGATTGGATCATGAGAAGTGGGCATTACACAGTAGAATGTAGACGGTTGTAGGTGAGGAATTGAAAATAAGAGGGTTTTGTGACTTCATTTGAAAAGGAAAGGTGTTTTAGTGGCAGAAGACAAAAACAAGCACATTTTTCTTTGGAATAACATGCACAAAAGAATCATTCACAATAACACCAGGAACGCACATTAAGAAATTAGGGTAATTTTTATTTTGACTTTAAACTACTGTACATACTCAAAAACCTTAAAAGTACATACTAAATGTACATAAAACAAAACTTTAGACAGTGACAGTTCGACAGTGACTGACCTTTCGACAGTGCTCAAGGCAGTCTCATTAGCAAGCCTCTTAAAGGCAAATCCTAGGACCCTGAAGCCCTGGCTTGCGTACTCCCGGAGAGTGGGTGAAAAATGTGTAGGCACTGTCATAAGGAGAGCACAAAGACAGGGACAAAATTGAGTGCACCATTAAATAGGCAGTGTTCCATATACTCAACCTTCTCAAGGTGTAAACGAAACCAGAACAAGTTTTAGGATTCAAGTACTCACCACTTTCTTTAAGGCAGAAACTGGCCACCATCTCAGGTGCTCCTTTGAGAAATGCGACAGGTGAACCTCCTCCTGGTCCTACAGTCACCACACTCATCCTTTGCAAAGAAGAGGAGAAAGGAAACCGCCGCAATATTGCCACTGGCTGACTGACAGACTGAAAAACATAAAAGGGATGAAAGATAAAGATTATCTTTGCTTTGTCGTAATTCATCATCTAGGCCCAAGAGTTCAAGTCATATCCTTCTTTCATCAGTGCTCACAATCATGACAGTTTCTTTGTTCAGGAGGGTGCTTCACTTACAGTTCCCCCCGACTGCAGCTCAGATGCAGGAGGCCTCATCACAGCAAGTACTCTGTGTCTTCCAAACTCCAAATCAAGTCCCATCTCATTTGCAGGCTCCATCAGTGTCTGTCATTTGCATTTAAGACCACATTAAAGTTGCTGTAAAACTGACTAACAAATAAATATAACTACATAATACATAAACTCACTGAAACCAGCTTACATGGGAAATAAGGTTCCTGACAATATTTTTAAATTTTCATGTTGTTCCAAACCTGCATGCTGTTTCATGGAATGCACAGATATTTCTTGACAAAGCTATTTTCCATTCAACAGTTCATAGTGACCAAGTCTGTCAAGCTCCAAAAATTACAAAAAAGCACCATAAAAGCACACAAAAAGAAAGTCCATATGACTTGTGTACTATATTCCATGTCTTCTGAAGACATACAATAGCTTTGTGTGAAGAACGGACTGAAATATAAGTCACTATTCTCTCATAATCTTCCTTTATGCTAAATCTCTGAAATTTTATTCTGATCCACGTTCAGATTTAAAATTCAAAAATGGAATGCAAAAATGTGAGACGTTTACTAGAATGAAGATTATCAAGGAATAACAAATGAAATATTCATTTATTCATCATAAAGCTTTCAGAAGTCTTGTTGTGCATTAGTCATATTTACTACATTTATGTTTTTTTGTTTTATTTGTCCTTTTTGGAGCTTGACAGATGTGGTCACTACAAACTTCAAAATTCATGTGTTTTCCACACAAACAGCATCTAGGTTTAGAACAACATGAGAGTGAGTAAATAATTATATAATTTTTATTTATTGGTGAACTATTCCGTTAACATGCATTAGATTACAGGAATTTCACTGAGAAATGTATTCTGTGCCAGTTTTACCACTGAACAACATTTAAGAATATCAAGCACTGTGGGAGATGAGCCATTACCCAGCCAGTGGACTCGATCATTTTGAGCTCTAGTGGGTCTCCAATTGGTTGACCCCCCAGCAAAGCCACCGAATGACAGGAGGCAAGTGCAGAGACCATCGGCTCAGGAGGGAGTAAATGAGGGTCAGGGACTAGCTCGCCAAATCCTGTTCCATTAGCTTCCATCACACCCCACACATCCAGACCCTCCTCTGTAAGAGTGCCTGTCTGAAATCAAACACAGTATATGCTTTTAAATAAAGACATTATCATTTACAAGCTTTTGCTTTACAACTGATTATTCAACACTGGTCTATCATGACCTTTTCATTGGAATGCTGTCTCATTCTCAGTCGGTGCGAAGGTATTGTAAGATCAAGGGGAACACCTTTACATACATTCATTTATACCCCATAGTAAATGCCTTGAGTGTTGGCACAAAAAGCATGTGTACAATGTGAGGGTGAGGATGTTTGACTTGGGTATACAGCACATTCAGGGTGTTCTCATTTACTTTAGATTGGACTTTGATGTTTAGCATTGACAGCAGCAGAGGTTAACTCTTCTCTTATTAGCTTCATAGGTTCATTATCTGGTCAATAAACATTTCCATGTAAACTAGCTTTTATGGAAATGACCCTAAAGGAACATTTTTAACAAGTCAAGAGATCTAAAATGGGAGTTGCCCCAAGCTGAATAATAATAGAAAGAACTACTCTATCGGTCTCATACCAGGACATTGCTGACGTAATCTTTAAACCAACAGAATGTATTTGCTAATCAAAAAATTATTATTTAATTTATTTAACAGCCAGAAGGTAAGTCTCTGAAAAAGCTAACAATTAATTTGTACAGGTGCATCTCAATAAATTAGAATGTCGTGGAAAAGTTCATTTATTTCAGTAATTCAACTCAAATTGTGAAACTCGTGTATTAAATAAATTCAATGCACACAGACTGAAGTAGTTTAAGTCTTTGGTTCTTTTAATTGTGATGATTTTGGCTCACATTTAACAAAAACCCACCAATTCACTATCTCAAAAAATTAGAATACATCATAAGACCGATAAAAAAAACATTTTTAGTGAATTGTTGGCCTTCTGGAAAGTATGTTCATTTACTGTATATGTATTCAATACTTGGTAGGGGCTCCTTTTGCTTTAATTGCTGCCTCAATTCGGCATGGCATGGAGGTGATCAGTTTGTGGCACTGCTGAGGTGGTATGGAAGCCCAGGTTTCTTTGACAGTGGCCTTCAGCTCATCTGCATTTTTTGGTCTCTTGTTTCTCATTTTCCTCTTGACAATACCCCATAGATTCTCTATAGGGTTCAGGTCTGGTGAGTTTGCTGGCTAGTCAAGCACACCAACACCATGGTCATTTAACCAACTTTTGGTGCTTTTGGCAGTGTGAGCAGGTGCCAAATCCTGCTGGAAAATGAAATCAGCATCTTTAAAAAGCTGGTCAGCAGAAGGAAGCATGAAGTGCTCCAAAATTTCTTGGTAAACGGGTGCAGTGACTTTGGTTTTCAAAAAACACAATGGACCAACACCAGCAGATGACATTGCACCCCAAATCATCACAGACTGTGGAAACTTAACACTGGACTTCAAGCAACTTGGGCTATGAGCTTCTCCACCCTTCCTCCAGACTCTAGGACCTTGGTTTCCAAATGAAATACAAAACTTGCTCTCATCTGAAAAGAGGACTTTGGACCACTGGGCAACAGTCCAGTTCTTCTTCTCCTTAGCCCAGGTAAGACGCCTCTGACGTTGTCTGTGGTTCAGGAGTGGCTTAACAAGAGGAATACGACAACTGTAGCCAAATTCCTTGACATGTCTGTGTTTTGATGCCTTGACCCCAGCCTCAGTCCATTCCTTGTGAAGTTCACCCAAATTCTTGAATCGATTTTGCTTGACAATCATAAGGGTGCGGTTCTCTCTGTTGGTTGTGCATCTTTTTCTTCCACACTTTTTCCTTCCACTCAACTTTCTGTTAACATGCTTGGATACAGCACTCTGTGAACAGCCAGCTTCTTTGGCAATGAATGTTTGTGGCTTACCCTCCTTGTGAAGAGTGTCAATGATTGTCTTCTGGACAACTGTCAGATCAGCAGTCTTCCCCATGATTGTGTAGCCTAGTGAACAAAACTGAGAGACCATTTTGAAGGCTCAGGAAACCTTTGCAGGTGTTTTGAGTTGATTAGCTGATTGGCATGTCACCATATTCTAATTTTTTGAGATAGTGAATTGGTGGGTTTTTGTTAAATGTGAGCCAAAATCATCACAATTAAAAGAACCAAAGACTTAAACTACTTCAGTCTGTGTGCATTGAATTTATTTAATACACGAGTTTCACAATTTGAGTTGAGTTACTGAAATAAATTAACTTTTCCACGACATTCTAATTTATTGAGATGCACCTGTATTAGTCCAAATGTTTGAAACTACAACGGTTAGAATATACCATAGTTTGTTGCTTTGGTGTGAAATGTTTAAACTATTCATTTACAGTACATGGCGTGTAGATCATTTTCAAAAAGCAGTCCCAAAAATTATCTCCTGAAACCTTGTTCTCTCACCTTGTCAAAACAGAAAAGCGATATTTTGCCACAGATGTTAATGCGAGGAGGGCTAATGCAGAACACCCCACACCGCTTCAGTCGATTCTGGGCATAGATAGCAGCTGTAGTTAAAGCAGCAGGAAGAGCCGGTGGGACTATTATTGTCACAATGTCCAGAGATCTAATTATAAGTTTGTTCCAGGTAGTCTGATGAAAAAAAAAGTGGATTCATTTGAGAAAATAAAAAAATTCAAATAAATGCTTTATTTACAAAATAGAATGGTTTTAAAAGGATAGTTCAGCCAAAAAGAAACATTTTGTCACCATTTATTCACCCTCATGTTTTCCCAAACCCATGTGACTTTCTATCTTCTGTGGAACACAAAGGGAGATGTGAGGCAGAATTTTATCCTCAGTCATCATTCGCTTTAATTAAAGTTAACAGTGAGGCTTTTGTGTTCCACGGAAGAAAGAAAGTTATATGGGTTTGAAACAACATGAGGGTGATGACATGATGGCAGAATTGTAATTTTTGGGTGAACTACCCATTTAAAGTGACAGAAGTAAATTAATAAGGATGAAGTTTATTATTCCTAAATACCAGAAGACACTGACATTCCAGTTAGACCATTTAATCATAAAAATGTGGAGGATATTGAGCTGTTAATCAACTCTAAAATACTTACATTGCTCATTGAAAGTATGACAAGGCTATAAATAGTGCCGCCCAGTGCTGAAAAGCAAAGAGATTCATTCTGATAAGGGCTATTTTCTGCATTAAAAGACCAACACAAACAAAAGTCATGGTATACATGAGAAGGTAGCCAGTAACCCAACTTACCAAGAACTCCTAGGAAAAGTAGGAACTTCACTGCATCCTTATAAAAGCGGAAGTCTAATGGTTGAGGGTAGAGGATAGAGCTTATAAGATCCCCTTTGGCCGTGAAAAACCCTGAGAAACAGATATACAAAAATGGTTTCAATAAGAAAACAACATTGAAAAAGAAAACAACAAGTAAATGTATAAGTTATACACCGATCAGCCAGTTTCCATCCGCAGAACTGCCGCTCACTTGGCTGATTTGAATATTTCTGTAACTGCTGATCTCCTGGGAATTTCACACACAACAATCTCTAGAATTTACTCAGAATGGTGCCAAAAACAAAAAACATCCAGTGAGCGGCAGTTCTGCGGATGGAAATGCCTTGTTGATGAGAGAGATCAACAGAGAATGGCCAGACTGGTTCGAACTGATAAAGTCTAGGGTAACTCAGATAATCGCTCTGTATAATTGTGGTGAGAAGAATAGCATCTCAGAATGCTATTCTGAGATGCGGGTTGGTGCTGTTTTGGCGGCACGAGGGGGGCCTGCACAATAATAGGCAGGTGGTTTTAATGTTGTGGCTGATCGGTGTATACAGTATGTTACCTGTGCGTGTTACAACAGCAATGGACACTTTCCCATCAGCACCACCTCCTTTAGCCTGGATGAGATGTGTACCACAAAACAAAGTGTGTCTGCGTTGAGACTCTGGACTGTATGTTGCCCCAGACACAGGCAATGAAGTCTTCATCACAGGTATACTCTCACCTGACAATGAGCAGTAAGTGATAAAAGACAGAAGTGAGAGCAAAAATGGTAAGTGTTTCAAACTGTATGCAATAAACCTTCTACAAAGAAAGATTTGTTGGACTAACAGTGGCCATGAAGCATTTTACCAAACATCAATTCCCTTGATAGTTGTTTTATAAGTACAGTGGCCCCCAAATGTATTAGGACACTTAAGTAACACTTGAATATACATTAATTCCTTTTGCATGAATATCTGCATTATTAGTATTTGGACACTTTCTGGATGTCAAACTTGGAGCATGTCTATTGTTAATATGATGAACGAATTTGTGGTTACTCTGCTATGACACCTGTGTGAACTTAAGGGGTACTGACTTCATACAATCACTAAAAATGACCTTAAGACCAGCTGGTTAAAAGTAATAGCAAAAATAGCTCCGAAAAGTTTAGTCAGTTGAGAAAAGCTCTAAGATCATTTGTTTTCAGATTAATTTGTTTTAAGGTGTATGCAACAACATTCATAAATTTTTACTGTGCCTGAAGTGTCCAAATACTTTTTGGGGCAATGCATAGTTTTAGAAGTTGTTTGCTTTCTCTCACCAGTCAGCATGCTTTCGTTCACCATGCACTCCCCTTCCAGCAGAGCGGCATCACACGGCAGGAACAGACCCTCAGCCGGAATCACAACACAGTCCCCTGGAACCAACTCCTCAGAGCTCACAAACTCCTCTGGAAAAAAAACACAAACAAACATAAAGATATCAAAAATGAATAAACAATATGGTAAACAGCAAACATACCACATTGCTGACTGTTGCTTGAGAATTACTGAATCTAGGCAGACTTATTTTTGCCATTTGGTAAACAATGTCACCTCCATTGTCTCTGCGCACAGTAACATTCACTACCAAGCGGGCCATGCGGCGTAGAGTTGTGCTTTGCTGTAGAAACAAAAAATATAATCTTACTTTATAAAATCACAGCAACACAGAAGAGTTCAGATGGGCTGCTAAAACCAACAACAAATGTTTATGTACCTTACGAATCTCATAGAGGGACACAGCAATAGAAATTAAGGATATGATGAAGATACAAGCAGCGTAATAATAGTAGTGGTCTGACATCCACAGGATGATGCTAAACACCTGAAACACGTAGAACGGATTGAGGACCTGGAAGATACAAGAAGGAAACTGGTTTAGTATATGCATCCTTCATTTTACAGCATTTTTAACTTTGAGAAATCACTACAGCATTTTAAAAGAAACAGAAAAGGCCTACCTCCTCAAAGAGAAGCTGCAAGTAAGACTTCACAGGTACATCAATAATATTGGCCCCAAAGATCTGCTTTCTGAAGGATAGAAAGTGTGTAAGGCCAAGAAAGGCAGTGATTGTGCATGGTATGAAATATACAGTATTCATGTTGTCATATAGGCTATTAAGTGTTATAAACCTTGCAGTTTGTTCTGCTCTACTCAGTCCTTGCTGTCGGCCATGCAGGTCAGAACAGGTCCAGTCTTCATTGAGAATACTAGGAACAGATGATAATTTAAAACGGCATACTTTTTAGTCACCGGTATAACCATGTATAGCTTTTAGAGAAAACTAGTACAAATACAAAAATAAAAATAGACCATACCTTGCTTTGCAGAAAGCTCCTTTCTTGGCCATCCATATGTAACGCATGCCCTCAAACACATAGTATCTGAGCACTGTTTTCTAAAATAAGAAAAAACAACATATGAACAAGTTGATGGTCCAGAAATGGCCAACATACCCTCTGTTTTGACTGTCATTACCTTTTCTGTCTGCAGCTGCACAGTGTCCCTCCATTCATTTTCATCTGTATCTGCTACCGCAAACTCCAAACTGGAAAAGTAAAAAAAAAAAATCACAATGAGTATTTTTTAATGCATTTTGTAATGGGCTTACACTGACTTCTAGGGGCATGGATGCAGCATTACTGAAACACAATCATTTTTTTAGTTACCGATGCAATTGTAGAAATTCCTATTCAAAGTCTGCCATTGTGTATTTAATCCATGAATGAAAGAGTCCAATAACAGGGCGTTTACTGAGATTAGGCGAGCAGTATTTGGCTGGTCATGTGATTCTAACATGGCAGCCCCCATAAGGGGACCCTCTCCATGTAGAATAACAGCTTTTATGAGGTTACTGATATGACGGGAGTCTTCATCTCATGTGAGTGCTCATTATTTTATATCATTTTCAAAATAACTATTTATTTCCTTAGGAGAAAACTTTTTAAAGGGGAAAAAATTACTGAGTGCCCCTTTAACATAAACTAGAATCAATTTAATTTGGTTACAATACAAATTTTTTTAAAAACAATTCACATTACAGTGATGTGAATAGGATATTTTTTTTAACAATAAAGTACTGAGAATTGGAGGGGTGTGTGTATTTGTCTTGAAAATAACCTAACATCGATGCAAAAACCCTTAATGGGATGATAAATAGGCTTAATTTTCTTTATGCAAAATATAATCTCTTTTCTTTTTTGAATTTGGGGTGAAATATGACCCAGACATGTTCTTGACAGGTTTCATGAGAATAACTATTCACTACTGATCTATGAAAACCATGTTTACACTTCCACAATTGAAGGTAAAAAAAAAAAAAAAAAATGTAAAAACAAGCAATATTTTATAGGTAATCATATTATCACTGCAAAGAATTGAATAGTAGATGGTTCTTGCGAGAGTTTTTGAAAAGAAACTCATGCAAATAACTTACCTGCCTTCCTCAATCTCTTCAGTAAGCACATCTATAACAAACTGCTGTCCATATCTGTCCTGTGATAATCAAATAAAAAACACATTCTTCCTTATAATGCAAAAGCAGGGCTAAGTGATTTATTTTCTTCTGTATTTTGATCCTATTTTACCAACATTGAAAATTTCAGTAAAATAGAAAGTCACAGTCTGCATATTGAGACAATACCTTTAATAGCAGAACATCTGCCATTGGAATTGGACAGGAGGTGCAACGGGCCCAGATGCCAAGGCGAGGACGCCACTTGAAGAGTACTAGCAGCAGGCCTAAAGTACATAGCGCCCCAAAGTGGCACAGCCACACCTTCCAGCATACCCATCTGTAACCCTGAACGTCCTGAAAAGCAGATTACATTATAATAAAAAATTTAAAAAAACAAAAGGACAATCTTCTTATTGTCAGAAGTTCTAGAATAGCTGATTGTGTAGATAGTAGAATAGTGGAATAGTACCATATGTGAGACAGCACTGAGGTCCCTGGGCCTAGGATCTGTTATAATGGGCTCTGAATTTGGGGAGGTCGGCTCATCCAACCCCTGACCACAGCTCCCTATAAGATGAGATCAGTAATACATTTTTCAGTCCTGAGCAGCAGTTCTTAAACTAAGTACAGAAATTAGTGCAATGTAAAAACACTGACACAACACAATCTAATTCCTTTGTAGTGTACACTCCCTTTCTGTAAATACAAGAATAAACTCTAGAGCCTAGCATGTCAATGGCGTACAACACTGTTTTATTAAACATACCTGAACCTTACTTCCTGTTTGCAATGTACAGCAGTACAACATTTGTCAAAATAGTGCCACGTTGTGCACCACTGATTCACACCCTGTAAAATCCTTGACACCATGTCAGACAGATAATGACGCTTTTATAAGTGGTTCACAACAATTGTCAACAATTGCATTTGAGCAAGGACCAATGACTTGGCTCAACTTTGGTTGTGCAAAAGCAGTAATAGCTTGAAGAATCTAAAGAATTACATTTCAAACCAGTTACTGCATCTCTACTTGGTGTTATCAGACCTATATTTAACTGTTCAGCAGTGTCAACTTAAAGGAATATTTCACCCACAAATGAAAATTCTCTCATCATTTACTCACCATCATGCCATCCCAGATGTGTATGTCTTTCTTTCTTCTGCAGAACACAAACAAAGATTTTTAGAAGGATATCTCAGCTCTGAGTTCATGCAACGCAAGTGAATGGTGAACAAAACTCTGAAGCTTCAAAAATTACATAAATGTGAATAAAATAAATCCATAAGACTCCAGTGGTTTAATCCATGTCTTCTGAAACAATTCAATCGGTTTTGGGTGAGAACAGACCAAAATATAAATCTTTTTCTTTGTACATCTTGTCATTGCAGTCTCTATGCATAATCATGATTTCAAGCTCGATTACAATTCTAATTGAAGTCTAATTGAGCTTGAAATCATGATCAATAAGGAGACCGCTGATGTCAAGATTTAAAGTGAAAAGGATTTACACTTTGGTCTGTTCTCACCCAAAACCCATAGGATCGCTTTAGAAGACATGGATTAAACTACAGGAGTAATATGGATTACCTTTATGTCTATATGTGATTTTTGAAGCTTCACAGTTTTGTTCAACATTCACTTGCATTGAATGGACCTACAGAGCTGAAATATTCTTCTAAAAATGTTATTTGTATTCTGCAGAAGTCATAGACATCTGGGATGGCATGATGGTGAGTAAATGATGAGAGAATTTGAATTTTTAGGTGACCCATTCCTTTTACAACGACATAGCCATGCCCTTCAGCATCAAGATCTACACCTTCAAGATCTTCCATTAGACTAGATTGAAGGACTGTTATTTGATACCTAACACTTTTTTTAAAGTACAGTTTTTAAAGAAATCTGGTTTTATGAATTTAAATTTAAGACTTTAAGACCATTTAAGACCAACTAAAGGACATTTAAGTAATAAATTCAAGGGAACACAATATGTCATTGCATCGTTCTCTAAATTTAAATGCCTAGGGAGCACAAGAACAGTCATATATACTGTATACAGTAGTAACACTTCAAAGTTTAAAAACGCAACTGTGGTGATGGGGTCATGGCTGAGCGACATTTGCAAAGTGCGAGGCCAGGAAAGACAGACCGGTAAGGATTGACACCTGTGGGAAATCACCTCTAACAGCTGTTTTGTGTTTGCAGTGAAAGTGGATAGGGATAAAAGGGCAATCAAGACTGCCGGAGAGAAGAGAGAGAGCGACACATGAACCTGACTGTGTTTGTGATCGGTTGTGCTGAAAAGCCATATGTGTGTGTATATATACTAAAAAGTGTGTGAATAAAAGACTCACGGTGAATTGTCTGACCAGCTCCAACTTCCTCCTTCACAACCCAGCAAGAGATCTTTCACTGCAACTTAACAGATCTCCATTACTTTTTAACTCATTTGACAAAAAGTAGCACGATAAGACTTGAATACCTCTGCCCCTAACCACCAGAATGTAGAAATAACTTTTACCTTCTGATCAGCTGTATTCCTCTACGACACTGCTGTTTCACTTGAATATTGCTTAACCAACACCCAAAAATATACCTCAAAGCTCTGGAATAAAACATAAGTGATCACCACCAAACATGTAAATACTACGCACAACTCAAAGAAAAGAGTGCATAAGACATGCACAGCAAACACACACCAAAATACAAGTTACTACAGTTTGGATCCGAATTTACGCCTTTCCATTCCACAGCTCAGTGAACAATCCACTGCTCCACACGAGTAATCACAGCCACGCATCACAGTCACCATGATCAACTTCATGTTCATGTAACTTTCAACAATGATGAAAATCTAAATTTGTCCTTCAACCATTCAGTCCTTCAACCATTCAGTAAGCACAATACAATGCCACTGGAGTCAGCACATAAGTGTGAATTATCTATTGAACTATAGATGGCACCGTCTCCAAATGTTCAGGAAATTATGTCAATGATGCATACCAAATTTCTTTTAAATCTGACAATGCATTCAAAAGATATTTAACTTTTTGATAAAGAAAATATATATATATATATATATATATATATATATATATATATATATATATATATATATATATGCCGGAGAGGCAGTATGGCTGATATGGGAAAAATTATATATGGCTGATATGGGTATCTATAGAACACCAATCCATAGACAAGAAGCTTATGGTTTTAGAACATAAGGTTAAAAAATTACGGGCATAAATAGCCATGTCACATTTCTTGATCCATAGGTGCCGCTGTCGCCAAACTTTGCACCCTCAGAAAATGGTCCCGATAAAGCATACTAAGTTTTGTTTCAATACTACAAACCGTTGCTGAGATACAGCTTCCTGTTTTATGCTGACCTTGTTAAATTTGTGCTACTGATAATTTTCAACAAAATTGTACAAAAAATTGGATAACTCATTCTGAGTTGATCAGTCTGGAGATTATTTTGAGCCACTGTTTAGGCAAATTGGTCAAAATTTGAAGGAATAGTAACGAATAAACGACAAAATCCAAGATGGGGGCCACAGTAATGGGCAGAGTTTTAATGTAAAAACTCCATTTGAATCATCAGGAGGAGAGTAATGACATGCAAAAATAATTTGTTTCTAAGACAAATAGTTCAAAAGATACGCACAAAAGAAAAGTGAATATCTGAACTGGCAGTGGTGCTATAGTGTGTCCTAGAGACCCCAAATTTGGTATGGGGACTATTCCTGCCAAGAAATTACTCTTCACTTAAAATTACTAAAACTGGAAACCAATCCCTCATGCAACTTTTAATTCCATAACCTTATGAATTTAGACTTGCTGCTCTGATTTAAGACCTTTTTGAGGCCTTAATTTGCGAAAGGGCAATTTAAGACTTTTTTCAGTCCTGCAGAAACCATGGAGGAACTAGCTGTTCCTCTCCAGCCAGGTCACCAAGGTTTTTAAACTGAAAGAGACTATTTGAAAAAGTTTTTCCTCTTTTTTTTTTTTCCAGATCATGTGCTTGATTTGTAATGTTTCCACTCAAACCAAAACAAAAATGAAATTGTGCTGACATTCATGTGCTGACATGGATTTTTTAGCAGTCAAACTTCAAATGTTTAAATTTCAATATAATTTTGACAGGCAAATGTGGGCAGCGCAGAAACATTATTTTCATATACTGTGCTGTATTATTATACATACCATTATTTTATACCAAAAGCTCAAAATTGAAAGAATCTATTGGGCATATTACGGAGCTTGAAATACAGGTTCTGCCACCAAAAAAGAAGTAGAACACCAAAGACGAGGAGGATGGGGGATTTCAACACCTTATTTGAAAAGGTAAAAAAAGTCAAATCAACTGACTTTGAATCAGCCTACAAGCAAAGATTCAGTCGGTTTAGAAGCCATACAGAAGAACTACATGTGTATTATAACGAAAGAAAAAATACCATACTTTGCTCTTTTCCCTTCTGCAAGTCAAACAAAACATCCAACAACATTCACAACATTCAACGACATTACGGTTGTTACCGGTGGATAAAATGTCCACAAGGGCCTTATCCTGACAGCAAACCAAATCCTCCAGCTGGTGCCTAATATGAGAGAGATAAGAAATGTTCCTGTGCAGTTGAACCAACCCATGCAGGAAACTGACCGCTCCGCCAACATTCAGCCAATTACTGCGATCAAGCCAGCCGCAAATAAAATCTCTTTGCGCGCATATTCATAGAATTACGGTAAGTTGCGTGAGGAACAGAATGACGTACTTTCTGATCGTTATTTCATTGAGTTGGACAGCAAATCATAACATCATAACATGGCAACGTCTATTATGTGTTTTTTTTAGGTGTTGTTCTTATTAATGTTTGAACTTCGCCATTATGTAATTTAGCTATGTGAAAGGTGGATAATTGTAAAGGTTTTGTTGTTTTTGTTTTTTGTTTTAAATTGGGGAATGCTTATACTTACAGTTTACTGCATTATAGATGACACAACAAATGAAACATTCTACCAAGGATCTTTCATTGTAAGTGTCATTAATATGCGACTTGATATGAACTTCTTGAACTGTAGAATATTGAAGAACAATAAAATCATTGATATCTTTATTTCAAAGAAGTTGAAAAAAATGAATTAATTCTTGCTATAGCCACACTTTATAAAGAAATTAGTGAGATACATGTTTCTTGACTTTTCAGTCATGAAAAAGATTTCAAATAGGCCTACTGAAAAAAAAAAAAACATTGAAAAGGCATCACTCTAAAACCTAATATTTTATTAAATAAAATGAAATGGTTTGTCTCTGTATTGTTTTACACATTTTTAGAAAATATATTTGAACTTGGCAATTGCCTGAAAAAGCCATTACCCCCTTTCATCTATCACACCACTTCTAAGACATTTACAGTTATTTATGTTTATTTTTTACTCATTTGTTTTCTTAGGTCAAGCATTTGTGCAAGATCTAAAAAAAAAAGGCAAAAAAGCAAAACAAAATAAGTAATTCATAATTTAAATAATTTAAAAAGAATGTTTGTCCCTTGATTTCATATCATTAGTGTTATCAATGTTAAAAACGTATTCTGAAAATTCAAAAAGTTATAGAAAAGAACTTACAAGGTCAAAGTTCAGAGGAAGAAGTGGCAGTTCAAATGTGCAACCAGTGATTATTCCACCATGTTGAAATTAATGTTCATGTAAATATGTCATTGGTGTTACACTGTTTAATGTTCATGTGAAAGATTTTTATTTAAATGAAATATTATTCCATGGTATGGCTTATTTATGTTAGATCAGTGGTGTGTGTTTTGTGATGCTATTAACATCTTAGATAATTAATCTTTTAAGAACATTTGTCACTGGTGTTATCATCACTGGTGTTACAACTCTTGCTTCATTCGTGAAACAAAATAAATAATAAAATAAAGATAATGATTAAAAATAATCTCAAGATGTTTCTCTGCTCTTATGGGTGAAAACTGAACTGAAACAAAAGTTTAACATGTTCACAAATTTTTTGAAAATGACCCAAAATTGTGAATATTCTCAATTTCAGAGACCTGTAAAAGGTCATTTCTAATAAGAAGTGAAAATTAATGCATATTTCCTCCAAGGGACCTCCCACACTATCTGAAGCATGAAAATGAAGCCCATTTACATTTATCGGTTTGATGATGCACCAAAGTCACACAAGGCTCAAATTAAGACATGATTTTTCATAACTTCAAAGAGCTATGTAAGCTGAATTCAAATTAGAATAAATAAATCATGAGTATTTTTTGCAAGGGACATCCCATATACTATCAGCCCACTTCGAATGAAAAAAAAGATGAGTAAGGGCAGAAGAACCGCTGCACTCTGTTTTTTGGTTGACCATAGAATGACAATAACAGAAGCTAAGTAACAAGTCCAGCCAAGCCTCAAAACTCTTTACAGTTTTGTGTACATTTCAAACCCTTATACAAGAAAACCACAGTAACTGCAATACGCATTACATTATTACGGTAACCTGCAGGGTCTCTATTTCAATGACAGTAGGAGAGTCATGTACTGAACTGTGTTCTACATGTTCTTCACATTTTTACTGCTTTGTGTAAATTGATGTCACTGCACAATCCACTGTTTGTTCACATGCAACTTAATCTTTTTACCTAGAATTATCATTATTGCTTTATTTGCAGTAAACTGTCATGTACACTCCAACAAAGTATAATCCCTGTGTGATCAGTGCATGATATGACAATAATAATAATAATTGTTATTATTATTATTATTATTATTATATTATAATATTATAACATAACATTAACAACAGTTATAACTTTAAAACATGTTTAACAATATTAATATTATTATTATTTTATTTTATTTGGAAACATGGAAGTCAATGTCTTTTCATTTTGAATTGTCATGTATTTCACATAGAAAAGTGTTTAAAGTGCATGCATGTATTTTTCAAATTAAATGCATAAAGTCAAGAAAAAACACTTCAGATGGTCTTACAACAGTTTCTGTTCACACATAATAATAGAATAGAAATTTGTATTTCATTTGAGTGAAATTCCATTGTCTTTGCACCTTGTGGTGACTTTAGACGCATCCTACTCCCAGTTGACAGTGAATATGCTTCATATTGAGGGTGCAGATAGTGTGGGAGGTCCCTTGCAAGAATCGGGCATTTATTTTTACTTATTTGATTTCACCTTTCTACAGGTACCTGAGTTTGAGAACAATTCCATTGTCTTTGCGCCTTGTGGTGACTTTGGGTGCATTTTAATAAAAAATTGCCACAGTAAATGTTTCATATTGAGGGTTTAGACAGTGTGGGTGGTCCCTTGCAAGAAATGGGGATTATTTTTTTCTACTTATTTGAATTCGCCTTTCTACAGGTCTCTAAATTAAAGTTTTTTTTTGTTGTTGTTTGTTTGATTGTTTGTTTTTTTGCCTTTTGGTAACATTGGATGCATCATACTCCACATTTCCAAAGTAAATAGGCTTCATATTCAGGGCTTAGATGTGTGGGATGTCTTTCCAAAGAAATGGGAATTCATTTTTTATACGTGTATGAATCCACCTTTCCACAAGTCTTCAAGTTAGAGAAAAATCTAAATCCCGAGCCTTGTGGTGATTTTGGACTCCAAGTTTCTACAACAAAAGTCTTAATATTAATATTTTAGATTATGTAGGAGGTCCCTTGAAATAAATTAGCTATTTTTTTTTTATTTTTTTTTTTTACTCATTTGAATTCACTATTCTCTGTGTAGGTCTCTGAAGTTGAGAAAAATCATGTCTTAATTTGAGCCTTGTGTTGAAGTTGTTGCATCTTAAATTTGATAAAGTAAATAGGCTTCCTTTTCATAGATAGTATGGGAGGTCCCTTGCAAGAAATAGGTGTTCATTTTCAGTGTGAACCATGTGAAAAAATTACAGTTAAAATGTAAATTAATCACATTTTCAACATGGTGGAATAATTACTGTATGCACATTTGAGCAGCGGCTTCTTCCTCTGAATTTTGACCTTGTAAGTGCCTTATTACAACTTATTAAATTTTCAAAATACAAGTTTTTAACATTGATAACACCAATGATATGAAATCAAGGAACAAACTTTCTTTTTTTAATTATTTAAATTATGAATTACTTATATTGTTTTCCTTTTGTTGCACACTTTTTAGACCTTACACTAATGTTAGACCTGAGAATTGACAAATCCAAATATATAAAAAAAAAAAAAAAAATTGTAAAACAATACAAAGTCAAACCATTTTGTTCCATTTAATAGAAGGTTAGGTTGTAGAGTGATGCCTTTAAAAATATATCTTTTTTTTTTATTTATTTTTTTTTACTATTTGAAATATTTTTTCATGACTGAAAAAGCACAATATTTTGATAATGACCCAATTTCTTTATTCTGGCTATAGCACCAACCCATGAGTGGTTCTTCTTTGAAATAAAGATGATTTTTTTTTTTTTCTTAAATATTCTACAGTTCAGTACGTTCATATAAAGATAGAAATGAATGACACTTTTACAATGAGAGATCCTTGATAAAAATGCTTAATTGATTATATTATCCGATGTTAATGCAATAAACTAAGTATAATGCATACCCTATTCAAAAAGATACTACACAAAAGACTTAAAATAAAGTGCCATTTAAAAAGTTCACCTTTCACATACACCTTTACATTACATAAAGTACAAAAAATACGAAGTGTAAGCATATTAATAAACTCCAACACCTCACAAACACATAAAACACGTTGTCCTGTTATTATGTTAAGATTTGCTTTCTAGTTCAGTGGGATTAGAGTCAGAAACACATCTTTCTGTTCCTCCCGCAAGTTACCGTAATTCTACTAATATGCGCTCGCTTGCATTTTAGCTGAGACTGGCTTGACCGTGAAATTCCAAACCGCGGCAGGCTTGACTGTAGTCCTCCACGACCTGAGTGTTTTACATATCCGAATGCTAATGAAAGAAGCCAAGTTTTTTCAATAACAAATAACCTACGGCAATGGTGTATATTCTTATAAAACCTGTCAACGTTGGCTTGGCGGTGCTTTCGATTAAAGGGCAACAAAGAAAATCCAGAATTGGTCTCGAGACGATTATCGAAAATATATTACGACTAACAAGTTGTTTGGAGAGACAATTTCACACCTGGAAAGCGAAACCTGGAGTTTTTTTGTGGTTCTGACAGCCTGCACATGAGACCACAGATTATTTGAACAATGACCAAACAATCCGGGCAACATCCTAATTAATCTAACAGCCACGTTGGACAGCTGAATGAAACGAAATCAAAATTTTCTGACAGTCTAACCGCAAACTAGTTTCGATACAATGACATAATTTACAAAGGAATGCCGTTTTGACAGCAGCAAATAATTCTCTAATGGCACAGCTGAACAAACACAACAGCTAATGCAGGATATCCACAGAAATAAATAAGAAATAGACTTATCCCTCATATTAATTAAATCTAAGACACTGTAAATTGCAACTGTATGACATGCAATAATTAAATACAGCCAAGAAGAGTTAGAGGACAACTACTGGTATGGTTCACTTGCGCCGGCGAATTACACTTACATTTACCAGGCGGCGAATCCATCTATAAACTAAAACGAGATTGCTAAAGCCCATACTTTTCAATCAATAGGCATCGTTTCACCATAGACACCCTCAAGTACAGTTTCCACTCTCGTTTCTCTAAATGTGACGCTATAGCCCTTCTTCCTTTATGTTCTTGTGGCAACTCACCCATTGACCACCGGCGCCCCCTGGAGGACATCATGAGACTTGACGTTCTGTAACGTTATGTGTTTTATTTTATTTTATCTATTTAACGTGATGTATTATTTGATTGAATGTAGTTCACAACGTCAGTTGAAAAAAAAAAAAAAGGGCCTTTCCATTTGTTATTACAGAACATAAGGACACAATTTGTAAACAGTTGACTGTGACCTCAACAGTCTAAGGTGGGGGTTAGGTGGGGGGCATTGTCCCCCTAGACTTTGAACACATGATTTCCTAAGTACTGATGCCCGATTATTTATTTTTTTGGTCAGAATTTGCTGTCACTGTAAATGTTAATTTTACAACACCCATCGACGTAAATCTGACATTGTAGGTCACATTCAAACAGATAAGACAGACACACTGCAGTTTATACATTTTCTTAAATGTTAGATGTGGAATACAGTTTTAAGATTTAGCGTCCATTGTTGTGAATAGTGTTAAAATGTGTAGCGGGCATGACATTTCAAGCACTGACAAGCAGGGTCAGAAATTAGAGGAGCTCAGGGCAAAGATTACAAAAATGCTATTGATGTGAAACAGTGTACGTCTTGGGATGCAAGACAAATCTCTAAGAAATTCTGATAATAAAGTGAAATCAAACCAATCACATTAAATGTATTCATATAGGAGGAGCTTTTGAAGAGTGGTGAATCACTGTCTTATGATATATTTCATTTAAACGAGCTTAATACAGTAGCAAGATCTTGTTTCTACAGCTTATCAAAATACAGTTAGAAACACTTTGACAGAAGAAACATAAATCCAATAAATACACGATTACATGCCTTGTCAATGTTTTTTTATGTGGTTATGGTATTTTTACAAGAACTGCTAACCAATGAAGCCTTTATTATCATATAGAAAGCTACAAATAATATATTTTCTGTCTCATTTTATGTTGAATCCACATACTATCAGAAAAGCATGTGGTTGTGAAATCTCTGTGGGGTTTTGAAGTTTGGAGCAGCAAAAATAGTTAACCTTGTGTAAACTGTCATGTGAATATTAAGTATATGCTAAGCTACAATGCTATTTCTTAGCTTTACATACAATGAATGAATTCTATGATGAAAATGCACGTTGGAGCATAACTTTTTTTCTCTAGTAAGTGATAAAAGGGCAAAGATCTTATTCTTAATGCGAATTTAAATGTAGTTTTCCTGCAAAAATATCTAAAAATCCTTAAAACAAGACACATTTACTTGAGTTACAAATCTGAATAAGATATTTAGGCTTTTTTCAGAGAATGTATTTTTACAGTGTGAAGTGTATTTTCTTACTTTATTTACTTGTTTATAGTCAAAAGTAGTGAACAAAATCTGCCAGTGCTGAAGAAGTAATCCAATGTATTTAGATTACATTACTGACCTTGAGTAATTCAATGGAATATGTTACATTTAACAGCTTGTTTTCTGTAATCTGTAGTGGAATACTTTTTAAAAGTAACCTTCCCAACACTGTATATGTATATATATAATTATTTTTTTTTCCTCAGAGCACACAAAGTAAATGTTGGGCTATTTTGCCAACTTTAAATTTTTTGTCTTTCCCTGTCCCACACACACACACTGGCCCTTTTGATTAATATTTCCCCAAAAAAATGAAGGCGGTTTATTTTTCTTTTTTCGTAATGACTGAATGAATTTACACATTTACACAGTAATTTAAATGAACTGAAATCAATGAGTACATAGAGTACGTTATATCCCTAACATACAAATCAACTAGCAGATGATCTGTTTTCTTTATAAGTCGCCATCATTTTCTTAATTTGCGCTATGGCTTTTCCAGGATTGAGTCCCTAAACAGGAGAGAACACAAAAGAGATCAAATGAAATATTTAAAATACAGCTACAAAGTCTCAAAGGCACTAAGCCATGGTAAACATACTTTTACTTATTGTCCAACAGCAGTGAGACTGACTAAAGGTTTATCATGTAAAGGGTAGCTTTGCAGTTTGATAAACAGTTTGAACATACCTTGGGACACGTCTTTGTACAGTTCATTATTGTATGACAGCGGTAGAGGGAGAAAGGGTCCTGTAATTTGGAAAGACGCTCTTCTGTAAAGTCATCACGAGAGTCAATCATCCACCTATATGCCTGAAGATGTAGAGAAAAGAAACAGCAAGAGGACAAAGTATGTTAAATTCAAGAAATGGGGGAATATGATTCAGTGTTTAGAATAAAATATTGTTAAAGAGATTACAGTAATTATTGTATAACATGTCTATTGCACAATTAACAATGACAATGACTAACAGATTAACAGACTAAAACAAATACCTGCATAAGCACAGCTGGGCCAAGGTACTTGTCTCCGTTCCACCAGTAACTTGGACAACTTGTGCTGCAGCATGCACACAGAATGCATTCATAAAGGCCATCCTATGAGCAAGGGAAAGAGGGTGTTTAAAAAAATATTATCAAAGATCACAATCACGCTTCAGAAACAGAATCAGCCTAAAGCCAAACAAAATATTGAGCAGGGAGGCTCATACCAGCTTTTGACGGTCCTCGATTGACTGAAGGTACTGTTCCTTTCCCTGTTTTGACTCATCCTTCTTCTTCAGATAAGGCTCGATGGACTTGTACTGTGCATAAAAGTTGCTCATGTCCTAAAATGCAAGCAATGAGTATAGGATTAGTTTGAAATTCCAGGTTCACTCCATTTGATAGATTTAAAGTCAAAGATGGATTATTTCTGGGGGTTTTCATTTAATAGTGGCATACTCACAGGGACAAGATCTTTCACAACATACATGTGAGGCAGAGGGTAAATCTTTGTCACTTTGCTGGTATTTGAATCTATTTTGTTTAAACAGGCTAACGTGTTGCCCCCGTTGATGTTCATAGCACACGAACCACATATACCTGTAACGACATCACATACAGACATCATAATCCAATATCTTAATGCACATGTTAACAGGACAGGACGCAAACCTGTTTATTTAGGTCCCAGGATTTATTCCTTTTATTTTATTTTTTCAAAATGTCAAGTTTGGTTATGCTCCTCTTACCCTCTCTACAGGAACGTCTGAAGGTCAGTGTTGGGTCGATCTCATTTTTAATTTTGATGAGGGCATCAAGAACCATAGGACCACATCTAGGACAGAAAAACATGATTTTCAATTCTTCAAATGTAAAGAGCTTAGCAAAGCAAGGAAACAGATGCATAACTATTAGTGCACATACGTGTTCAAATCAATTTCATAGGTTTGCATGCGTGGCTTGTCACCAGGTGTGTCAGGGTCCCATCTGTAAATCTGAAATGTCTTTATTCTTGGCTCAGGGGCAGGGGCCGCAGCAGTCTGGGCATATCGCACCAGCTGGGTTAGGACAGAGGAAAAGAACACATGGGTACATAAGTGATGCAAAATGCTGACATGTATTGGAAGACAAGGCATCAGTATTAGCTAAAGGTATTTTAAAGGTCCACTCAGTAACTTTTTCTATTTGAGTCATCTCGGACACCTAGTGGCGTGGAGGCAGTATTATTCAAACACATTAGTTTTCAGTTACCAATGCCTTTGTAAAAATTCACTATTCACAGCCAGCCATCATTAATTTGATCTACGAGTGAAAGTATCTGATAATAGAGTGGTTACTGAGATTAAGCAAGTAGTATTCGGCTGGTCGTGTGATTCTAACATGGCAGCCCCCATGAGGAGACCCTCCCCATGTAGAATAAAACAGAAGGTTAGAAGGTTACTGATATGTCGGGAGTCTTCATCTCTAGTGAGTGCTCATGATTTTATACATATGGTTTAAACGTACAATTAATTTCTTGAGGAAAAAAAGTTTTTTAACAAGGAAAAAATTACTAAGTGCAGCTTTAAAGGTCTTTTCAGTGTAACTGAAGTGCATAATTCAGCTCCATTAGGGCGCCACCTCAAGGTATAAAAGAGAAGTGCGCGGGAGTTACATCACTCTGTTACTTAACTCACATTGAAATGGTATGGACAATTGTTTTCAACATCACCACTTCATACTATAAAGTGATTTCTTAATATTTTATTATCGCTAAATAGAAATGTTGCACTGATATAATTTGAGAAGTCAAACCCAACTGAAGCCAACACTTTAATACAACAGTTGTGTAACCATTTGCTACTAATTGCACTGTTACATGTTAACGTTGACTCCATCAGATAAAGAACTCAGCTTAATAAACATCACATTTGGGTACAAAGTTCCGTGTAACGATACCACGCAGAAGACAAGAATGCTACAGTCAGACTGTAATTTCCTTAAATAGTTAGATAACGCCGGTTGAGTCAGTGTTTAGAAATGTGTCCGATATCCACTAGTACATTCACAAAGACTGCATTATTATCGTTGTAATGACGCGACCTCATCGCGAAGTTAAACGGCGCATTAGCTGCACCACGTCCCATTATACGCCGCCGTACATCATGCGGACTCTTTTAGATGTTGTTGACAGAGCAGAAGGTGTAAACAACTTACCACTGATGCCCTACAGTTGCGTAAAGCAACAGCGCTGCGACCGAGAGACGTGCACACAACCGACATTTTCCCCTTTAGTATTTTAATGAGCGAGTTTCTTGTCTTCTTGAGCAGATTGAACTGTTTCAAATATATAAGAAGCCACTTGTCCCGCCTCCAAATGCCAGCGTAGATGGGGCGTGATGTTTCCATCCGTCAATGAAAAGCGACAACGTGACATGTAACTGTACCCGAAGTCCCTTTTACACAAGAGAAATATGTTATAACCTCTCATTGTGTTCAGTATTGTGATCAGCTGTCTGATTCAAACGTTTAAGGAGTAAAACTACACAATATTGACATTTACATTTTATGATTAGCCTACATTTATTTATTTGGCAGTACAACTGGGATAAAAGCACACCTTAAAGCAGGGGTGGGCAATTATTTTGGCACAGGGGCCACATCGGGCTTTAAGTAATACATAGGGGGCCACATTGTATCTACTCCTTTTGAGATAGAAAGTTCCACATTGATTTGGTTCTTGTATCTTTTAAGCCCAGAAATAGTCGTGTACTCAATTTTCTGAAGTGTATATGTGACGGATGGGACTATTCTGCAATTGCCTAAAGTATTGTATTGCTCTACAAAGGTAGATCATTCTTTATCAGGCATTAAAAAAATAATAATAATAAAGCCTGAGCGTAATTATAAATGATTTATTTTACAATCTTTACTTCCCTGGTAATGTATTAACAGTTTAACACTCTCTACATCAGGGGTCTGTTTTACTAAAAAACTATATATATATATATATATATATATATATATATATATATATATATATATAGTACTTTTAATGTTTGTTGCAAAGCGGGACAGTTTACTTATTTTATTCTCAAAATCACTACCCGTTTATGCGCTAAAAGGGTCCTGATGTGGGTCTCGTCAATGGTTTGGCTTTCCATTCAGCACACAACTGAATAACACAGGCTGCATGACTATGATAAATGATTACTGCAAAAGTTAGATTAACATACAGGTGCAGGGGACTTCAACATTTCTAAATGACACAAATAAAAAATACATATTCGTCCATCACTTGCTTTTGCTCGCGAGTGAATGATTACTCCTCCATGTGTCAATGATGCAGAGATCTTTGTTTATATTTTATTAAAGTTCATCACTGAGAAGGTTTGCTCACAAACTTAGTAGCACCAAGCAGCCTCGAGAATGGACACAGAGTATCGCTAAATTTGTTCAAAGGGGAAAGCGAGAGAAAGAAAGAGCGCACTCACATGTATGGTTGCCAGATTGCACAAAATATGTGTAACATTAGGTGGAATATTTCCAATTTGCGCCAGTATAAATCTCTAATTGGGCGGATTTGCATCTCTTATCTGGCAACCCTGAACATGTTAAACGCTTGTGGAGGCGCTTTATGTCCCAATGCAAGATAACTGAAATATCCAATGAAAAAAACGCTTTTAGGATAAATGAGCCGCGGGCCGTAAATTGCCCATGTGTGCCTTGAAGGAAAGTTCCATATGAAGGTAAAATAGTGCCTAAATAATTTGCATGTGCAGAGTAAGATTCGTAAAAGTATAAATGAAATTTCAAGCATGATAGAAAAATTTGTATGCACAGAGTAAGATGTGTGAAAGCTTAAATCAAATTGCAAGCGTACAGAATGTTTTGTAAAGGTTTAAATCAAGTTGCAAGTGTAAGAAAAAATATTAGCAATACTTTAATGCTTTGCATAAGTGTAATTCATGTGTTGTGAATCTGTAATTGCATATTAACACAAAGTAAATTTGGTGTGTATTCTTCTGACTTCCTTTTTTCACGCTTACATTTCTGGCACTATTTTTGTGCTTAAACATGGCCAAAAACATTGCAAACCTGCAATCAGCGAAATGCAAGCAAAGAAAGGGTGTCATGAACAGCAAAACAGATTGACCACGTAGAATCAGTCTGTATGTGTAAAATAAACTACTGCAAACGTGTAAATGACTTGTGCTTGTGGCATAAATATTTTCCAGAAATGATCCGATATACTTTGTTCCATCTTACTTTTGTTGCGCTCACACTTTTAGCACAAATTTCTCACTGAAAAGAGTTTTTGAGCGAGGGAGAAGGCGAGTCTACCTGCTTCTAATAACCAATCAAATGAGGCTTTACTTGACCAGTTTACTCTGACCTGATTGGTTTAATAACATGACAGACAGCTTCTTCTTCATATGGCTAAGCGTTGTTCCTCTGGGTATCTCTCCTCTCTTAAAGGGGCATTCAGTAGTTCTCTAGCTAGCGTTAGCATTACTCTTCTTCGTGTACTTTAAGTACCAATGTGACAGTGGTGTTAGACGCTGTACTGCCATCTTTTGACGTGGATCAGCATGATAGTCTCTGCTGCCTCTGCTAGTTTTAGAATATCATTTGCATCTGGAAAATGTCGGAGTTTGAGGTAATTTCTAAAGTTATTTATTACTACTATAATATAATTGCTTTGCCTAAAAACAAATGTCAGAATTCAAGTGAACAGACTTCTACTGTTAAGGACAGATTATTATTGTCCCTCATATCAATAATCTTTGGAGACTGTCTACATTTCACTTTATTTCTATTTAAAGAAGATTTCTTATTGGAGAACTGTTTAGCGTAAAATAAACCTCAATTATCTAGCGATACAGAATGTTATGGTAAAGGAAAGATTATAATTGTTTTTTATTATCAAATTTAGCATGTCCATGAATACTGTATTTGAAGAACTCATTTTGTTTTCAAGCAAACCAACATCATGGTTTACTCAAAATCCACATCAATCACTGTGCCAAGCTACTAAACAAATGAAGACATATGCCATTTCATAGAGGTGGAGGTAGATGGGCCCCCTTACTATAGCTGTAACAACAAAGAAAAGAAAATTTCACGTTGCTTTCCAGTTGTGTTTGTAAACACAGCTGAAAAGTGTCCATTGCTAACATACATTGACTACACGAGTAATTTTAAAAAGTTCGAGGGAAACGCATGCGTTTTCTATCAATTCCACTGATACTATTTTAGAGTGGACTAAACAATTAATAATGTCTTACCTGTCCAACAAAAAAGAAGCAACACTGGCATCACTACTCATGTTTTTCTCCGTCATCAAATCTTTCCACCTTGTGTATGCTATACAGATGTTTACTCTAGTTTTTTTGTCTTTGCCGGTCTTTCTGTCTTCTTGCTTCTGACCTTTTTCATTCTTCGGCAGAATGGATACTGGATCTCCTGTTGTCTCCGCTGCTAAAGCACGATAAATAAGTATGTTCCATGGGCTGAGTCTGAAACCAGGAAAATGCTGCCTTCGGAGGCTGTATATGGAGGCAGGATGAAAATAAGGTGCTTTTCAAACTGTTCGGAGATCAGTTTCCTTAAGAGATCCATTCATTCAAAACAGCTGTCAGTTAAGCCATTAACTGATTAGGCAGCAAAATAGCTGCCTAGCTTTCAGATGCAGCCATTGAGTTCTTTTCGCTCTTTGCGTCACCAAACAACACTGCGCTAAGCATAGACACATGTATCTACATGGGCGGCAGCCAGTGAGTGCGAGGATTTTCTTCTTCGACGTTTAGTGAAACACGGTGGGTCATGTCATTTCAACATGGCGAAACACATTGAAGGGGTGACCCGCACCATGTATAATAAAAACACTTTTTATAGAAAATTATTATGAGTACAATCTTCATCTCATGTGAGTGTTCACCATTCAGATCACTCTTCACAAAAACACAGTTCATTTGTTAATGTGTAAAACTTTTTAAATTAGCCCCAAATTACTGAATGCACCTTTAAATATTAAACTGAAATAGTAATACATTCACAATTTTATTAGCCTATATTTACTATTAATTATCATTGGCAAGGCTTTTTGGTGAATAGATGGAATTAGCTGGTATCACAGAACTCATGCTAGAAAACAAATTAATAAATTAAGCCACATAAAACAAAACTCTGTGAACAGATCAATCTGTTTTGCTGTTCATGACACCCTTTCTTTGCTTGCATATCGCTGATTGCAGATTTGCAATGTTTTTGACTATGTTTAGGCGCAAAAATAGTGCCAGAAGTGTAAGCACGAAAAGTCAGAAGAATACACACCAAATTTACTTTGTGTTAATACGCAATTACTGATTCACAACACATTAATTACACTTATGCAAAGCATTAAAGTATTGCTAATATTTTTTCTTACGCTTGCAACTTGATTTACACCATTACAAAACGTTCTGTACGCTTGCAGTTTGATTTACGCTTTCACAAATCATGTAGGCACAATTTTACCTTCATAGTTCCGGGTTCAATACAAGTTAAGCTCAATCGACAGCATTTGTGGCATAATGTTGATTACACAAAAATTTATTTTGAATAAAAAAAGAAAGAAGAAGAAGCAAAAATGGATGTTACAGTGAGGCACTTACAATGGAAGTCAATGGGGCCAATTTTTTGAGGGTTTAAAAGCAGAAATGTGAATCTTATCTTTTTATAAAAGCACATATTAATTCTTCTGTTAAAACGCATGGATTATCTGAGCTGTAAAGTTGTTTAAATCATTTTGGCCCCCATTCACTTCCATTGTAAGTGCCTCACTGTAACCCAGGGACGAGTCAAAATAAATTTTTGTGGTAATCAGTATTATGCCACAAATGCTGTAATTTGATCTTAACTTGTATTGAACCCGGAACATCCCTTTAAGGAAAATTAGCTTCTTTTTTTTCTCTCAAAAAATGTATTAATTGTTATTGAATATTGATGCAAAAATATAATTTGTGTGGAAAATAAATAATAACAGAAATTATTTTGATAAAAAAAAAAAAAACAGTAATAAAATAAATAAATAAATAAATAAAAATGTCAGGGCCCACACACTTGGTGTAAGGCCCCCAGGGGGGTTTATAGTGATATCAGAGTTATAGTGCAAAATTTGTCAGCTAATGCAAATAATTTTAAGACAGCAAGATGCTTTTTTAAGTAACAAATTAAGATAATGCTTATTTAAAATAACCACTTAAGGAAAGGGTGCATCAGATCCTGTTAATTACGATCACATTTGGCATTTTATAACATCCCAAGTTTTCTGTAAACAAATTAATCTCCATTTTGATTGGATCAGTCAATGTGAGTCCACCTTGAACATTTTTTTATTACAAATCTATTCCCCCACTTCAGAAAAACAAAGCCAAACAAAATAATCTCTTAAGAAAAACAATGTGTTTTATGGGGGCCTTTAGCCCTTGTAACAACAAGCTTTTTACCCCAAATATCCTTTCATTTAATGGACAATTATTGAAAAACTTTTGATTTAATCACCTTGAACAAACCATAAAATAACAAATAAGTATTTTTCTCAAAATAAATGTGATAATTTCAAGGATTTTCATTAGCTACATAAATTTGCAACATTAAAAAAATTATTAAAGGAATTCACCCAAAAATGAAAATACTGTCATTATCCACCTTTTTCCTAAATGCGGAATTGTTCCACGATTCGAATGTTTTCAATTTCCAGTCTCCACTGTTTTCACTCGCATTGGTGTATATTCTTAGTGAGTATTGTAATGTATAAGCTATTACATTTGTAAGAATTTACAAATAATATGTGGCTGTATAGTGCCGAAACTTCACAGAGTTGAGATGATTTTTTATTGATAGTGCCTCAATTAAGATGACATGAAGCAAGGGTCATTGGTTAGCTATGTTGATATCATTAACTACTTTGAGTTGTTATGACAGCCAACAACAGCAAAGTTGAGCCTGAAATACATTTTTTCTCCAAAAAAACTTTTTTTGGTTGTTGTTCTCCATCTGTATCGCACATTTTGGTCGTTTTTACATAATGCTGCATTCCATTCAACTCAGAAAGTTGGATTTTCCAACTTCCTACTAGGAAAAGGCCAATTGAATGCCACTTGAAGTCAGAATTTCAACTTGGAAACTCGTGTGGAAATTTTCAACTCTCAAAATTTTCAGGTGAGTGACATCAAACATGTCGACACCCAGGGAGATATACAAAGCAAGTGATAAACATTAACTTTTATTAAATAATATCGATAAACTAGACAAATAAATTTTGTAGACAAACTTTGAGGTTGGCTTGAAAGAGTCTAGTCTGAAAGTTTAAAAAAGATTTAAAAGCTTAATTGGTTTGTAAGTTAGTTAGTTATTTAGTTAGTTACAGTAGTTAGTTAGTTAGTTAGTTAGTTACAGACAGACAGATACATAGAGAGACAGAAAAGAAAGACTGACAGACTTAGATAGATAGATAGATAGATAGATAGATAGATAGATAGATAGATAGATAGATAGATAGATTTAGCACTTAAATACTTGGTTGCTAGGGTGAGCTCATTTGGTTGCTAGGCAGTTACCAGGGTGAAACTAGATAGGCTGCTTGCTGGCCTGAGTCATACGAGCCAACAATGAAGTCTCTATGATATTCTGATCAAGAGATATCCAATTCATCTAAACCAATTTGAATGGAAGTCAATGGGTTTTGGTTGCTAGGGTGCACTATATGGTTGCTAGGGTGTGGCTAAGTATTTTACAGCATGATATTTAAAGGCTTCTTGCTGGTCTGAGTCAAATAAGCCAAAGTTGAAGTCTCTACGATGTTGTGGTGCAGAGATATGTGTTTTGCTATACGGTTGCTAGGGTAAGTCCATCTGGTTGCTAGGCAGTTGCCAGGGTGATACTAAAAAGTCTGCTTGCTGGACTGAGTATAATGAGCCAAACCTGAAGACTCTATGACATTCTGATCAGGAGATATCCATCTAAGCAATTTTGAATGGCGGTCAGGGGCGCCTGCAGCTATACGGCCGTACGCACTGTGCGTACCATGAGCGCTCTGACTGACCTAGAAAATATGTACTCTCAAATTATTTCACCAATCATGAAATGTGTACCGTATTTCTGTTGGCTGTTTAAAAGAACTAACAATGCCCAATTTGCGAATGAGAAATTCTTTTGAGTCGTTTTTTTTTTTTCATTGAATTGACCAAACAGGCTTGCAAAACAGTCTGAATCAATTCGTGATTCAGTACAATTCATTCAGAGCTCTCTCACTGAATCATCTGGAGCAGTTTCTCACTCAGTAAAACAGTATCGGAATATTTACAAATACAGAAAACAAACAGCGCTGAATACAGTGTAAATTTACCTACAATCAACTGAAACAAAAGTCTGTCTTTTTGAGAGGTAACTTTGAGAATCTTCAGCTAGTACTGTGTCATGTGAACAAGGGGCTGTTCAAACTGAACGTGTTTTTGCGTCCGCTCGCACTGTTTTTCAGTCGTTAAAACATTTGTTAGGTGGATGTTTATTGACAACTGCATCATGTTTACCTGTGCTTTTAGCATCTCTCATGGGAGTGCTGCATTTTAAGATGCCATGAAAATGAAAATAGTTGCTGGCTCCAACTGCTAACAGCACTTGCATTGCAGTAATTTTAGAAGTTAGAATATCTCTAATCTTGTAAACATCTTATATAATGTTGTGCAATAAAATGTTGTCACTTCACATGTGGTTTGAGAGGTGTTTCTAACATTAGTTTTATTTAAGGGTACATTTACACGACAACGATGTACTAAAAACGGGAAAAAAATTTCACCGCTCTGTGGAAGAATGCTTATGTGCGCAGGCGCGTAGTGTTTCTTTACAAAGTGACATCGCCAACTATTGGCCTGGCATGCATAATACAGCGTTTTTAGTAGTTTTCGCAGATCCGTGTGAACGGGGATCGTTTTGACAACGTAGTCGTCTGTACGCGAAACTTTTCAAAAACGCAAAGGAAAAACTTTTCCGTTTTTAGTACATCGTTGTCGTTTAAACGTAATCTCTCCCACCAATGATCACGTGGTTGATGCCGCTTTCTAAACTGAGAAAGGCCAGCCCATGTAAGCATGGAAACCTCACACTATTGCCTAAACAGAATGAAGATTTATTGTATATTAATATATTATTTAATAAGTCCCAATGCCCGGTTGCATAAAACACCTTAAGTTTTCCCTTAAGTATAACACACACTTGTGGAATTTAAATGTGTACATAAATGCTCATATATATGAACTCATTGTATTTGTTCGTATATGGCCATAAACCAGATTTAAATATCAGACAATGTAATAATGGCAACAGGCCTAATTATTGAATCCTCATTTGTGTTTTTAGGACATTTCTGGTATTGCATCTGAGCACTTTGCCACTCGACCTAAAATTTGAAACAGAACTGACTTTGATTTTCAAGTATTTTCACATTTTAGATGATATTTTTATTATATTTTATTTGTACAGTTTGTTATGTGTTTTTGTTTGTTTGTTTTTTAATTACATTTCATAAGTCTTAAAATAATAAATCAAAAATAATATTTGGCAGCATGGCATAAATTTAAATGGCAGTAGAGCAGTTACAAGTAGTTACAAGTAGTTAAAAGTCAAAATTTAACTAATTTTGGTTGCTAGGGTGCACTAAATGGTTGCTAGGTTGTATGCAGTTGCTAGGATGTTAAAGTGATGGAGTGAAAGAAAGAATAAAAAGAGTGGAGTGATGGAAAGATAGAAAAGAAAGTGATGGAGTGATAGAAAGTATAAGTGGTAAATTAGATAGAGCAGTTAAAGGCATTTTAGAGGCCTTCTGTGGGTCTGTATACATCTGAATTTTGACAGTTGGAGTTTGAATAGTCTTGGCTCATCTGAACATTCCATCAACGTAAGTGAATGGGATTGTTCCGATTTTTGATCATCCACTGTGGGAAAACCATATGTCCGATCAGTTAGAGAAGATATAGCACACTCTTCAGTCTGAAGGTCTGTGCAGAGTTTGGTGCATGTAGCTTGAAAGCTCTAGGAGGAGTTAGTGTTAGAAATGTTAGTCTCAGAATAATAATAATAATTATAATAATAATAATAATGATATTAAGTTTAAATAGTAGATCAGTAGGTTGGCTCTTTCAAGTCAACCTAATGAGTCAAAGTTCCTTTGTTTTAAAGGAAAAAGCGCTTGCAGAAATAGGTGCATAAAACATGGTAAATTATACCAGAGATTATTTAGTAGAGATGGGCCACTTCTATTTAAATGAATGGGAGAAATTGGAATGCTCAACCAAGGAGCTCTGAACAGTTAATGGATGTAGAAAGGAAGTCCCGCCTTACAGTTAAAAGAGCCAATCACCTTTTATATACAGACATCGCCTGTCAATCAACTCTAGAACACGCATGCGCATTAGCTATACAAGCCGGGAAAATTGCGTGTTTTAAATTGACAATTTATGATTCCAATATTATCAGATTTAATTACTGATTTGAAATATGTTCTTTGATCGTAATCTTGACCAACCGTTTTTGAGATTTTGATCTTTCTCCATTCAAGTAGAGTTGCACTGGCATGACTGGAAATAGCCTCCCGAGAGCATTCTAGACTTGCTAGAACGACTTTGATTATACTCTCTTTTCATAATCGTACACCTGTAGCCCATACGCTAGCGTTGCAGAATATTTTATCAGTTGGGTTGCTAGGAGACGTCTCTGGTGACAGTCGAATCCCTGCAAAGCTAACGGGAGCTTTAGAAATTTGTTTCCTTACACGTCATCTTCCGAGCATCAGGCAATAGCATGCCTTTAACGTCGGAGATCGGAGACATCATGTAGGAATATCCCACATCCGAGTTGAATGTAACGCAGCATAAATCTCCACCTTTGTCCAGCCACGACCAATAGGTGGCGATATGGATGAAGACTGAGAATCGCCAAAAAACAAAAAGAAGAAGAATGTGGTAGTGAAAGTGGAGATTTATAGGGAAAAAAGGACTTAACTATTGATCTGTTTCTCAGTTGTATGGCTCTATTGAGCAGAGATAATCTTCTAAAAAAATCTTTGTTTGTGTTCTGCAAGAGAAAGAAAGTCATACACATTGGGGATGGCCTGAAAGTGAGTAAATGAGAGAATTTTCATTTTTGAATGAACTATTCCTTTAAATATTAGATCGCATTGCCTCAAAATCAACTTTTAGATATTGCAATGATCTCATGGATCAGGAAAATTTTGCAGTGCGTAGTGACAAAACAGGTGTTTAGGAAAGTGCAATAGTAGTTTTTGTTGTTATTTAGCATTTTGGGAGAAAGTAAAATCAAATGTGCCTTTTACCCCGGGGGACCTTTAGCCCCATTGTACCCTGCATTCATTGAGACTGTGAATTTATACAAATATTTAAGTGTCTACTTAAACAATAAATGGACTGGTTTGATAACACAGACTTAATAAACTGATCAGGAGGGCTAGTTCTGTACTGGGGTGTCACTTGAGCGCCATCGACAAAACAGGAGAGAAAAAGATTATAACTAAGTTGTCATCCATCCAAAACAACACCTCTCACCCCCTCCATGAAACAGCGAGGGCCCTGGGCAACATATTCAGTGGCAGGCTCATTAACCCGCGATGCTCAAAAGAGCGCTATCGCAAGACTTTTCTCCCATCTGCCATAAGACTTTTCATCTAAAATCACAAATGATTGCTGGACTGTTTTTAACTCCTTTATGTGCAATATTTATTTATTTATCTATTCATAATAACACTATGCAATAGTGGTGCAGTTCTTAATTGGTACATTGCTGTCTGCTTGTACAACAATTGTTGTCTGCTTTATTTTTTAATATTCTGAAATGCTCCATTATTTTATTTTTTTCTGTGTTGCTGTAAGGTGAATTTTCCTTCAGGGGATCAATAAAGTTTCAATTCAATACAACCAACACATCCAACAAAACCTGCTGTACAGTGCATTCAAGGTATATATTTTATCATGTGTGTCATTTGAGAATTGAACCTATGACCTTGGTTTTGTCATGCTCTAATATATAGAATCAGTATTGGGGAAAAAATAAGAAAAAAACTGCTATTAGAAACAGTGGCTGACAAAATGAGCTTTAGTTGAAAAGGTCAATGTGTGTTCAATGAGCTGAAACAAGTAATTACTTCTATGGACAATAAGAGCGTAAATATTCAATAGCTTTGTGTGTGTGTGTGTAGCCAAGACTTTGAGGTGTGTGGCTTTATAGAAAATAACTTTCCTTGAGAAATATTCACTGGAGTGACAGGTGTAAGAACAAGCCCAATAAATTGCAATATCCGTACTGTGAGACACCTAAGACAGTGCTACAGGGAGACAGGAAGGACAGCTGATCGTCTTTGCAGTGGCAGAGCATGTGTAACAACACCTGCACAGGATCGGTACATCCAAATATCACACCTGCGGAACAGGTACAGGATGGCAACAACAACTGCCCGAGTTACACCAGGAACACACAATTCCTCCATCAGTGCTCAGACTGTCCGAAATAGGCTGAGAGAGGCTGGACTGAGGGCTTGTAGGCCTGTTGTAAGGCAGGTCCTTACCAGACATCACCGGCAACAATGTTGCCTATGGGCACAAACCCACCTTTGCTGGACAAGACAGGAGTGGCAAAAAGTGCTCTTCACTGACGAGTTGCGGTTTTGTCTAACATGGGGTGATGGTCAAACTCGCGTTTATCATCGAAGGAATGAGCATTACACCGAGGCCTGTACTCTGGAGCGGGATCGATTTGGAGGTGGAGGGTCCGTCATGGTCTGGGGCAGTGTGTCACAGCATCATCAGACTGAGCTTGTTGTCATTGCAGGCAATCTCAACACTGTGCGTTACAAGGAAGACATCCTCCTCCCTCAAGTGGTACCCTTCCTGCAGGCTCATCCTGACATGACCCTCCAGCATGACAATGCCACCAGCCATACTGCTTGTGCTGTGCGTGAGACAGGAATGTCAGTGTTCTGCCATGGCCAGCGAAGAGCCCGGATCTCAATCCCATTGAACACGTCTGGGACCTGTTTGATCGGAGGGTGTGGGCTAGGGCCATTCCACCCAGAAATGTCCGGGAACTTGCAAGTGCCTTGGTGGAAGAGTGGGGTAACATCTCACTGCAAGAACTGGCAAATCTGGTGAAGTCCATGAGGAGGAGATACACTGCAGTACTTACTGCAGCTGGTGGCCACACCAGATACTGAGTGTTACTTTTGATTTTGACGTCCCACCCCCTTTGTTCAGGGACACATTATTCCATTTCTGTTAGTCACATGTCTGTGAAACTTGTTCAGTTTATGTCTTAGTTGTTGAATCTTTTTATGTTCATACAAATATTTACACATGTTAAGTTTGCTGAAAATAAAAGCAGTTGAAAGTGAGAGGACGTTCCTTTTTTTGCTGTGTTTATAATATAAGTAATATACCTGCTTAAATCATAACCCTAATAGTCATATATGCCCAGTGAAATCCTAACTGTATTCCTATCCCTAACATGATGTAAATTTATCTTTACTTTATTTTGTACTATTTTGTAAAAAAAGATTACTGGAACAAATTATTCAAGTTTTTTGCAAAGCAGTGAAATGAAATATCTGAGCACTTGCTCTGACCCTGAGCAATAGACTGAATGCCAAATGGAAGAGAAGTTATTCTACAGATACTCATCAGTTCACAGTCAGAGTGCATACTGAGTTAACTTTTCCTCGCTTCTTTTAGAGACATCAAGAATTACGGTTGAACAGGCATTAAAATCCCTTCAAGGTAAAACTCTAATGATGTTTATCGGCCTTGCCTCAATTCCACCCAGAGAACTGGATCAAAAGCAAACCTATTCAGGCCTCAAGTGGAGTCATCTACGTTTATGTGTCAAGCGAGTCCCACTTCTGCCAGAAGAGCTTTTTCTTTGACAAATCCCTGTGACCTTAAATGAATAAGGAATTTTGAGGCAAAAAGGATATGAAAAACGATTTCATTTAAATGTCATTTAAGTTCTTCCTTCTCCTCATTCAGTTTAAAAAATTCAGTTTTTTTGGTTTTCCTCTCATACAGCACCACATTTATCTCCTTAGGGGTTTAATGTATAGTCAATGTGAATCAGTGTTCAGGCGAAGTTGATCTTATGCATGTTTCTAGAGCAAAAAAAAAAACACACAAAAAAAGTATTTATTTCACACTTGATGAAAGGTTTACCTTGTTTACTCTTTCACTTAAACCAAATAAAATTGTGGGTGGTATTTCTTTTTCTGTCTAATACTGAGTCTGTACAGCACTAGCTTTACATTATAGTTCTACTTTAGGCTGCATAAAAAATAAATGAAGACTTTTGTTCTAAATGAATTCTTCTCCTGCATGGGGAGCAGGTAGCAGAACAATGTGATCTCTGTAATAATCAGCCAGCCTTTAGTTGCTTTATTAAACATGCTTTTCTGTTCTCAGATTTTTGGCTGGTTTTGGCCTTTAACCAACAAGAGTAGTTTGACTGGGCTAGTAATGACACACACAGACAGGGTTGGGAGATTTACTTTAGAAATGTATTCCACTACAGATTACAGAATACATGCTGTAAAATGTCATTTGTAATGTATTCCGTTATGTTATTCAAGGTCAGTAACGTAATCTAAATACTTTGGATTACTTCTTCAGCGCTGGTAGATTTTTTCACTTGTTTTGACTATAAAAACTCTTTCAGTACAGTAAGACAAAATACACATGTTAAAAATACATTCTCTGAAAAACCTAAATATCTTATGCAGTGTTGTTTCTAAAACAAGATAAATCTAATTGATCTTGTTTTAAGGATTTTAAGATATTTTTACAGGAAAACAATACAAAAATTATCATCAAGAATACGATTTTTGCCCTAATATCAAAGGTCTTACTAGAAAAAAAGAAATTATGATCTAACATGAATTTTCTTGATAAAACAATATGATCGTGCCTGGTAACGTGCATGTAAAATGGCTAGAAATAGCATTTTAGCTTAGTGTAAACCTGACAATTTACACAAGGTTTATTTCTATTTCTTCTGCTCAAAACTTATTTCAAACTTACTTCTCTGTCTGCTCGTATGAATGTAAAACTTCATAAGAAAGTGTTTCACCGCTGTTCAAATGCACTTTGGATCTCATAATTTATATGTATAAATGTTTTCCATCTGAAAGGACTAAATATTAAATGAAACAAATGACAATAAAATGCAAATTAATCTCTTCAGTAATCAAAGTACCTTTTGAATGTAACTGTATTCTAAATACCAATGATTTAAATTGTAACTGTAGTGGAATACAGTTACTTATATTTTGTATTTTAAATACGTAATCCCGTTACATGTATTCCGTTACTCCCCAACCCTGCACACAGATGATCAAATAGTTAACTTATCTCCCTTTACAGAAGCAGAGAGAAAGACTTGTGTGGTTGTACTTTGATAAATATTTGCTAGGATCGGCTACTGCAGGTTTCATAAATTTTCTAGTAGAACTTAATATTTAATTTCACACTTATAAGGTACATTTCTTCTGAATGGGAAAACAGTCTTGCAATATTTTAACATTCAATCATAATTACTTTTTTATTCAGTTTGCAAGAAATCTATCACATCTTGACTAAATGGTAAAAATGGTCAGGCATTACAAGAAAGACCCCAAGAAATGGTTCGTGTCTGGTTGTGAAATCTATAAACTTGGTGTGGCTTGACTGGTACGTCATAAGGTTCATATATAACAGGGTAAGAAAGAAGGTAGGAATTAAAAACCTGTTCTCTGGTTACTGCATAGCTAAGGATGGAGTTAAAATGAAGCTGTTGATGCCCAAGGAATTTGACTGTATCTCTAACTTCATCACTTCCTCATCCTCATCCAAACCAAAGTACCATTGAGTAGATTCTCAGTCTTTGATTAGACTGTGAAACTAATGTTTTTTGCAATGCCTACTCCAATTTTTCACCCAATTGAGGATGTTTGATCAAAATTCTCACAACTTCTGTTGTGTTGCCAAGTTTTTGGTTATGTTTAATGAGCCTATAGTGTTATATTAATATTATTAGCAATGAAAACCTGCAAGAAAAGTGTGATTGTATTGTCAACTGCAAGTCCGCGACACCTTTAGCCATTGAAAAATGACTCATCCCAAATCTAGGGCTCACTGTTGTGCTTCAATGGCACTTTTAATAAAACAGACATTTTATCTTCACAACAGCAATGTCTGGACATAAAGAGGAAGAGAAAATTGGGTCAGGGCTCTCTGTGCTGGCAGGCTGGTTGTTCTTGTTTGAGTATGGAGTAGTTTAAAAGCAGAGCTGGGATGGCTGTTGGACACAGTGTAGGGAAGACAAGGCTAGCGGTTCGCTCACATTTGACGGATGACTTTCAAAACAGCAAAAAGAGCCCTGACCATTCATTTCAATCTTCCTGCACTCTCCTTAATTTACAGATAAAATTAATACATTCATTTATTTCACGTAGTAACAAAGGTAATCAATATTTTTTTAGAGTGATCTGTTTTTCATCCATCCAAAAAGTTCACATATCACATCTGAATTAAAAATTCATTCTTTACATTTGTCTTTTACTGTCTTTTTATGCACTTCATGACTCTTCTAACCTTCTACTTCTGTTTGGTCTTAAATCCCTTAAAACAATATGTTTAACTATTTACATGAGCAGTAATCTCTACCATCTCAAAACCAGACCTCCAAACTTCCACCCCACCCACACTTATCACATCTTCCCAAAAAGTCTTATCCTGATTATAAGCTAAAAAAAAAAAAAAAAAAGTAGGGTAAAGCAAGAAAAACAAATTCATTGAGTCACAATGTCTCACAAAAAAAAACAAAAACAAAAAAAAAACATGCATCCTCCCCCATTCTCCTGGATTCAGCAATGAAAAATAAAAAGCCTGTACAGAAACAAACCTTTTCAAAAACATTCACCCAACTTCCTATCTCAGACATAGTGAACGAAGACACAAATCAGGAAACTGACAACATTAATCTTCTATCTTCTTGATTTTTAGTTTTGGCAAATACTTGATATCGTTGAGTGCTTTTAGAAGGTCTAAAATATGGTTCAAACTGTAGTGGAACAATTAAAGTGGGTCTCTGAGGCAGCAGCTGGTAATGGAGTAGTTTTGGGTAAACTGCCATTAAATAGTCAGAGGTGGCGGGGGCTGGGATGACCATTATGATAGAGCTTCTGCTTGATATGCACCATGTTTCCACTGGAATCCTCCAGTTGTCGCAGCTGTGCACGTCTACGGAGGTCCCGAAGATTACAGAACTGGGGCAACCATGACCAGGAAGGGGTATCTGTGAGGGGAGAGGGGAAAATTGGTGAACTCTTGAGCTGTGTCCATGTGATTCGCATGAAAAAAACAAACAAATAGGAGAATGTGGTAACACTTTACAAGGTTAAGATTAGTTAATATATTAGGCATCACTGCTAACACTGAACAATGTTTTTACAACATTTATTCATCTTGGTTAAAGTTAATTTTTAAATATGCTACTGTTCATTCTTAGTTCATGTTCATATTGCATTAAAATGTTAATGTATATGCTACAAATTTAATTGGCTAAAAAAAAAAAAAAAAAAAAAAAGATTAATATTTGGGAGTTTTTTCAATTTCGGGCACTTTCAAGTCCCAGAGGTTGATTGTTATTAAAACGAACAGATTTCAACTTTTTTTCTTTTTTGTTATAGGTCTCAAAACTGAACTGGAAACTTACCAAGCCTTCATCATTTATTTTTGGTACTTTTCAAATGTCTTTAATGCACGGATTTAAACTGTTTTAGCCTTGTCCCAGACTTTCAGCATTAAACTATGAAAATCCATTATAAAAAAATGAAAATACAAATTATTACATGTTTAACAGTATGATAATCTAAACAAAGCGTGAAATAAGCATAAACTGTTTCAATATTTTTTGTGTAAAAATGATTTCTATCCATTTTTATCTCCTGTGGTGCATTTACATACACTGTTGGACATTGTTAGTAGACAACAAAAATTTGTGAGCGTGAAAAATATTTTAACGAAAGTGTACTTTCTAGAAGTCCACACTGCCAAAAGTGCCCGAAGTTAAAGAAGCAACCATATGTAGAAATCAGCGCCTCAACCACTACAGATATGAGGGGACAATCCTCCCCAATATTCAGAATATTGTTCAATAAATATGCATTAATATTATAAAATATCCAACCTTATTGTAAAGTGCTATCATGAATAGTGATTGCTATGGAGTTACATACATTCTTGATTTGGCTAATAAGATGGTTAAGAAGCACATCATACAATGAACCAGCATGTCTAATCAATGAGTTAATGGAAACATGTGGGTTCAGATGTGAAGACTGGGGTAAAGATATAGTGAAGCTATTGAGAAAGAGAGAGAGAGAGAGAGATTCTTAGGAAGCCCCACCCCTCTCTACTGGCCCTGTTGGAAGTGTGTCAGTGTGTGTGTGTGTGTGTGTGTGTGTGTGTGTGGCGCGATGGGGCGGGGGGGATATTTATAGCATTCTATGGGTATGCCATCCACTAGGACTATCGTGAAGGGTATAAAAAGGTAAACAGTGAATAATGATTTTTTTTTTCCAAGCCTCATATGAATCAAAAGGAAGGGAAGAAGAGTTCAATTATATGGACAGGATGCAATAACAGGAGTAAAGAGACAGAGCTCCTTTGTTTAAAGGAGAAAGGTAGTAAGCCATCACATTTATTATGCACAATCTTCCATTATTAAAAATGTACGATTTATGAATTGTAAAATATATTGCTCCTGATCTAAACAGAAAATACTGAATACTGAATGACTGAATAGAAAATTGATTAGGGGGTAAAGAATGACTTCTGAGACTGAGAATGAGAAATGAGACTGAACTCTGAAATCGGACAAAGGTAGCTAAAAAATTATGGTGCATCTCCAATGCACTGTGTATGTGTTGCATGTGAGTGTGACTGCACTCTTACACGTCTCGCCAACTTGCCTTCCCTTTCCAGCTGCTCTTTGTCTATTTATAGCACTTGCACAGTGCAAGGGTGCAGGAGTGTGTGTGTGTATGTATGTGTGCTGGTGGTGGTGGGGGCATGACAGCATCTCCCTCCCTTCTTCCTCTCCATCAGCCTCACCTTTACTCCCTATATTGGTGAGGCTAATTGAGGTTGACCTGCCATCAATGTCACAGTTTCACAGCTGTGGTGTGCTTCACTAGAGGGGCATTCCCAACATTTTTCAGTAGGTTAAACCATTTTCTCTTCTAGATCTGTGTTTAGACATTATTCACTCAATGCTATCCGAATCTATTTTTTTTATTAGTATTATTATTATCTCTGTCTCGTTGCTGTATTGTTTGTGCACTGGAAGCTTCTATCACCAAGACAAATTCCTTGTATGTGTAAGCATATTTGGCAATAAAGCTGATTCTGATTCTAAATGCCTGTATTACAAACGAAGCATAGCTAGTGTGCACAGCTAGTGCACATTATTTTTTCCAGTGGGGGCTAAGTTAAGTATTATATTATAATATTTACTAAGCAGTTGTTAATGAGGTTCCTATGCACTAGTGGCCACTTCATAAGCTCTTTTGCTCTTTTCGCATAAACTCTTTTGTTCCAAGCTTTTTTGTCTTTATCTCTTTAAAGGGTTAGTTCAACCAAAAATTTAAATTCTGTCATCTTTTATCATTTGTCATCATCCCTAATGCTGTTCCACAGAAGAAAGAAAGTCATATGGGTTTGAAACATCATAAAGGTGTGTAAATGATGACAGAATATTCAATTTTGGGTGAACTATTCCATTAATCCCAAAGATCATCAAAAGTCCATCCAAGGAACATTGTGTACATACTCAAACTAAAAGCATTCCCTTTTAAAGTAGCATTTAAATCTTCTGCCACAACATCTGTATTTCTTAGACCCAACGATCACAGCAACTCTTATAAACAACTGCTGTTTTGCCTGTGATTCAGTTAAATTCAGAGACACCTGCTGTTATTTTCTGCAGCCACAGTCTTCATCTTAATACATTAATTACTGCAGGTGGTAATAACAGGGCAGAAGGGGAGCACTGACAGCTCATGAAAATGAAAAAATGTAGCTGTGTAAATGTTTAGGAACAGAACATTTAATTTTTGGAGATTTTGGAAAAAAATATATTAAATAAAATAGTACAGTGTGACACATTTTAAAGATGGACTCTAGAAATGTATGAGAATTGAATCATATACAAACCCTGATATAGGCTCAATCTTACACATCCACTGTGAATTTAGTGAGGTTAGCTGATCTGATAAAATCTATGAACCACTAAATAATTTTTTTCCTCATTACTATAATTTCAATAATTTTATCCTTTCAGACTAGTGTACCATACATTAAGAGCACAAGCTGTGTTCATATTATAGGGCAGAGTCACTAACATTAAAGGGATTGTTCATCCCAAAATGATCATTCTCTTATCACTCACACTCATGCTGTCTCAAACTCGTATGGCTTTCTTTTTTCTGCAGAACACAAACGAAGATATTTTGAACGATGTTTGGTGTGTTTTTGTCCATACAATGTATGGTATCCAAAACTTTCTTTCTCCAAAAAGAACATAAAGGCAGCAGAAAGGTAATCCATATGAACCAATTGGTTTAATCCATCTTCTGAAGCGATATGATTGCTTTGGGTGGGAAAACATTGACTTATACTGTATGGACTAAAAGACCTCATACATTCTTCAAAATATCTTTGTTTGTGTTCTGTACAAGAAAGAAAATCATATGAGTATTGAGTAAATGTTGAGAGAATTATAATTTTTTAGTAAAACTATTGTTTAAAGGCATTTGGTCATAACAGTTTAGTGTTGGATGTTAATTCTATAGTTTTAAAGATACAGTGTCTTGAGTCGCGTGGTGCCATGTGAGGGTCGGACATGTGAATGGCGAGCTCTGCTCACTTTGCTAGTTTTTTTGTAATTAAATGCGTTTTATTTTTTATTAAATCATACAATAACAATGAAATGTAAACATATATATATAAAATCAACATTTAAACCCCACAACCCCCCCCCCCCCCCCCCAAAAAACAACCCTGTGGTCAAACATAAGTAAATATATAGAAATAAAAATCAAACAGACACACATATATAAAAAAATATGCATATATATACATATACAAACATAAATACATACACATATATATATATACACATACATACATACATGCATACATACATACACACACATAATAATCATACTAACTATATTACACTACTCTTTCCACACCCCACTGGAGAGCCCACCAAAAACTCCAAATACCTGCCCCATTTCCGTATAAACGTATCCAAGCCACCCCGTCTTCCCGATGACACCTCCTCATAAGCTGCCACCCTCCCCACCTCCGTGCACCACTCCGGATATGGGGGCGCACCAGCTGACCTCCAACCCCTCAAAATAACCTGCCTGGCAATCATCACATAGGTCAGAACCCAGTTCTCTATATGTCCATCCCCCACATCGATGACCGCCCCATCGCCCAGAACACAAGTCTGGGACAAAACGAAACCTGAGTGCCCACCACGTCGCACACAAAATTCTGAACCTTCGACCAGAATTTCTGGATCTCGACACACCACCAAAAAACATGGGCCATGTCTCCATCCTCTGGTTGGCATCTCCAGCAGGTGGGTGTGTCTTTAAGACCAAGCCTATACGGTCTAGAGGGGGTCCAATAAAATCTATACAAAATTTTGAATTGCATAAGATGCACCCTTGCATCTCTAGATGCAGACTTAACGTTTTTAAGAATCTTAGCCCACACTCTTTCCTCCAATACCAAGTTGAAATCTTTCTCCAATAATCTCTTGAGAGAAGTTAAGGCTCCGTCTCCCATACTCTGAATTAACAGGGAGTAGTACACTGATGCCTCATGACCTTTTCCAAAAGCCGCAATCACCTCTCCCAAAGCATCTGCCTCCTTAGGGGAGTGTGTGCTACTCCCAAAAATAGTACAAAGCAGGTGGCGCAGTTGTAAATACCTATAAAACTGAGGTCTGGGGATCCCAAAATGTTGGACCAAGTTTTCAAACGATCTCTCCACTCCACTAGGTCACCGAGTGTAGCAACCCCCCTCAAAATCCACTCTGGCCAGCAGAAAGGGGACTTGCCAATACACAATCTTGGGTTCTGCCATATGCTCGAGGCAACATTTAAATAAGTGTCCAATTGAAACAATCTAGACACTTTAGTCCATACCGAGTGTAAATGCGAAATAACGGGGTGTAACTTAACTTTTCCGATTAGTTTGATAGAGATGCTTTGTAATTGCAAAATAGGGGCAAGAACTGCCTGTTCAGTAACAAACCAGGGAGGGGCTCTCTCAGGTGGAAGTGACCAATGAGCCAAATGTCTGAGACTGAACGCATAGTAATAAAAAAAAAACTTTGGAAAGGCCAAGCCCACCTTTGTCTATCAGCCTATGTAACTTATTAAAATGCAATCTGGGACATTTACCATTCCAAATGAAGGACTTCGCTATGCTATCAAATTGCTTGAAATAAGAGAGGGGGACATCTACAGGGACAGACTGTAGCAGGTAGTTAAATTTTGGAATACAATTTTAATAACATTAACCTTCCCAAACATCGATAAATGTAATGAAGCCCACCTGCCCACATCGCTCAAAAACCTTTTTATTAAAGGGTCAAAATTAACACTAACTACATCAGACAAATTTGCTGGGAATAAAATCCCCAAATACTTAATGCCCTGTTTGGGCCACTGGAAGGCGCCTGGCTGGAAAGCCGTTACTGGACAGTACACTGTCAGAGCCAAAGCTTCGGATTTAGACCAACTGACTTTGTATCCTGAGAACTTGGAAAAGGAATTAGTAGGTTCAGAGACAAATAATAAAATATAATCTGCGTAAAGCAGAAGCTTATGTGTCACACCTCCCACAACCACCCCTGGAAATCATCCTCCTTTCTTATCGTGGCTGCTAATGGTTAAAGGGCAAGACAGAACAATAATGGGGAAAGAGGGCAGCCCTGCCAAGTGCCCCTATTCAGAGTAAAATAATCTGAAATTAATCCATTTGTTTGTACTGCTGCTACAGGGTGTCTATAAAGTAACTTAATCCAACCAATAAATGTACTCCCGAACCCATACATTTCCAAAATCTTAAAAAGATAATCCCATTCTACCATATCAAACGCCTTTTCGGCGTCAAGTGAGATGGCAGCGACCGGAGACTGATCATTCGCTACTGACCACATGATATTGATGAGACGCCTGATGTTATCAGAAGAGTTACGGCCCCGAATAAATCCCACCTGATTTATATGTATAAGAGATGTCATAACCTTACTTAATCGTTTAGCAAAAATTTTTGACAATATTTTTACATCTAGTTGGATCAGGGAGATTGGACGGTAACTTTTACACTTGCTTGGATCTTTGTCCTTTTTAAGAATCAGACTGATCCGGGCTTGTGTCATGGTTGGAGGAAGCTTTCCATTCTTAAATGATTCAGTATAAACCTCTAACAAAAGTGGAGCCAGTTCTGTAGCATAAGATCTAAAACATTCTGCAGCAAAACGATCTGTCCCCGGAGCCTAGGGACTTAATTACCTTGTCAAGCTCCTCCAAGGTTATCTCAGAATCAAGAGAGTTTTTTTTTTTTGCTCAATCATCAGTTTAGGAAGATCTAATAGTTCCACAAAGTTTCTAATATCTTCATCAGTAGATGAAGACGTGGAACTATAAAGATCAATATAGAATTCTTTAAAGGCATTATTAATATCAATGGCTGAGGTACAAATTTCAGCACCAGCAGATTTCACTGAGGGAATGATAGAAAGAGACTCTCTCTGCTTTATATATCTAGCCAAAAGCTTCCCTGCTTTGTCACACGACTCAAAGTATGATTGTCTTGCCCTGAATAACCAAAACTCCACTTTCCGCGACAAAATAGTATTACATCTATATTTCAATCGGGTCAATTCTCTGAGGCCATCAGCTGACATGCAGCGCTTCAGCTCTGCCTCTGCACTTTTAATATTTCCTTCCAACTCCACGAGTTCTCGTGCTTTGGATTTTTTGATGAATGAGGCATACTGTATGATCCGGCCCCTAAGAACCGCCTTAAGTGCCTCCCAAGCCACGCCCACAGAGGATACTGAGGACCAGTTGGTCTCCATATAAACATTAATTTCAGTCTTTAACATTTGTTGGAAATCAGGATTTTGCAAAAGGGATACATTAATGCGCCAACTATATGATTTATTTTTCTCTATATGTGGCATCACCTCTAAACTCACCAGGGCGTGATCTGAGACTAAAATGTTTCCAATTGAGCAATCCACAACAGATGAAATGAGGGATTTGGATAAAAGAAAAAATCTATTCTAGAATAAATCTTATGGACTGATGAAAAAAATGTATAGTCCCTACCAGATGGGTTCAAAAGTCTCCAAATATCCGTAAGACCAAGATTTTTACACATCCTGTGAAGCGTCAATGTTGCTCTAGGGGGTTTACACACTTTTGCTTCACTGTGATAAAGGACTGAGTCCATCAAAAGATTAAAGTCTTCTCCCAATATTATATCATAAGGGGTGCCAGCGGTATACAGCATCCCTTCAAGATCTATAAAAAAGCCCTGATCATCAGCGTTAGGTGAGTAAATAAAAAAATCTAACTTTACCCTTGAATTTCAGCAAAAACAATAATGACCCTCCCTAATTTATCTTTAATCTGTTTGAGACTTTTGAATTGTACATGTTTACTAATCAGTATAATGACTCCCTTGCTCTTACTTGAGCCAGCACTAAAAAAAAAACATGTCCACTCCATATCTTCCCAAATTTTTCAGCTTCCTGCAGGGAGAGATGTGTTTCTTGAAGAAACACTATATCATATTTCTTACGTTTAAGAAAAGTAATAACCTTCCTTCTTTTTATGGGGTGCCCCAACCCATTTACATTCCATGTGGAGAGAGAGAGAGTACACTCATATTAACATATGACATTTTGATACAGTAGAAAAAATAAATTGTGTGTCAAAAACAAAATTATACAGACCACATTCCCCATTAGTGAAACAATCAAACTCTGAACTTCCCCCTGAACAAAACAAACAGAAAAAAGAAAAACATGCGCATTAACCCCGCACATGAAAGCGGCAACCAGCGACAATCCCTCTAAACTCAAAAGGTCCATGAACGCCCACAAGCCCCCATGACAGCTTTGCCATCGGATTGCTCAATTTTGCCTAACAAATTTGTGAGTCAAAATTACATAACAGAAAATACTTTGTAAAATAAACCCCAGCCAATAGGTGATCTTCCACAAAACAAATTCCAGCTGATATGAAACCGTTCAGATATGTTCAGTGAGCCGGCTGTTATGAGTTCAATGGATGACGTAATCATTCCGATGTCCCGTAAAAATACTCAACAAAACACTCCAGCCAGTAGGAGGAATAAGCACGAAGAACGAACAGATTAATCCACAGCTGTTCCAAAGGAGTGTTATTCAATTGAACAAGCTCCAGCCGCTAGGCGGAACCAATACAAAAAGAAACAACACCGGCATCCCGGTTCCCTGGATGGTCAAGTCAATTCACTCGGAGGCCGCATAAAAGTATATACCATGACTTACACAATCCGTCAACTTTATAAAAGACATCATTTGTGTGAGCATGTAGATATTTCGCGGTCATCCGTAGTGTCCACTCTCAAACTGGCCGGGAACTTCAATGCAAAAGTAATCTTTCGTCAATGCAAAGTTTCTTTAAGGAAAAGTGTTATTCACAAAACAAGCTCCAGCCGCTCGGCGGAGCAAACGCAAAAAGAAAAAAGAAACCAAAATGATGCCCAGCTTCCTCAAATGCCAGAGTAAGTACAGCGAGTCGACCCACTCACATGAGAAACACCCAATGGTTTACTCACCCATTGATTCAATAAAAGACATTGCCTGATTGGGACATGTAAATACTTTGCAACCGACCTTCGTTTCTATTCTCAGTTTGGCCGGAAACATCAGAGCAAAAGTGATCATTTGCTGATGTAAGAGTTTCTTAAATTCCTTGAACCGATCACGTTTCTCTCTTGTCGAACTTGCAAAGTCCGGGAACAAGAAAATATTATGGTTCTTCCAAGAAAGCTTCCCTTTGCTCCTCGCCTGGCGCAACACAAGATCTTTATCGGATGATCTCATAAATCTTGCCAGAATCGATCGGGGCCTATCTCCCTCAGCAAATCTGTGAGCTGGGACTCTGTGAGCTCGCCTGATTTCCAGTTTATGGCCTGTTATGTCGAGCAAACTCGGGAAAAGCTCGTCTAGGAATTTCATCATATCTCTGCCCTCCTCATGCTCAGGAATTCCAACAATTCGAACGTTATTCCTGCGGCTTCTATTCTCAAGATCGTCAAGCTTTTCAAGGAGATGTTCTTAATCAACTTTGGTCACGGTTAGAGGTTAATTCCCTCTCTGAAGATTCCAGAAAATCGATTAATCTCTCAACATCAGTCACTCTTGTAACCATCTCAGAGAATTTTATTTCCATCGCTGTAATCGATCGACGTATTACAGCGAGATCCTCCAAGTCAGCAAGAACCTTCGTCAACATCACCAACATGTTGGACAACTGGCGCTGGATCTCCTCTCCCGCCGCGCCATCCAAATCAAGTCCCCAGTCTGTAGGCCTGTCGGGGCTTTCATCCTGAACACGTAAGTGACTTTTAATGTCTCCAGAGCCCGAGGATTTTGACTTCTTTGCCATGTTTTACCTCAAAGAGCAAATGTGTATCTGGGTATGTCAAATTTCACCAGATTATAACATGAAAATAATTAAAAATTTAGCAAAGTGCACAGAGCTCGTCGCTCACACGTCTGCTTCTTGTATGATGTCACGTGACCTCCCACTTTGGTAGTTTTTAATAATTTTTGTATCATAAACCGGTGAGATTCGATACACCCTGATCCATAATTGTTCTATGAAGACAATATGTCAAAGAATTAAAAATCCTCGGGCTCTGGAGACATTAAAAGACACTTACATGCTCAAGCTGACACCCCTGACAAGGCCGCAGACCAGAGACTCAATTTGGATGGTGCGGTGGGGAGAGATTCAGCATCAACTGTCGAGCATGTCGGCAATGCTGGTGAAGGTCATTGCAGACTTGGAGGATCTTGCTGTAATACGTCGATCGATCACTGCCATGGAGACTAAATTCTCTGAGTTGGTTACAAGAATGGGGGACGTCGAGAAACGGACTGATTAATTAGGGAGGGAATTAGCTCCACTAGCAACCTTGATAGACTTGCAACACGTTTGGGAAAAAATGAAAGACCCCGAGAATTGTAATGCGCAAAACAACGTCCGAATTGTTGGAATTCCTGAGATTGAAGAAGGCCGAGATATGGTGATATTCCGAGACGAGCTCTTCCCGAGTCTGCTCGACATAACAGGCCATAAGCTGGAAATCGAGCAAGCTCACAGTGTTCTGGCTCGGCGATCCGCTGAGGGAGACAGGCCCCAAACAATTCCCCATAAAAAGAAGAAAGGTTATTTCTTTTCTTAAACGTATGAAATATGATATAGTGTTTCTTCAAGAAATGCATCTTTCCCCACAGGATGCTGAAAAATTTGGGAAGATATGGAGTGGACATGTGTTTTTTAGTGCTGGCTCAAGTAAGAGCAGGGGAGTCATTACATTGATAAATAAACATCTCAAACAGAGTCATTATTGTTTTAACAGAAATCCAGGGGCAAAGGTTGATTTTGGCTAATATTTACGCTGATCACCTAACGCTGATGATCAGGGCTTTTTTATAGATCTTGAAAGGATGTTGCAAGCCGCTGGCACCCCTCATGATATAATATTGGGAGGAGACTTTAATCTTTAAGACTCAGTCCTTGATCATAGTGAAGCAAAAGTATGTAAGCCCCCTAGAGCAACATTGACGCTTCATAGGATGTGTAAAAAATCTTGGTTTTACAGATATTTGGAGACTTTTGAACCCATCTGGTAGGGACTATAATTTTTTTTCATTAGTCCATAAGATTTATTCTAGAATAGATTTTTTTTTTTTTTTTGCCAACCATGACACAAGCCTGGATCAGTCTAATTCTTAAAAAGGACAAAGATCCAAGCGAGTGTAAGAGTTACCGTCCAATTTCCCTGATCCAGCTAAATGAAAAAAATATTGTAAAAGGCCTGGGTAGCTCAGTGGTAAAATACGCTGGCTACCACCCCTGGAGTTTGGAGTTCGAATCCCAGGGTGTGCTGAGTGACTCCAGCCAGGTCTCCTAAGCAACCAAATTGGCCCGGTTGCTAGGGAGGGTAGAGTCACATGGGGTAACCTCCTCATGGTCGCTATAATGTGGTTTGTTCTCGGTGGGGCGCATGGTGAATTGAGCGCGGATGCCGCGGTGGATGGCGTGAAGCCTCCACACACGCTATGTCTCCGTGGCAACATGCTCAACTAGCCACATGATAAGATGCGCGGGTTGAATGTCTCAGACGTAGAGGCAACTGGGATTTGTCCTCCGCCACCTGGACTGAGGCAAAATCACTATGCGACCACCAGGACTTAGAGCGTATTGGGAATTGGGCATTCCAAATTGGGAGAAAAAGGGGAAAAATCCCCCCCCCCAAAAAAAAAATATTGTAAAAAATTCTGGCTAACCGATTAAGTAAAGTTATGACATCCCTTAAACATATAGATCAGGTGGGGTTTATTCGGGGCTGCAGCTCTTCTGATAACATTAGGCATTTCATCAATATTATGTGGTCAGTGGTGAATGATCAGACTCCGGTCACGGCCATCTCACTTGATGTCGAAAAGGTGTTTGATATGGTAGAATGGGATTATCTCTTTAAGATTTTGGAAATATACGGGTTCGGGAATACTTTTATTGGATGGATTAAGTTACTTTATAGAAACCCGGTAGCGGCGGTACAAACAAATGGATTAATTTCAGATTATTTTACTCTTGATAGGGGCACCCGGCAAGGTTGCCCTCTTTCCCCATTATTGTTCTGTCTTGCCCTGGAACCATTAGCAGCCACGACAGGAAGGGAAGATGATTTTCCAGGGGTGGTGGCGGGAGGTATAGTGCATAAGCTTTTGCTTTACGCAGATGATATTTATTATTCATCTCTGACTACATTAGATCTATGCCTTGCCTCCATAGAATTATTAATTCCTTTTCTAAATTCTTGGGATACAGAGTCAATTGGTCTAAATCCGAAGCTTTGGCTCTGACAGCGTACTGCCCAGTAATGGCTTTACAGCCATGCGCCTTTCAATGGCCCAAACAGGGCATTAAGTATTTGGGCATTTTATTCCCAGCAAATTTGTCTGATTTAGTTAGAGTTCATTTTGACCCCTTAATAAAAATTTTTCAAGCGGTGTGGACAGGTCAGCTTCATTACATTTATCTATGATTGGGAAGGTTAATGTTATTTAAATGAATTGTATTCCAAAATTCAACTACCTGCTATAATCTCTCCCTGTAAATGTCCCCCTCTCTTGTTTTAAGCAATTTGATAGCATAGTGAAGTCCATCAATTGGAATGGTAAGCGTCCTAAATTGCATTTTAATAAGTTACATAGGCTGATTGACAAAGGTGGGCTGGGCCTACCCAGTTCTTGCCCCTATTTTGCCATTGCCAATCCTTTCTATCAAACTAACCGGAGAAGTTAAGTCACACCCCGTTATCTCACATTTGCACTCGGTATGGACAAAAGTGTCTAGAGTGTTTAATTTGGACATTTATTTAAATGTTGCCTCATGCATATGGCTGAACCCTAAATTATGTATTAATAAGTCCCCTTTCTGCTGGTCAGAGTGGATTGTGAGGGGGGTTACTACACTCGGTGACCTGTATGAGAGTGGAGTGTTGAGATCTATTGAGTATTTGGTTCAACATTTTGGGATTCCCAGATCTCAGTTTTATAGGTATTTACAGCTCTGCCACCTGCTCTGTATTGTTTTTGGGAGTAGCACACACACCCCTAAAGTGGCAGATACTCTAGGAGAGGTGATAACTGCTTTTGGAAAAGGTCATGAAGCATCAGTGTATTACTCCCTACTAATTCAGTGTCTGGGGGACAGAGCTTCAACTTCTCTCAAAAGATTATGGGAGAAAGATTTAAATTTGGTATTGGAGGAGGGAGTGTGGGCTAGGATTCTAAAAAATGTCAAGTCTGCATCTAGAGATGCAAGGGTTCGCCTTATGCAATTCAAGATTTTACATAGATTTTATTGGACCCCCTCTAGATTGTATAGGCTTGGTCTTAAAGACACACCCACCTGCTGGCGATGCCAGTCAGAAGTTGGAGACACAACCCATGTCTTTTGGGGGTGTGTTAAGATCTAAGAATTTTAGTTGAAGGTTCAGAGTTTTTTGTGTGACATTTTGGGCACTCAAATTTTACTTTGCCCCAGACTTTGTATTTTGGGTGATGGGGCGGTCATAAATTTGGGGGATAAACATATAAAAAATTGGGTTCTAACCAGTATCATGATTGGCAGACAAATTATTTTAAGGGGTTGGAAGTCAGACAGAGCGGCATCATTTCCAGTGTGGTGTGCGGAGATGGGGAGGGTGGCAACTTACGAGGAGGTGGCAAACAGAAGGCTGGTGTTTGGGGATTTGTTTGTCAGGAAATGGGATAATTATTTAGCATTTTTGGGGGACTCTCAGGGAGGGAATGGGGAGAGAGAAGTCTAGTTTAATCATGTATGTTTATTATATATGTATTTATTTTTTGTTTGTGTGTATTATTATATGTGACCACGTGGGTGTTCATTGATTGGTGGGGTTGGTGATTGGGGGGGGATATTAGTTGGGGTTAAATGTTAAATGTTGATTCGATGTGTATGTGATGTGTTTTTCTCTGTTGTGTATCTTTGAATCAATTACACATTTTAATTACAAAAAAAAAAAAAAAGATACAGTGTCTTTTTAGTATCTGAATACATAGTAGTCTTGCACATAAAACATGGCATTTATTGAGCAAGAAAAAACACTCAATGTCTTTCGACCTCAAATGCATCATGCCAAATGAAATATAATGGCAACAAATACAAAAAGCATTCATGTAGTCATTTCTCTTCATAATATTGAATGAAATGTCACTTTGGGTAAGAAACTGTTTAAAAATGCATGAACACTCTGTAACTCAATCATTTTTCAGTTTCATTTGTCAGATCTTGGCCTTCAGGATTCCTACAAGCATATCCTTAGGCCCTTACATTTATCTATGTCTATGTTCTCTCTGTATTCTTGGTTACAATGTTCTTGCCACTCACCATAATAGCGACTGGCTCTCCAGGCCCTCACAGCACAGTGCAAAGCTCCATCCAGCCACAACAACAGCCAGCTGATACAGAACCCCAGCAACAGCCCCAGCATGAGGTCCATCTCCTGTTTGGTCACACTATCACTTACAAAGTAATTCTCAGACGAGTCCACGAGTGAATGGTCTCCATCATATGGAATTACGTAGTGAACATGATGCCTAAGACAAGGAGGGGAAAATGCTTTTTAGAAAACAGTTCTACATTTAGTAACAAATGAGAAAAAACTAAAGTTTTAATATGAAAGAATGGAAATACAAAAGAAAAAGAAAGAAAAAACAATAGATGGGGAGAGAGACAATTAGAACATATTATGTAAATGACACAAACCATAAAGAAGAGAAGACAGGGAAGAAGCACTTTAATAACTCTCTCAGCAGGGTGGAAAAATCAACGTTTCTGTACTGGTACTAAACTGCATGTGTGTGTATTTGGATCCGGCTGAGCTCAACCAAGCTGGGTTGTTTTCTTGGAACATAAATGCATTGCTTGCTTGGCACACAGCTGTTACAAATTCTGTTATTTTTTAAATTTTCAAATAATATAATGAGTCACATTGCTCTGTGATTTTTATGGAGATCTATTGTAATGTGACTTTACAGTTTCATATTCCATTAGACATAATTCTACAGAATCATCTTCAGTGTTTTAGATAAGTGTTAACTTTTAATCTGGTTTGTAATGTAAAAATTACTGTATATGATTTTTTTTTTATTAAATTATTAGCTAGTTAAGCTGAATTGTATAGTTTTGTAATCTGTTGATCACCCTTTTTTGCGCTGCTGTCTAAAGAAACTTGATGAATGATAATTTTTCAGGATTTATGACAACCTATAGCCCTAACTGGGTTAATAAATCAAAATGTTGTGTTCTGTGTAACACATGAAAGAGTTGAAAACCTAATTTAAAACTATTAATCTCTTCCAATTCAGAAGAAGTACAGAATAACCATCTGGGCTTATTTAAACTGTACAAGATATTACACCACAGTCTATAGATAACTGGAGGGTGTTAACCTGTATTTAGGCCTAACTAGCATCATTCCTTATACACAATAGTACCGCAGTGATAAGGAAGTAATAAGGGCATTGTGTCACACTTGATAGAAGAAAATAAAAGTACAGCTCAAGTTTGTTGGGCATTAAATATTTTTAGGCAGACAGACATTAACAGAAATAAAAACATCTTACAGATACCTGCATGTGCAGGATTAACACTTACTATATGATGTGTGTGAAATATGTGCTCAAGTATCAGGTGAATTATATTATGTGTATGTATAGCAATGATAACCCCCCCCCCCCCCCCCAAAAAAAAAAAAAAAAAAAATATATATATATATATATATATATATATATATATATATATATATATATATATATATATATATGACAATATGTTTTTATATGATTTATAAATTGCCTTTAAGTTTCATGGACAGTGGCAAACAAATAAAGTAACATGAGACTTTTAATACTGTTTTCAAGCAGGTTTTTGCTGACCACAGTTCAGTGACCCATTTAGAATGCTCTCGGTCCTGATATGTGACACAGAATACACTCTATGTTTGGAAAGAGAAGTGACACAGACCTATATACCTAAATGAACGTCTGTTAAGAAATTATACCCAACTGATTTCCATCAACATTTAGCATTGTTAAACATGCACTCCTTATAACTGAGAACAATTTGAATTTTACCTAATTTAGTACCCTAATCTAGAAGTTATGTTCTTACATTAACAACTTGTAATCAATAGATTTAGCAGTCTTTTTGCTTGAACAGAGACAACACTGTTGTGTAAATAAAAACCAACAAAAAGACAAATTCAAGCATTGGCACTAGCCTAAAAAAAAAATTAAAAAAAAAACCTAAGCAGAATTTGAGGTGCTTTAGTATCATAACATAGGCTATCTATGTGTAAAGAAGACTCTGTCTATATAATGGCCACTTAAACTTAAGCATTGGCAGTACTTTAAAATGAGGTTCCATTTGTTAACATTATTTATCGTATTAGGTATAATGAACTAACAAAGAACAATATATTTTTCAGCATTTATTAATCTTGGGTAATGTTCATAAAAATGCAATTGTTAATTGTTGTTGGTTCATAATGCATTAATGTTAACATTTACAACTTTTAAAATGTAAAAATGTATTAGCATATGTTGATATTAACATAAACCAAGATTTATAAATGCTGTAAAAGTCATGTTAGTTCGCGTTAACTAATGTAGTTAACTAATGTTAACGAATGGAACATTGAAGTGTTACCTTAAAAATTTTCCATGGACTAAGCCCATGATTTTTGGTGCTGAAACAAGATCACAAAACTGCATTTAACTCAACGCAGTCCTTGTATTAAAATCACACAGCCGGTTTCTTTAACAATTCAATTAAAATCATAAACGTTGTGTAATTGTATGGGCAACACACGCACCCAAAAGAACAACATCTCTCTGGCTGTGCTTGAAGAAAAAGCACACCTTGATACGCAGAAAGAAAAAAACTCACAAGCAGGAAAATCAAGGAGAATTCTCTTACTTCTGTCGAATTACGCCCAAAATTATGGCCCAAACCCACGTATATGTAAAGGCTAAATAATGTGACAATATACGAATGGATAAATCAGATGAAATGGAAAAGACGGTCTTTCGGTGGTTAGAGAATGGTTCAGGCCTAAGAGCTGTTAGTAATAGATGGGAATCCTACCAATAAGCGGGATTGTCTCTCGTGATACAAAATCTATGAATTATTAACAATTGTTTTGTTTTTTTACCTTCCACAGTTGCAATGACAAACGCGGTCTTCCCCTCGTAAATGCGGTAAGATGTAGTTGTGAAAGCGGTCCAGGAGTGCGTTCATGTCCATTAAACACGCTATCGCCTGCAAAGAACCATTCGAGTCAACCGGGACATGACAAGCAGTATTGGCAATCAGCAACCGCTACATGACCTGGTACTGTGACCACTGCAGGGGAAAATACACATTGATACTTTTCCATATCAGCCAATAAACAAGTGTGCTTGTGCTGTCTTAGTTAGGGTTTAAAATGGACCACGTAGGCTACTCCAATTCTGTACTTTCTCCTTTCCCCCGATTTCACTTTCAAAAATGACAAAATTAGATATTTGAAACCTAAATGATGATGTGCATAGGCAGCCTAATTAGCTTACCATTACAACTGAAGCACCGAGGATCATAAAAATCATGGTGGTTGTGATCATATGCATCAAAACTTCCGAACTCGCCTTTTCCTCTTCACCCAGTCTTTTCAACAAAGCCGGTTAAACTAAAAACATGCCGTCTCGGGAGAAGACGCTCATGGATGCGCCCTCACCACTACACCTGCCTCTCAGTCCTAAACTCGCCAGATTGGGAAATGTTCTGAAGGTGCATACGGGTTGGGATGGCCAGATCTCACTATCCCTATTAGCCTACACGCACGGTCTTCTCCCACATCCAGCGATACGTTCCGCCAATGCTGCAGTTGAATCCGCCTCAGCCGTGCGGTTCGGTATTGTCGTGGGAGGGTGCTGAGGAGAGTGTCCTATACTGATTACTGATGCTCTCTCTCCTCCTTTGCGCTCCAACACCGTTGAAAACGTCTTGGGAAAACAAGCAAGGCCAGGGACAGTTGGTTCTGTTGGTTCTGAACGTCTTCCCGGCTGAGCAGAAATGTTCCAGTCTCATGCATGTGATATTTAATAGTCCCCAGATTCTTGTCGCCGTCAAGGCTTCTTATTTTGTCGCGCGGCGTGTTTAAGCAGCCAGCTTTACATCTCCTGTGATGCCCGCACTGTTTTTTGTTAATAAAGTAGGCTTCTTTAAGATCCTTCTTTCTTTATATCCATTTTGGTTAATGCAGCATCTGCCATCACAGGCTCATACCTTCGTCCACGGAAGCTAGAAGCGCGCGTGAGCGTATATGAGTAGAATGGTGGTGGTGGTGGTGGTGGTGGTGGGGGGGGGGGGGGGTTGGGAGTGGTAGAAGAGTCTTACTAATTCACTTTTCCCTGATCCTTTTTAATTAATGAAATGCTTCTACATTATATATGACAGACATCCTTCAAGGACCGTAGGCTATATAGTTTTTCCCAATCTCTCGCGCCCCCTCACGCGCTCTGCAGTTCCTATTGCGCCATTTCGTTGAGCCCATACGATTGTTCAGCCACTGTATCCCACCTCGTGTTTTCTGATGCTCTGCACGTTAACTAACACATGTAAAAGGACCTTGACCTAAGATTCAAAGCACCAACTTGGCAGGAATTCAAGCTTTTAAGCCATATTGTTCTCTCTGTCTGTTGCCCGCGTGACAGTGATTCAAGAACTCACTTGGATGCACTTCAGCTTGATGCACGCGAGCAGTGGTACAGACTGACGATGATCAATATTGTCTTGAACAAAACGTAACCAAATTTATTCTGTTCTACTGCAGAAGCTTTAAAGTGAACGCGATTTTAAAAAGTAGACATATCAATGACTTTTATGTTTTCAATAAGCTTTTAATGCAAAACTTGCTTTTTTTTTTTTTTTTTTTTTTTTTTTTTTTTTTGTTACAATTGCACACTGATGCATTTAAGGTAACCTACTGACGACCCATCTATCTGTGAAGGTCACCGAAAACATACCATGATGCCCTCCACATTCAACAGCAACGCATTTCAGCACCCTGGAGAGCAGCCACAGTAAAGATTTACTGCTGACCACCATCAAACTCCACCATCTCTCTCTCTCTCTCTCTCTCTCTCTCTCTCTCTCTCTCTCTCTCTCTCTCTCTCTCTTTCTCTTTCAATGAAACGACAGAGGCTGAAATTGAGAAGGAAATTAGTATTAGATTGCTTTGAATATTTTTGCAACTGCGTTTTCTTTACATGCACCAAACAAATAAAATAAAGAATTAAGCTTTAAGATCTCATAATCCAAAAGGTCATTTATGACGTTTGATTGATTTATGACTGATTATGAGATGGTTTCAGCCTCTAATTAAAGACATGGAAAGGCTACAACATAAGCAATACGAAAGAAATAGACAGTAGCTATAAGACTTTACACACCAATGAACTTTCATCACTATTTCATAAAAAATAAATAAAAATGACATTTAAAAGTCCCTTCATTTGGTAGAGTAGCTATTTTTTTTTTTAAAGCAAGAACACTTATTTTCCAAATAAAGTTGCACTTTGTTTTTGAGATTTGTAGAGAGTCTGTCGTTTTGGCTATTGTAAGACAGACCTCTGATGACATCAGTTTTAAACTGAAAACATGGTCAAAAACATCTACTGCCTTTGGAATTTATTTATTTTATTTTATTGTGTGTGAATTTATTTTTTTCATGTTGCTGGCCAAAGTTTTGCTATTTATATTGAAACGAAAAACACATCCGTTTAATAAATAATAATAATAAAAAAATACTCATTTTAAGATTTACGTATTTCAGTTTCAAAACAAAAATCCATCTAACTGAATTAAGTAATTGTTAATGAAATACAAATAAAAAAAACTAAATATTTCAAGTTTTATAAATTACATTTTGTTAATCATTACACAGTTCAATTTGATAGAATTTTGTTATGAAATTGAAATGTATAAATCTTAAAAAATAGCCTAATATATATATATATATATATATATATATATATATATATATATATATATATATATATATATATATATATATTATATTATATTATATTATATATAATGTTCTTCTGTATAATAAGCTATAAGGCACTCTTGTCACCATTATAACATTAAACCTGCACTTAAGTTGTTTGTCAGTCCTCCAACTTACCCTGATTTTCTTATCCACTAGCACCTGCAGGGACTTTGTAAAGTTCTTCTTGTATTCACCAACAATGAAATAAGCACAGATATGACGGAAAAGACTAATAAATGTAATGTTTCTATGACAAAGACTCATGCTTCTTTCAAGGTATTCTTCAGCGTGTTAATACCCAAACCAGAAACATGGTAAAATACATGAAATGTAGGCCCACTCATGAGTTGTTTGTGCGTTAAGACACAATTGTGATTATTTATATCGATGCAACTTGATTTAACATACATGTAACCATAAAGCGCAATTTATTGAGCACTTACCCTAATAGAGATTAATTGAAACGTATTATTTTTAGGGTAAAAAGGCTATATCCTCTGTTAATTACTGATGAAATATTTTTTGCATGTATCAAAAGTAGCATTGTACATTAATTTAATGTTAAAACGCATTAAAAATAAGATTATGTTGTTAACTTTCAAAAATAGGTGCATCTTCCATTTCCCTATATTTTTCGACTAATTTTAAATTAATGTTGCTTTATTTATTCTGTGGAGACTTTTGTTAATGACGCACATCCGCAATGTTTGTCCCCCTACGGTCTCTTACTTCACGCGACTCACGTTATAGCGTCATTTCCGTTGCAGTCCATGTTGTTGTTGTTAGTAGTTTGTGCTACACTCTACATGAATTATCGATGGACATATGAAACAAATGTTATTTATTTCATTCAGAAGAGGTCACAAAATGGGGCACTGCCATTGTAAACGTACTGAATTTTAACATCACGAGCCACGGCTATGACGGTTACCAAACATACCGGCTACTTTATTTGTGTACATGTCAATAGTGACACAGCTGGCGGTTAGTTTTGACATTTAAACTATGTTCCTGTTTCTTCATTTGCGTGTTTTTATTCAGTCACACCTGACATCTTAAAACCCGTCAAAAGGTATATACGCTTATTAAAACTATTAATTCTAATTAAATGATCATTTTGAATGCTAACTAGTGTTTCGTGCATGTGTATAATTAAATAACTCATAATTACCTTCATGTTATTCCAAACCCGTATGACATTCTTTGTTATGCGGAAGACAAAAAGAGATATTTTAACATTTCATTTAGCTCTTTTCATTGTTGTACATTAAAGTATTTTAACCTTTATATTTTTCAGAATGATCAAGAGTTTGCCCAAAGAAGTTCAAGCACAGCTGCGCTCTGGCGTTGCCATTTTCTCCTTGCAGCAGTGTGTGGAAGAGCTGATATTGAATAGCATTGATGCTGGAGCAACATGTGTAGCTGTTAAAATAGACATAGAGGCCTGCAAGGTGCAGGTGATAGACAATGGCTCAGGAATGTGCCAAGAGGACATGGAGAAAGTAGGAATCCGGTACAACACAAGCAAATGCAGCACACTGGAGGATTTGGAGAATCTCCGCTTTTATGGGTTCAGAGGGGAAGCAATTTCCAGTATTGTGTCCCTGGCTGAAATGGTAGAAATATCCTCTAGAACAAAGCTGTCTGTGAAAACATATGTTAAAGGCTTCAATGAAGGAAGGGGGTTGGATGTTTGTGAAGCACAGACTGTTCGTCCATCTGCGGGGACAACCGTGTCCATCTACAACCTCTTCTACACCATGCCAGTAAGAAGAAAGAGAATGGACCACGTTTTAGAAACTGAGCGAATCCGTCAGAGAGTGGAAGCCATATCACTGATGCAGCCATCTGTGTCATTTACTGTGAAAAAGGATAACTCGGCACACATGATGGTGCAGCTCTCCAAAACAAGTAGTAGCTATTACAGGTTTGTTCAGATTCATGGGTTGAGTCGAGCTCAAAAGCTTGGAGAGGTCAGTTATACTCATGAGCAGTTTGAAATGACTGGCCATATTGGCCGTGAGGGCCACTACAACAACAGCTTGCAATTCCTGTTTGTAAATGGGAGGCTTCTTCTGAAGACACGCATTCATAAAATGCTCAACTGCCTCTTGAAGAGAGTGAGCAGTGCGGCTAGACAAAACAACAGTCCAACTTTGTCTCCTTTAACATCAAGCCCTAAACAAAGGGGTGGAACTGATCTACATGGAGTCTATATGTTAAACATCAAATGTCACTACTCTGAGTATGACATATGCCTAGAACCTGCCAAGTCCCTTATAGAGTTCAAAGACTGGGATAATGTTCTCATCTGCATTGAGGAAGGGGTAAAATCATTCCTCACTAAGGAAAACTTGGTGACTGAGTTTTCCATGAATGACACTGATCATTTGGTGAGTGTTTTTGATAATCCAACAAATAGTCCAGGGAGAAAGGTAAAGACCCTTGCAGCAGTACGAAACCTCAAGAAAATTGCTGAGGATACAAGTAGTACAACACATGAGGGGTTTGAAGCACTGACTGAGAACAAGGATAATACCAATGATTTGGAAGTCTGTGGTGATTTTCAAATGCTGGAGCAGGTGTCATCAAACACTGCAAGTTATTCGAAGGAAGCCATTCAGGGTGGTGATTTTCCTGAACAGACCACTTTATCAACTGCTACAGAATTGAATAACAATTGCAAAGGCGACCACATACTTGAATGTCATAAAAATGCAAACTATCCTAACATGAATAATAGTGACTCACCAGTTAGTTTTAACAACAATAAAGTGTCAGGAAGCAAGAGCCAGATTTCAATACTGGATGAAAAAGGGGAACAGGATAGTTTGCAAAAATTTAGTTTGCCAAACAAAGTTAATCCACCAAAGAGAATTTTGCCATTAAATGACACTGAAAGAGACTTGCACAGTTGCCACAGTTTTTATGGCACCAGTTCAAAGACTGTTAGAATGGCACCATGCCATAAATTAACTTTGTCCTTTGAAACCGGCTCTCTTGACAAGTTCAAAAGGTTGTTTGGAAAGAATGCTGAGAAAAAACAAAAAAATAAGGAGACAACTAGTGTTTTACAACCAGAGTCCTCACTGAGTGGCTGCTCTATAGGATCTACTTTGTATTTAGATGGTTTGGTTACAACTGATTGCAAGAAACAAGAGAACAACATAGACAAGCTCTTATTGAGGAACAGCCCATTTACTCTTTCTGAGCATACCAGCTCTAAATGTTCAACTGAATCTTCACCATGGAACAAGGGAGACAAAATAGCATTGGCTGCCAAATGTTCCCATTTAAAACGTGACAAAGTAGCATTAATAATACCCCAACATGAACAATCCCACAAGGTCAGTAGAGATTCTGATTTGCTTATTAGCGCAGACTTGTCTAGCCCAGTTGTGCAAGTTGACTCACATTTCAGAGAGATGTCCAGTGTTGATCCCATATTCAATGAATTGGAAAAAAGTCCCTTTGGACATTATCGGAATACACATAATGTGGATAGAGAAAATAATGTTTTGTTCGATTTCTCTGGAGCTGTTGATTCTGTTTTGAGTGATCCTTCTAAAGACCTTCAACACATTGCTGTGATTGAGGAGGACACACAAATACTTGCTTCCACTTCAGAAGACTCAAACCTCAACAAAAATATGACTTCCTCTTGGGGAAGTTTGAGCTTTGGTGATGAACCTGGCTTAACATCTCAGCATGATCCTCAGTCACACAACACTGGAATTGAAGGTCAGACTACAAATGAAAGCCATGAAAATGATAAAGCGATCCCAACATTCAGCAATTGGCTGGCTCATTATGATAGTTCATTAGGAAAGCTGGTTTACATCAACCAAGTTACAGGGCTCAGCAAATATAATTCTCCAGTGGAGGAGACTCAAATTGCATGTACCACAGATGTTACCAACATGGCAGTCAGTGTTGTTTCAAAAACAGGTAGGAAGAATTCAATGAGGAGTGTTTTAATAGCTAATGGATGTTCTTACCCTTTTTTTTAGGTTCTTCTAAACTTATGAAACTCATTTTACCATAGTCAACATCATAATCTACTTTTCTTTGCTCATAGGATTTGAGTACAGGTGTTATCCATTTCAGACAGATATTGTACTTCCCTTTCTGCCCAAACCCAGAGCAGAAAGAGTTCTTTGCTCAGAAACAGACAGCAGAGGTACAGCTATAGGCTGAAATCAGGACAGGTTTGAGTTTTTTTTGGAGCCAATTTATTAATTTTCTTAATTTACTCACTTTTCTTAAGAGGATGTCCAGGGTCCCAATTCACTGTCGACTTTGTTCTCCGAATGGATTAACCCAGTGTTCATACGACCACCAGAGGTAAAAAGACTGCAGTTTTTTAGTTCACTCAAATACATCTTAAAGTTGTCATTTTATGAGAATTAGGGATGTGCACAAGTAATCAATTTATCGAGTACTCGTTCGGCACCAGCTAGTTGACTATTAAAAACACTACTTGAATATTGCAAATTGATTTTGTGAAATAATAAAATGTTCCACAAATTCTAAAAATGTGATAACCTTTATGTAGACTTAGAGTTTATAAACAGTATATGCATTGCCCTAATGCCGCCAGTATTGATTTCTACATTCACTGATCACTTTATTAGGAACACTATACTAATTCTGGGTAGGGCCTCCCTTTGCTCTCAAAACAGCCTTAATTCTTCGTGGCATGGATTCCACAAGATGCTGGAAACATTTCTTTGAGATTCTGGTCCATGTGGACATGATTGCATCACACAGTTTCTGCAGATTGGTCAGCTGCACATTCTTGCTGTGAATCTCCTGTTCTACCACATCCCAAAGGTGTTCTATTGGATTCAGATCTGGTGACTGGGAAGGCCACTGAAAAACAATGAACTCATTGTCATGTTCATGAAACCGGTTTGAGATGACTTTTGCTTTGTGACATGGTGCATTATCATGTTGGAAGTAGCCATTAGAAGATGGGTAAATTGTGGCCATGAAGGGATGCACATGGTCAGCAACAATACTCAAATAGTCTGTGGCATTCAAGCAATGATTTATTGGTATTAACTGGCCCAAAGTGTGTCAAGAAAACATTCTGCACACTATTACACCACCATCAGCAGCCTGGACTGTTGACACAAGGCAGGTTGGGTCCATTGATTCATGCTGTTGCCCCAAATTTTACCCTAACATCTGTGTGCCTCAGTAAAAATGGAGATCCATCAGACCAGGCTACATTTTCCAGTCTTCAACTGAGCCTCAGCTTTCTGTTCTTGGCTGACAGAAGTGGAACCTGACCTGGTCTTCTGCTGTTGTAGCCCATTCGCCTCAAGGTTTGACGTGTTCTGCATTCTGAGATGCTATTCTGCACACTACAATAGTACAGAGGTGTTATCTGAGTAACCGTAGCCTTTCTGTCAGCTCGACAGGCGTTTCCATCTGCAGAAATGCTGCTCACTAGATGTTTTTTGTTTTTGGCACCATTCTGAGTAAACTCTAGAGACTGAAATCCCAGGAGATCAGCAGTTACAGAAATACTCAAACCAGCCCGTCTGGCACCAACAATCATGCCACGGTCAAAATCACTGAGATCACAACCCCCCTCCCCCCCATTTTGATGGTTGTTGTGAAGATTAACTGAAGCTCCTGACCCATATCTGAATGATTTTATGCATTGCACTGCTGCCACACGATTGGCTGATTAGATAAATGCATGAATAAGTAGGTCTAGAGGTGTTCTTAATAAAGTGCTTGTTGAATGTATGTAAGCTCCGGGTGAGTGCAAATGTTTTTAACTATTAATATTTTTCATTTTTATTCATGCATATTGTTCTCTCTCCCCCAACCCCCCCCCCCCCCCCCCAAAAAAAACATACTTTGTTGATGTTAGCTTATTTTGAAACCGTTTTTAGTAACTTCTGTGAATAAAACAAAAAATACATTTCACATCCGTAATTGTTAATTTTAACTTATATTTTCATTTTTTTTGTGGGTAAGAGTACTCGACAACAAAATTACTCAATAATGCCCATACCTAATGAGAACATGTACACTATTTTCCAATTCATTCTGAACAGGTAGCTGTGGATGTGACCAGCGGTCAAGCAGAGGGCCTTGCTGTAAAAATCCACAACATTCTTTTCCCCTACCGGTTTACCAAGAATATGATCCACACAATGAGAGTAAGTCTTACCCTCCATTCTTTCAGTGCACTGAGGAACTTGTATGTCACTTAAAATAACTATGTCACAAAACAAGGCTTATTTTCTGTGGTGGAAATTAATCTTGCTGTACTAAGTAACGTTGTTTTTGCCTCAGGTCATCAATCAAGTGGACAAGAAGTTTATTGCTTGTTTGATAAACACAACGGAGGAAGACACCTCGGAAAGCAGTGAAAATAAAGGTACTGTGTTAATCTTGGGCTGAAAATCATTACATTGAATTGTGTGACATTGTCCTTAAAATTTGTCATTGCCTTCCCCTGCAGGAAATCTTCTTGTGTTGGTTGATCAACATGCTGCCCATGAAAGAGTTCGACTGGAGGGGTTGGTAACAGGTAAATACAGTAACGTGATCCAGTAGCAAATATAAATTTTATAAATGTGAAACTATAAATAAACTTCACATCTAGGGGTTGTGACAAAATACCTTCCATAAAAGTCTTTGTCATGTATAAGAACAAGTACCAGTTACATTACACTAATACACATTATCTACAAAAGAGCCAAATATTGATTCAACTTAGTGTTTCCAACACTGGTGATTGTCTGATGTAGACTCCTTTGAGGATGACCCAGACACACCTGGAAAAAAGAGGCTGTGTTCCTCAAGTGTAACTCCACCCTTGGAGATTAGTATAACAGAGGAGGAAATGAGACTTCTGAGGTCAGTGCAGCTGCTGTCTGAGTCAACATTCCTTTTTCCACTACAATTTTCTCTCTAAAACATAAATATGTCTTCAGTGAACCTACCGCTTCCCTGAATAAATGGTTTCTTGAATATCTATTTTGTTCTTGTAGGTCTTATCAGGCATTTTTGAGGGATATCGCTTTAGACGTAAGCTTCCCAAAGAGCGAATCATTGAATGTGTCATTGGAGAGACTTCCCACGTGTTTCACAGAGAAAGAAAGCATAGAGCTTCGCCGTGGAAGGCGGTCGGTAATTAAAACCATTGCAGAGGTCAGACACAGTTTTTAATTGTTTTAACTGATTTAAACTCAGTTTAGAAACGTAAGTGTGTTTACTTCTTCTTAAACTTTTTTTTTTTTTTTTTGTAGGACTACCTGCGTGAACATATTGAGGTGAACCATGACGTTCATATTTGATTTGTTTGGTCTTAAGTATGGTTTTGGAGCTTGAAGGATTTGTTTGTGACGGGCCTCATTCTTTTGACCCATGTCTGCAGCTTCTGCGCTCAACAGGAAGAGTGAGAGGAACGTTGCCTTTAACAGTTCATAATGTGCTCGCCTCACAAGCCTGTCATGGTTAGTGTTATGAAGCCATCAGATTTCTACTTAAATATATTCCATTTATAAACTGTTATAAGGAACACTAAGAAAATGGTTACATTTTGTGTACTAAAGACACAACAAACATTTTTGTATATCTGAGTAAATGTAACAATTGTTAAATTGAATATGTTTTTAAAATTGCCATTGGTTTGTTTGTTTTAAATAGGAGCGATTAAGTTCAATCACATTTTGAGTAAAGAGGAGTGTTGTAGTCTGGTGAGCTCGCTCTCCTCTTGCCAGCTTCCCTTCCAGTGTGCCCATGGAAGACCTTCCATTGTCCCTCTGGCAGATCTTCACCACTTAGAAGATCAACAGGTACATTTCAACTTTAAAACTACTCCATTGCTCTTTGTCCCATTATAAACATGTGGTAACACTTTACAATAAGGTTCCATTAGATAATATGAACTAACAATTTAGTTAGTTAATATGAACTAACAATGAACAATACTTTTACAGCATTTCTAAATCTTGGTTAATGTTAATTTCAACATATACTAACATGTTTTTAAAATCAAAAGTTGAATTTGTTAACATTAGTTAATGTACTCTGAACTAACAATCGTATTTTTATTAACAAAGATGAATAACTACTGTAAAAAATATATTTTCCATTGTTAGTTAATGATATCTAACGCATTAACTAACGTTAACAAATGAAACCTTATTTCGAAATGTTACCAAACATGTTTGAAATGACACAAAAACTGATAAGCATATCCTAATCAGCTGGAACCAGGGCCAGAAATTAAGGGGGGCTGGGGGCAAAAATGCCCTCAAAATGCAAAATGTGGGGGCAAAAAATGTCCTCATAATAATTTATTCTGTTTTTCAGTTGTAACATCTGATATACAGTAGTTCATAAAATTACAGCCCTTGTTATACATGTTATGGTATAAAATATTGGTTGATGTTGATTTCATTTTTATGGTAAGAGGTAAAACAAATACTCAATCTTAAGAATTTATTCACTCAGAAAAATATTAGAGCCTTTTTTTTCCCCCTTCTTTTTTTTAGATTTATGCATTTCAATTTCATAAAATTCGGTTATGTAATTTTAATCAATGTTTAATAAAAAAAACTTTAAATATTTAGTATTTTTTGTTAAAGATTACTCAATTCTGATGGAATTTTGTTATGAAATTGAAATGTGTAAATCTTAATAATTTTGAGTGTATTAGTGAATTGATTAAATTCACAAATTTGACAAACGGTTGAGTCAGTTTGTTTTAAATGGTTAGGGAAAAAACAATTTGCCCTCATATATAGTCAAAAATCAAATTCAGTGGGCAAATATTGCCCCTTAATATAAAAGTTAATTTCTGACACTGGCCGGCTCCCACTTTGTATCACTATATGTTCATATCACAGGAGAAAACCTCCTTTCAGTGGAGAATATTGCGCTATATGAAAATACTTGAACGTGTATGTTGATAAAGGTACATTTTATATCCCCACAGGATCCTCCTAAACCAAATCTGAAGAAACTGAGAAGGATGTACAAGTCATGGCAGCTCTATGGACAAACTAAACCTCTGTCACAAAACAAAGCATGAAATTATAAGTGAAGATCTCCTGCACTTTACAATTTGTATTAAATTATTTACCTTAATAGAGATTGTTTTCTTCTCTTTATTTCTATTTATATTAAATGTCTAAAGCCATGTACGTTAATCTGAGCGATGAACATAGGATGACTTTTATTTTGTAGTTTCACTTGTAGTGGCCAGTAGTAAAGGGATATACCCAATCAATAGCTATAGGCCTCCAATCAAATGGTGTGCTGTGGTCCAATCAACGTGAACGTAGGAGGGCGCTAAAATGGTTGACGGCGCTTGCTGCAGTTTTTTTTGAGTTTGGGGTACATCGTGGGAGGCTGAACTGGAAGACCTCAGCCAAACATTAACAGAACTATCACTAAATCGGTGAGTTTTGCTCGTGGAATTGCCCGAATACAACGTTTAAAATGGTCTTACACTAAAAGGATCATGTATATTAAGCATATCAGTTGTTGCTTAGTGACAGTTTAAATCAGGCGGAGCCTATTTTGCACTCCAAATTCAAAGATGGCTGAACAGCAGTATCGGTGTATTAATTTGGCGCTTTCTTCGGAAGATTACAATTAACTTTTGATAACCCCGAGTCATTGTTATGTTACATTTAGAATTTGCGTGTATACTAAGGTATATTATTATTTGGCATCTCTTATAATTTCTGTAGGTCACACATGCTTTTCAGAATCTGAACGAATATTATAGGATGACCACCTTTAATCGTTATATAACGTTAAGAATCGATAAACATAAACAGTGCATATTTGACTTTTGATAAGTGGGCTTAATACATTTGTGTGCTTCTACCGTGAGGTTTTTTACTTGCAAGCACATAGCATTGGGAATTAAGTGCACCCTGTTTATAGGAAAAGTTCACCCAAAAATGAAAATTCTCATTTACTCACCCTCATGTTATCCCAGATGTTTATGACCTTTTTTCTTCTGCAGAAAACAGAACAGTGCTGTGAAAAATTGTTTATCCTGATTTCTTCTGTTTTTGTGTATATCTCATACTAAATTGTTTAAAAAAATCTAACATAAAGGTAGTCTGAGTAAACACAAAATACAGTTTTTAAATAATGTTATTTATTGAAGCAAAAAAAAAAAAAAAAAAAAAATGTATTCAATACCAACTGGGCCTGTGTCAAAAAGTATTTGCCTCCTTAGTTACTAAATCCCCAAATCTATGAAACTGTATTCATAATGGTGTTCAGATGGACAAGACACACCCAGGCCTGATTACTGCCAGCCCTGTTCAATCAAATCAACACCTAAATAGAACTTTTTCAGCAGCATGAAGTTGGCTAAAAGGTCTCACCTAGTAGCACACTATGCCAAGGTTAAAAGAAATTCCAGAAATGATGAGGAAAAAAGTGACTGAAATGCATCAGTCTGGAAAGGGTTACAAAGCTATTTCAAAGGCTCTGGGACTCCAAAGAACCACAGTGAGAGCCATTATCTCCAAATGGAGAAAACTTGGCAAAGTAGTGAACCTTCCCAAAAGTGTCAGACCTTCCAAAATTCCTCCAAGAGCACAGTGACAACTCATCCAGGAAGTCACAAAAAGCCAAGGACAACATCCAAGGAACTGCAGGCCTCTCTCACATCAATAAAGGTCACTGTTCATGACTCCACTATCAGAAAGACACTGGCCAAAAAGGCCATCCATGGAAGAGTGGCAAGGCAAAAACCACTGCCAACCCAGAAGAACATTAAGGCTCGTCTGAATTTTGCCAAAACACTCCTTGATGATCCTCGAACCTTTTGGGAGAATGTTCTGTGGACTGATGAGTCGGAAGTGGAACTGTTTGGAAGACGGGTCCCATTACATCTGTCGTAAATCAAACACAGAATTCCACAAAAAAACAGCATACCTACGGTCAAGCATGGTGGTGGTAGTGTGATGGTGTGGGGATGCTTTGCTGCTTTAGGGCCAGGGCGACTTGCAATAATTGAGGGAAACATGAATTCTGCTCTCTACCAGAAAATCCTGTAATCTTTTAAAGGAGAACGTCCGGTCATCAGTCCGTTAGTTGAAGATCAAGCGCAACTGGATTATGCAGCAAGACAATGATCCAATGCATAGGGGTAAGTCCACATCTGAATGGCTCAAAAGAAGCTAAATTATAGTTTTGGAGTGGCCTAGTCAAAGTCCTGACTTGAACCTGATTGAGATGCTGTGGCAGGACATTAATTGGGCAGTTCATGCTCAAACCCTCCAATGTGGCTGAACTAAAGCATTTCTGCAAGAAGAGTGGACCAAAATTCCACCACAGTGTTGTGAAAGACTGATCTCCAGTTATCGGAAGCATTTGGTTGCAGTTGTTGTTGCTAAAGGTGGCACAACCAGCTATTAAGTTTAAGGGGGCAGTTAGTTTTTCACATAGGTGATATAGGTGTTGGATAAATTTTTATTCAATAAAAATAAATAAATTATATATATCGTTTTAGATCTTCAAACGAGATAAAACAAAGGCACAAAATACATACATATATATATATATATATATATATGTATGTATATACACATATATATACATACATATGTATATATGTATGTATTTTGTGTTTACTCCGGTTGCCTTTGTTTTGTTATCTCGTTTGAAGATCTAAAACGATTTAGTGTGAAAAATACACAAAAATAGAAGAAATCTGGAAGGGGGCAAATACTTATTCACAGCACTGTAGGTCCATACAATGCAAGTGAATGGCGACCAAAAGTTTGAAGCTCCAAAAGCACAAAGGCAGCATAAAAGTAACCCGTATGACTCCAGTGGTTTAATCCATGACTTCTGATGTGATCTAAATGGTTTTGAGTGAGAACAGATCATGATTTCAAGCTTGATTACACTTCCTAGTGCTTGACATGTGCACTGATCACCAGGTAGCGCTGGGAAGTGAAATCGACCTTGAAATCATGGTTGCCAAGGATACTGCTGATGTCGAGACTTACAGTGGGAAAAATTAGATATATTTTGTTCTGTTCTCACACAAAATGTGTTAGATCGCTTAAGAAGACATGGATTAAACCACTGTAGTTGTATGCGTTAATTTTATGCTGACTTTATGTGCTTTTTGGAGCTTCAAATTTTTGGTTACCATTCACTTCCATTGTGAGGACCATTTGTGTTTTGCAGAAGAAAGTCACATCTGGGATAGCATGAGGGTGAGTAAATGACCTGAGTAATTTCATTAAAGGAACAGTTCACCTAAAATGACATACTGAATGCTCTATATGTTGTCCAAAATGTCTCTCAGAAATGGTGGTGTATGTATTACAGTGTTTAATTTGACTTTCTTGCATCCCATCAGTGATGAACAGGATTCGGATCCACGTGCTGCCGTCCAGCAGGGGTAGAGTGACCCAGACTGCTCGAGCCCAGGAGCCTCAGACCTGCTCCCACACCGAGAGACCCTGTTCACAGCCTCGTCTGGAAGGCCTGGAGTTCTGCATCAAGCATTTATTTGAGGATAAGAATGCTCCTTACAGGCAGTGCAGCTACGTCTCCAACAAGAATGGCAAGCGCTGCCCCAATGCAGCCCTGAAACCAGAGAAGAAACAAGGGTGAGTGTGATCGTTTACGCCCTTATGTATTCGTAAACTTTATTTGAAAATATATATTTGACCAGTGGTGCTGCATTCCATTCCATAGGGTAATATTCTGTGCTGAGCACGCTCGCAGAAATGCATTGGTTCAACAAGCTCAAAAGTGAAAAACCTCATCGGGACCTTCCCCTGAAGTTCTGCTGTCTCAGCTCAGTGGCTACCGTCGGCCAGAATATGGAGTTTACAGTCAAGAGGGACGTAGAGAAGCTAGTCGCATACTAGGTGAGCTTTAACTGGCTTTGCATCATGTACTGTTATTTATTAACCAGGCATGTTATTAACCTCATAACCATTGAGAAATCTTTTTAAAGTTTGGCTGTGAATCAAATAAAACGTGTCAACTTATAGCTACATGCATGAAATTAAATGTGAACGGCTCCAGTTTGGTTGCTATTTTAGAGAAAATGGACAGCTTTCAGTTCTATAATTTAATATGGAATAAGCATCAAAAAGAAAGCAGATTAAGACAAAAGTCAATCCAGAATATATACAATTGTTTTTTTTAATTTTTTATTCCAGTATAGCTACACTATATTGCCAAAAGTATTCGCTCATCTGCCTTTAGACGCATATGAACTTAAGTGACATCCCATTCTTAATCCATAGGGTTTAATATGACGTCGGCCCACCCTTTGCAGCTATAACAGCTTCAACTCTTCTGGGAAGGCTTTCCACAAGGTTTAGGAGTGTGTTTATGGGAATTTTTGACCATTCTTCCAGAAGCGCATTTGTGAGGTCAGACACTGATGTTGGACGAGAAGGCCTGGCTCGCAGTTTTCGCTCTAATTCATCCCAAAGGTGCTCTATCGGGTTGAGGTCAGGACTCTGTGCAGGCCAGTCAAGTTCTTCCACACCAAACTCGCTCATCCATGTCTTTATGGACCTTGCTTTGTGCACTGGTGCGCAGTCATGTTGGAACAGGAAGGGGCCATCCCCAAACTGTTCCCACAAAGTTGGGAGCATGGAATTGTCCAAAATCTCTTGGTATGCTGAAGCATTCAGAGTTCCTTTCACTGGAACTAAGGGGCCAAGCCCAGCTCCTGAAAAACAACCCCACACCATAATCCCCCCTCCACCAAACTTCACAGCTGGCACAATGCAGTCAGACAAGTACCGTTCTCCTGGCAACCGCCAAACCCAGACTGGTCCATCAGATTGCCAGATAGAGAAGCGTGATTCGTCACTCCAGAGAACGCGTCTCCACTGCTCTAGAGTCCAGTGGCGGCGTGCTTTACACCACTGCATCCGACGCTTTGCATTGCACTTGGTGATGTATGGATTGGATGCAGCTGCTCGGCCATGGAAACCCATTCCATGAAGCTCTCTACGCACTGTTCTTGAGCTAATCTGAAGGCCACATGAACTTTGGAGGTCTGTAGTGATTGACTCTGCAGAAAGTTGGCGACCTCTGCGCACTATGCGCCTCAGCATCCGCTGACCCCGCTCTGTCATTTTACGTGGCCTACCACTTCGTGGCTGAGTTGCTGTCATTCCCAATCGCTTCCACTTTGTTATAATACCACTGACAGTTGACTGTGGAATATTTAGTGGCGAGGAAATTTCACGACTGGACTTGTTGCACAGGTGGCATCCTATCACAGTACCACGCTGGAATTCACTGAGCTCCTGAGAGCGGCCCATTCTTTCACAAATACTTGTAGAAGCAGTCTGCATGCCTAGGTGCTTCATTTTATACACCTGTGGCCATGGAAGTGATTGGAACACCTGAATTCAGTTATTTGGATGGGTGAGCGAATACTTTTGGCAATATAGTGTATGTCCCTGAGATATGGTAAACAGACTTAAAGGAATAGTTCACCCAAAAATAAAATTCTCATTTACTCACCCTCATGCCATCCCAGATGTGAATGACTTTCTTTCTTCTGCAGAACATGTATGAAGATTTTTAGCATATTGTAAGCCTAAAAGTAATCAATATGACTCCAGTGGTTTAATTCATGCCTTCAGAAGCAATCCTTTATACTCAGATTTAAAGTCCTTTTTTACTTAAAATTCTCCCTGCCCAGTAGGAGGCGTTGTGCACAAAGAATGCAAATCGGGAAAAACAAAAGAAGAATGTAAATGTGAAAGTGGAGATTTGTAGTAAAAAAGGACTTAAATATTGATCTGTTTCTCACCCACACCTATCATATCACTTAATGCAGGGATTAAACCACTGGATTCTCATGGGTAATTTTAATCTGCCATTTATATGCTTTTTTGTGCTTTAAAGTTCTGGCCGCTATTCACTTGCATTGAACAGAGCTGAAATGTTCTTCAAAAAAGTCTTTGTTTGTGTTAAGCAGAAGAAAGTCAAACACATCTGGGATGGCATGAGGATGAGTACAATTATTTTTAAATTTGAACATTTAAATTTTATCTTAAGCTTGGAGTCTTGTTTATATAAAAGCCTTCAGACAAAGGATCTGTAAAATTGCGGCATTCTCTAATGATCTAACTCTTATCTGGTTTTTATGCTGATGAATGTCTGCATGCATTTCTCTGTATAGATGATGACAGTTGGAGTGAAGAGGAGCAGGAACCAGTTGTTTTGGATCAGATGTGGAGAGGAGACCCTGACAGTGAAGCAGTAAGCGTAGACAGTGACCATGAAGACCCTTTGAAGTGAGACATTCATTAATTTATTACTGACTTTATTTAATTACCGGTGCACAAAACCTGTGTTAAATGAATGTCACCTGAGGAATAAAGTAATGGAGGGTGATTCATTTTCTATAGGCATGTGGGTGTATACATGGCAGAGGAAGTGGCGCTCATCACCCGCGAGAAGCTAATCAGACTTCAGTCGCTCTACATAGACCAATTTAAACATCTGCAACACTTATTGAAAGAAAAGAAGCGACACTACCTGCACAACTGCAAAATTGAGCATGACACAATTGGTAAGATGGCTCCCTGTCATCCTTTGATCACATTCTAACTTACAGTGGCATGATGTACTGTTAACGACTAACTTTGATCACTGATGTTTGTGTTACAGGGAGCAGCTTGCTAACAGATCCAGAAGGGCTGTCCATGAAGGAGTGAGAGAACCTGAAGAAATTAAAGGCCCTGTGTCGCTATCTTGCCGCTATGGCTTGGAGGCTTTGCTGCATCGTCAGCTCGGAGAGCATAGACAAGCAATTACTAAGGGAGCATCACCACAGGTATAGAAGGTTTAAAATGTAATGACTCATGACCGATGGTTTTGTTTCTAGATTTTGAATGACAGAGTTTGTACGGTCTGGAAAGTTTGGAAAATGCTTTTTCTTTTCTTTTTTTTTCCCCTTGGCTTGTTGACTGTTATATACGATCTAAAATTATTGAAAATTTGAAATAAATATTATACAATCGTCATTGTGTTTGTGGTGTCTCGTCAGCGTGGGCATGCATGTGTGCCACTTTGCAACTTTCTCCTTTGCTTTGATGTCACGCGCAATGGAAGTACTGCACGTCTCTCCATTGTGGTAGATTGCATCCAAGAAATTATATCCTGTTTCCGTCAAGTCCGGAGTGGCGTTTCAATGACAGCTGGCTGTAAGAGGAGAAATAATATATCTCGATGCGGAAAAGTGATCAACAACAAGAAAATCCTTCGTCAAAGTGTGCAAAAAAAAAAAAAAAACATCAGTGGATGTTTGCACTTATCGGCACTAAGCCAAATATTTCTTTAAAATTTGAATTTACTTTGTAGTAATTTACAATCAATATGTAATTTTGCATGAATACTTAAACATTGGGCAGAAAGTAAATGTACACTATATGGCCAAAAGTTTGTGGACATCCCCTTCTAATTAACGAATTTGGTTACTCCATTAAATCCAGTAAAGAAAAATCATAAAGTTTCTTTATGCAATGGCTTGGGCTTTGTGTGCTTCCAAATTTGTGGCAACTGTTTGAGGATAGCCCTTTTCTGTTCCAGCATGACAATGCCCCTGTGAACAAAGTGAGGTCCATAAAGAAATGGTTTACTGTGTCTGGCGTGGAAGAAATTGACTGGCCTGCACAAAGCCCAGACCTGAACCCCACTGATCACTTTTGGGGTGAACTGGAACACCAACTGAAAGTCAGGCCCCATCGACCAACATCAGTTTCTGACCTCACTGATAGCCTTGTGTCTGAATGAGAGCAAATCCCTGCAGCCATACATACAGTATAGTGGAAAGCCTTCCCAAAAGAGTGGAAGCTGTTATTACAGCAAAGGGGGAAATTGATGCCTAAGGTTTTGAAATCAAATGTTCATCAAGCACATATGGTGTCCACAAACTTTTGGCCATATAGTGTATGTGACAAATGTGTTAAATTTTGGGAAATCGAAATTGCGACGACTGTGCGATTTTATTAAACCTCCCAAAAGACTGCAATTTAATTAAATGTACTCATAGTCTGGATTAACATGGTCCAAGCACGGCCACTGTGTTTTCAACTGTCTCAGTCAGCGAATGGCCCACACAAACTCCATCCATCTCAGGAGTTTTCTGAGTTTGGTTTGCTATCACTGTGCGGTGCGCTTTTCTGATCATGTGTGCTGAGAACACAAAGTGCTACGAAATCACTTTATTTTCACGTAATTCAAAACATTCTTGTAATAATGTGACACTGGGGCACAGAAGCGGAGGAGATGGCATTTCACCACATTGTAAATGAGCAGCATGTTTAAATGGGGGAAAAAAAAACTGTACAAGACATACAAATGTCTTAGTTTACTGTAAAAAAAAAAAAAGGCTTTAGGATTTAATAGGACCAATGCTGTGTGAATGTAATTAAATTATGTTGGAAATATTTTTTTTTTTTAATAGTTAAAATTAACATTAAATAATCATTTAATTTTATGATTATTATTCTAATATTATACTATTTAGTAGTATAATATTACAGTTTGCTTTTGAAATGGACGCCCCTGCATGACGCTTTTCATTTAATCATTTGTAGGTAAATGTTGTTTATTCATCAGCTATGAAATGTTGGTACGTTTATACATTTTAATGTTTAAAAGTAACTTCCATGAACTCATTAAGTGGAAAACATTTATTATTCATGGCTCCCGCGGATCCTTAAGTCTTAATGTCTTCAATTCAGTTTTCCAAAATTTAAGGTCTTATAGTCTTAAATATCCTAAATGATACAACAAAAGTCTTAATTTTTACTTAAAGGTCTTAAATTTGGAAGCAGAAAGACAGGAATCATGAGATGACCTAATATGATTATCAAACTTCAAAAGAATACGATTTAATTAAATAAATGCATGCACTGCGTCCTTCAGAGTGAAAATGTGGCACTGTTGTATGTTCTCCAAGTATGCGGGGGGCTTGTGAGTGTTTTCAGCTGTAGAGCTGTTCGCAATCATTAGGCAATATCGGAAATTTGTTTACACACAACTGTTGATGATGATGATGCTGATGATGTAGTGTTGCTGAAATAATAATGTTTACTTTTAACTGTTTATTATTGTAAAACATAGATATTGTTATCCCTTATTTGTTTAAATGAGCAGGTGGAAGCAGTGAAGCGCAAACATTTCAAAATAAAAGTCCCCGGTTTATTTCAAACTTAAAGTGTCTTTAAAGTTCAACGTTCCATGCTATGAATCATAACTGCAAACCCCCCCCAACCATAAACTGCATCTGGAATTTCATTAAATTTGGACTCTTGTAGCCTCTGTCTGGCCCTCCCCATCACAGGAAGAAAAGACTAAGAACATTTAATATAGGCTACCAATTTAAAAAAAAACTATTGGCAGATTAACAGGCTTTCTTTCAACACATTATCGAATTGGCACAATCCAATATCTGTCAGCCTCTAATTTGTATCTATTTATGTAATGGTACATAAACCAATTTTAATGTGATATATATGTGGAAAACATGTAGAGTATTTTAAACTTGCATATATCCTACCCTGTTTTACTGATAAACAATGTTAAGGCCATGTTGAATGAGTGCCCCTGCCTGTTTAAGAGTCTGTGATACATCATTTATTTTGACATTGTTTGGGTTTGTTTTGGTATGGGGATACGGTATTAATTTTATTTGTTCAGGTCTTGAAAAAGGTCTTAAAGTCTTATTTGATTTTAAATACTCTGCAGAAACCCTGTTATTTTCATCTTGCAGAAACCCTGTTTGACAAGCATTATTACATGTTCTAATGCCTTGTTGAATGTGTGCCCCAGCCTGGGTGTACAATTATCCCTTAGCCTACATATTTTAGCTGTCCGAACAGCTGAAATCACTCGTTTTAATAACATAATATTCTTCAAATCAGTCTTATTGGAGTCATGTCTTTTACTGGTGTGGGGGAAAACAATCCCATCACACTAAATGTATTTCTGCTGCAGATGTGCATATTTAGAGGTGAGATTCCACATGTATCTGATATCTTGTCACTGAATAACTTGTATTTTTCAAAGCGGTCTTTTGCCGTTATTCAGATAGCTGGGGACAAAATATCAGTTGTAGAAATTTTGCTTTTATTTGAAGTGAAAACACACACACACACACACACACACACACACAAACAAACCTTATTTAAAAATGGCCAAATCTGTTTATTTCTTTTCATTTTACACATGCAAATGAATAAGCAACTACAGTAACCAGGATTTGTTTTCCCCATGGTAATTCACGCACTATAGATAACCAGTGTTGCCGACTCTATGCAAGACTTTGGATGTAATCTTAAGGATTCCAGTCTTGGCTGTCTGTGGGTTTAAAGGAATTCTTGAAACTTTCATTCTTATAGAGTGGGCAATGTTTGAAATCACAGAGCATGCTGTTTTTATCATTGCATTTTTGTCAGGTAACATTTAGATTTGGATAATATTTAAAGCTTCAAGGTGCTTTGAAAAAGATGATCAAGGTATCTTGAAAATGCTTAAAGTGCTTTAATTTCACTCCAAAATGAAAAAGTTCAGCCAAAAATGAAAATTCTGTCATTCACTCACCCTCATACCATCCCAGATGTGTATAACTTTTTTCTTTTGCTGAACACAAATATTTTTAGAAGAACATTTCAGCTCTGTAGGTCCATACAATGCAAGTAAATAGTGACCAAACCTTTGAAGGTCCAAGAATGACAAAGGCAGCATAAAAGTAATCCAAAAGACTCCAGTGGTTAAATCCATGTCTTCAGAAGTGATATGATAGGTGTGGGTGAGAAACAGATCCCTTTAAGCCCCCTTTTACTGTAAATCTACACTTTCACTGCCATATTCTGGTGTGGAAGTGTTCACATTCAGCCACCTACTCGCTTGGGGCTGATCAAAGGTGGAGATTAGGGATATCCCGATACCATTTTTTTTTTTTTTTTTTTTGAGTAAGAGTACTGATACTTCATTTTTAGTACTTGCCGATACCGAGTCCAATACCTGTTTTTTGGTTTCATTTTTCTGAACTCCATATAAGTTTTTCATCAAAATGGTGTTTAAATAATTGAATTCATTAACTTATCAAATGAAAATATAACAGTTTTCAACATAATATTGCATTTTTATCAGATTAAGTGGTTTTAAACAGCACAATCCAAAATACAACACTGGAGTTATATTTTGTCAAATAAAGTGCTGCATAACATCACAGATGTGAGATATTGCTTAAATATAATACAATTACTATTGTATTAGTAGTAGTAGTAGTAGTAGTAGTAGTAGTAGTAATACAGTGAATATTACATAACTTTACAGTAGAGAGATTTTTTTTTTTTATTAAGCTTTAATTTTGACGGAGCTTTTTATTTTGAAATGTTTTTGTTATGAAGGTAATTTTTCAGTCTGGAAAAGCCGGTCATGCTACATGACTCAAAGTGATTATTAAACCGCAAAAGGCTGCTATTTAATTAAATATGTACTCTGTATGTGCCTCACACTACAAAGTGCATTTGCGTGATGTTTGCTGTCATCTGCTGCAAACAGAGCATGCGATGCTCATGATGGTGGTTTCCCTGTAAGAGTCAAGGTGGAGCTTTAAAAGGTATGAGCAGCCGGCGTCAGCTCAACACTGGCTCCACACATTTACAAGTGCTCACATTTGAAGCGCGCCACACATGCAAATGATATATTTATCTCATTAAATCAGAGCTTTTGAGGTTAAATAATCGCATTAGGACATAATGTGATTTTAATTTATGCGCTGAATGTTTACATAATGACATTTGTACGTCAGATGGTATCGGGTTTTTGTATTGGCTATTTTTACTAGTATGAGTACATGAGCGCGGTATCGGACCCGATTCAGATACCAACAGTGTTGGGTAACGTTACGTTTAAAAGTAACTCATTAGAATATTGCGTTACTCCTTAAAGTAACTTAATTAAAAAGTTAATTTTTATGGAAAGTAAAGCATTACGTTACTTTTGCATTACTTTTTTCTCGCAGCCACTTTCTCTTCTGCTATGCTATGCATTCCGTACAAATGCATTTGCATACAAGAGATATTACAGGTCATGCTAGCTACTGTACAACACGTCAAAACAACATAGTAAACAAACAGATATTTAGAAAGTAGGTCTTCACATATTTATAATAAAGAATCAATAACATGAATATGCATGATTTGTTTCTCCATCAACATGACAGCCAATATGAATAATGAAGAATAACCACTGTCTTACCTAAAGCAGCAAAGTCCAACACCTAAACCTGCATCATATGTCATCATGTGCTGTGCCCATTGGCAATGTCAGTCAACTTAAGATGATTTTGAAAAGTCAGGATAAAATTCAGTGGGGAATGCCAGCCTAACATGTTCAAGGAATGTGACTGATGTGAAAAATATTCTTTTATTATAAGTCATCTTAGTTAATCCATGGTGCGTACAGACGCCACTGGTAGATTACATACAACTTCAAAGGCGCATGTTGATGCAACTTTAATGGAATCGTTTTTAATGCTACCAAAATGTCATAAACTGTTTTTTTCATGAATCAAACTACTTGTATATTAAAACAAAAATGTAGAATCGTTTTAGAAAATAATATATTTTCTCTGCATACACAATCGATGTGTAATGTTGCTCGGAGCCACTGATCCAGAGTCAGCTTTTCTCATCCCATTCTCCCAGATACGGGGAGCTGTAACACTGAGCAGTTCAGCTGCACAAGTCAGTGAATTGAGTGAGTATTTCACCCTGTGTATCATGTCGTGGCCAGTGGAAAACTAGTCTTATATTCCCTCTGCCTAAACGCATTTACTGTTTTTTTTTTTTTTTTTGTTTTTTTTTTTATGCAGTGTGTATTAACATGAATCAGTTTCATTTCACTCAACCAATTGTTGACCTCATATTATGCTAAAACATGCAATTTCCCCAGCTTGTATAGCAAATGTGCAATAGCGAGTTGTTTGACGGGTGATGTCTGCATCTAAAAGGTGATTGACTCTTTTACCTGTAAGGCAGGACTTCCTTTCTACATCCATTGACTGTTGGGTGCTAGAGCTTCTTGTTTGGACGTTCAAATTTCTCCCATTCATTTAAATAGAAGTGACTCGTCTCACTCTGCTAAATAGTCTCTGGCCTCACACTCTGTAGAACTATAATGCCAATCATGCACTACATCTCCCCGAAGTTTGCACATTTTTACTTCTGATTTCTCGCAATACAGGGAAAGTAGAAGTGTACAAAAGCAACAAGTTACTTTTATTTAAAAAGTAAGTCTGATATTATGGTCTAAAATAAACTATTGTGGTACTTTTACTCGTTATTAGAAAAACAAAATCTGATTAACGTGTTACCCCCAACACTGGATACCAGTATCATTATTGGAACATCCCTAGTGGATATTGATAGTAAAAAAAAAATTAAATATTTATCTGTTTCTCACCAACACATCATATGAATTCTGAAGACATGGATTTAACTACTGGAGTCATATGGTTTACTTTTATGCTGACTTCTGGTCACCATTCACTTGCATTGTGAAGACCAACAGAGCAGAGATGTTCTTCTAAAAACCTTCATGTGTGTTCTGCAGAAGAAAGTCTGGGATGGTATGAGCATGAGTAAATGATGAGAATTTTAATTTTTGGGTGAACTATCCCTTTAAAGGAAATCTAGACATTTTCAAAAGTGTAAACCTAATAACAATTTCCATTTTTTTTTCATCAGAACCTTTACGTATAGACGATTCAATACCGCCTCCTAAAAGTCTTTTTCTATTTACTTTTATTTTACACCTTACCATTTTAAAGAGCCCTGAATGAAGGCCAGCAAACTGAAGTATTTATTTTAAATTGTTTCTTTAACTATTATTGCTGTTTTTTTTTTTTTTTACACCCCACTGTCAGTTCAGTCAGAAGAGACAATCTGGGCCTGCTGTGATTGTCAGTTATTTTTTATTATTGTCTGTGTATCTTTTTTTAATTATCTTGTTGTCTTTTTGCATAGGCAATGCGTATAGGCCAGAGGTGCATTTCTTTTGTTGAGGGGACACGCTGTTCAAATCGATGTCTGCCAATGACACGTCATTGTGTGTCTCGTATCCTTGTGCAGTTGTTTCAATACATCTTAAATTCAGATCTGTTACATTTTTTTTCTGTCAAATTTGCAAAATAAATCTGGACTGATCATTTAGTTCTGCTAATCTATACAGATTTCCTGTATATGGGCACATATCAGTATACCTCCTCCTGGAGCCCTGAATCAAGGCCCACAGCTTGCTGTAGCTGTTGGTTCCAAACAGTGGCTTAAATCAAAGTCTTATGATCTGTTGGCTTTCCCAGTTTTATATAATGGGTCAAGTCAATTCAGTTAGAAGGAACACTTCTTAGGAAGCCTTTCTTTTTCTAATAAATTCAGTATTAAAGGCGTAGTACACCCAAACATGAGAATTCTGTCATTTACTCATCCTCATGTTCCAAACCTGTATTACTTGCTTGCTTCTGTGGAACACAAAAGGAGATGTTGGCTAGAATAACAGCCACAGTTACAGTTCATTATCATTTTGTGGAAAGAAGATGCAGTGGAAGTGAATGGCATCTGAGGCCCTAACATCTCCTTTTGTGTTCCACTGAAGGAAAGAATTCATGCAGATTTGGAATAACATGAGGTTGAGTGAATGATTGAATTTTCATTTTTGGGTGAACTAACCCTTTAAGTGTCCCCCCCCCAACCCCCCCCAGTATTAGTTCTCCTTGGTGCATGCATTATCTATATTGTCTTAACCTTTCACACTAGACATTTACCAAGACAGTAGCCAAGTTTTATTCAAGATGTGCCCAGGCCTGAAAGATGTTCCATGTGATTGGTCTGTGCACATGGGACAGTCAGAGAAGCCCCGTTGCCCTCTGCACCTGTCCCTACCTCCACACATGTACCAGCCTGAACAGGAGTCTCTTGCCCCGGAGCAGCTGGCTACTGCACCTACAGACATGTACCTCAGTGCCGCGGAGCTCCAGCCAACAGAAAACCTACCTCTGGAATTCAGTGATGTATGATTTGTGTTGGGTTTTCCTCATTAAAACAAATCACTGTGTGCAATTGCTTCCCACAACTGTTTTGGCACATCCCTTCAAACTAAGTTTCACATTATCAGAATAATTAACTTCTTGCAATTAACACATTAAATTTGTTCATCAAAACACCTCGCTCCCTCTCCAGATTGTGGAGGTATCATGTGGAGGTATCAATCAAGTATCTACATGCTGCAAACAGAGCTGCTCACACATGCTGTGTAAATCACATACTTGCCTGTAGCCTCACATGAATGAAAAACAAATTAATCTGAATGTTCAACAGTGATCTGTCTTTAATTTTGGGTGTCTGATGTTTGTGTGCCCACAGTAAAGCCTCTCATTTAATCTTATTTTTGGAAATGTCTTATTATCCTGTTACGCTACTACCCCATTTATGTGCCTTTCCATTACTTGTTCACAGTGCTTGTTTCCGAAAACAATGTCTTTACACAGTAATAGTATTGCTGGACTTTGTGTGCTGGTTACATTGATCACTGACATCTTAATGATGGAATTTGAGGATGAGAGACGAGGAGATTTCTCATTTTAATAGTACTTTTGTATGCACTGTTTCACAAAAACATTTTGTTTTAGAATTGTTTCTACCCTAGATCAACATGTTGACTTATCTCAACTATATGGACCTTAATTTGAAGAAATGTGCCATTAATTGAGATACTGAGGCTTGAATGTCATGACAGTATAATGGAGGAGGAACCTCAGATCAAACAGGAGCCTTTGTTCTAGATTTGCATGATGGGAATTTCCCAGGAAATGCATAAATGTTATCTTGCTGCTTGGATATGAATTCCTCATTCATTTTAAAATTACAGTCAGTGATGTAATTCCAACTGCTGACAAGTCTTTTCATGTGTAGGATCTTGACATTGAAGATGAGGGTTTGCAGTGTCCCCTGTCTCCCTTGCTATTTGACACAGCACTTGCTGTAGAGGACATTTATGCATTTGGCAGACGCTTTTATCCAAAGTGTCTGCCAAATGCATTAATGTAATGTTACAATGTAAATGTAAAGTGCACTGATTACAGGGACAATCCCCCTGGAGCAACCTGGAGTTAAGTGCCTTGATCAAGGACACAATGGTGGTAGCTGTGGGGTTGAACCAACAACCTTCCGCTTACCAGTTCAGTGCTTTAGTCCACTACACCACCACCACTCCTCAGAGTGGACCAAACCATCAGAGAGATTGCAGAGGGGGCCTCATGGACATTCTGACAGAGGTAGAGCAGGGTGATCTTGATGCCTCTGCCCAAGATGCAGAGCTGTCAGAGAGAGAGAGAGATGAGGTGTCTGTGGATGACCAGGTAATAATTACTGTCCCATATGGAACTTTCTGCACACTAGTGAGCATGTAGTATGTAGTCACCCCTGTCTTTTATTGCTTTAACACCCCTTGTGAGCACTTAAGCACCAGACTTGTCTTTTTACAGATTGAATCTGAAATAATTCAAGCAGTTGGAGAAGCAGTTGCCACACACGTTCATCACAAGACTCTGACATGAAAACAACTGATGCCTTATCCTGAGCACCTTGTGACCTGATTTTTTTCAGCTGCTGTACTGTTGATATTTCAAACCGTTTGAGTAACTTTGCCTGTAAGTCATAGTTTTGTTTTAATGTTTCAGCAATGAAAACATTAAAACAAAACTTTCTTATTTCATAAAATATCACTAGGCATAAAGGTCTTGTATAGTGAATCACTAGATAACTAAATGTTCTGATGTAGTACCTGGACCCAAAGTGTTTTTTTTTTCTCTCTCTTGTCAGACTTAAAGAAATTTGCATGGTTTCAGTGCAGATGAGGAAGGTATTTCACTGCAATTTCATCAAGCTGCAACAAATCTCAGCACCTTCACCATTTTTTCCCCCAAGTTTGATTTCATGTGATATGCATTACCCATACTGGGATTTGTTTACTAAAATAAACCTTTACATCGTTTCTTGCTCCTGTTATTTAGAACTACACACTCAGGAATGGAGCTCCTCTAAGACAATAAATTATTTCCTTGGTGTTGAACATTTTCCAGTTACAAATAAGAAGGGCAAATCAAAAACAAAGCTAGATATAATTTAAATCTTAAAGGGGTTGTTCACCCCAAAATAAAAACTCACCCTCATGTAATCCCAGATGTATGACTTTCTTCTGATGAACACAATTTTTTTTAGAAGAATATCTCTGCTCTTTAGGGACATACTATGCAAGTGAATGGTGACCAGAACTTTGAAGGTCCAAAAAGCACATAAAGGCAGCATAAAAGTAATCCATGATAGGTGTGGATTAGAAACAGATCAATATTTAAGGCCTTTACTATAAATCTCCATTTCACTTTTACCTTTTGTTTTTGGCAACTCACAGTCTTTGTGCATGTTAAAAGTAGGTATGGGTGATAAACAGACCAATCAATTAGCTTCTGAAAATATGTATTCAACCACTAGTGTCCTATGGATTCATTTAATATGCATTTTGAAGCTTCAAAGTTTGGGCCACCATTCACTTGCATTGAATGGACGAACAGATCGAGATATCTTTGTAGAAATCTTCGTTTGTGTTCTGCAGAAGAAAGAAAGTCATACACATCTGGGATGGCGTGAGAGTCAGTAAATGAGAGCATTTTCATTTTCGAGTGAACTAGTCCTTAAAGTTCTACATACATTAAAGGCATTTAAAGAGATACAAATGCAAAAGATTTGCCACACATTGAATCGTTGCTGAATCCTGACGGCCTAAACAAATAAAGCTGAATCGCTGGTTAGTACTAAGTTATCATGATTAATGAAATCACTGCTGATGTTATTGGGGCTAGCAAATAAAATGCCCACGTAAGATAAATGTATAAGGCAAAGCCATAAAGAAAACCAGGCTTTTGTAAATGCTACGTGGAGCACATACAGTAAAGATAGGCCATTTTACTAAAAGTGGGGCGGGCAACACAATTTCAAGCCATGACATCACTTTTCCTGCCGAGTGCTTTAACCTAAACACGGGAAGGGAGACGGATGGGAAGAGACGACGATAAAACATCTTAGCAGCGGCTGGGAAAACAGATAAAAATGTCCGCACGCTGCGAATTTAAAAACACAGTCAAGGGTATTTCTTAGCTATATTTATCGGGGATTTTCACACCTTCCGAAGCAACACAAGGATCGCGCGAGGTAAATATCACTTCCTCCCACCCCCCCTCCTTCAGCTATCGCGTTCGGTGTTAAAGTGTCGAAATTATGCTGATTTTGCAAAATGTGACATACTATGCACATAGCGGGATGTGGTGTTTTTAAATGCCGAAATGCGGGATGTAAGATGGAAAAGGGAAATGTGGGGCATTAGCTATCCGGCTATCTGGGACACCGGTGGTGTTGTTAGACCGAGGATGCTTGTGATATCCTGCTTAGATACTCGGATACAATGACTCTTTAAATCATGAGTTCTGCACAATCGAGTGGTTTTGAAAAGGGTATATTTTACCAGTTGTACCAGTTTTATCTTAACATTTAGGGAAGTGCATTAAAAAAATAATAATCCGACCTCGTCCTTAGCCTTTACGTAGTGATGAGTGGTATAACCCTTCCTCTCTCTAAAGCGAAAAGCATAGTAAACGTGTAACTTGTTTATAGTCTCACTTTGACAACCCCCAACGTTTGTGTTTACTTCGCGAGGACGCAGAGTGCATTGTAAAATTGCTAATTTTGGCACAATATATTCTGCATGAGACCCTAAAACAGCTACTAATTCAGGAGTAATTGAGGGTAAAAGCATGCCCCCCAGCTCCTCCCCTTTAATATTTCACAGATGCTTTTCACATTTACAAAACCATGTTAAGACTAGTTTACAGCCTACAATTCCCCTGGATTTCATTTTAAAAGACAGTGCAGTAGAGGTATTCCTACAGACTGCATTTAGGATGTTGATGTCCAAACAAACCAATTGCACACTTCATGAAATAAATAAATAATGTACCCAAAATAGCTGACAGCAATTGAAAGCAAGATAAACTCCCAGTTGCTCTGTAAACCAAATGGCCACAAAGGACATTATAGGCAGCAGGGGGGCCTTGCACCCAGTTTACTGATAGTCATGGTTATGTGGTAATTTTGCGAACTACTCCCATGGTCAAAACATTATCTTGGCATAGCTTTTGATCTTTTTGCATACCCGGGGGACATGCATTGTCCTTAATGAGAGTCAGATGACATAGGCAAGATCACATTATTGCAGATTTGGAGGTAGAGTTGGGGCAGGTTATCTATTTTTGTAACCATGTCTAAACAGATGGGTTTTTTTTTGTGTTGTTGTTGTTGTTGATTTTTTTTTTTTTTTTTTTTCCCGCTTTAAGACAGATTTTGGACATGCCAATGTGGGTGTATCCTTGTATATAAAGAACACACACATGCACCAGAGTTCCCCAGGCACTTTGTGTGAGGCAGATTTTCTAGTTGGTCTTTTTCACTGTGCCTTGCGATTACAGTCCCATTTCTTTCGCCAAAACACTTACAGGTGCAAAACTTTGTTTATTTATTTATTTTGTCTGTTTCTGAAAAAAGTTTGTTGAAATTAGTGATCTGCTGCTTATATGTGAAATTTTAGTGTTTGGTACCACATTCACCTTATCGAGTACACAAAACATACTGTATACTGTACAAGTTTCCTAATGACTTGTACAGAGTTGAGTAACACTGAACTAATCAATGTAGCAAACTGACTGCACTGGAGTTCCACTGTAGTTGCAATTCCTGGCTACGGTGTGCCAAAACAGCCACACAAGTACTGTTGTTTCCATGTATGTGTATTTTAAAATGATACTATCAGTCATTTTACAACTCCCACATGGCCTGAAGTTGTTACTCTGCTATGTTGTAGCCGGTGAACAGTGCCATTCATTGTTTTTCCAGGTTGAAGATCATGATGTTATTTCATGGACTGGAGCCCAGAATGGTTAGGGGAGATTGTGCTGGCCACCTGATCCTAGTACAAGGCAGAGACGCCGATCAGCTGCTATCACAAAGCAGAGGCACATGAGCCGCATACAAACAAAACACCTGTGAAACATTTGATAAAGGCGTGAAATCACACAGAATGCTGTGGGAAAATTTAGGACGGATATGTTTCAGATTTTGCCCCCTGCTTTAATGTTTGTTGCTTGATTGTTAGTCTGCAGTTTGATTCTGCACAGCTTTAAGGACCGACCACAAAAAGTAGGGAAGTGGACCATTCCTTAAATGTGCATTTGAAACGGTTATCTGGCATTTCTTTTTTTTTTTTTTCGTGTTGTTGTGCAGTTTCAGGAATGGTGCTTTTTTTAAGGTAGACGAAGCGCAATGGAATGTAACACAACACAGGTGTTTGGAGACAAAACTGTTATTAACTTGATGCATGTTGTGAAAATGCAGCACTGTGTTCATGAGATGCTGGAAAAGCTATTTAATATTTAAATATTTTTTGAGAAAATTAAGATAATGCATAATGCAGTAAACGTTATATTATTGAGACAGATGAAAATGTATCATAAAATGGCTTCGGGGGTAATTTACTGATATCTTTCATATTTCATCACTGCATTAATGCTTGTTGTTAAAAGGTTATGTCTCTCGATTGTTACTCTGCAGTCTTATTCTGCAAAGCTTTAAGGAATGACTACATAAAATAGGGAAGTGAACCCTTCCTTAAATTTAAATTTGAAACAAAAGACATGTTCTTGCATTGAAAAAAGCTAGACAGAGCGCAGTGGAATGGAACAAAAATGTGGGTGTTTCTAGGCAAATTTTTTAGTTGGAACGGTCATGAACTTGACATGATGTTGTGAAAACATGGCGGTGATTTTGTGAGATGCTGAAAAAAATAGTTCTATATTTCAATGTTTACTGAAAAAAAGAAAGTAGGAAAGTGAAGCCTTCATTAAGTTGCTCTTGCGTTGAAAAAAGTTAGATGGAGTGCAAAGAAATGATGCAAAATACAGGTGTCTCGAAACAACAGTTCAGTTTCTAAAAGCTGAACTATATTAACTTGACACAGTGTCGTAAAAATATGGCGCTCATTTCGCGAGACGCTGAAAAACAGTGAGACGCATTGCAGCGGTCAGATATTTCTGTCAAGTGCATGTTTACATTGAATTACAATTTAAAAACAGCACAGATGGATTCAAGAGAGTGTCCTGTGTGAATGGCCCCTCATCCCCACACTGCATTCGGTCATCTAGACATGGTTCTCTGGACAATTAGGGCTGAGGCATGAAATTGGACCTTTGGCAGTGCCTGCTTGGCTCTGTTCTCTAAGAGCCTCGGTATTACCAGGCAGCCTGATTGAGGCCCAGTAGTCTTGCATTAGTGTTAGAAAATAGAAGGCATCATTACAGCAGCATCTTTTTTGTCAACATAAAAGGCTGAAAAGTGTACTAATGGGTCACTTTTAGCACAAAGCATCTTTAAACTCCTTCCAGACACACATGCTTTCATTTTACCCATGCTGTGTTAGGTCGGCCAAGTCTGTTATCAGTTTCCCCTGCTGGCACGTCCCCCCTCCCCACCCGTTCCCTGGCAAACAGTTACCATGGTAATGGATTGGGGGATCATATAAGCATGTAGAAAACTCATCAATTGCTCTGGGATGCTGGAAAGATATGCCAAATGCACAGCAGGGGAGTGGGCTGCCACATCCCCAAGACATTACCACTGTTTTCACAAACACTGCAGAAATTTGGGCAATAGCAATTACTCTTCCAGTGTTCCCCTCCTCCAGTCTCTGTTTCATTTTCGGGGTTTGCCATCCATACAGGCATACCGGGGGCTTTGCACATCCATTATATAGGCTTATATGTTAAAAATTGTAATCCAATTAATTTCATGATATGCCAATTTATCTAATTAATCATCTACATCAATATTTGCTGAGAAAAGACCCAAAATGAAGGTAATTAAATTTAAATTTACATTATTACATTACATTATTGTGGCAGATGACAGTAGTACTAAATGTGGCTGTAGAAGTCAAAATATTGTTTGTTTTATTTCCATGACATGGAACCAGTCACTGGCATACAATCCACAGCAATCCATTTTGCAATAGTTGTTGGTCTGTCCAGGCCTAATGTGGACTTAGGGGCTGTTCACACAGAACAAGTTATTGCATTTTTTAATAGTTAGTTTTTGTACACCTGTGTCATATGGACCTTTTAGCTGTTGCATTTCACTGTTTTTCAGCGTGTCACGCCATGAATGATGTGTTTCTAAGAGTGCTTTCACACTAGCACTTTTGGTGCGCACCCGAGTTCGAATGACGGCAGAGTTCAGTTCGTTTGGATGGTGTGAACGCTGTTTTCCGAACTCGGGTGTGCACCTGCGAACCGCATCCGAGTCTGCTTGAAAAGGTGGTCTGTGGTACGGCTCATGTGAACTGTGGTGCGGTTTGTTGCTAATGTGAATGCAGTCGTACCAAATCGCGGAAGTGACCTGCTATTTAAGACATATCATTTGCATCTTTGCAGGCTCCCGATCACAATCATCATGGTTTAATGAATTTATCATACCTGCTTGTGTCCAAATAAATCACCTTCAGAGAGCAGCTCACATTCTTCTCACATCCGAGGGCTCGCAGCAGACAAATGCTAATATACTTCACATCATTGCACGTTCAATGCATCCATGGCAGATAGACATAATTGTCATTTTGTGCATGTATAGTTTTGGTGGTAAATCCAAAGAGATGAATACATTAATAACTCAGCGCAGCTGATGTCTCCTTGAGTTGTTGTCTAGTTACAGTGGTAAACAGCTGCAGCTTGTACTCACGTTGATGACGTAATCGGACCACAGTTCGGACCCAAAAATATGATGTGAACAAAGACCAGCGGGGGCAGGGGGAGGAAATGAACTCTGGTTCGGTCCAAGCAAAAGCACCCTAAGATTCTGTGTCAAGTCACAATGAAGCCTATATTTTACATATTCATGTAAATATTATTATAGTGGGTTTGTCTCTCTTACATTCCTATTACCCTCCTGTATGCTTTGCCCTTGAACAGTATCTTTTTTGCATTGAAAACTGGTGCTTAGAGAACCTATCAGTGGAGACCAAGTGAGAGAAATGCACCATTGCAAAATATGTGGATTTATTTTGCTTCACATTCCCACTGCAGAAAAACTTGAAGCAATTATTTGCTTTGGTTTCTCACAGTGCACCAGTCTTCAGCTGCAACAAACATTCAATTCATACTTTTACTCTACAGAAATATGCTTTGGAATGTGGCCTTAATCAATTCAAGCAAACCAGGTCAATGGCACATCCTGTTTGGGGAGAGAGGGGATAAATGTCCACGATTTGGTTAGGCAGCAATGAGAGTCAAACAAACCTCATCGTGAATGGTTTAGAGTGGAGCATTTGTACAACGCTATACATTTGATATGGCACAAAGAGGCTACAGTCAGGGTCCCCTTTGAAAAGCAACACCACCACCCTGTTTGAAAGAGAGGAAAAATGGTTTCATGTGCTTTCATTTGCCTCCTTTTTTGCTCTTGAAATGAAAGTGTTGGTGGTTTGGGATCCTGTGACCTTTAGCCTGTAAATTATGCCAAACTATTCCCCTGAGAGGCTTACCAAAGCTGATGTATGTTATGTTTATGTTAAATACGCAACCCGCCCTGCTCAAGGGTCATTTCTTTTAAAACACTCGCACTATCAATCTGGTATATAAGAAGTGGTGGCAGTCCGTTATCATGGTAGCCTTTTTGGGTGGCAGACTTCATACATTTGTATAGTCCAGACAGATGCAGAGGATTAACCAGAGGACGGAAGGGAACTGCACGTTTGTAGCATATCCGCAGAATACATTAATACGGCTTAAATGTGATTTCTTGCGTTTCTAAGTGGACTGGTGCCACATGGAGCAGAACAAAAGAGGCTAGGTAGGGAGCTCAAATGGCTGTGGCTGCATTGGCCCAGCTGGGAGGTGCTGGAGGGCATTTGCTTTTAGCTACAACGCCTGGTGTCCAGATGTTTAGTGGCTGTGTCCGTGTTCACTGGCTCTGCAGTCTGCTGAAAGCCAGGCTTCACTGCACTTTACTGCAGTGCCAGCACGGGGACACCAGCTCAGCCAGCACAACTCACATGCCAGCCTTTAAACCAAGCATAGGGCCCACTGTTTTACTATGCAGAGCTGTTTATTTTGTGTGGCTCGTTCCATTGTTTATCAATGGAGGAACTTGATCAGATTTTTCCCTCTCCCTTCTTTGTGTGTATAGCCAATACAGTAGTCGGTGTGACATTTAGTCAAGGTGGTAACCATGGCTATAAGATTATTCCATGTAGGCTTTACCAGATGTCCTTGTCTGGTAGACAAACCAATTACGTGTGTTTGTGGCCTCCAAGTCAAATTTGCTTTGTCAAGCAGTTTTTTTGTAGCGTTGTAGTGTTTTTGCTGTTCATACTTGCATGGTGTATTTGGAGACTACAGAATTAGTGTTCACACAGATCCTTGAATTGATGTGATATTTCTCGTGCAATGAGTGGGATAAATGCTGTCAGATAAGTGTGATGTAATGCGGAGTTTATTTGGAAAAAACATAGTTCATTTTTCATTGCTTACTACTTCATAATTGTTGCTCTTGTATAGAAGATGCACTCTGCACTCCCCATGTTGCAGAAAACAGGAGACGGGTCAGTTTAGCACAGTGGTGTTCTGCCCCTCCCTTTCCCCCCCCAAACTAGTGTCACTTTTCTAAAAGGTGGATCAGCCCCTCCACCTCACATAGAGTTCAGGACATTACCGCCCATTAAGCTGTCTCACTCTCAATGGGGGCTTTTTTGCCATGAGCCTGATTTATTCCTTTAATCCTGAGTCACCCAAATGATTTGTCATTGACCAACTGCTGGCATACAAGAAGTTGACCAACGTTTGCAAATGTCTCTCTCAAGGTTTCTTTAGGATGTTCTTTTCTAATGTAGGTTTTTTTTGTTTTGTTTTTTTTTGTATGTGGGTAGTTGATGGATATAGTGAGCATAGATTACTTTTTTCCCATCAACATTAAGATTTTAGGTAAAAAATTGTAAGTCTGTATGAGAAAAAGTTTATATTTTTTAATTTGTGAATTGCAGTTTACAATAGCACTATATGGAGTATCATGTCACACTGTAGGACATTTTCCAAAGTAGCCTATTTCATGTCGACAGAGCACTATGACACAATTCACGTGGTTTTCACACTGGGTGCGTTTGCTGTGGGTCTGATTCCGAGTGCGATTGTTCCCGGCACCCCCATTGTTTCTGTCGAACCCCGGTGCTTTTACGTCATCAACTTGCGTCATCACAAACCTGCACATGATGGAGAACACAACGCGGGTCGCAATAGTTGTGTGTATTTTTTATTAATTTGGTGTCATTATGCACACCAGAGTGAGCGACACTTGCGCCTCTGATCGTTTGCATGCTGTAATTCAGCAGCTGAAGACGCCAATATCTGATGTTAGAAAATATTGTTTTGAGGACACAGCTGGATACACGCTCACTCATGAGGCATGAGGTGCCTCTTATATATCCCACTATGTTCCCCTGTCATTCATGATGCATGTGTGTGTGTTTGTTGTTGTGCAGCTGATGTCATAATGCTTAATCGGGAAAAACGCATGTGTAGTCATTTTACTTCCTGAACATGTGCGGACCTGAGTATGGATTGCTTTCTCATTCATGCGAACCGCACCACAGTTCCTTTGCAACTGAGCTCTGACCACCTCCTACAGGTAAACTGTGGTTTGGTACTGTGGTCCACTCCCCGGTCCACAAAACAGCTATTACATTACCAACTTTTCATGCGAACCTTCAAACTGCCAGTGTGAAAGCCCCCTTAGTTACCCAGGAAATCTCAAATGCCTTCTCAGGTTTTTCATCCTCTCCCACACTGAATCCAAGTTTTCATAATCAGCTCTATCAAATTTGCTGTAGTTATGCAACATTTTCTATGGTCCAGATATTGCCCAGTCAGGTTGAATCAACAGTCTTGGAAATGTAATTACGTGCATTACTTCCTTTTGAGATTTTCTAATTGGGTCAAATGTCCAGCTGTGTTGAAGGAGATGTAGTTCAGAAGAATTGTTACAAGCATGTTAATGTCACTTGGCACCTGGGGCTTACAAACGCTTTCAAGTGTGCTCCAGTTTGCATGTCATTGCTGAGTAGTGAATTGGTAACACATTGGCAACACTAAAGCAATGACAACCTATAATAAGAAGATTTTGCTCAAAATTCCTGTCATTTTACTAAAATGCAGGGTCATTTCATTTTAAATGTTGTATTATTATTATTATTATTATTATTTACCATAACTGTATTTTCAATTTGTCATATTCTATTTTGTTTAGTTTTTGGTAGGTTTAACTAATGATTGGTAGTTTTCATTTTCTTGTTTGTATTTTCTAGTTTCAGCTTAGTTTTTCAGTATATTTTTATTTTACTTTAGTTTAGGGCTGTCACAATTACTCAATATAATTCGCTTACTCGATTACAAAATGGCTGAATCGACAAATAGAAAATAAGGCGGAAGTGATGAAGTCCACGGACGAGGGTGCGAACGCATAACGACAAGAGGTTCAGCTGTGTGACAGTGCTTCACTTTAGATTTGAAAAACAATGCAGGACCTAAAAAACATCACTTCAGCAATGCAACAGCACTTGAAAAAATGACATTGTTTTCACGACCCGCCAGACACACACGCACAGTAAGCTCATCTTCATGCGATTGCGGTGCTGCGTGTCCAGATGTGCGAGAGAAGTTAAGCCCTTCATCGCCACGTGGGACATGCTGAACTCAGCAAAAAACATATTGGAATGCAATCTAAAGCTATTTATCTACACAATTGTTTCACCATATAGGCTGTTATGAAGCAACATAAAATAATGTCACAAAAAAGATGTCCGTCAGAATTGATTAAAGTTACACATGCAGTTACGGGTGCACAAACACATTATGTTCAATAAATCTGACTGAATCCAGACGATCTGAGAAGGTTAGTTTCAGCACATTATCGGTTGAGTTCTGTGTAAATTAATTAGATCGCATTACATTCAAATGGTTTCTCCTCATGTAAATTAGATTTCGTGATGATTGTTTAAAAAATAGATTGCAATGCCCCACATCCGATAAATATTTTAGTTTATGGCCATTACTACAGGTAAAACGCAATATGGGAATCCAGAGAACTTTATTTACTGAATAAAACCGCTGGTCTGGATGCTGTCAGTCAAAGCTCAACGGCAGTCACAGCCACAGCTGCACTTCTGTGTGGCCAGACGCAATAAAACTTTGGCTTACCTAAGGGAGAAATGGCATGTGAAATTAGTACGTTTTTTTATCTCCCTAAGGAACTGAATGTCCAGATGCTTAAGGGCATTTTACACAGTACATGGCATGCGACCAGCTTTTGCAACCCGCAACTGCTGCAACTCAACACGAGAGTGACACATGCATATATATATATATATATATATATATATATATTAGATCAGCTTTGGGTGTCTGTTGGCTTTAGATATTGTATGCACAGTTGTTTTGTTGTTGTTATTCAATCGTAAAATACATAATTAATGCATTTTAGCCTAATGTGACTTCACCTCGACAACTTTATGCAATCTGAGTTATTAAAGAATTTTTCTGATTACTCGATTAATCGCCAGAAAAATGGTTAGATTACTCAATTACCAAAATAATTGATAGTGACAGCCCTACTTTAGTTACTGTGTATCATCTAACTAGGTTTAACAGCATTACATTTCTCAGGGCCATCTAGTTAAGTTATTTTCATATGTAATGAATGCAGATTTTAAAGGTTTCAAGTGTATCAGTAACTAAAATTAAATTGTGGTAATTTGTATTTTATTTAGGTTAGTTTTAGGAACATGAAAATGTGTTTGTTTACTTCAGTTTGTCCAACTGTTTTTATTTCAGCTACCAGAAATGTTTTCATATAGTTTTTGTTACCGAAAATACCATGTTACAATGCCTCTCATTATGGTTCTGAATCATTGTACGTAATAACGTAAGTCTATCCATCTTGGTGTATAGAGAGGTGAAAGTGAACTTTTAAGGATCACAATGGCCCTTTGTCTAAAATGCTTTCACCCCTTGACTGTTGACTCCAAGACAACATGTGACCCCCTTGCATTTGGGTAATTTCATCCAATTTGGTCGTCTGATGTGAAGAAGCTAACAGCTGAGGTGGAATTCCAGCTACAGGCATACACATATGAATTAGTGTCTGGCAGGGAAATTATCTGTGGTCCATTCACAGTCAGGGGCAAAGTGTTTTTTTTGTTTTGTTTTTGTTTTGTTTTGTTTTGTTTTTTGTTTTTTTGCCATTTGGCCTTGTAGACCAGCCCTGGGATATTTAGATAAGATTTTAGTGCTTATAAGAATTGTACTGTCCTGCTGGCAAAGGAATGGTCTTTTATTTGGGCAGGAATGGACTGTAATAGAGAAATGAACTTTTGGAGTCAAAAATTGCATCAAATTCTTAGTGTGCCCAGCACAGTTTAGTGACTGACAGTCCCATAGATGCAGATTAAGTAAGTATTTGGAATTTCAAAGGGAATTTATTCTTAATACATTTTTATGTATTGGATGGCTGTCTGATCATGAAAAGACCACGTGTAAATTCCAAGATGCATTCGAGACAGATAGAAATTCAATCTCTCAAAAGACCTCATGTTTTAGAAACATACAAGACACTACTTGGCCAAGTGTAAATGCATTGGCATCATCATGAAAGTGAACTCCGTTATTTTTGCATGTAGCGCGGAAATAGAAGATCGGATTTATATCAGTTTTGCAAACACACATTTATGTGGCCAAGTGTAAATTATATGTACATACAGTACCTAATTGATAGCAATCCGGTTGATCAAGACACAAGAAGTGACTAATGGTGCATTTGCACCATGTCGGTATTAACATAATTACGAGATTCCATTGCAAAAATTGTTCACGTCGTCTTAGAACTCATAATTACAAGTTGGAAAGTGAAAACTATGACTTGACAGTCGTGACGTCATGTAAAATGAAGCAAAATGGTAGCAGCCTCAATAGTTAAAGGTAGTATAAGCATATTTCTGTTTGAAATACCATTTTATTATAGGTAACGTTAACTGGTGCACTTTCTTTGTTCGTAGAGGCAAATTAATTTAGTGCTAAAATATTTAGCCACACATGTATCCATTTTGGTCTTCTGAACATTGTCATAGAAACTACTCACTCTTAGTAGAATATTCGATACAATGTGAACGCAGCATAAGTATAAATAGGCCCAAACTGTCTCTAGTTTGCAGCTTACATCTTCGTCTTGCAGTGTTTTCCAGGTCAGTTTTTTGGTCATGTAGCTATATTGACTGCCACAGTATATGCAGTTGCAATCCAATCAGTGCAAGTCTAATAAAGTAGTCCAATCCTCTTAGAAAAGAAGCTCCTGCTACTTGAGAGGGGCTGAGTTACCCGGTTGGCTCCATTTCCCCCATGTGCTTGTTCGGATATCCTTCTCTGTCCTCATCTTTGTTTGGGGTGATGTTGTCCTTTTTGAAATATAACCCCCTCTTTTTTATGGCCTCTACAGCAGTTGTAGGGTTAATGTTTAGCTGCAGCCGTTGGAGGAGGGAGAGACACTCAGCAGAGAGAGGTGGGGGGCTGGCCCACAGCTGTTGTAGTAGGCTGGGTCTATTGGGGTAGGATGCCTGCCTCACACTCCCTTGAACAATGGGAGGACATGGAGGCCACTGCAGTCAGCATAGACAGTTTCCTTACAGTTGCCTAAGGACAGCCACTCCAGCTCCAGAGTAAAGGGAGAAAGATTTCTATGCTCGCAAAGGACGGACGATCACTGAAAATTCACCCTTTTCGTGAAGGTTTCTTTGTGGCATTTTTTGGATCCTGCTCCCGTGTCTCGCATTTGCCTTGCATGGGTTGCACAAAAATGTCTGGGATGCTCTGACTGGAATTAAAGGTAATTTTATGCATAGCTGTTTGCAACGCTATTTTTCAGCTAAGGCTGAATCCTGTCTGTACATTTCTTGTTATTTTTCAGTGACTTGTTTTAGCAAGCACTTTGTCAGTAGTATCTTTCGTGAGCTGTTGGAAATTGATCTCAGATTTGGCTTAGTATTATAAGTATGCATTTATTCCTTGGCAGACAGTTTTGCAGGAATCTACAGAATTTGTAGCATTTTTATCTCATCTATACTTATGTTCCATTACTATGCTGCAATAATACAACACATTTTAAAACTGGCAAGGCAGGATCTCTCAGACATTGATTTAAGGTAGGTCACTGACTATTATTCTTGTATGCTATCCAAACACATTGCTTAAACCAGCATAGCATGTTTCAATGACCCATACACTTTTTCCTGGGGCTGATGTCATTTTTAAATAGACTGAAGTCTCAGATTTCATTAGTGAAGAAGTTGCATGTTTAAGTGTTAATAAAAACAGGTCTGTTTGAATTGAATCAAAGACAACATGGCTTATACCTTTCAGTGTAATGTCTGAGGGATTCATTGTTTGGTTGTGAGTGATTACCTTATTTAACTCAAAGCCAGCCGTAAGGAATTGAATCAGATTAGAGTTCATTTGATGCCCAAGTTAGTCTTTAGAGTCTAAATTGTCCTTGACTAAGCAAAGGCTTTTGCTTGCTTAGTCTTCTTTCAAGGTGTTTTTATTGCTCATGCTGCAGTTAGGGACAAGAAAATGGAGATTATTTATTTCATCTAAACATAGCCCACATAGATGCACTACTGCAAAAGGAACAACAATAATGCATGAGTCTGCAGATGGTTGCACGCTAACTTTGCTGCAAGCTACAGAGCAACATGGCTTACCTTTCATGTTTTGAGCAAAATGGAGGACTAGAGAGTCAAGGAAAATGTAGGGCCTTGCTGTCAGAGTGACACTGATGGTACAGTCTTAGCTAGTAGATGAAATTATATTTTAAGTACATAATAACTTGAAATAGAAATCTTTACTGATGCTGCATAAACCTACATTATTAAAGATTTTATATATTTAATGCCATGCACATTAAGGAATATAAGCTGCCTCGCATACTTCAGAGACAGTCTTTATCCCTGGAATAATTTACATCAAAGGGAAAAAATAATGCCCTTAGGGATTTGATGGAAGGTCTGTATGTTTGTTTACTTTTCCTTAGAATGCGGAATCATCTGTTTTTATTAGTTTTAACTCAATTATTCAGTGCATATAAGGAGAGCCTATTTTCTCTCTAAGCATGATTGATCATTTTATCAGCTCGTAGATCAATAATTGGGTTATGAAGGTGTCTAAGGGCTCAGTGCCCATTGTGCAGGGTGTGAATAATCAGACTGTCTCTGTGGTTGGGGATTGGCTGCTGCTTAATAACTCCTCAAGTGTGGGGGATGGAGGCGGAGCTCCCAGCACATTTTGGGATCCCAGAGAGCCCTACTTGTGTTTGATTGCCTTCACACTGGCTTTATTCCATCCCTCCAAGCCATTCAGGGCCTCCCCCAGCATCCAGTTCCCCTTTTTATCTTTAGTCTGTTCTAAATCTTATTTGCATTATTCAAGATATCATTCTCAACTGGATGAGGTTCTCCACCAAAAAAGAAAAAAAAAAAAGAAAATGAGCAATGTAACCATGTCAGACATTTATTAATTCCTTCATTCATGGTTTATCAGTGACTGAAACCAGTGAAGCTTGTGAAAGAAACATGGGTTTGTGCACACAGACGCAAAAGACCAGCGAAATAAAACCAACTAAATGTCTTTGATAAATATCACACAGTGGAACATTGTTTTTCGAGAATTGTCTGGAACTGGATTGGCTGTCAGCTTGAACATGTCAGTTCATTTTTGTCCATTACCCTGATTAAAATGCTTTTATCTTTCAGCAATCCATTCTATCTTTATAATGAGTGTAATTATTTAAATTACAGACATTACAGACATTTATTAAAAGGCATGTGAAAGTCATTAGGCCTTTTCTCTTGGTCATGATGCCCTGATGTCCAGATGTTGTGTGAAACAATGAATTTACCATGGTAAGGGGTGTTCTTAGGCACAATACGAAATGGCAGCAACTGTGATAAATACACCAATGTTCAATAAATCATTCAATTTGCTATTAACAGTTCTTTGAATATTTTTTTCTTTTTTTTGACAAGTTAGCTGTTGGCAATTTGCGATTGCCAAGCAACTTAGCGAATTGGCATACTAATATAGCATGTGCGGTCACAGGTATGAGTTTATAGTCATTTTTTAATGACTTTGAATACAGCTTATCCAATTAGAGTTTAGAGTTCGAACTATCCATTTTATACAAATCAATTTTGCACCCTGTGTCATTTCAAAACTTAAACAACTACATCATTCTCCAGGAGGTATCTCTTTTAAACCAATTGACTCTGTGTGTCGTCTCCTCTAAAACATTTGAGCAAGTTTGCCAGCCTTTTGAGAAGCCCAGTCTGTTTCCTGACCATTGATAAGAGAGGTTGTTGCGTATTTGATGTATCCAGCAAAGAGGCAGTGGCCTCTGGTGTGTGACTCTGCCATGCTTTGAGTCTCAACTGCATAGCGAAGCTTTGATTTCTAGTCTTAGTCATATTCAGTAGACTTCTCTCATCTGGGCATCATACCAAGCCAGTGACTCAGAAGTATGGGAGAATATAGGTCTTAGCAGTCCTGTGTTCCAGTGGACAACACTAGCAGTAGTCTCAGAAGCTTAGCCTCAATAAATGGACTGCTTTACAAACAAATGAGTTTGAGGCCCTGTTTAGGGTATGTCACAGTGCTTTATTGCTATGTTTACTATACAGCAAATCCACAGATTAGGGGGTAGCATTGTGGTTGAGGCTGCCAAGAATCCTGTTGGCATTGGTATTGGTACTCATTTGCCTCTGTTTTTGCTTGCCACTGAAATCTTCTCCACATAAAAATAGTATATACATCAGGCTTGTAACCACCGTAGATCTATTTATTCCCCCCACCAAACAGAATTGAACATTTGTCTGAGAAAAAAATGGTCCCGGATGTGTAAGAGGAACAATGGTCACATTTACATATACCCTCATAATGCGGTTATAATGCCATTAAGGCAAAACTGTGATTAAACTGTAGCTCATGTAAACAGAATATTGCGATTAGGGCTGCAACTACCGATTATTTTGATAATCGCTTATTATGTTAAAAACATATGCTTGTACACTGTCACTGATTACATTTAAGTATATTACATTAATATTGTTAAGTTTTAAAATAGTATTGTCACCGATTACATGTTCCTAAACGATTCTTTTTTATTGGTATGCTTATCCAGTAAAATCTCGGCTGCCACGTCATCAAGCACTGTCAAAGGCCATCTTAATTGTGAGGACACTTGGAAGGCAGCCTCGTTCCGCAGCCTTCGTCCGGCTTATTTTGGAGGATGCATCAAGTGGATCCTTTGCGGCCTTCAATCACACCCAGTCCTTTGAAAATATCGGAAAACAAATCAAACAGATGTGCACCCTCCTGGTGGCTTCCTCCATTTCTACAAAGTAGTGGTTCACAAATAATTTATTTTAGAAATTTTTATGTGGAGGCGGAAACCTTTATGACATAGCCATGCAGACTTACTAGACTGTCTCATTCATAGCGCTGAATGCTGAGGAGGAGCCTAGCCTACAGCCTCAGAACGACTGGTCTAGGAAGGACACTGCCTTACTAGGTTGCAGCCTTTTGTTTGAGAAGTCAAAATAGAAAAATAGTGTTTACAGTTCTCCAGAAAATGAAATGGCTTACTTAGTTGTCTCTGCATGTTAAGCGTAGATAGAAAAAAATATTTCAATTCCTTAAAAGTCAGTAGGTTCTTCAAATTGGTGATCTACTAAGTGGAAGTCAGAGACCAGCATGAATGCAACACAATTATTTGTCCCAGGTAATATTTAATGATCTATTTAATCCACTAAAGGTCCCATTAAAAATCTTGGTGGATTGTCACACGTGTGCAGCAGAGAGCAATTTGACAATCCTTATTTTGTCTGCGTAAAACACAAACTTGAAGTTTAGGGTCAAATGCAAACTGATGCTAATCTTCTTGGGTCCTTACAAGAGCAGTGGGGATTAGCCCAGTTTTACTGAGTGAGTGAGAGTGTAGTACTTCAGTTGTGTACTTTAGGTGAGGACACTGGCCTTCAGGACATCTGTTCTCGGCAGAGGCGCAAAACCGTAGAATGTTAGTCATAATTTGAATTCTGAGCTGTCATTTCATAAACAGGTGACGTTAGCGATGTGACTAATAGCAATTTGACTGAATAATAGGTCAGTGGTTTCCATTCCTCATCCTGGTGGCACCAGAGAGAGAATTGTTTTGTTTGAAACCTCATACTAACATCTTGTTCAGGTCATTAGGTGCCAATTCCCCTTACAAAAAATCTAAACTAGATGCAAACTTGCCGCAAATTTGCAGCTCGTTAATTTCACATGCAAATGAGCTTGTTGCAAGTGTTCGCCAGAAGTTTGCAGCTCTTCATCAGTAGTGGTGAACCTCTGGCAAGTCTTTGGCAACAATGGACACTTTGCCGCAAGTTTGCCGCAAAGCTCATTTGTATGTGAAAATTAGCAGTGGTGAATTTGCCATGAACTCTCGATTTTTGTAAGGGCAAGTGGTGTAGCATGTGTTGTGTATGTGTTCATGCATTCGCTTTTTAAAATTTTCAGACCGTACACTTATTTCTCTTTTAAATCTGCACGTAACTGGATGTTACAGCTGCCTTTTAGTATTGTCCTGTTTCAAATGTATCGTCCAAAATGCATCTTAAAATTAAGATAATAAAATTAATTCACAAACTCGCGCAGTTTATTCTTGATGACATGTCAACAAACATGAAAGAACGGCTCTCGCTGTTTTTGCACTTATTGGCACCATCTGCAAAGGAAAAAAAAATATAAAAACAGCTGAGAATAATAAAAATAGCCATTAGGGAGATGTGGGTGATGTTTTGTTTTATTTTCTAATGATTTTTTCTCCTGCTACCCAATAAATTACTCTCCTTTTTCAACAAACATTAAAGAACGGCACGCACCCGTTTTTACGCTTATTTGCGCTAATTTGCAATAAAAACAACTGAAAATAATAAAGACAGCAGGTAGGGAGATGTGGGTGAAATTTTATTTTATGAATATTTTTTGTCTTCTGCTTCCTAATAGCTTGCCCTTCTCTTGCGCTCTCTCTATATTCAATGGTTTTGGCACATAATGGTCTCTGACTTGTTGGGACAGTGCTCACCTGACGACAAGACGTCTAGATATCAAGCTGTTTTAAAAAGTGTTATAGCATCTGGGACTAGTCTCAGCATGTTGCAAGTGTCGTAGCGTCTGGGACTAGTCTCGGCATGTTGCAGGAGTGCGCACACAATAAGGCCGTTCGTTGTGAGATCTAAGACTTCTTGTCGCAGACCAGTCGCTGTCTCAGAACATCAAAGGAAACAAGCTTGTGTCGTGTAGTGTCCACTAGGCATTAGTGGTGTTGAGATTCTCTAGTACAGTGGCTTTCAGCTGGTGAGTTGCAACCCAAAAATGGGTCAGACTCAGAATTTATTATGGTCATTGACTGCAGATAAAAAATAATGATAAATCCAAATAATAAAATGTCTTGTCTTTTGTTGTTGACATCAAAGGTAATGTGTCTAATTGAAATGTATGTTATTTTGGCACAATTCCATTTGTCACTTGGTAGAAATTAGGCAGATTCCAACATGCACAGGTTGCGTGACATCCCGTCATTCTTGAAAACCATGAGCAAAACTATGCAACGTAAAGAGAATACAACCCAGACTGCATTAAATACAGTTTCACTTGCAAATGACATTGATTTGTACAGATCGCAATGAGTTATTTGCGGTGAATCATTGGCTGCCAACAGCATGAAACGATTAAAATTCAATTTTGTACATTGAGCAATTTTGATACAGTGATGTGTCGCCACTTGATGTATAATCAGGGGCCTGAAGCAAAACCAGTTTCTGAACCACTGGCAGGAGAATCTTTTTCTTTCTCAGGAATTACGAAAAGTGATTAATTTGTAACAGGCCCACTGTTTTTTTTGGTTTTTTCCAAACATATTAGTAGTTAATACAATGTCAGCTTCGGTTGGTCAAAACATCACTTGAAGAATGTGGCATATTTGTAATGCTTTCGGAAGACTTCAAAGGCATTACACTTGTAAATGGTACATACTGTACTATGTACAGTAGCAGTAAAGGTGGATTTCTCAAAGTTTAACACTTTAAATCATTGCTAGCAGTCATCTCTCCACTGACAGTGATATCTTAAAGACTTCAAAATAGGCTGTTGATGCTCTGTTTCACCAGAATCAGCTTACTCATCCATTAATTTTTCATTGCTTGCCAGTAGATGAAAAGGAAAGATGATCAAGGCTCTTGAGAGTGCCCAGCCTTGGCCGCCAGCGTTCAGAAATGGGCAAACATTAACAACGTAGTAAAAATGGAACAAATACATAAAACGCTTCTTGCTAATCCAGAAGTATTTCAAATGCTATGATGTGTTTTACCAACATGTCATCACTTATGCATAATTATATATATATATGTACATAGATTTAACTTGCTTGTAGGGTGAGCAATTTGTTTTTTTACATGTATGGCTTAGGCAGATGACAAATTGAAACAAGAGTTCTAACCTGGAATACCTGTTAGTTCTCATCCTGTGGCTATATTCAGTCTAAAGAGGGCTATCATATAAACATGATATTTAAGCAAAGAAATTCCATTTATACTTTTGTGCCCAAGGCTTTGGATTGTTACCATATTCATTTCTCAGTGAGTTTTTGGCTTCTATACTTTATAGGTATTTTGCCAGCAATCAAGAACAGGACAAAACATTTTTAACTTTGAATTTATTCCAGAATAGAACATCTTTTTTTTTTATTTGTTTTTTATTTAGTGCTATGTAACAGAGACGTATGATTTATTAAAATGACTGCAGAGCATTCTCTTTAAAGGATATAATTATTAAATTTGGGTGTATCAGTGCTGAAAATTGTTTTTATATGTAAAATTTGAAAATGGCTTAGTTCAACGTTTAATGTATCAAACATCTGGTACAATGACAGTAAAATATAATGGCAAAATGCATCAGACAGTGTGTAAGATTTGTGATGTGTAGATACAATTTAAATTATGATTTAACATTTATACTTTAGTTAGATTAAACATTTTCCTTATTTTTTGCTCTGCTGATAAAACAGCTTAAAACTGGCCTGTTTGTCTTAGTTGGTTTCCCAACCTGATCAGGCTGGTCTGGGTTACTGGTTTTAGAGGGGTTTTGGGCAGCTTGTCAGATGGCCAACCAGCTGAACACCAGCTTGGCCAGGCAGGGAAACCAGCTAGACCAGCTGAAGACCTTCTTGGCCAGACTGCATGATTAGCTTGACCAGCATAGCCTTGTTAAGCTTTTTTTTTCTTCAGCAGGGTGTTTTCAAAATGAAAAAAAAAAAAGAAAATACTGTATGTGCTTCCAGTCTGCACAGCTAAATGTGCCACAGTTATAGTACAAATATGTCGTCCTCTTTCGGAAGACTATTCCTTGTGTCTCTGTGAAAGTGTCTGTCATGTGAAAGGAGCCTCCTGGCACTGCAGTGTTCCTAGTGGAACTCCCAGTTGTATAGTGTGGCCTGGAGCTTGTCTTAGTGTGATCCTTTACTGTTAAAGCATAGCTTGTTCTCTGACCCACTACACCCTCTCAACCCTCTGACCCCAATAGCCTTTGTATTCATTTACTCTCAGATTTGAAGTTTCCATTTAAGCTATTCACTCGCAATGAGTCGGATGTCTATAGATAGGCTTCCCACATAAATGAGCACAGAGAATGGTTAGAGGATCAATTATGAATGAGTCCCATGAACATGCGTATTGATTTTGTGATTCAGTTTTGTAATGATATTATATCTGCTGACAACATCCGGTGTTCTTATTGAAGGTCAAATATATGGTATAGTGCAGTGGTGGGAATGGTCGGATGAAAGCTACCGGTGTTATGCTGTGATAAAGTATAGTGTGTTTTGTTTTTGTTGGATCTACACATTTTACACTCTATCCACTTTGGGATGCAATGATGAACCTCTGTTCATTGTTATGTTGTAGAAACGGAAAAGGATGTATATATCTTGAATGTCATTTTGATTATTTGTAAATTGATTTTGGATACATAAAGGGTCTGTAACCCTTTATGTATTTTGCTGTTCATGCTTTTTCTGTTACTGTTATACTTTATATGATTTAAAAAAAATTTTTCGCAAACGTGTATTAATTTCTGTGTATATATTTGTTAGTTTTGGTTATTCACATTGGGTGTACTTGCAGCAGAGGTGAGGCGCTTTACTCTCGAACACTTACTTCACATCTAGTTTTATAGGTGTTATGTTCTACCCTGTTGTTACTGGCCACCTCATTGTTTAAAAACTTTACTGATTGGCCAGTTCTAGCCTATTTTATGTTTGCCAGTGTTTAAGGATCTGCTTTTAAATGACTGACTAAGGTCGCATGACCGAAGCGTTGCTGTTACTATATTTCTTGCTGTCTTTGGCAGTGTGCGGGAGTTTATCTTCTTTTTTCATAATGTTTTTTTATGGTACATTTAGTCATTCAGAAGAGGCTTTTATCCAAAGCGAATTCTAAATGAGGAACATAAGCAATTTATCATACAAAAGTCAACAATATCTGCAGTACCTCACTGCCAAGATCAAATAGTAGCTTGAGTAGTACATTTAAAAACCCTTTATTAAAACATATGCAAGTGTACATCAACTTTACATTAAGCTCAACTTAACTCTTGCATAGTGATTGGGAAAGCCATCATATTTCATTTATTTAATATCAGAATACCCCAGACTTTGTCATATTCTGAAATGTACACTAGATCACATGTCTTTGAACACACGCCACGAGGAACAGATTCTGAGCTGCGGTCAGTAAGTCAGTAGGTCATAAGTAGTCTGCATGATTGCTGGAATCCTCCAGTGTTCTTTTCAGGCCTCTTCTGTCTAATCCGCTGTGACACTATTAATGTGAAGATGTGGCTTCCCAGGGACACTAGTCTTACTTCTGCAGTCTCAGCTGTCTCAAAGACATACCATTAGTTTGTCTGTTCTCTAACAACTCTTCAGTTACATAGGAGTGTTTGGAAAGCTGGATTTAACTAGCTTGTTCAACCAGTTGTTTACTGTATGCACACAAAGGGGTTAAAAAAAAAACGTTTTTTATGTTAAAATACATTCTCTGGTCCCAGACTAATGCACAGAGACAGCTATAAATAAGCAATTTTCCCTGAAAAGTTTAAACACTGTGGCTGTGTGGAGCTATATTCCTCTGTTTGTTTAGAGCAGCCCGTCCAGCCTGACACAGCAATTTTGGCACAACCAGTGGAGTGTGTTTGGGTGGGACTATCTGTTTTTCTTACCTATGGCAGATAGGGGGAGTGTTCCAGGAAACCTGTTTAAAAACTAATTTTGCAATTCCATTTGGAGCTGCACAGAAAGTACACACTTCACCTTTAAGACTACCATTTACTGAAATGTTTTTATAAATTAATTTCTGTCTTACTCTTCTTGTTAGGTAGAGATAATGTCAGAAGCGGCCCAAAATAGAGTGGATGAGGACTTTGAGTCTGAGGAGGGAGATCTTGAGTCCTATCTAGAGGAAGAGAGTAGCAGTGAGCTTCTGGAGCGAGTGAAAGAACTTCAAGTAAGTGTGCAATACACTTCCACAAAGAGTATATTTTTATCAATTTTGTTTCTTTTCATTCTTGATTCATTATAAAAATTAAAAATAAATGTTTTTTTGCATAGGCTGAGAACTCTGCCCTGTCCCTGGCAAATGAAAGTCAGAGAGAGGCCTATGAGCGATGCTTGGACGAGGTGAGTTCTTAGTCAAGGCCCCTGCACACTTCCTACGAAATTGAAGAACGAATGGGTATGAGGTCATTAGAACTAAATCTGGCCAAAAAGTGTTTTTGAGTTCGTTTCGGTGGTTCGTAATAGCTTGCCAGGGTGAACTGTCAGGAAAACTTCTTATTGGCTTCTAAACACATTCTTACTTCCATTGGTCCACATCATTGGTAGGTGTAACCTGGAGCTCCACCTACTTGGAGGCTGACAGCTAATTCCCGTTCTGTCAGTTAAGATCAGTCAACATGAACACACTGGCGTGCAGAGTTATTAGTAAGCTGGTGGAAACTTACCTACATCTGTACGATCCTTTGCGAAGAGACATTTTCCATGAACATGTCATGAGATTTTTTTGCTTTAATTAGACTACAATAGGAACCAAATGTACAAAAATACTCTTAAGGGCCCATTCACTCTGTTTGAAATGCTGCTTTACTCATGGGCCGTCTGCAGTGAAAATCACACATCTGCCCATGTAAGATATGCCTGTTATCATTCTTTTGTCTGTATTCTGTCCTTTAGCACTTTTATACACGCATCTTTGCAGTAGTATCTGTGTCATCATAAATTACCATTACAGTGTAGTCGATACATATTATGGCCGTATATAGCTTGTTAGCATTTAGCGCCATAAATGCACAAGGTAAGCATAACAAATTACACATTGTATACTGCATATACAACTTTAAATCAGCATTGAGTGATTAAAACAGCTTCTTTTACTGATCTCATGTGAATTGTACTCATAGAATTAGGCATAAAGTCAATGATAATAATAGTTAATATTTCACATGTAGTCTTGAGAGTCCTCATATTTAAATGTACTTGTAAATGCCTTCCCCAGCAGCGTGGCGGTTGTCTGAATGTTCGCAAAAACAGTATGTTGTTGCTCAGCTTTTTCAAACTTCTTTTCGGCTCTGAGTGAACAACGAAGAAGCACTTCGCCGTGAGTGTGCTGGGGCCTTGGCAGAATGAATATTGTTCCTTACCACACATTTATCTAGCATTAGAGATTTGCAATGGTCTTGCCTAATGCACCATGCTGAAAAAAAAAACACTTTAGAGTTTATGTCAGTTGATTAATACAATTGTTCAGCATTTTTTTTAATGCTTGTGTTTGTTTTTAGGTGGCCAACCATGTTGTCCAAGCTTTACTCAATCAAAAGGTGAAAACACTATACTTTATATACTGTATCTGAAACACAGTGATAAAAGCCTCACTTTTTTAAATAAAAATGTATGTACTGGTGTATTTTTGCATGTGTATGTAACGCATGTGAATTTGTATGTAGTGGTTTTGTATTTTATAAAGTGGTTATTGTATAGTGGTATTGTGCCAATCACAGCTTTAGCCATATAATGCGATATGTTTTTAATGAATGTACATCCTTTTCTTAGGATCTCCGAGAGGAATGCATTAAGTTGAAAATGCGTGTGTTTGATTTGGAGAGGCAGAACAGAACACTGTGTGAACTTTTGCAGGAGAAATTACACAGTCAATCATGTGTACATCAGCAGGTAGGTGATTAAATGCTGGAACATGTGAAGGAAAAATGCACTGCGCCAGTCATGTTGTAGTTTAAATGTGCTGTTTTTCACAAAACTTTCTTAAAACTCCACAGGGATGTCCTATTAGATTTGTTAACAAATGGAAGAAAATGGCTCAATTAACATCTTCCTGTTTAATTTTACCGGGTTGCCTGGAAAGACATTTTTTATGTGACTAAAAGGAATTTGTGTAAAAGACAGAAAACAAATACCCATGTTATACACGTACAGCGGGGTTCAAAAATCTGAGTTCACACTGAAAATCTGGAATTCAAAATCAAAACCTGTAAATAAACAAAGTTTTTGGATTTTTAAAAATTTAAACTAATAGAAGCTTTATGACATAAAATAAAAAAGATTCTGCACTATTTCTAGGTCACTAATCAAATAAGCAATTTTGTTATATTTACCATGTTAACTCCTGTGTAAAAACAGGTCAGATTTGCTTCCACTGAAGCACACAAGATGCTTTTTGGAACATTCTCAGATCATGCTAATATAACATGGGTCATCAGGTTTTGCACAAAATCCATGCCAACTCGAGTGCATGCTGTCAGTAAAGCTAAAGGGGGAAATGTAAATGGAAAATGTAAATGTAATTTTTTTCAATTAAACTTTTCCCCAAAATTGTATTGAGACTAATATAATATGTAATAAATAAAAAAGAGAAAAATGCAAAATAGAAGCATTTTCACAAGAGGACTCAGACTTTTGAAACCCAATCCTATATTTATGCTTGTTATGCATTGTGTTTTACATAATCCACTAACTGAATAATATAATTCCCGGCCCACAAGACTCCACATGCTGAAGTGCCCTTGGGCAAGACACTGAACCCCAAGTTGCTCCCAATGGCAGGCTAGCACCTTGCATGGCAGCTCTGCTCTCATTAGTGTGTGTGTGAATGGGTGAATGAGACACAGTGTAAAGCTCTTTGTAGAACCGCTGAGGTTAAAAGGTGCTATATAAGTGCAGACCATTTACCATAACAAGAAGCTTAAAGCTTACCTAATGTGTCTTATCACAGCAGCCAGGACCCTGTTTGGAACACATCGGTGAGCTGCAGCACAGTGAATCTACCAAACTGATTGAGACTCAGAGGATTCCACAGGCCAAGGTAGGTGCCATTCACAAAGAACAAATGCCTGGCAATGGTCTTTGTTATATCTAATATGTATGAGATCAGTCAAAGCAACTTTTCCTTATATTTATGATTCTGCTCTTTAGGGAAACAGTGAGTGTGCACAAAATTGCATACCTGACACCCAGGGCTCATCCACCTCAATGGAGGCCATGTCCCCATTCTTGAAAAAGAAAGCACACATATTGGAGGTCCTCCGCAAGCTTGAAGAAACGGATCCACTTCGGTACCATCGTTCCTCTGGCATTCCCTCAATCTGTGATTACAGCCAGGCTCTTGCCTCCAAGGAGGCTGTATTAGCCTGCAGAGACAATTCATCCAGGTGCAATGCACCCAAAGCACATTGTTCCCATTCCTGTCCAGATGTTTGCACACATCAGCATTTGAATGGAGGAGAGCACAGCAATGTAAAGTGTGGTAGTTGTAGCACATGCCTGATGCTGTCCAATAAAGATTCCGTCAGCTTAGCAAAGAGTAGCCACAATTTTTGCACTTCAAACTCCATTACTATTGATAACCTCAATTTGGCTCGGCACGATTTCCAGGAGAACATGGACTTGCAGAGCCTGGTGAAGCCTGCCATAGGTACAAGTGAACTGTTTGTAAATAGAACATCTGCTGATGTGTCCATTCTTTTAGCGGACCCACCCAATGATCCCCACCTATTAGAAGTCCCAGAGTCATACTCCAGATTATCAGTCTCGGAAAGAGATCAGACCAGAGGAGTTCCTGATCATATGTCCGTAGAAACGAGAGACAAGAATTGGTTGTCAGATGTTCTGCTCGAGTCCCAAACAAACAGGTCAAGTGGCAGCACCTGCAATGAGACAATTAGTGATGATGGCACAATTGATGTTACCCTACTGGACTCTGACTTAAAGCACTTAAACATCGTGGTGCCACAGAGACTTGAGAAAGATAGTGGTAGTGAAGAGTTTGCAGTGAAAGAAGACTCTGACTGTGTCTATCAAGCCAGCACAGCCACCACAAAGCTGCCAACTCTTGGACTCGAAGATGATGCACACTTTGATATGGAAAGCAATGAACTAGTTCACAAAGGTCTCTTATTTTTGCCCAATGAGAATCACACTGCCTCAAAAGTATTGGATGACATCTCTGTCCCTGTGAAAGACAGCACCCCACCTGACCCTCAGTCCAATAGATCTAAAGTTGCAGTGAGCCCCAATCAAGTTTCCTGCCTTAGAGAGGTCAAGGCCTCCCCCTCCAAACTTCTCAAATTCCTGAAGATACCCACTATTGGAGAACGTACCACAGTACCAAATCCACCTCGTCTCAGTCCTCAGTTGACACGTAGTTCAAAAATTCCTTGCCGGAGCAACAACTATGAGGTGCAACAGTCACCTGTCTCAACAAGAAAAGCCACCACAACCGAGAGGCAAAGACAGTTGCCTGCCTCTAAATCCGAGTCGCACTCCGCTCCAACTTCTCCACCCCAGCCTGATGATGTCCCCACACAGCTGACAAAGGAGCTTAGTTGTGGAATACCTAAAACAAGTCGTGTAGCCAAACCTACACAAAGTTCTCCGGTTCAGAAGACCCCTCAGAAAGTTCCACACTATGAAAATGTCTCGGATCTCTCAAAGACGTGTGGCACCGATGTATCCCAGTTGCTTGTAGAAGTGAGCTCATCTCTTTGCAGTGCCAGTCTCAGTAAAGAAGGGGTGAAAGGAAAGCAGCAAAAATTTGGTATTGAGTGGCCAACAAGTCTCAAGCAGAAAGATATCTCGCCAGAGTCTGATTCTTCAGACCAGGAGGACAGCTCAGAGAGTCCAGTTTGGCATAAGCAAGTCAATCATCGCAGTCTGCCTAGTCAGTCATCATCGCAGAAGGTTCAGAGCGGGATTGGCACAAGGTCCAGAAGCCAAGAGAAGAATGAAGTCACAATTAATGATCCACAGAGCACAGAGTCACCTTTTAAAAGGGACGATCCGCCACCTGTTCCTAGAAAATCAGGGATTGGAAGACATTCAGGTGAATCAAGCCATTCATTTAAAGAGCGACTGGCTGCACTTGGCAAGCTGAGGAACCCAGAGGAATCGACAGCTTGTCCTCCGCTTGCAGAGAAAAATGAAATTCAGTCCCCTGCAAGTATACCAGCACAGACCAATGATAAAAGCAAAATGGCTGACAGGAATTCTGATTGTAGGTCAGGAGAATATAGACTTCCAAAAAATACAGAATCCACAGATGATAAACCCTTCCATTCAGGTTATCTTGATGGCGCTATCTCCAAACAAGGATCCTTTCAGCATGCTGACCAAGCAGTCAGGTCACTGCCCTCTAGCTCGTTAGTCTCGAAACTTGAACATGAATCTTCTAGAACGTTCTTAGCAAAGCAAGAGAGTCCAAAATCAAAGATGCATCCACCATCTGCTAACTTAGAAGCTGCACAAGCTTTACGCAGCTATGCTAAAAGTACAACGCCCCACAGCCTTTCATATAATGTAAAAAATGTTTCTGGCTCCCACAGTAGCAGCCCCAACAAAGTCCCACTCAAATCGCCAACGAAAACTGTGCCACCATCTATGAACCGAGATGGGAAACCTGCTCAGGAGTTCCAGAGGTACATGTCAAAATCTGAGGACAGGAGCCATCTCAGGGCCAATAAGAAGAAGACTTCTTATGGAGAGAGCCTTCCTCCTCCACCACCAAGACCGATAGAATCTGTAGAAGAAAAGAGGCACTCTGCTCCCAGCTCTCAGTCCTCTATTGAGCAGAAGGTCATGAAGGGCATTGAGGAGAATATGCTGAAACTGCAAGAGCAAGATAAAGGGCAAATGGTCGAGGTCAAGCAGAAGGCTTCCAATGGTATTGCCAACTGGTTTGGCCTGAGAAAAAGCAAGCTTCCAGCTCTGAGCCGAAAACCAGAAGCATCAAAAGTGAAAGATGACAAGAGAGAATGGAAACTCAATATATCTTCAGTTGGCAAGGACTCCAAGGGTGCTGCTAAGAAAACAGAGAGTGAGAGCTTGAACATTTCTATGCTAATTGAGAAAGCTGAGGGCTTACATAAAGCTCTTGAAGAAGAACGGGCATATGTGAATGGAGTGGCTTTGGATCGCCAAGGAAAAGGACATTCTTGTGAGGTGGTGATGGACCAAGCCCAAGGGCATCTGTCTGTAATGTACAGAGGAGTGCCATCTGACAACTTCATGCAGCAACTGCTAAACCGGTTAGTACAAAAGAGTATCTAAACTAAAACATTTTTGGTACCCAGAATGTTCTGGGAACGTTAGTTTGTGGTCATAAAAAATTAAAACCTAAAAAGAACATTCCTACAAATGTAGGAATTTGTTCTCTAAAAAATATATCAAATGGGAACCATATGCTAATGTTAAGGAAACATTCTGTTTGATGGCATATAGATTCTGTTGATGTATATTTGTCATCACATTGTTGGTTACATTCGAAGCAGACACTTTTTTTTTTTTTCCAAGCCTAGTTATAATAAAGTACAGGTATCATGATGGCAACAAATACAGGTAGCTGAGGGTACAACTTGCATTTTTACATAAATCTCAAAGGAGAACACTTAGAAAACAAAGGCCAGATTAATTGCAAGCTAATTAAAGATTTATGTCAAGTTTTACAAAAACAAAAATCCAGGTTGATGTGTTGTGTAGCGTAGTTGTTGTGCAGGTTTGCATGGAAGGTGAGTAAAGTGAAAATGTGTGCTTTTTATATTCAGTCATATTCAGTCAGCTGCTTTGTCGCTGGGAATTGTAAGGCTAGTAGTAGCTGGGCCGGGGTTTATAGTTTTATATAAAATTAAAAGGATAGTTCACCCAAAAAAGAAAATTCTGCCATCTGCTCTCCTTCATTCTTACCACATGTTTTCTGTCTTTTGTGTGTGTGTCTGTGGAACATAAAGAATTATTTAGCTGAATTTCCATGCTATTCTTTTCCAAATTACAAAATTAGAAGGTGACAGGGGGGTGACCTTCTAATTTTATACACAGTGTATAGTTTTAGGAGACTTACTCCAAGTCTTGTTCCAAGTCTCCTAAAGCTATACACTTTATGTGAGGAACAGTTTAAAATGTGAGATATTACATTGTAATTAAGTGTAAAAAAGCAATGAAAAGTACTTTTCACATTACTTCTATTTTTATCGTTATTCTTTCATAAGGGTTGATGGGAAGGACGCAGGTATCAGTATGGCACATCGACGCCTCTCATTTGACTGTAAATCCAGACCTGTATTCAGTCATCAGAGCACAGTCATTCCTAGTCAGACAAGAAGCAATGATGACTTGGAAAAGGTGAAATCATAAGTTGTAATCATCACCAATTGAAATGAATGGATATCATGCACATTTCTAGTTAAAAAGAAGTCAATGGGATGTTGAATTTTCATTTTAGTTTGACCCTTCGTATTTTACAGGTTTCTACTTTGAGTAAAGATGTTACATCCGATGAAAACCTGGCTGAGACGATTCATCATGAACACTTTGCAGGTAAAGCATGATTACAATGCATGGCATCAATGCTGTCAATGTTTCCAGAGCCAAGAATTCTGATTGGTTAGCATGTAGTCACAGAAAACAGGTTTAAACCTGGTTGAATATTCCTGATGATGAATAATCTAGGTGTGTGGTAAGTTTTTTATTTTTTTTTTATTTCGGTGACTCAATGTGACTCATTCTCGAAAACAGCTGCATGGCAAACAGATTTCAATAGTTTAGAGTGTGTTTTGCGTGTCTATCTTTTGCATCATATTCCTTGGTGAACCCTTTGTGCAATTATTTGTTTTATAGTTTATAACGTAAATCCTTTTTTTTTTTTTTTTTCAGCACCAGTCTTTTTATTTGACGAACATATTTACCAGTTATATGTGTTTGTTTAGGGGAAATCATGCAAGAGGTTTTAAAAAACAATTAAAAAGAAATTACTGCCGTGACATTGATTCAATCAAATACTGTAGGTAGAAATTAGAATTGATTGTGTAAGTAATTGAGAAATAGACTTTTTTGGTCACAATCAAAACTGCCTACCATCAAAAGAACCATATGCCAACAGTTAAGCATGGTGCTAGTAATGTCAAAATCTTTTATATACACACACTGTATATAATATAGTATATACCGGTACTCATTATTACTTTCAACTTCCTTTCTTCTACTTTTTCAATATGAAACCCTCTCTTACTCGCTCAGGAATCTCTACACACACCCTTGACAGTGGCATCGGCACATTCCCTCTTCCTGACTACAGTGTGAATGTTGGTTGCAAAAGCATTCCCAAAGGGAAAGCCCATGGGGAGTGTGACCCTCCTCTTCTCCATGGAAAACATGGCTCAGGAATGAAGAGTTCCCACAAGGGCTGGACTTTGGAGAGAGAACTGTCATCTTTAGAAGAAGATTATATGGGTAGTCAGGATATGGACCATCACACCAGCACATTGGAAACCAAGATTCCATCCAGTCAGATTGCAAACATTGTTCATGATGGTATGACTTCAACATTATGTTCAATACAATGTTTTTTGTTAATAGAACTTGGTCATAGAGTATGATTGTAAATGGTCATGCCATACCAATATGGGAAATATGCCACAACAGAGAATGGCTTTATTCTATCATCTTGTTGAATTTGGAGGGAGCTTGTAGAATATTACACTGGTTTGCCGTATTTGGAGCACAGATGTCTGAAAACTCTTAGCAGTCACTTAAGATTATGCAGTTATGGGATCTTTGAAGACAGAATGATTGTACATTAATAGAAAGCATTAGTTAAGCAATTCGGTAAAACAGCAGATATACAGTGGGGCTCAAAAGTCTAGAGCACTATTGAAAATGCTTCTATTTAGAATTTTTCACATTACAAGCTACAGTATATTATCAACATAATAATTGAGTGAAGAGTTTAATTGAAAAATGAATGTGAATTTCATATTTCATATGTTCCCCTTTTGCTTCGAGCTGACATAGACTATAAGTTTGTGCAAAACCTAATGATCCATTTTATTGAAGCAAGATTTTAGAATTTTCCAAAAATCACCTTGTGTGCTTCAATGAAAGCAAGAAAATTGAACCTTTTGTACAAAGGAGTTAACCCGGTTAATGCCACAAATGTACTTTTTTGATCAGTGACCAAATAATGTAAAATCGTATCTTATTTTATCTTAATTTTCCAACATAATGTGTCTTTGTTTCCACATTTAAATTGGATTTTGAATCCTGATTTTCAACATTATGTAGGTATTTCTTTCTCATTGACTTACACTAAGGTTTGTATTTTCAGACACTGATATTTGTGGAGCACCTATGAAATTAGGCCCCACAAAGAACTGGACTTTCCCTAACCTCAAAGCATCTGCAGAGCCATCTGAGGTTTATCTTGGCGTCGGAGATGGAGTGGAGCCAATCAGTCATAAGGGTTCTTTTAAGAGGGTGAGCATCACTAATGCCTATCCTAGTATCACCCAACAAGACAATGCAAATAATGTTCTATTCTGTTTTATTAAAATGTTTTTAATGGAAATAATGCTTCATGTGTACTTTCCTACTGTGCTACAATGCATTTTGGCTGCGTTTTATCTGCAGCACAACAAGACTAGTAATTCCATGGCCAACCGCGAAGGCGACCCAAGAAGTCTTCCTCAACCTGGTCAGGCACGTCGAGGCAAAAGCCGTATTCCTACTAACCCAGAGATGGTGAGAGACACTGGTCTAGAGTTGGTGAGAGAGAGACCTGACGATGGCCTATCTCCAAGCCATCCCCAAGTCCTCGAGACCCCCGAATCTCTGAGCGATTCTCTCTACGACAGCCTGTCCTCCTGTGGTAGCCAAGGCTGAAATTGTTTTAGAAGGTAGGACTGAATGATAACCAGGTACCAACCTTTTTTGTAACACTGATTCTCGTGATACTTCTTAAGCTTCAGACATTTTCAAAGGTGGATACTTGCGGGATAACCCATTTTTTGACCCGAAAAAAAAACCCAACACAAAATGTTACCCCTGTACACAAGATACCCATGTTTGTATCTCAGTTATCCTGATGGATGGAAGGAGGACTATTACAGTGTTTGTGGTGATGTCATTTTTAAACCATTTTAACAACTCTGTCACCTCATTCGTGTTCTCTGTTTCAAGTGGTAGCCAAGTAGTGACGTTGAACTTCATATTATTGTTAAAGGGATGGTTCGCCCAAAAATGAGAATTCTGTCATTTCCTCACCTTTATGTTCTGAACTTGTATGACTTTTCTTTCAGCCTCAGTCATCATTCACTTTCATTGTATCGAGGAAAAAAAAATGCAATTAAAGTGAATGGTGACTGAAAATATTTTTTTTTCCTAACATCTCCTTTTGTGTTCCATGAAAGAAAGTCATACAGGTATGGAACACATGAGGGCCATTTTTGGGTCAACCACCTCTTTAAGTAACTTCAAAGATGAAAGCTCTGAGTCCATTGCAACAGTCTTCCAGTTTTTAAACTCACCGAATGTTCTGGTATTCTCATGCAACATCAGTGCACATTCTTTGCGAACATTTGTGTAAAGCTATTGGAAAGTGAATGTTAATATATGTGATTTTCAATTAATTTAATATGCATATTTCATGATAAGAAAAAAGAAAAGAAAAAACAGTGCATTTGTGTAAAACTTCATGCATCGAGATTTGTTTGATTCATACGTTTAAAGATAAAAATCTTGTAGCAGCATCTTAAGTGCTATCCATGTAAGACAGAGCTACAGTGTTCCACAGTGAATTGTTATTTACATTTATTTATTTATTTTCTTTAATAGTGTGGGAAGAAAAGACCACATTTTATTGGATACTCTCTTTAATTTCTTTTACAACATGTACTGTGCCTGACTTTGTGTGTTTGTCTCTCTTGGTGTCTATGGTTAGTTTGTTCCCCAAATTTGGCCATGGCTTGTTTGTGTATATTCATTTTTTTTTTTTTTTTTTTTTAAGCAATGATTTAAAAAAACAAAAACTTGTGACTTGTGAACTCATGACCTAATTCTAAACTGTGTTATTGGATCACCCTGCCTACAATCACTGACACTGTAACACAATTTACATTTCCCACGACTTTCCAAGTTTGAACACGGCTGAATAGACAACCAAAATGTGCAAAAAATTATCAAACCATTCCCATCGAATACAATTCATTTAATATTTTTGTTGATGTAATATTGCTGACTCTGCCTTACACATCTTTTCACAGCTGTTAGAAAGTATCGTACTCTGGGCCAGGTTTAATGAAGTTGATAACTCAGCAGAAGGGATTTTCGTTGGGAGGGAAATGCTCAAGTTTTTCCACAAACCCATATTTCTTCAACATAAAACGTTTTGGTGCAATTCAAGTCAAGGTGTTGCAATGCATGTTTTTGACGATGCTAATCCTGCAAAACGGATTATAGGCAAAAAAAACCTTCTTGCATTTTCAAGTGGTTGCACAAAAGCCATAGGTTAGTAGATTAGTAGCACAGCCCAAATCCTTTCTAATATGTGCTGACCTATTTTTAATAAATCAACCATAGCAAAAGACTAATCAGAAACATTCCCAAACATGCATACTGTCATCCAGCAGTTTTTCCAGGCCCATGTGAAATGTACCATTTTTGTAGACAAATTACTTTGTAGCTCCATCTAATAAGCGTGACACTGTTTTGTCACAAAACCATTTATTTTATTTTTTTGAAGTAGTTTGAGTTACTATGTTAGATCCATATTTTGCATGCCGTTATAACCTTTGTTATTTACTTTGTTTTAATTTTCAGGAATATTTTATATTAGTTTGGTATGTTTACAAAAGAATTTATGAAGTTGTTAATATATCTGTAAAATGTTTATACAGTATACTGTAAGGTGCTATCTGATTTTTTGTTTTTCCACTCTGTCCTGCAAAAGCCATAAATTTGTTTTCATAATCTCCTTTCTTAGCAATTGCCATCACCCATGCGATAACTCAATAAAACCTTTTAAGTAAACATTTTTGTGGTTTATTTGTTATAGAATAAGTGGCATATTTTTTTTCTTCCTGTAGTTTTGAGAAGGATTCTGGTGCCCCTAGTGGTAAATGTGAAGTTGGTCATCTGAAGGGAGAAATACTTGCAAGAGATACAGTGCTGTGGTGTGTGATGGTTTCATAATAGTCTATTAGGGCAAAGAATCTGAATGCTTGTTTTGTGTTGAGCTTCCTGATTATTTAAAAGATATGAACAAGTATTCACCTATTATTTATAGGTATTAATCTTTTTACCAAAAAAGTCGAGCTGTTGGTTGAGCAAATGTCAAGCTGGTCCAGATGCAAAAAAAGGTTGGAATTTACTTTAATGGAACACGGAGAAATACAGTAATAATTTCATACTAATGTTGTACAGGACAAAATTTTATTGTCAGCAATACAAAAGTAAAAAAATATTACATAACACAAACCTTATTCAAGGCATGTCGATTTTTGAACACAGAGGCAAGAGACCGCCATTTGAACACTGTTGTGTTTATATATATATATATATATATATATATAAACCCACTGCCATTTTGAATGCTTATTCTACAATGAAAACTTCTAAAAAGTTCATGTTTAAATAATATTACAAGATTGTAATAAAGAGGTGGAGCATCTGGTCTATGCCAGAGATGATACAAAATGGTTTCGTATAAAGATTTTAATTCAAGTTTAACCAAATATACACATATAAGATGGACAGTATTCGTAGTTGTCTGCAATAAATACAGCATGATGTAAACCCTCATGTTCATTTAGACATGAACTGAATAAGATAAATCTCTTTGGTTCATTCTATGTGGTTAATTCTACCCCTCAAGTATCATAGTGACCTCTTTCATCAAGTACACTTAAAGCAGAGATAAGGCCACTTAAAAGATACATATAGAAAGTGTTAAATTAAATGAACAGAGCGTGGTTGTAATTCACATGACACCGTGTTCAAAACAGGTATTTCATTAAAGGCCATGTTAACGCACCACTGCTATTTACTCCGCTGACTAAAAATAGGACTGTTTTCCAAAACAAGGCTGTATGAGTCCTTGGTGTCACATTAGCATTTATATAAAAAACAAATGCATAGCATGTTGGATAATTATTATAAAATTTCTACCATTTTGGCCACAATTCTTATCTGGAATACATTAGAAACACCAGGTTTCCTTTAAATATTGAAAGTATGAATATGAATTGATGTAAATGAACATGTGAGCATGTGTTCAGGTAGAGCTTGCATAGAGACACTGGCCTGAAAGTACATTGTGCTTACACATTGTGCAGTTGTATAGCATAATACATTGACTTCAGCTGCACTGTTTGTTAACGACTTGATTAGACCCTATGTATTGTCTTTTTCAACAGCATCTGTTTTAATCCCCCAAAAGATAGCATTACAAATGTAAAAAATGCTAAAAAATTAAAATACAAAAAATAAAATACAAAATTTTTAAATTGTTTTTGCAAAAGGCAAGTTCTATGACCGAGACACTTGGCCTCTGACCAAAATATCATCCAAGTAGTAGAACCGCACATTTCTCTATGTTCAGTAGAATTTAAAGTTTTCTTGTTTATGTTTTCAGGTCAGAGGGCAGAGCCTACTGTCATATGAGCCACTTTCGTGTGATTTGCAGTCAGTGCAATGCAAGATGGAGGTTTGCTGTGGTCTGTAAGTGTAGGGATTATGGACCCCTGAGTTGTTCTAGTCTGCTATAGACATCATCAGCCTGACTCAACTCTTCAAACACTGGGATGAGGTGCAGCAGCTCAGTGTCGCCTGAATCATCAAACCAGGACATTACAGGAACCTGTAAAAGATGGAGGTTTTTACATACCTCTAAAAGTTAGCATTTCAAACAAAATGCATGTAATTATAAAAATATAAGTCATTATATTGGTGTATTAAGGATACAAACTGTAAACTACTGTATATAATGGGGGGGGTTCAAGTCTGTGTCCACTTGTGAAAATGTTTCTATTACATTTTTCTGATTTTATATAGTTTGTTCTCATTACAAATTATATTATCAGCCCCCACTTACAACAGAAGTATATGGGGGCCATTTCTGGAGGGTTTAAAGGCAGAAATGTAAGGCTTATAATTTTATAAAAGCACTTTCATTTATTCTTCTGTAAAAAGTCGGTTATTATTTGAGCTGTGAAGTTGTTTAAATCATTGTATTACAGGGTTAACAGTATTATGTAATCATTGCAACAGTGATGTAAAATATAACTACGCAAAGAAGCTTGGTAAGCAATGCATATTGTTGACATGCGTATTTACGTCCTGTGGCTATTCTTTTGAAACTGGCTCCAATCACTTCCATTGTAAGAAAAGGAGAGACACGTCGAAATTATTTTTTGTGGCAATCAACATTATGCCACAGATGCTGTCGATTGTACTGAACCGGAAATATTTCTTTAATATTTGGTATGTCACACTTTTGCTTTAATGACATCATTTTACGTCATAACATTTCTTGTTTTCAATTTTTAACAATCCTTAAACTTTGTTTCCAAGTTTAAATTAGATTATCAGTTCCAGATTTTCAATATGGACATTTGAACCCCACTGTATATATTATGTAAAATGCCCAATTCTGTACACAATGCATGAAACATTAAATTTCTGTAAAATGGCAAGAGGGTGAATCTAGAAGCCAAGGGCAGGGTTCAATAAAGGCTAATCGACAGCAGGAAAATGAAACCCACAGCATTCTCAGGGTGGAAGATGTAGGAGGCAGGGGAGTTGTCCAGGATCAGAGTTTTGTGGAGCTCACGGCCGAGGCGACTCAGGTCTTTAACATAGCAGCCTTGATAGAACACGCAAGATTCACGGAACAGCCGCGCCCGAAACACACCACACTTATCCAGCAGATCAGTCACTGGGTCTGCATACTACCAGAGGGATAAAAAATGATAGAGGAGTAGGAGGGATGGACTTAAGAGAACTGCAATGGATCTGCAAGTTTGGATCAATACAGAAGTAGAGTATACATTTGAAAGCTGGTATAAGCAACACTATGAGGGCATAATTCACTAAAACAGAGTTCACACAGCAGTGAATTTCCATGATTTTTCCAGGACTTTGCCAAGACGTTTCCAGTCCCTCATGCTTACTACAATTGCACTCACAAAAAGCAATACTTAGCTAATTAAATATTTTAGAGCTAAGCAAATCTATACATGCATTTTTATTTTGTTGTCGTAATTTGTATGTTTTTATTTGTTTTTCCCATGACTTCTCCAGGCCAGGAACTCAAAATTTCCAGGTTATACATAACTGTGGGAACCCTGCTAAATCCATTTGGCAGGTGAATCACAAACAACAGCTTTTTGTAAGGTATCTCTTTCATTTCTTGATGTTCTACCACCCTGGTTAGAGTTTGAAAAGATTTGAAAATTGATACCTTAGCAAGGCTGGCAGTGAACAGAACACATTCAAACAGTTCTCCCATCCTCCGGAGAAACTCATCCACATATGGCCTCTTCAACACATACACCTAGAACATAAGTGTTTTTTGTTGGTGTTTGACATAGTTGACATCATTGATATATTAGATGTAAAGTTCAATACTATATGAAGTTTTAAAATTCTTTGATATGAAAATGTAAATAAAAAACATCACAAAACGTTCTGTAGTGCACTGTGGTGCTTATAGTGCTGCTGCTGGTAGCCTCATCCTGAAACAAGTAATCAAGAATAGGCTGTACTAGTGGGAACTAACCTATCCTGGATTACTTGAACCAGGCAAAAGCCAAATGCAAGTTTCCAATTAAATGTTAGAAAGACGACAACCAAAAAGGCCTAAAAAACTTTTCAAGAAAATGCAAGCTCAGTCTCCTCACTTTAAAAACACTAGTATTCAGGTCATACTGCTTGCTTTGTCTCCAAAACTACTGTATTTTGTTTTTATCTGTGATTGAAACAAAAAATCACTAAGCTTTTTGGCAAATGTCTTATTTGATTGCTTGAATCCTCATCCAGTGCCAAAGCTCTCTTCTCACCTCAGTCCAGCAGAGGGTGCTCATCATTCATTTTTCAATGTGAAAAAACATCCGCATTCTTTCCTCAGGCACAGTGCACAGTGCAAGTCATTAAGAAACACTAGTGCACTGGCAGGGGATTACCAGTGCTTCTCACATACACAAACATTTATCAGATCTCACCTGGTGTGTGGTCCCCTCAATCTCCACAGGCACAATGAAATCTGCATTGCTTATTGGCTACAAAAACACAATTTGGATACATAAATAAACATTGTTGCGATAGAACTGCTTGTTTGCAATAATATGCTTGCATATTTATATAAATTAAATGTGCTGTGGATATTTTATGAACTTATAATATTTATATTATGCATATTAATTATACTAATTATATTAATATTTTATATCTATCTATATATTAATTATATCTATCTTCTGATTCTATGTCATTACTCAATAAAACTGCTGCATTTAACTTAATTTCTTTACAGACAAATATCTGGTTTATTAGCAATTTCCTTCAGAGACCCATTGAAACAAGTATGCAATCTCATGCAATGTTTAATGCTCAACTAGGAATACCTTAAAGGAGCTATGCACCAGTGTTTCATCCAGATCTATAACCACACAGATCTTTCCTTGGTCCCGAGAGGTCACTGCTGGCAGAAGACACTCCCCTGGAATCTGGAGATGAGACCACAACTCTTCTGATGAGTATCAGTGTTTCCACACAGACCATGTTTTTATTATTTCCTAACCATGTGAGCTTGTAACAGCTTATTTCTGACTGGTGAAAAAAAAAAAAATATTCCACAGTATTATTGTTTTATGTATATTGTCTGTTCACTGTATATTTGATTTCAGAGAAACAAAAACAGAGGAGGGGTATTATTTTGGTGTTATATGTAATCTTTTGTGTTTCCTCAACCAAAAGATTTCATCACGTTCATTCCACAGGGCAGGACAATGCAGTTGCTTACAATGTAGAAAAAATACTGAACAGGAGGCCAACTGGCCAAGCCTCTTGTCACTATGAAAATGCTTCCTGCTCAATGCATTATTCAATATTCTTACTGCTAAATTGAATGATCATACATGAAATGCTTACTCATAAATCAGAAATGTCCTGAATGCAGTTAGAAATGTAGTTTTTGTTTTGTTTACACTGTAAAAAGTGAAACGGCGCAGTTGTTAGGAGCTGTCAGATATTTCTAACTGATCTGGCCCTTAAAAATGATTATTATTGGTACAACCCAAATTCATAACACGTAAAATATTTAGTTGCTCAATTTAATTTGATGGAACTTTGTTATGAAATTACAATGTGTAAATCATAAAATATATATTTTTTAGCTAGTCCTTATACATATTAAACATGTTTTACTTTAGTAATTTATGTGTCATAAAAAAGAGATTCAATGGTAACTATATTAATACTTTCGCAATGGTCCCATTGTCCTCGGGTGCTAACAAGGCATCATGGGTAGGTGATGTTGGCAGTTGGGCATCTTGAGGTCGAAGGCAACAGATGAGCTTTTTGAAGATGTTCCGACTTCCAGGTTTCCGAAGCGAGGAATTATTCACCTGATCTGTTTAAAGGGCAACACAATAAAATAGAATTTTTACATTTTCTACTTTCATCAGCTGAGTTAAATACTATAAAAAAGGTTACTGGTGTGAGGTTTATAAAACAATCTACGGCTGCTGCAAACAACTATTTTGATAACTCAATTCATCTTTGAATTATTTCTTCAATTAATCAGATATAAAAAAGAATTTAACATATTTTGTATTATATCTTATTTTCCTTTGCTACTGGTCTCATAAAAATACTATTACTTACATTATTTGTTGGATATAAATTAAATCTGGTTCATTCAAAACATTCACTGTAAAAAAGAAATTCCATAAAATTTACGGTAAATTAGCTGTGGTTGCCAGAGAATTATCGTGAAAAATACGGTAACCACGTTTCAGTCTTTACGGGATGTAATTTTGATGCCTATATATTTTATGGTGCATTACCGTTTATATTATTAAATGATAAACTTGATAATTAACCTTATAAAACTGTAAATATCTGCTTTTCACTTTATAATGTATTGTTAATCACTGTAGTAATTACAGAAGGGCACATGATGACATGAAGTTCATCAATAGTGGCCCTTTCAGGAGCAATGACCTATAAACATGTTGAGACAGTGATCATTCACACAAACACTAAACACCATCAGGGTAACACATGTGAAATTAAAATAATACAATAAACATTAATTAAATTACATCAAATATAACACAAAACACTCCAAAGTACATAACTGATATTAAAAATAAGAAGAAACAGAACTATTCTCATAAAATATAATGGGTCACGCTGGGAATTCTGGGAATGGCCGATTATTTTCATTTTTTACCCTAACTTTAACAATAATGCACCGTAAAAAGTACATGTACTCTCTTGTTAAACATAATATACATTTTTACGTTAATTATACAGCATTTTACCGTAAAATTACATGTATTTACTTTTGAAATATATTATAACTTTTTACCATATATTTCAAGGTAACTACCCATTAACCAATTAAAGTTTTTTTTACTGTAGAATTTTTACAGTCTTTTACCGTTAAAATTACAGAACTTTTTTACAGTGTACATTTTAATAATTTTTTTATTTAGTTAATTATTATATAGTTAAAGGCACAGTAACTTTGATCATATATTTCAAAATTACAACTGATTTCTTTAGGAGTAAAAAAATTTTTTAATTATTAAGTGCACCTTTATTGTGCTCCCTTTTTTATTGTACTCTGTTTGGTTAACGCATGTTGCCTCTGCCTTTTTTTCAAATGTGCTGTTTCCATAGAGATGCATTTCTCCCCACTGTAAAGCGACATCACTTATGTAGTTTCTCCATGTATAGTGCAAATACCCGATTAATCTTTAATGAAATTTGTTGTTGACCATTTTCCATTATGAACTTTATTGATTAGTTGTTGCAGCCCTAAAACAATCCCACTTGAAGCTACAACAAAGCGCTACAGGTTATTGTCAAACCTCACCCAGAGTGCATTAATGCACATTTTTGAGAATTCAATTTCCTCAATTTACAACTCAATTTACTCTTAAATAAGAAGACTGATCTTGTGCCACATGCAACCAATATCCCCTGCTATTTAGCTAGTTACATTTGCATCAAGTATGCCACTGGCACTTGATATATCTTTTAAATAATTCAGAGCACTGGAATGAAATGTATGTTTGCATCAGTAAACGCAGTGCATATTAACATCAGAATGACCAACTGCTCAGCCACCCTCCTCCAGAGATGGCACACGTTGCACAGAAACAGAAAATCTGTTTTAAATGAGACTGCTGGCCACGGCTGGTATATGTTATATAATCTCAGAGGGCGGGAAAGCCCACACATTTCAGCTGTACCTTCGGAGCACACACACACACACACACACACACACACACACACGTACACCACTCCAGCCATTTCATCACAGGAGAGTCTGGCAGAAACAAGTCCTAGAAGTGCATACGCCACAGACACAACTCCTAGCCACAGAAATAAGAGCTATGTTTTGTATGTAATGATTTTGTATATACGTAACATAACATCTGTAGCAAGCTTTGCCCTTCATTACAGAGGGCTTAGGTCTCACTGCATATTTAGTGGCTTCTGCATGCTTTTGCTTGCAAATATTTGCATTTAAATGAAACACGATTTTGTCCAGACTTGCCTGTTAAGATTTTGAGGAAGCAAATATAAAAAATACACCTAAAAGCTCTTGCATATTAAAGTACACCATGCAATGATTAGTATCTGATTTTTTGAATTTCGACAGTGATTAATGTGCGTACTAGTAATGATTTCTATTATTTTGTTTTCTCATCTGAAGGTACTGACCATCATGATGTGCAAGGTAAGCAGAGGTTGATCCTCATTTTCAATCCATACACTTTTCCTTCCTCTTGGTGCCTTTGAGGGCTTATGTAGCCATAGGAATCATCTTATGTAACATACGAGCAGCATGTACAGCGGAGAGAGAATGAGAGAAAATGGCCTCCTTCGTCATCATTTATTCTGCTGTATTTGCCCATCTGTACACTCACTGATAAAGCCCTGCTTAACAAAAGGACTGATGGAAAATTATCCATGTTTTTAAATCTACTTTCTTTGTCACATGCAGATGGAACAATAATGCACAGCATTCTTAGCAGTGTGAAAGGAGGAATGGGTTATTTTAAGGGCCGTCAAAGGTTCTGTTAAAAACTGTGTGTAAGTGGTAAGGGATTACGAACTTAATCAAAGGAGAGACTGTATCCTTTTTCAAATCAATTTTCTGAACAACATAAATGCAAAAAATTTTCAAACGTTTTAAAGTTTGGTCCACTTGGTGACTTGTCATCTGATTGACATTTCCTAAATAATAAAGATCTAAAGAAGGTAGTGTTGTCATGGTACCAAAATTTCAGTAGTAGGTACCGAGACCAGTGAAATTTCACAGTTCTCGATACCAGTTTCAAAACCACAGCAAAAATATGATAATATGCTATTGAACACATAAGTTTAGTTATTTTTAATAATTATTTTAATTATTATTATTATTTTCAAAAACATGTTTTTAAGTTTAATTTAATCATCAAAATGGCGTCTAATCAATTAATTCTCTTTTAATAAGTGAAAATATAACTTTTTACCATATCACTGCATTTTTTTGACAAACTTTTATTCAACAGCTGTCTTGATTGTGGTAAATTGATTAATTATTGTTATTACAGAGAATATTACATTTTACTCTACAGTTGTAATATATTTTTATTACATTTTTTTATTTAATTTCTTCAATTTCACGCATCAAGCTTTTATTTTGAATTGTGCTTTTATTATGATGTGGGTTTTTTGCCGGAAGGTTCACTTTCCCAGATAAACAGTTTGCAACATGGCCCAGTGTGATCATAAACCTTTTTCACAGACTGCGATGATGCGTTTCCGCCTTATTTATCAGCGTAAATCTCGCATTTTTTTTTATGTTATACATTTTTAAAATATTGCGTGTAAATTTATAACATTATGCTCTATGTTATATTACCCTGGAATTAGTTTTAAAAACTGAATTACCACAGCTGCGAGGGGGTTTCTATTACAGCTGCTGAGAGAGTGACAGTACATTTGGCATCTTCTCCCATTTTACTGTCTTAATCCATCGCTCTCTATTTTTTCCCTCTTCTGGAAAGTCATTTAAATGTAATAGTGGATTTTTTCTTTTGGTTTTGGAGCAAATGGGTAAGTGAAAATAATATTTGCTGTGATCTCCCATTCACCGCTGTCGAAGTTTACCCGACAAAACCAGGAGCGAGAAAAGGGTCTATTGAAGACTTTCAAGTCACGTCTGAAATCTCATCTTTTTACACTGTCCTTTGAGTCTGACAAATTAAATGTAGGACACAGTTTTGGAGTGTTTGTATTTTAGATTACTGGTGTTTGTGTATGTGGTAATTTTGAAATGTTATGTTTTCAATTTTATTACTGTGAAACACTTTGGTCAACTCTGTTGTTTTAAATGCTATATAAATAAATTTGAGTTGAGATTAAAGCGCAAATGCTGTGATTTAATTATATAAATATATAGTTTACATGTGTTGTGTGCTTCATCGTGGATTAGTGCTCTACTTTGTCATCTCAAACAACGTGAATGATTCTCAATGTCTGTGGAGTTTCCAGAGTATGAGCGGTTGGATTAATACATTCAAAGTATGCAGCTCATCCACGCTAAGACTGCAGCCTTCAGTGGTTTAATAAATCACATTAGGACATGCCACTTGGATTAATTGTCCATTTCAGTGTACAAGAAGTAACAGCGCACACGTTCAAAATAAGCCTGTGAGCATTTTAAAGCTGTCGTGTGTCAGTCATATTGCGCGCTGGTACCGGATAGAGTCTGTGCTCGGTACTACAGAAACACTGGTATCATTACTTCTTTTTTATTTTAGTACCGAAATACCGGTACTTTTTTCAAGACTAAAAGAAGGTGAAATAAATGTCAAGTTTGGATTTGAGTTACAATGGATCAGTGTAACTACTGGACTCCAAGGAATCAGTTAAGGAAACAGTAACAGCCCATGTGCTTGATATCTGTATTTAAGCCACAGGATGGAGAAGCTTGTAAATACAAACCTGTCCCCAAAGCCTTTCAGTTCACTTCAGAACCTTTCTTTAAGAGAAGTTTTATTCTTACTTGTGTTATATGTACTTAAGAGCAGAGATCTAAAAACAAAGGGGATAACATCGGCAATGTTATCCCAGACAAAACTGGTTTCGATCTGGTCTTCACCAAATGAACAACAAATCAGTTTTAGACATATTGTGTCATCAATCCATATGAAAGCTATTTTTCCAGGTATGCAGTGAGTTGCTGCAGCATTGGCTAAACATGATCTATAGTGTACTCAAGTATCAAAATTGTGTACCTATTTAAAAATACTGCACAGAATGAGAATTCATAAAACTCTGAGGGTACTGAAATTTTAAAAAATTGATTCTCATCACCTTGCTTCATGCACAGTGCTGGGTAGATTATTTCTGAATTGTAATCTGGAAGTGATTACAAACTACATGACTTAAATTGTAGTTCAACTGTACAGGATTACATTCAAAGTTATCTAATATGATTGCTTTTTAATTACTTTTGACGTCACTTGACGTGACGCATTCGCATGCATTTGAGTAGGGTAAGCTTGAACCATTTTAACAATGTTGCTTAAATGCATAAAAGAAAGCTTACTTAATATATAAAAATATGTGAATTGATATTATTCTTTTTTTGTACATTTGTGTTTTACTCACTAGTTGTCTGTTTCTGAGTATAATAAAAACAGGCACTTAAAATGTTCTTACTCCGGCAATTTTGGCATTACAAACGGCATCCACGTGTGGTAACAATAGATAAGACCATTTTTTTTGTTTGTGAATCAACATTACAGGAAAAAAAAAACAGTCTCAAAAGTTGTCACAAAAGCACATTCATGTTTATTTTTTTAAGTACAAAAGCAATTTGTGAAACTAAAACAAACTTTACCGCACTAATGCCATCGGTTCGGCATTTATGTGTGGATTAGCGCTCCATCTTCAGTGTAATTATGGCTGGTGGCTAGTAGCAGGTTTGTGTGTGCAATTCTCAAAATATTTGACAAATGTAAACCATAAAAAAAAGAACTAGAGGAATAAATAAATTATGAAAAAATTACTTCCTTTGCCTGATTAATATGTAATCATGTAATCCATACAAAACTATCTGTAATCTGAGTATTTTAAAATGTAACCGTATCTAATTACAATTACTTGATTTTTGTAATCTGATAATGTATTCCAGATTACATGTAATCCGTTACTACCCAGCACAGTTCACGCGCAACTAAACCATGGAGATGGATAAGGCTCATCTAAATAATAAATTAATACACTTTAATCCTTGCTTTAACATTTTGATATTTAAAAATGTAAAATTCTAAAGGGATCGAACTCCTCAAGACTGTAAAGCAAACACACTACAGAAAGCAATGCAAAATGCAACCTTGCAAAACGTTATTAGACCTCTGTTTACATTGCACTTTAGTGTTTGTTCACACTCTGAACGCCATAATTTCTGAGTCTTTGCTGTCATGGCCACAAACAAGTCATATATTAGACATGTGGCACAGTCGTGTCATTGGACACTTCTTTGCAAGCAAGCATGTGCAACTGTGTTCAAGGGCTGTTCTACACATTTCTGCATACTTGTCTTGGCTATTTCAAACATAATGGCTGCTCGTAATTCACTAATGCACTGGTCGTAAACATCTGTAATAACAGCCTTATTAACATCAATACCATATGGTCACACTAGAACGACAGCTTTCATATCCTAAGTATTTACCTGAGGTCTATAATAAGCGCAAAGCTGCGCACATATTTGCGAGATACACGACAAACACTGGGACGAATTGCATGTCAACACACAGTCGAGAGGATAGGCAGCAGGTCCGCCAGGCAGTAAGTAAGGGGACAAAAGGGCTACTACGTATTTTCTGCAGAACACTGTGGCCTTTACTATAAAAACACACACACACTATCGTTCAAACCTTTGAATTAAGGCCTTCTGGTTTACATTTGTGTAATCGTAGCGTCTGTTCGTCGCGCGGCGGATGGAGGGCGTGTGCTGAGGGGTGTGTTTGTGCATTCCTCCGCGGCACCTTGCGCTCTCGATTAGGCCTATGTTTTCCACGTTTAAACGGTATTTTCGTCGTTTTACTTAAGTGAGTTAGTGTATAAGATGTGTGAGCGTAGCAAACGCCTGTTTTAGAAATATAATCGGCACAATGTTAAGAAAATGTGTCACTCGAATTACCCATTAACCAAGCTAAGAAACGCCGCCTGTTTAACATCACAAAAGAGGAAACAGCAGTTTATTTCAACGACAATGAACTTTGGTAGGATAGCCGACGCGTTTTAAAAACGTCAAAACCTACTACTGTAAGAATGAATAATAAATAAATGGGAAACATCTCATAAATATTACAGAAAGAAAAACATTTAAGTATGGTTAAGGGGTCGTCTAAAATCCTTTTAAAACGAGTATATTACGTAAACGCGTTAAACAGCAAAACGTGTGAATAATAAAATAAAGGATCAGCAGCTACCCTGAGATTTAGCCCTACAAAGGCACACACACAAAACAAAATGTAGGCATATGTATATATCCTGTGATGTGAGATACTGTCAACGTTCTAGAGCGAAACGAATTCCGCTCCACAATGTGACATGTCAATCAGCTCAATTTCGCAAATGCCAACTGTACTGCGCGAGCACAGAACACGTTCGAAATTCGAATCTCACGTCGCGCTTTCGCCAAAAAGAGATTATCAAATAGTTTGGCTTGTATTCACAGCACTGAAACACTGCCATTTCACATGTAACAGTGTATTACCTACCTGTTTTCGAAGGCGACCGAGAATCCTCTCTCTGCACTTGAGTGATGATCGAACTTTCCATCTAACAAACGCACAGCCCTCAACGTCCAACCAACCTTTTTCGGCGACAAACAGTCGGACCGCATTTAGTGGCATTAATTGCTAGCGACGCTTGAAATGAATAATTTCCGTCAGCGCAAAAATATCTCAGACCTACGGAGACAAATTATTTTGATATTTATTTATTCCCGCCTTCTATTCTCTTCCACATGGGAGGGGCATGGCTCTTTGTTTTCTTTTCTCTTATCTGCTATTTTCTAGGCTTCGCGTCTCAATTTACTTCATCGCATGTATATTTATCCGTAGCCCCCTCTAGTCTAGGTGAAGCCCTCACTTTTTCTCCAACAACATGGAGAATCCAGGAGAAAGAAGAAAAACAACCGAGGACATGGGGCAAGGGGCGGTTTCAAGTTCCCCTTACTACAGATAAACAACCCCATAACTGGGCTATATCCAACGTCGTATTTTACAAAAAGATACGGCCAATTCGCTCAGATTTATCATTTGTGGAGAAAATAATCGAATATGGCCGATAATTGACGATTTTAATGTTTATCCGTGCATTGTTTTGCTCTAGATGGACTCTGAGGGGCGCCTTGAAACAGCTGGTCGTTTCGGATTGGATCTCCAGGAAGTGGGAGGAGCTGAAGCATTCTTCTGTACACTGCACGCTCCACACTGAAAATATTCCAGTGCTGGTTTTGTCGAAATCAGTAGTCTGCTGCTGTAGTCATATTAAATCTAAATTACAGTGTCGGAATGCTAATTAAATAATGAGGAAATTGCAAAGGAAATGAGGGATGCGGTTGAATTGGTAATATTAGAAAAGCTTTGTTTAAAAAAAAAAAAAAAAAAAATGACACCCAATCTGCCTCCTTTCCTTTCACATCGTAATTGTTATTGTAAAATATTGATTAAAATATTGCTCATTTTAATATATCAGCTAAAAATATAATTGCACCATTCCAACGAACTACAAATTATTTGACAGAACTTTTATTTAAATGAAAGGAAAATAACTTTACTGAAGTGGAGTTTTTAAGTGTTTAAGAATAAATGCATAAATAACATAAACAACAATGTCTTTATTTTTATTATTATTATTATTATACAAGCTGTTTATTATTGAGTTTTGAATGCTGTATTTTTATTAGGCAACTGCATTTAATGCAAGCTTGATGTTTATTCGAGCATGCACATTTATTGGCGTTATAGAGTACATACAGTATGTGACATCACTAAAATCCCTGTAAAGCTGTAAGACCATTAAACTTCAAAACAATTCTAAATCTTCAGAATCATCAAGTTTCACAAACCATACCACTTGGATAACAACTTGTTTGCTTTGACAACCATATTTCATGATATCCATGAAATAACTTTGGCTCAGAGAAGGCATCAATGTAAAACTGTAATGGTGAGCTGCATGAATATAAAAAATGCCTCTGGTTGGAATACATATTCTGTGCTATGACATTATGCTGCTTATCTCCTAGCCCTACTTGACACATTTTCACACCTTAATTGCCATGTATTATGTGCAACCCAGTTAGATTAAGTTAATTAAATAATGTAACTAATTACTGCAAACACGCAACTGCATTTACTGCAGTTAATAGTTCCCATTAATGTTGCACATTTGCTTAATCAGCTGTAGCATTAATTTTGTACAATGGCATCCAATTTGGGAATGTTTTCAAACAAAAATGTATGTTCTGCTTTCTCGCATGTTGTTTATTTCATTTTTATTTTAGTTATGAGAACAGTGGTTGAGGTAAACATTAGTGATAATAGAGGAGAGGTACAGCAACCTCAGTTTTACGAGTCTGAGTACTGCCCAGATCTCCTGTGTTGGAAATCTATTCCTGACTATTCCCAAATGGGACCAATTCTATACCACAAAACCAAGACATAAACAAGAATGGTACCACTGTTTACATTCCTAGTTTTAGAAATGTGGAAGTTGTGCAGATGTCAGATATGTGACTAAAATAAGTGTAAGCAGGAGAGTTACAAAACATGTTCTGCTTTTGAAAAAGTTATTTTGCAACTCCATGAGGCAAAAGGTATGGAATCAGAAAAAAAGCCATTGGGTTTAGAATGCATAATATAAAATTTATCCTATCTAAACCATACAGTTAATCACATTTTTCATGTTTGTAATATTTTTTAACAAAAGAAATACATAAAAAAACTTTTTAGCACGAAGTTTAGGTTTGTGACAGTAATTTCTCTATTCATTGTAAAGAATCTGAAAGTGTTTATGTGTTACAGATATTTTAGCGCCTCTTCCTTGCTGTAGTAGAGAGTGACCCTTGTTTGTCCTGCTGACTAAGCATTCCACAGAGGTCAAAGCTGTGAGATAAAAAGAGGAAGTAAATGAAGCTCTAACTTGAGTTGATTTAACTTGAGTTGAGTTGTTGAGCTTATTTAATAGTGAAATAATAGTTATGGCAAACAAGCTTGGTCCAGACAAGATAGAAATAATTATAATAAAAAACATGAATAATTAATAAAACAACATTAATAATAATCATTAAAATAATAAACATTTATTATTATTATTATTATTATTATTATTATATTACTATTTATAGAAAATATATTACTGTCAGTTTTTACATGGAAATATATTAACATTTCCATTACTAATTCCATTTCTCTTAATTTACATTTTAATCAGCTAAGCTGGGTCCAAACATGATATTATTATTATTATTAATAATAATTTTTTATTATAATTATTATTAACAATAAATTAATAATTAATCAAATACAATTATTTATAATAATAAAAATAATAATAACAATGATTCATATTATTTCTAGAAAAATATATTATTGTCAGGTTTTCACATGGAAATGTGCAAACATTTCCATTACTAATTCCATTTCTCATCATTTACATTATAATCAGTTAACAGCTACAGATAACATACTCTAGTAGATCCAATTTAGGGCTGTCTGGCATCTTGTTCCTTTCAAATCTTGTCCTGCGATAGGTAGCTCCCTTTTATAAATGGATCATGGACCACCATGGAGTAGTTGTACCTGGCTCCAAAGAGTTCATTAAACCAAAACTGTAATCCTAGCTCCTGCCCTCACCTAAAAGGGCAACCTAATAGTTGTGTTTTTATAAGGTTACAATTTTGGATTTGTGCCTTAAACAAGGGCGGAGTGTAATTAGAATCTGCTCCCTGGCACTCAGGCATCTCTGGTATACATTTCAAGACAAGCAAAAAACAAACAAACTGTCAAACTGTTGCACACATTGATCTGAAGCATTTAACAATAATGTATATGAATACATAATATACATATTGTATTATGCTATTTGGTACAAAATCACAATATCACAAGATTAAACTCAAGATCGTTTAGATAATAGATTATCTTCAGATATTAGAGGTTTATTTTCCATTTGCCATTTGGAAGCATTTTTATCCTGGTCATAAATATAGTAATTGTAAATATAGACACAAAATATTAGGCTACACAAAATTTTACTTATCACAAGACACAAGGTGTTTGCACACATGAGATATCCTCCAAATACTAACTTTCTTTGCAATCTTTGCCTACATCAATAATCAGTGAACAGGATATAAACTACTTAATCCGGCCTAGAACCTCCCACCCACAGTGACTTACAGTCCGTGCACTCAATGACCTGAACCCAAGTATTGCATATGCTCAAAAAGAGCTGTGCCCAGATTGACCAAATCTGAGGTTTCTGTGAGGCTCAGACTCAAGTCTGGAGCCATGTGATTTGCAGGAAGGGGAAGGAGACCCCCTCCCTCAATCATTCTCTCTTTCCCCCCAAACCTGCCCCTTAGTGGCCCCTGCCAGTCTCTGCTTCCAGGAAAGAAAGGGGCCTAGTGGACAGGCGCAGGGGCCTGCATCAGGGAGAGCCTGGCTCATTGAGAAAAACAAAAACAGAGAGGGGAGGTGGGAAGACTCTCCCTCCTTACATAACAGTCTCTAGCAGTGAAAAAAGCCTCCCTCTACCACCACCGTACTTGAAACCCGTCTGTCTGCTCTCCAACAATGCCACACCCTATTGTAGGTCTCTGCTAGAACTATCATTTGGGACTGTTTTATTTACTGGAGAGAAAGGAAAGCCTTGCTCATTTTAATAATTTATAGAAAGATTAATTCAACTTGGAAATTACATAAGTCATGCTTGCAAAAATCTTTGCTAGGGACTACTGTACATGAATTGATGACAAAAAGTGATAGCTGCAGGTAAACTAGATTTTGATTAGCATATTTTCAAAGCACATGCAATAATATTCATTACAGTCTGAGATTTAGAAACAGTCTTTATTAATTTTTACACTTGACTGCCACCTTGTGGCAATAAACAATTCTGTTAGTGAAACTACTTAATGTACCGTATTTCTTTTTTGTATAGAGAATTGTTAATGAATTAATTTTATAAGCATTTTCACGAGTTGACTGAATTATTATTTTTTTGTTACATTTAAAGAAAAATCTAAAGTGAATCTAGCATGTCTGTTTTCAAATTATTTGATGCTAATGACTCCAAAATATGATTGTCTTGTAAGGGACCCCCTTCCTAAAATATAAAGGCAGCTGCAGTTGAAGTCAGAAATGTACATACACTTAGGTTGAAGTCATTAAAACATATTTTTTTTAACCACTCCACAGATTTAATAGTTTTGGCAAGTCGTTTAGGACATCTACTTTGTGCATGACGTGTAATTTTTCCAACAATTGTTTACAGACAGCTTGTTTCACTTTTAATTGACTATATCACAACTCCAGTGGGTCAGAAGTTTACATACACTAAGTTAACTGTGCCTTTAAGCAGCTTGAACAATTCCAGAAAACGATGTCAATCCTTTAGACAATTAGCTTCTGATAGGTGTACTGAATTGGAGGTGTACCTGTGGATGTATTTTAAGGCCTACCTTCAAACTCAGTGCCTCTTTGCTTGACATCATGGGAAAATCAAAAGAAATCAGCCAAGACCTCAGAAAAGAAATTGTGGACCTCCACAAGTCTGGTTCATCCTTGGGAGCAATCCCAAGGTACCACGTTCATCTGTACAAACAATAGTACACAAATATAAACACCATGGGACCACGCAGCCATCATACCGCTCAGGAAGGAGATGCATTCTGTCTCCTAGAGATAAACGTAGTTTGGTGCGAAAAGTGCAAATCAATCCTAAAACCACAGCAAAGGACCTTGTGAAGATGCTGGAGGAAACCGGTAGACAAGTATCTATATCCACAGTAAAACGAGTCCTATATCAACATAACCTGAAAGGATGCTCAGCAAGGGAGAAGCCACTGCTCCAAAACTGCCATAAAAAAGCCAGACTACAGTTTGCAAGTGCACAAGGGGACAAAGATCTTACTTTTTGGAGAAATGTCCTCTGGTCTGATGAAACAAAAATTTTACTGTTTGGCCATAATGACCATTGTTATGTTTGGAGGAAAAAGGGTGAGGCTTGCAAGCTGAAGAACACCATCCCAACCGTGAAGCATGGGGGTGGCAGCATCATGTTGTGGGGGTGCTTTACTGCAGGAGGGATTGGTGCACTTCACAAAATAGATGGCATCACAAGGAAGGAAAATTATGTGGATATATTGAAGCAACATCTCAAGACATCAGCCATGAAATTAAAGCTTGGTCGCAAATGGGTCTTCCAAGTGGACAATGACCCCCAGCATACCTCCAAAGTTGTGGCAAAATGGCTTAAGGACAACAAAGTCAAAGTACTGGAGTGGCCATCACAAAGCCCTGACCTCAATCTGATAGAAAATTTGTGTGCAGAACTGAAAAAGCGTGTGCGAGCAAGGAGGCCTACAAACCTGTCTCAGTTACACCAGTTCTGTCTGGAGGAATGGGTTTTTCATGTAAAAAACACCCATTCATATCTTGTGTGAAAAATAGTAAGCATAATATTATAAAGACAACATGATGTTGACAAAATCAAATAGTTGTCTTTTACAGTATAAAGAAGTGATTACAATATTATCAGGAAAATATTCTATATATGTTGACAGCATATCTTTTTTTTTCTATCTACTAGTAGATTATGGTGTATATTAGGAGTATAAACCTGAATAAATTGTTAGCTTTTAATTTTCCATTTCATTAAATTTTATTTGTAGACTTTAGAAAGCAGAATGAAACAATGTCACAATTTTTTTTTTCTCTGAGATTTTCTACAGACCTCCTTCCAAATAAATGAACAACTTAATTGTTTATGTGGACATGATCCTGACATAAAAGGAAATGTCTTAACTCCATCTTGCAACACTGGTTTTATAGTATAATGTAGTCCAGAATTTTTTTTCAAATTTGGTAAAAACTTCTGTTCCTGACTTAATGGTATCAGAAGGGTCAAATTTAGAGGTATATTTCATCCATTGCTTGATTGGTGTATTAAAATATCTAATAATAATGGTATGAAAAACAATATGATGCATTTTAAAGCTTAACATTTTTCAGCGGTCCAAAAACAAGTGCCCCCCCCCCCAAAAAAAAAAACTTCAAGCAAGTCACTTGAATTTCCACAGGATGAGGGCAATTTAAGGTCAGTCAGTGCTCATAGATGATTGTAAACACCTTAGGAGCTATTGTTTTAACAGCCAAAAAGTACTCTATGGGAATAAATCTAAAAGCAAAAGAATGAAAAAGAAGCCTTAGCCCTTAATAATCCAAATAGGCAGGGGGTGACTGAAAATAGTTTCCTGAGGTAACAGGATGATTTGAATTTTCGCTTGCAGTCATAAAATAATATTCAGGCCATATGCAATTATGAATTCACCAAACTGACAAAAATGGGGTTCCTAACAAAAAAGCTAGAGTGCAAATAATCCAATAAATCACATCTAGACAGCTTTTTCTATACTCTTGTCAAAAAATATGATTTCTTTACTAGGCATTTGAAACTTTAACTGCTTTGCATTGAATTATGAGTTCCTAAAAGAAGTGCTATATAATTAACAGTTTTCACAAAATGATTAAATTTGGGGTTGTGAAAACCCTTAATAATTTTTCTTCATCTTTAGAAATAACAGGGGTTGCAGCTTAGAAAGCTAAATATACAAACCCTGTTAAAGCTCAGTCTTAACACCCAATCCACCCAAAATGTCAAAACATATACTGTACATATTATGGCACTCCTATATTATATACATTAATACATTTTTAATTCAATTCCACCTCTGTGGACAACACTCTTTTCCCTGATCAAATTTCTCATTTACATACATTACTCTAAATTATAAACACTCAACAATGAATGAAAGCGACAAAGTGTCTCAACTTAATTTCAGGGGAATGTATGGGGTAAGCTCATTTGTAATTCGGGAATCACACCTTTGAGCAGCACACCTGTGACATCACGAAAGCAGACTCCCAATGTTATATGCCTTTGTACTGCAACTGGTTGCAGGTTTGTAAAGTTACAAACGCAAGTTCAAACGCACTCGTTGATCCCAATCTGGGAGGCAAGCAAAGAGCAACATCATTTTTGCAACACTTTGTATAGCCCTCAGTGTAGCCTTAAGGAATATATACAAATATATTACTATTTTTATTTTTTACAGATTTGAGGAGATTAGAACTCCTCGTGTACATTGCGGGCATAGTCCATGAGTTTGCTGCCAGTAAAGTACTCGCTGTATTTAAGGATCTCCTCTAGCTCCAGGTTATGGTTTTGGTTCTCATCTGCCACAGCAATCATCTGCTTGGCTTCGTTCAAGGCATTGTACTCATTCATGGGGTCCATGTACTCCTGTGAGAGAAAGAGTAAACCAGCAAGGGACAGATGTAAAATGAATGACACACTACCAAAGTACTCTGTTTTTTTTTTTAACAACAAATTAAAAAAAGGACCAACCTCCAACTCTTCCATGGTTACAATCGTATCATGGTTAGCATCAATGACCTCTTCAAATTCCTTCTTTCTTTCACGAACCCAGTCATCATCGATGTCTTGGGCCTGCTGATTCTCCACAGTTCCCATGGGGAGGGAGATAAATTCAGCAAGAGTCAACTTTCCATCTCCATCTTGATCTGTTTAATAATTTTAAACAGAGGGTTGAGTTATTAATAAGAAAAAACAGTCAATTAGAACTCTTTTCACTTTCTGATCTTTTTGTGTCATGTGCTCAACTACCATGTTCTTAAAGGGATAGTTTATCCAAAAATGATAACTATATAATCTCATGATTTACTCACCCTCATGCTGCCTCAGACTCATATGACTTTTTTTCTCACTTCTGTGGAAAGGTATTTTGAAGGATGTATGCATTTTTGTCCATACAATGTAAGTCAATGGGGTCCAAAACAAAGGCAGCATAAAAGTAATCCATTCGACTTGAGTAGTTAAATCCATGTCTTCAAGCGATAAGTCCTTATTCACTCAAATCTGGCCATCCGGCCCGATTGGAACACAGTGCAGGCAGGTGAAGATGGTGATTCTTTGACGCTGCATGCGGTTGCCATGTCCTTAATCACAGTATCATAATACATCAATTGCATTTTTATTTTTTAATGTTTACCATCAATGTTTTGGCAAGGCAACCCCAGTAGCTAGTACATTTTTAAAGTACCCCAAAAATGGTCTGGTTTGTGTACAGTGCCCTGCACACACGTCAAATGTAAGGAAGTGTGTGAACAAAATTTTCTCATTAACGTGCCAAGGAGACTGCGGAGATCAAGATTTACATTGAATAAAGGCCCGGGTATACTTTGGTTTTTCTGCGTTCCAGATCAGATCGTGCCTGGTCTACCACGATGGCTTCCAAAGTATACTCTTTTGACCACGAGCAAAACACTAACACATTCGACGCATGCGCACTATGACTGCTTTGTGATACTCTTTTAGTACAATCAATGGCAGGCGCATGCACCAGTGATGTGCACAGATGAGGACTGTCCACATTTCGAGAAATCTTGGCCGCAGTGGACAGTCTGCGCAGACTGTGCTGATGATGAAAATTGCACCACGTGTACCCGGTCCTGCTCAACCGGGATTCGAACCGGTGTCTCCGGCATGGGAGGCAGGAGCGCTGACAAGGAGGCTAAAGGCTAGAACCTCTAGTGTCAGTAGCTACCTCTTGATGCAAGGGGAGTGAGGTTTACACATACCACACAGCTATCACATACCAGCTGGCTCCCGTTACACTCATCCCACTAAACCTCACTCTCATCCGGGTCACGGCACCACTGTAACCAGTCTTGATTGACTCACCGTGAACTGGCGTCTCTGGCATGAGCGGCGGGAGCGCTAACGAGGAGGCTGAAGGCTACAGCCTCTAGTGTCAGTAGCTAGTGCGCCCCTTGAGGCCAGGGGAGTGAGGTTTACACATACCACACAGCTATCACGTACCAGCTGGCTCCTGTTACACTCGCATACTGTGCACAGAGCGATCAGTAATGCGGACAACCGTAGTATACTTTGGCCTTAAGGAGTTCAATTTGGATCTTTTTCTCACCCAAAGTGATAGTATAGCTTCAGAAGACATGGATTCAACCACTTGAGTCCTGTGGATTACCTATTGTGTCTTTTATACAGTTCTGGAGCCCATTGTATGGACAAAAAACAAATCATAAATTCTTCAAAGATATCTTTGTGTTCAGCAAAAGAAAGTCATATGGGTTTGAGCAGCATGAGGGTGAGTAAATGATAAGAGAATTATCATTTTTTGGTAAACTATTCCTATCATGACCCCTTAATTATGATAATCTGTAGGAATAACATTCCAATGCTCACCAAGATCTCGGACAATCTCCTTCACCATGTATCTGAGCATGCCTCTGCTATGCTCAGGATGTAGGAAAGAGAGGAACTCATCTTCATTCAACAGCTGGTCAGCTGGAGGGTTATCTGCTTGGAACCAGCGATCTTTCAAGCTCTCAAGAACCTCCTGGGCTGTGGTGATGCCATATCATTAGAAACATGTTTATTACGAGTACTACATACTATCAAATACACTCAGTTACAACTTACTTTCTTCATCAACTTTTAGTTCTTCATTGTTCTTTATCTTCTCAGCTACTTCTTTCTCATCGAAACCTTTGCTTGCCAAAAACTTCACACGGTATTCATCCCAAGTAACATGTCCTGAGAGAGAACAATTTGAGCAAATCAGGTCAAAAATTCTCTTGACCAAAAGCAGTCATGTGGATTTGTTAAGTGTTATGAGATAATAAACATCATGTCAGGGAAAAAAACAAAACACTGTTAATAAAGAGAATTGTGTGCATTTTCTGCCAAAAAGTCTAACAAATAAAATGCAATTTTGGAAGAAAGATCAATTTTAAAGAAATCATCTTCACTAAGTGTACTTTCTCTAGTAAAAACAGTGTCACAATGTGCAAAGCCCTCATAACTGGAAGATGACATCAATGGGAAGCCATTCTTAAATCTCTTAGAAACCTGATCACGCATTTGCTATCCTATAAAAATATATCTGCAAGAGATATAATTCTATGGCACAAAACTAATGGCAATTAAATTTTACGTACCATCCCCATCAGGGTCCACAGCATTAAAACTGAGCTTATTCTCTCTAACAGCTTCCTGAAAATGTTCCTCCGTCTTCTCCATGATCCAGCGCTGCATTTCTTTAGCACTGACACTCCTGTCTTTATTGATATCCACCCTAGTGACAGTGTACAAAAGCTGATAATACAGCTGTTGGAACAGCTAGAGTATTTGAGCTTCAAATTAATAGTATGCATATTTATTCAAAGTCTTATACACCTTAGGTGATCAAACATGCATTTAATGACTAAGTTTTATGTTTTTAATTATATTTGCTATGTTTTTCCTGATGACATACAGAAATTGCTTGCAGTAAATTGTGTTAAGTGAGGAAAGTGTGCAAGGCAGTAGCTGTACATTAAAGGAATAGTATACCTAAAAGTGTAAATTCTCATTATTTACTCACCCTCATGCCATTCCAAATGCGTGACTTTCTTTCTTCTGCAGAACATAAACAATGATTTCTAGAAGAATATTTCAGCTCTGTTGCTCCATACAAAGCAAGTGACTGGTGGCTAGAACTTTGAAGCTCCAAAAAGCACATAAAGGCAGCATAAAAGCAATCCATAAAACTCCAGTGGTGAAATCCATGACTTCTGAAGCAATAAAATAGATTTTGGATGAGAACAGGCCAAAATATAACTCCTTTTTCACTTTAAATCTTGACATCAGCAGTCTCCCTGGCGATCACAATTTTAAGCTCAATTACACTTCATATAACGCCATCTAGCGCTTTGCGCATGCGTCAAGCACTAGGAAGTGTAATCGAGCTCGAAATCATGATCGTGCCAAGAGATCGCAATGGCAAGATGTACAGTGAAAAAGGAGATATAGATTACTTTTATGCTGCCTTTATATGCTTTTTAGAGCTTCAAAGTTTTAGTCTCCATTCACTTGCATTGTATAGACACAAATCTGAGATATTCTTCTAAACATCTTCATTTGTGTTCTGCAGAAGAAAGAAAGTCATACACATCTGGGATGACATGAGGGTGAGTAAGTGAGGAGAGAATTTTCAGTTTTGGGTGAACTATTCCTTTAATGTTTGCCTTTAAAATGACAACTAAGAACACTATGGGTAAACTCTCATACTTCAACAGCGGTGGACATACTTGGTGAAGATTTCAATAAGTTTCTTCCTGTTCCTTCTGGGTTCTGAGTCTTCCTCAAACTCTTCCATCTCCTTCCCCAGAAACACCTCCTGATGAAAGTCTTTATTGAGGTGACCATCCATCTCCATCTTCACACCGTTCAGATGGTCGGGTGGAAGGATCTCGTTTTCCTCTTTACTGCTGGGATGTTTGTCTTTCAATGCTGACATATTCGCCGGCCTGGCGTTTACATTCTCGGCCAGCACCACAAACACAAATACTGCCAAACATGAGGCCCACAGGCGACCAGTCCGAGATCTTCTCCGGTTAGTCATGGTTTCAACTTCACAAACACATGCAGACATACTATGAAAAGAAAATAAAGACTACGTTCAAAACACAAACACTGACAGACTCGAAGATGTTCAGTGAGATAGTATGGTCAAAGTGAAAGCGGACACAAGAGAAGTAAATCGAATGACTTCACTGGTTTGGGTGGTGATGCATTTACAAAATAATAGCAATTTGCTAGTCAGCGAATCATTTATTTAGACCAGTTAGCGTAATAAGAGTTAGTATCGATTTTGAAACAGCACATCCTTGATCAAATCCGCTAAAACGAATAAAGATGCAGTCTGTCAGTTAGTAAAGAAGAGAAAATAATAAACTACCTACCTGTCCGTTTGAACAGACCCTTGGTAAAAATTCATAAATTAAGTAAACAGAAAGAAGCGAATGGCCTGCTGTATTTTAACGACTGTGAGCTGGCTGTCTATGGGCAGCTCATCGCACAGTTCCTGTACACGTCGCCACTCGAGATGAAACGCTGGTCACTGGGGAGGTTTATGGCTCTGAAAGTGACCTCCTCCTCTCTCACTATGTGTGTGTACTCTGATCTCACACACACACACACACACACACACTCATAAAACAGACAGCGATGACCGCAGGAGTTCACGTAGACTGACACCGGAGGAGCATTCAAGAAAGAAACAGTTGCTTCGTTGTCAAGATCGCACTTCCTCTTCTTCTGTAACTGGCGGTGAACTGGAGGAATAACTCGCATATCGCCACCTATTGTACAAGTAACTGCATAGCAAATAAAGCACATATTTGGAAAGCTTAATCTTTCTCTCTAACCGTCCATGTTGAAATCCGTACTGGTTTCGTTTTTAATGTTTCTGAGGAATATTGTTATTAAGTCAGGTTTCTCCGTGCCATATATTGTAGAAAGGGAGATTGTGGTATCTTGTCAACCAAAGTCTTATCAGGGTCTTGTTAAAATAAACAGGTTAATGTATGCACTCTGTTTCCATATCAAATCATTATCAGATGTATATTTTGAGTAAATGTCATTTGATTTCACAATTACACTGCTATCTGGAACACAACAAAACAAAACAAAACAAAACTAACAAAGCAAATAAAAGCTGAAAACAAAGAAACAACACAACAAAATTAAACCACAACACAATGAAATTCAGAAAAAAAGAAAAGGCTTAATTTAGTTGCGTTGTTGCTTAATGTAATTGTTTCATTGCTTTTTTGTTGTGCTGTGGCTTAATTACTTTGTGATGTGGTTTAATTGAATTGTGCTGTGGTTTATTTACTTTGTGACGTGGTTTAATTGAATTGTGCTGTGTCTTAATTACTTTGTGACGTGGTTTAATTGAATTGTGCTGTGGCTTAATTAATTTGTGACGTGGTTTAATTGAATTGTGCTGTGGTTTAATTAATTTGTGACGTGGTTTAATTGAATTGTGCTGTGTCTTAATTACTTTGTGACGTGGTTTAATTGAATTGTGCTGTGGCTTAATTACTTTGTGACGTGGTTTAATTGAATTGTGCTGTGGTTTAATTACTTTGTGACGTGGTTTAATTGAATTGTGCTGTGGTTTAATTACTTTGTGACGTGGTTTAATTGAATTGTGCTGTGGCTTTTCTGTTATGTTGTAGCTTAATTTTGTTGTGTTGCTTATATGGTAGAGCTAGGTATTGATTCAGATTTTCTGTTTCGATTCCATTCAGATTCATAAGCTCTTGATTTGATTATATTCCAGTTTCGATTCGATATTGATTCATGTGGGTATATTTAAATCATAATGTCCATTTTACTTACATATGAAAGAAATTATTTTCCAGCTATTGCTGTTAATTATAAAGGGGACCTTCTAACTTGGTACATTATGAAAATATTAATTTTACTATTTCTATTTAGTTAATATTTTTTTTTAAAGGGCAATGGTGACACCACTGATCAGCTGAAAAATACATAATTATGTTAGATACTGTACACTGTCACTGATTACATACATTTTAAGTATTTTAAATTAATATTGTAGGTTTTAAAATAGTATTATCACTGATTACATTTTCCTAAACTATTCTTTTCAAAAATATTTGTATGTTTATCCAGTAAAATAATGTTTGCCATAGTATATATTTACCAGTGATATCAGACATTACATTTGGCATTATCAGGAGGACTATCAGATATCAGGACCCTTAGCATTATTATAAATTATATTCAGCATATAATGCTGTAATATACACAGTTTAATATAAAACAATCACTCTCACTCTTGTGCTGAAAAGTCTCATTGTTTCTCATTGTATTACATGCTCTTACATGATGAAAAGAAATAATCAAAAACACTTTAAAAATGGTCACACTTGGACATCTGAGACTAAGTAGCCTTTTAATAAGCAGGATGATGTACAGAAAACATTTATTATCCCTTATTTATATCATTATAGGAATTGGAATATTGTTGGGAATTCTTATGCCTTATTAAATCTATGCAATGTACCTTTGTGTGTCACATACTGACTGTTCTGTTGGTCTTGTTACAAAGATCAAATGTCGTAGACATACTCTGATGCTAATCTGCAGACTGATACACTTGGATTTAAAGCCCTGTGTGGCCTGCTACTGTGCCCAAGGTCAACAGGTCCACATCTCTGGATCAATTTAGTGTTTTTCTTTTTGTCCAATGTGATTGAAAAGTACTTTGTTCCAACAGTGTGCTACCTTTGCACAAAGCAGTACCCCAAGAAGGTGTGTGGAACAATGGAAAATGAGTTTCAGACATGATAAGGCGAAGATGCCTTTGATTGCAATGAACACTTTGCTTAGCTTTTTTCCTTTCTCAGGCATCATCCTATATCTGTAAGAACATGACATCTTTGGGGCTCTTTAACCATTAGAAAATTAACAAATCACTTGTCAGCATTTATTGGTTTCTGTCTCTGATCTGGAACCCACTGCATATCAGGATAGTTTGGGACACGGTTGCATTTGTGTAGAAACGGGACCATCATGACTAAGCTAAACTCAAGCTTTATTCTATGGCTTTGTAAGAACTATCATTTTTTATATTTAATTATTTTTCTTCTTCTTTTTTTATGAATGAAATATTTTTTTATTAGTGATAGCTTGGGAGCATAGAGACACTTTGTCATTATAGTTCATATACTTAAGTCATTGTAGCATACCTATTATATAATATATAAAATTATTGTCGTGTATTTTGTTGATTCATGTCTTTTATTTTGAAAAGTTTAGTTCCTGTTCCCTTGTCATATGATTTCATGTTTTCCCTCCATGTTCATGTGTCTTGTCTTTTCATTGGTTGATTGTTTAATTAGCTTGTTATCAGTTCTGTTTGTTCATTGGTTTATGTTCTCCCATGTCTTGTATTTAAGCCCTCATGTTCACCATTGTCTTTTGTCAAGTATTGAATGTGAATGTGTTTTGTGCGATGTAGTCAAGTCAAGTCGTTTGTTTTGTTTTGTTTTGTTTTGTTTTGTTTTGTTTTGTTTTGTCTTGTCTTGTTTTGTTTTGTCTTGTCTTGTCATCACGTTTGGAATACTGCACTTGTAAATAGACTGCACTTGGGTTCTCTACACTTCGTCATCATCACTGCCAGCATTGTTACAGAATACTTGACCCAACTATGAACCCAGCAGTTCGACTCATATGGCTACATCAGGGGAATCGTCCCCTGGAGGAGTACGTGGAGGACTTTTGCGCTCTGGCCAGCCAGGTGGATTTTAATGTGGTCGCCCTCAAGGACATTTTTAGGGTGGGGTTAAGTGAGCCGATCTTCTCCTTGATGCCTGGCGGTCGCAGTTCCCTCAGACTGGCTCAATATATCGACCTCGCCCTACAGATCATTGGTTCCACGTTCACTGTGGGGAGGCGGATGCCGAGCCAGCGTTCCACGACATCGCCACCACCGAGCCAGCGTTCCTCATCATGGTCGCTGAGCTAGCGCCATCTTTTGCTTCATGCCACGTCACAGCAACGCCTCAGCCTGCTCCATGCCACGTCACAGCCACACCTGAGCAGTTGGTCCTGGAGATGGTTCCCACCCATACACCCACCCTTAGTTCTCCTGAGCAGGCAAGGGGAACTTTCGGCCCTCCGACCCTGCCTGGACCCTCCGAGCCCTGGACTTCGCCTTGGCCTGTCGGTCCCTCGACATTGCCTCAGCTCTGCATTCCCTCGGCTCCACTGTGGTCCTTCAGCCTCTCGGCTTTGCCGGGGTCCCTCGTCCCTCTGGCTCCTCTTTGGTCTGTCGGTCACCTGGCTCCGTTTTGGCTCTCCGATCCTCTGGCTGCGCCTCGTCCCTATATTTGAACATTTTACAAGGAGCAGGAGCAAAAATTACATAGTATAATCTAGAAATCTTTATTTCCTATTTAAATAATACATAGACAATATTAAACTGAAACATAGGTGTAGATTTAGGTAGGGATGATAGTCCCAACCAACATCTGGACAATTTTACTACACAGAAAATACTTTAACATAGTACTATGTTTTTATTTTCATTTTAACAACTATTAAATGTCCTTAATATATTTATTAATGTGTAAATTATTGTCCTACCTCTTCTGAAACAGCTCATAAATAGTGTTGTCATGTGTCACCTGTTACTTTTATCACGGTTGTTCGTAAAATAAAACAAAATAATTTTCTGGAGATTATGGGGCGGATTTCCATTGGTTTCTTATGTCCAATCCTTGAAATTAATAGATTCAAGGTAACATTTAGATAAAATTTTTACCAATATTTTGAATATTATCCTTGCAATATGTCCCTACCAATTTTCAAAACAAACCTATGCCCTTGAACTGAAAAATTATTGATCAGAACAAGATGCATTTGAGCAGGATTGTCAGCCACCAGAGGGGGGAAGAGCCTCAAGTGTTGTAGAACATTTTCCAGTACTAATGCTGTGAAGAGATAATATTCAAAAATTTCATGCTGCTTTGATTTAGTTTTTATGTAAATGTACAACAATGAATGGATGACATTAACGTCTTACGTACATATAAATTGGAAATGAGAGGATACATTAACACTAATATTACACATCTTGCAACTCGTCTTGTCTTTTTTTAAATTTTTACTCAAAAGTGCAGTGTTGCATATTATGGAATTTCATAATATGCATTTTCAGCACCTCTTTCTACAAATGATGCCATAAAGCTGTTCTATGTGAGTTGTTTGGATTCTCTGGGACTAAATGACACATGTACAAAGCTACTCCAAAGTAGGACAGTACATACATTCTCACACACTCAGATTTACACTTGCACACATGAACATGCATTCCCTTGAGTCTGCCTTTTTTTTAAGACTTGAGTATTTCATAAGTGAGATAAAACAGGGCTGAGCTCACATGGGGTTGCCAGTTTCACTGATGAGGAAAAGAGAAGCAGGGGAATCAGAAAGAGAGAGAGAGAGAGAGAGAGGGAGGGGGTGTGGTGGGGGGTTGTGATAAATTCTGCTGTGAGCCCTCCTGTAAGCAGAGTGAGAATGTGCAGGAGTACGAGCATAAGATATGGAGAGAGGGAAAGCACAACTGTGTTGAAACAAAGCACAGAGTGAGCAAGACATACCACAGTCTAGGCAGATTGTGCACTTAGAGGTGAGTGTGCATTTGTTTTTGTCACCCTGCTGGAATGGACTGATGAATTAGGACTGGTGAGATGTGTGCAAGTGGGTGCGTTTGAGGGTGTCAGACTGCGATTGTCCCATCAAGTGCTTCACTTCATTGAAGTTGCTCCGAGGCAGCCGTGGGGGACCAATTTTTCCTAGCAAGGAAAAAAAAAAAGGCAAAAGAAGGCCAAAGGCTACGAAAATTGGACTGCTTCCAACTTCCAATTCCCTCTGGACATTTTTTTCCACCTCAGCTTCAATAAGGAAGCACATGTGAAGACTGATGGGGCAAGGGCACAGTGTTGCTTACCAGAGAATCAGCTTAGCTGCATCCCTGACTGCAACACCACAGAGACTCCAGAGCAGACAGAGGTAAAGAACCAGAGAAAGAGCGAGGGAATCCGAGTAATCTACATCCACTCCCCTCTCCCCACCTTTCTTCATCTGCCTGGACCTTCCTCAGTTGCCCTCTGGTACCCCCCACAGGGTAGGAAGCGTGAAAAATCTCACTAATGGGTTTATTTGCCGTCAGCTCAGCAACGACCTGTCATTCCTCAGGACCACTCCACTTGACACGTTTCATAGTCGAGTAAGCTTCACTTTGTTTCTGCCAAAGGAGCTTGAGCCCTAGAAGATCAAGACCAAGCTGAGGTATCAGTCAGCTTATTTCACACTGGGAGGAGAAGTCCCTTAATCACTTTGCCTGTCTCATACAGTATTTTCTTCCAGTGAGGTCAAACGTATGATTAGAAACCAGGGGACATCTCGCTGTTGCTTTGAATTTCTCTAAGACGAGTGACCAAGAACTTCCCGCAAAGAGAACAGACAAAGAGAGTGAGTCTGCTTTCTGACCCAACAACAGTCTTCTGGCTGGTGGACTGAAGATGCGTTGCTGGCTGCTTGCTGTGGTGACGGCAGTGCTCTGGAGCCAGTGCATCCTTCTAGGGTGGGCTGAGGGTAGGAAGGTGCGGAAGAGGCCGAAGGAGCTCACTCCACAACACACTGAAGCATTCAACACCACCCTTTCCAACAGCGAGGAACTGGATGGCAGCACAACGGTAACAGCCGTAATGATACCCTATTTTTATATCCTAATGATACAGTATTTGGGCTGTTGACAAGAAATTTCAAGCAGTTTCAGCATTGTCCTGTGGTGTGACATGCTAAATACATTTTATTCTAATTCTAACTATTTTAGCAATTTTCCCCAAATGGGGAATATTTTTAAAAGAAAATAGTATTTGTACTTTTAAAAATTCATTTTGTCACACAGCAGGACCATTTAAAATGGACTACAGGCAAAAAGGTGATTAAAATGGTAAAAAAAATAAAATAAATAAAAACTTAATATTTCTAAAAATAATTTTGAACATTTTAAAAGAAATGGTGACAAGTTGCAGAACCTAAGAATATACTTATCTTTATACGGACATGTAAAGTTCAACCTTCAATTAAACAAAGGTTTATCATTCTGTGCAAACTACCCATATACTGTACTTAGTTTCTCAATGCTTTTCTTCTGTTTATGTCCTCTTCATTTCTCAGCTTCACACATTGCTTTTGACATTGCTTTTTGATGTTTGAAAATTAATCCACATCAGATGTGTTCAATTATGGTTTTATTTGAGAGATATGATATGTCCTCTTGGTGCTATTTATTCTGTGTTTTACATAAATATTGTTACAAATAGCTTGCCTCATGGTGTGTCTTTGAGTAACAAACGTGGACATATAAACTTCTGATATAGCTGTGATCAGTGACCACCTTGCTTTAATATTAAGTATATTCATAACATATACTGACATAAAAGTTAACTATTACACTAATTGTTCCTGTAGCTAAACTTGTAGAGCATTGCACTAACAATGACATAGAATAAAATGTATACCTCAAGTGCGCTGTAAATCACTTTAAATAAATGTGTCGGCCAAATGCACAGATGTAAATGTAATGCATTTCAGCAACAGAGCCTTCCATACTGTGTCAAAATTACACTAAACAATAATGAGAAAGTACCTTAGAGTGAGGTTTGTTAAATGCTTTTCAATAGGTCTGGAGACTCACCAGAAGGCAAGACTGATTGAACTTGGGAGTCATAGATGTCTCTCATAATACTTTGTAAATGTGCCCGAGTAGAAGTCGGCAGCTGCTCTGCAAACTTTGGCTGTTTGAACAGGCTTACGGAGAGCACATCCAAAGCTCTTGATGGAGATGCTACAGCTATTTCTGATTAGCTTGGCACAGACTACAACATATGTTTTTAGAGAATTACAGCCCTTGATAGCTGTTATTCTTGAACAGCTCAACATAGTGCGATTCAGTGTGTGTGATAAAAAATGGATAGAACAGTTTTGCAAGTGTTTCATATATGATATAGTGTGAAAGTCATTCAGCAGGCTCAAATGTGTGAAATTAATGACTGCCTGGATAACTGTCTGAGTTATGTGAAGAATGCACATTCAAAAGGGAATCATCAGAGCATCAATTAGTTCTCTTGGTAGGGGTTCTCCACCAGACCCGCCACTAGAACGTGAAGAAGGGCTTGTTTATTATTTGAGACTGTGTGGTGTCAGTAGGTTATGGATGATGATAACAATAGACAGAAACTCAGCCTGACACACACATATTGGTAACACTTAACAATAAGGTTCTATTTGTTAACATAAGTTAATGCATTAGTTATCACAATCTAGTAATAAATAATGATTTTTTTTTTTTTTTTTACAGTATGTATTAATCTTAGTGTTGATTTATAAATATACAACTTGTTGGTTCATGTTTGGTCATAATACATTTACTAATCTTATCAAATGCAACGTAAAACAGATAGCATATGTAGAAACTAGATAGGTAAAGTTTGTCAAGACAAACTTTAATGTTGGCTTGAAAAAGCCTAGCACTGAAGTTAAAAATAGTTTTAAAAGCTTGATTTTTGAAGATTTTACAGGCCCAACTGTCTGTCAGACAAACAAACAGAATATCAGATAGATAGATAAATGGATGGATGGATGGGTGGGGGACTTGGGTGGCTGGGTGTTTATGTGGATGGATAGAAGGTTTTACAGGCCCAATTGTCCATCAGACAAACAGATAGATAGATGGATGGATGGATGGATGGATAGATGGATGGATGGGGGATTTGGGTGGCTGGGTGTTTGTGTGGATGGATGGGGGACTTGGGTGGCTGGGTGTTTGTGTGGATGGATGGATGGATGGATGGGGGACTTGGGTGGCTGGGTGTTTGTGTGGATGGATGGGGGACTTGGGTGGCTGGGTGTTTGTGTGAATGGATGGATGGGTGGATGGATGGGGAACTTGGGTGGCTGGGTGTTTGTGTGGATGGATGGGGGACTTGGGTGGCTGGGTGTTTGTGTGGATGGATGGGGGACTTGGGTGGCTGGGTGTTTGGTGGTGGATGGATGGATGGATGGATGGATGGGGGATTTGTGTGGATGGATGGATGGATGGGGGATTTGGGTGGCTGGGTGTTTGGGTGGCTGGATGGGTGGATGGATGGATGGGGATTTGGGTGGCTGGGTGTTTGTGTGGATGGATGGTGGACTTGGGTGGCTGGGTGTTTGTGTGGATGGATGGATGGATGGGTGGATGGATGGGGGACTTGGGTGGCTGGGTGTTTGTGTGGATGGATGGTATTTGCTCGTGAGCAGAAGAGTATACTTTGAAAAGCAACACGGTTGAATGGCGCAAGCCGATCTGAAATGCACAAAAACCCGGGCCTTTAGAAGTATACCCGGGCCTTTAGAACAGTCATAGCAACCTGAGTCAGAACAGTCTGAAGGTCTGTGCAAAATTTGCTGGATGTACCTCGAAAGCTTTAGGAGGAGTTGGAATTGGAATTGGAAAATTAATCAACTAATAAAACCTTATTGTAAAGTGTCACCCATTCGTTTGTGTATAAAATAAACACAGATATTTTCAATTCTGACAAATACATATGTCTTGGAAACCTTTGAAAATGTTATCTCTGTAGCTGAATTATCATATACAAAAGTGCAATGATTTCTATTTCAATCCTTTATTTGTTTATGCTGCTGTATTGTATAGATATTGGGGTTTCCATTGGAAAATTAGCTCTTGTCCCAGCCCACTCATCAAGTTGGCATTCTCAAATAACTCTCCCCCTCTACCAGTGTGCCAACCAATCTCACCATAACTAGAGTGCTTGAGTGATCTTGTTGACAAGGGTTATTGTGTTATTCAGATAAATGTTAGAGAGGGAGAGCGAGTTCTTAGTTTTTACACATCACTGTAGTATGTTGTGGCAGTCTGGTTGTGCCTTATCTCTGTACTGCATGTTTATTTGAAGTGCTTGGCCCCTGTAAAAGAGGCTATGACCGCTGACCTTGAGTCAACCTCCATGGCCTCTTGAGGCTGTAACTTACTGAGACTTCTTGGTGCTTTCTCATCATCGCACTCTAAGTGTCTGCTTTACTACATCTTCTTTGTCCCTTCATGGCCGAGCACAGGCAGGCTGCCATGATGTAATTCCTGGGAAAATTAGGTGGGGAGATATTTCAAGACCCTTGGCAGAGCTCTTTCCCAGCCCATTGATTCTGTCATTCACGGGCCAGGCTGACTCCACTGTGTCTGGGACATCCGATAGGGGTGGTGCAGCCCCCTGGAAAAACTGGGGCAGTAGGCCGCATAAGCCCCTCACAAAGCCTCCTAGAAAGGGTCTTGAAAGAGGACACCTTGAGAAGGATTAGTCACTCTCCTTCCCCATGCTTACATTCTTTTTATCTTGTTCTATACAATCAGAAAGTAATAACATAATCACTGTAAAACCCAATGTTATGCCAGATTGTGTCACTGCCAAGAAGTGTTACTTGGGCTGGGGACTTTAGGTTAAGGTGACATTCAGAGTTAGGAATGAAGATCACCGTTAGAGATATAGGTGAGACTTTGTAGGGTTCATGTGCTATTTATTGTCCTACGACCAATACACACTATAAGTAATGCTGGGAATCTATATAATGATGGCCTTTGAAGGTTTCTGCTGCTTGATATCAAGCTAAATAATAATTTATCTTTTGTATTCCTATGTTGAGTTCCAAAGCATTAATGACTTGTTACCAAAAGAAACTTCAATTTCAGGCAAGAAGGTGAGTTGAGGTGTGTTGTGAATTTAATACCATAATCAAATCCATTAACTGATCCATGAAGCTTTCCATCACCACACTTTGTTCTGAGGATCCAGACATTACATTTTAAGGTGGCATTTATGATTAGGGATGGAGATCACTTTTAGATATACAGTATAGGTGAGATTTGTAGGATCCATGTTTATTGACCTACAGTAGTGGCCAAAAATATTGGCATCGATGGTAAATATGAGCAAATAAGGCTGTGAAAAAAATCTGCATTGTTTATCCTTTTGATCTTTCATTAAAAAAAAAAAAAAAAAAAAAAAAACTTTAACTGAAGTAAAACAATTGAAATGGGGGAAATATCTCATTATTAAATAAATATTTTTCTCCAAAATGCATTGGCCATAATTATTGGCACCCTTTTATTCGATACTTTTTGCAGCTTCCCTTTGCCAGGATAACAGCTCTGAGTCTTCTCTTAGAATGCCTAATGAGGTTGGAGAACACCTGGCAAGGGATCTGAGACCATTCCTCTATACAGAATCTCTACAGATCCTTCAAATTTAGAGGTCCTCTTCAGTTCACCCCACAGGTTTTCTATGGGGTTCAGGTCAGGGGACTGGGATGGCCATGGCAGAACCTTGATTTTGTGGTCAGTGAACCATTTTTGTGTTGATTTTGATGTTTGTTTTGGATCATTGTCCTGCTGGTAGATCCAACCAGGGCCCATTGTAAGCTTTCTGGCAGAGGCAGCCAGGTTTTGATTTTTTATCTGTTGGTATTTGATAGAGTCCGTGATGCCATGTATCCGACAAGATGTCCAGGACCTCTGGCAGAAAAACAGCCCCACAACATTAAAGATCCAGCACCACATTTAACTGTGGGCATTGGGTACTTCTTCATCTCTGTGTGCACCAAACCCCTGATGCCAACAGGCTCTTTTTTTGTTTCATCTGACCATAGAACCCGGTCGCATTTGAAGTTCCATTAGTGTCTGGCAAACTGAAGATACTTAAGTTTGTTGTTGGATGAGACCAGAGACTTTTCTTCTTGAAACCCTCCCAAACAACTTGTGGTAATGTAGGTGATGTCTGATATATATCAGACATCACCTACATCACCACAAGTTGTTTGGTATATATATATACAGGTGCATCTCAATAAATTAGAATGTCGTGGAAAAGTTCATTTATTTCAGTAATTCAACTCAAATTGTGAAACTCGTGTATTAAATAAATTCAGTGCACACAGACTGAAGTAGTTTAAGTCTTTGGTTATTTTAATTGTGATGATTTTGGCTCACATTTAACAAAAACCCACCAATTCACTATCTCAAAAAATTAGAATACATCATAAGACCAATAAAAAAAAAACATTTTTAGTGAATTGTTGGCCTTCTGGAAAGTATGTTCATTTACTGTACTGTATATATACTCAATACTTGGTAGGGGCTCCTTTTGCTTTAATTACTGCCTCAATTCGGCGTGGCATGGAGGTGATCAGTTTGTGGCACTGCTGAGGTGGTATGGAAGCCCAGGTTTCTTTGACAGTGGCCTTCAGCTCATCTGCATTTTTTGGTCTCTTGTTTCTCATTTTCCTCTTGACAATACCCCATAGATTCTCTATGGGGTTCAGGTCTGGTGAGTTTGCTGGCCAGTCAAGCACACCAACACCATGGTCATTTAACCAACTTTTGGTGCTTTTGGCAGTGTGGGCAGGTGCCAAATCCTGCTGGAAAATGAAATCAGCATCTTTAAAAAGCTGGTCAGCAGAAGGAAGCATGAAGTGCTCCAAAATTTCTTGGTAAACGGGTGCAGTGATTTTGGTTTTCAAAAAACACAATGGACCTGCACCAGTAGATGACATTGCACCCCAAATCATCACAGACTGTGGAAACTTAACACTGGACTTCAAGCAACTTGGGCTATGAGCTTCTCCACCCTTCCTCCAGACTCTAGGACCTTGGTTTCCAAATGAAATACAAAACTTGCTCTCATCTGAAAAGAGGACTTTGGAACACTGGGCAACAGTCCAGTTCTTCTCCTTAGCCCAGGAAAGACGCCTCTGATGTTGTCTGTGGTTCAGGAGTGGCTTAACAAGAGGAATACGACAACTGTAGCCAAATTCCTTGACATGTCTGTGTGTGGTGGCTCTTGATGCCTTGACCCCAGCCTCAGTCCATTCCTTGAGAAGTTCACCCAAATTCTTGAATCGATTTTGCTTGACAATCGTAAGGCTGCGGTTCTCTCGGTTGGTTGTGCATCTTTTTCTACCACACTTTTTCCTTCCACTCAACTTTCTGTTAACATGCTTGGATACAGCACTCTGTGAACAGCCAGCCTCTATGGCAATGAAAGTTTGTGGCTTACCCTCCTTGTGAAGGGTGTCAATGATTGTCTTCTGGACAACTGTCAGATCAGCAGTCTTCCCCATGATTGTGTAGCCTAGTGAACCAAACTGAGAGACCATTTTGAAGGCTCAGGAAACCTTTGCAGGTGTTTTGAGTTGATTAGCTGATTGGCATGTCACCATATTCTAATTTTTTGAGATAGTGAATTGGTGGGTTTTTGTTAAATGTGAGCTAAAAATCATCACAATTAAAAGAACCAAAGACTTAAACTACTTCAGTCTGTGTGCATTGAATTTATTTAATACACATGTTTCACAATTTGAGTTGAATTACTGAAATAAATGAACTTTTCCACGACATTCTAATTTATTGAGATGCACCTGTATATATATATATATTTAGACTTTCTGACCCCAAGACCCAACTAATTTCTGCAATTCTCCATCTGTGTTCCTTGGAGATTCTTTGGCCACTTGAACCATCCTCCTCACTGTGCATGGAGACAATATACACACGTCCTTTTCCAGCCTTATTCTTAACATCTCCAGTTGACTGGAACTTGTTAATTATTGCGCTGTTGGTGGAAATGGGCATTTTCAATGCTTTGGCTATTTTCTTATAGCCACTTCCCATTTTGTGAAGCTCAACAACCTTTTGCCGCACATCAGAACTATACTCTTTAGTCTAACCCACTGTGATTTGATTAAGGGAATTTGGTGACCTCATATTTATACCCCTGTGATACAGGAAGTTATGGTTGAACAAGTTCATGTTTCTAGTCACCCAGGTGCACTAAAAAATGTAAAATATGAAGGGGAATATATTTCAGATATACTTTACTCATAAGAATTTCTAGGGTGCCAATAATGTGGCATTTATAATAATGAGGCCTTAAAGTAAGACAATGGATTTATAATATTTAATATTTAAAAAAACTAATAGGCTAAACATATTTAGAAAACTATATCTTAAACTTTCACAGTTGTAATAAAATTGAAGTCTTAAATATTCACCCAGTAGATTTAATATGAATCTATTGTTAGTGTTTTTAGTTAGTGTTACTGCAGTAAAAAATGTCCTGGTTACTTTCGTAACTTCCGTTCCCTGATGGAGGGAACGAGATGTTGTGTCGATGTAGTGACACTAGGGGTCACTCTTGGGAGCCCCAAACACCTCTGCTTTTTTGAAAAAAGGCCAATGAGAATTGGCGAGTGGAATTTGCATGCCACTCCCCCGGACATACGGTTATAAAAGGAGCTGGTATGCAACCACTCATTCAGGTTTTGTGCTGAGGAGCCGAGACCAGGTCCCAGCCATTTCAGTGAGTAGTTCAGTGTTGTGGCAAGAGGGACACAATGTCTCGTTCCCTCCATCAGGGAACGGAGGTTACGAAAGTAACCAGGATGTTCCCTATCTGTCACTCACTCGACGTTGTGTCGATGTAGTGACACTAGGGGTCCTTATACAAAATGCCACAACTAGCTGAACTGTGTTGCATGAACTGGCAGTGTGTGACGGGCAGACTGCTGTGTGCAACGTAGCCAGCGCACCAGGCTGTCACGTAACCTCCCCAATGCTCTTATGAGCGTCGAACGGTACATCAGGAACAAGTCGACTGCCCAACTATAGGGACAGGCTAGCCCAGCCGAGGCCTCTTTTCCCTCTCTTTTCTCCCCAAAAAGAGTAGAATTTGTTAACTGACTGGGAGCCATAAGTGTCTGCGTTGGGGGGTTTCCCTCTCAAGGGGAAGACCACACCCCACCCAAAAAAAGGGGTGGGGGGGTATTTTGAGTGGAATACGTCACATGGTCTTACCGAGTCTTGTTGGAAGTATGTCATGTGGAGAGGTCCCATGGTAGGTCCTACCCGAAGGGGGAGGAGTTTCTACAGAGCATGGCGACCGGGGCAGAGGGGCCTCTGCCCAAGGAAGACGCAGTTTGCCGTCAGGGAAACAATTTTTGCGGAAGATATCACATGGGGTCGCCTTCGGGGAACCAGCAAATATGGAGCACCTACCTCAGTACAGGGGCTCATTAGCGCACGTACTGGGCCGGTCAGTGAGTTTTTCCGCAAACTCAGCTGCCGGAGGTCTAAGGAGGAAAGTCATCCAGGGATCACAGTCTGTGAACATGACTGGGAGTCAAGAGCGCACATCTTCACCTCAAGGGAGGGGAAAGGCGCTATGCGCAAGCAGTACACCTGGCCAGTTGTCCTGGAACTTACCTGCTCGTGCCTGCCAACACACGGGACGAGACCGGCTCAACCCGGAGATTGTAGAACCTTGCAAAGGTGTTGGGTGTTGCCCAGCCCGCTGCTCTGCAGATGTCTGCCAAAGAGGCACCACTGGCCTTGGCCCAGGAGGCCACCACACTCCTGGTGGAGTGGGCTCGTAACCCCGCAGGGGGTGGCACGTCCTGAGCCTGATATGCCATCGTGATGGTGTCGATGACCCAGTGGGCGATCCTCTGTTTGGAGACAGTACTTCCTTTCCGCTGTCCACCAAAGCAAACGAAGAGCTGCTCGGAGCTTCTAAGGCTCTGCGTGCAATCCAAATAGATGCATAAACTTGCACCGGACACAGCAACACCAAGGCTGGGTCTGCCTCCTCCTGAGGCAGAGCATGCAGGTTCACCACCTGATCCCTAGAAGGAGTCGTGGGAACCTTGGGCACATAGCCCTGTCGGGGTCTCAGGATCACGTGAGAGTAACCCGGACCAAACTCCAGGCACGATTCGCTGACAGAGAACGCCTGCAGGTCCCCTACCCTTTTGATGGAAGTGAGCGCAGTCAGGAGGGCCGTCTTCAAAGAGAGTGTCTTAAGCTCAGCTGACTCCAAGGGCTCAAAGGGAGCTCCTTGTAGACCCCGAAGGACTACGGAGAGGTCCCATGAGGGGATGAGGCGCGGTCTGGAGGGATTCAAACTCCTAGCGCCTCTCAGGAACCCGATGATCAAGTCGTGCTTCCCCAAATACTTACCATCTACTGCATCATGATGTGCCAAAATAGCAGCTACATACACATTCAGGGTGGAGGGGGACAGCCGCCCCTCCAGCCTCTCCTGCAGGAAGGAAAGCACTGATCCGACTGCGCATCTCTGGGGGTCTTCGCGTCAGGAAGAACACCACTTAGCGAACAGACACCACTTCAAGGCATACAGGCGCCTCATAGAGGGAGCCCTAGCCTGAGTGATCGTGTCTACCACCAGGTCTGGTCGCGGGTGCAAGATGGTACCCCGTCCCTGAGAAAGAAGGTCCTTCCTCAGGGGAATTCGCCGGGTGGGCTGTCGCGAGGAGCGTGAGATCCGAGAACCACATCTGGGTGGGCCAGTAGGGTGCTACTAGGATGATCTGCTCCTCGTTCTCCCTGACCTTGCACAGGGTCTGTGCAAGTAGGCTCACTGGGAGAAACGTGTATTTGCGTAGTCCAGGGGGCCAGCTGTGTGCCAGCGCATCTATACCGAGGGGTGCCTCGGTCAGGGCGTACCAAAGCGGGCAGTAGGAGGATTCCCGGGAAGCAAACAGTCTACCTGTGCTCGACCGAACCAACTCCAAATTACCTGGACCACCTGAGGGTGGAGTCTCCACTCTCCCCTGAGGGTAACCTGATGTGACAGCGCATCCACTGCAGTGTTGAGGTCGCCCGGGATGTGAGTGGCTCGTAGCGACTTGAGGCGCTGCTGACTCCAGAGGAGGAGACATGCAATGGGAGCATAGACCGCCTTGGCGGCTGATGTACGCTACTGATGCTGTGTTGTCCGTCCGGACCAACACGTGCTTGCCCTGGATCAATGGCCGAAACCTCCGCAGGGCGAGCAATACTGCCAACAACTCTAGGCAGTTGATGTGCCAACGCAGCTGCGGGCCAGTCCAGGAGCCGGCAGCTGTGTGCCCATTGCATACGGTGCCCCAGCCCGTCTTGGAGGCATCTGTTGTAACCACGACGTGCCTGGAGACCTGCTCTAGGGGAACCCCTGCCCATAGAAATGCAAGGTTGGTCCAAGGGCTGAAGAGGCAGCGACAGATCGGCGTGATGGCCACGCTATGTGTCCCACGGCGCCATGCCCATCTCGGGACTCGAGTCTGAAGCCAGTGCTGAAGTGGTCATGCATGCATCAACCCGAGCGGTGTGGCCGCCGCTGAGGATGCCATATGTCCCAGGAGCCTCTGAAAAAGTTTCAGTGGAACCGCTGTTCTCTGCCTGAACGCCTTCAGACAGTTCAGCACTGACTGTGCGCGCTCGTTCGTGAGGCGCACTGTCATCGAGACTGAGTCCAACTCCAGACCGAGAAAAGAGATGCTCTGAACCGGGGAGAGCTTGCTCTTTTCCCAGTTGAACCGAAGCCCCAGTCGGCTGAGGTGCCGGAGCACGAGGTCCCTGTGTGCGCACAGCAACTCTCAAGAGTGAGCTAGAATTAGCCAGTCGTCGAGATAGTTGAGGACATCGGACGTACCGGCGGGTGGGGCCTCGCAGCGGGGCGGAGCTCGAGGTGCCACGTTGAGGGGACTTGAGCCCCGTGGCCGTGCTGAGTGCAGGGACATCAAAGCACTTACCTGGCTCCTGCCGCCCACCATAAGATTGGCTGAGGAGGGGGGAGGTGGAATCTCGTCCCCGTAGTCCACTGGAACCAATCCCGAGTGGGCGTGTTTTTGCCACAGCTGGGTGCACAGGGGCAGGGGGTCTGCCGCAGGAGTGCCATACCTGCCAAAATGGGATGGTGGACGGTGGCCATGACGAGGTCCCTGTGTGCGCACAGCAACTCTCGAGAGTGAGCTAGTATTAGCCTGTTGTCGAGATAGTTGAGGATGCGGACGACCACTTCCCTTAGCGGGGCAAGGGCAGCCTCTGCGACCTTCATGAAGACACGAGGGGACAGGGACAGGCCGAAGGGGAGGACTTGTACTGGTATGCCTGGCCTTCGAAGGCAAACCGCAGGAAGTGTCTGTGTCGAGGTAAGACCGAGACGTGTAAGTATGCATCCTTCAGGTCTACCTACCGCAGCATCAGTCTTTATGCTGGACACTCGCTAGAATGTGTTTTTGCATCAGCTTCTTGAACTGGAGTCTTTGCAAAGCCCGGTTCAGTACTCACAGGTCTAGGATTGGTCGCAACCCACCGCCTTTCTTCGGTACGATGAAGTAAGGGCTGTAGAACCCTTTCTTCATCACGGCTGGAGGGACAGGCTCTATTGCTCCCTTGCGCAGAAGGGTAGCGATCTCTGCACGCAAGGTAGCGGTGTTCTTGCCCTTCACCAAGGTGAAGCAGACGCCGCTGAACCTGAGCAGGCACCTGGTGAACTGAATCGCGTAGCCGATATGTGACCCAGGAGATGAGGGAACCATTCTTTTGTCAGGCTTTTGGGTGCCGCTGCGGAGATATCGACCGCAACCAGGAATAACACACAAATGGAAAGGCATCTTTAAAAAGACGTTCCGTGTGTGCCGCTCTTTTAGAAAGAAAATATACTCTTTTTAGAATATACTCTTTTAGTTGTTTCTGCCGAAGCGCCCAGGGGCATTCTCTGCACTCCACGGGTGCAGAGGGGGAGAAGCCACTGAAATGCACTGTAGAATCCAGCAGATGGGGTGAATGAACTTCGCGGAAGAATTCAGCTTCAGTGAATAGAACTGCTCGGCTCCGAAGAGAAAATCTGAATGAGTGGTTGCATACCAGCTCCTTTTATACCCGTATGTAGTGGCATGCAAATTCTACTCGCCAATTCTCATTGGCCTTTTTTCAAAAAAGCAGAGGTGTTTGGGGCTCCCAAGAGTGACCCCTAGTGTCATTACATCGACACAATGTCAAGTGAGTGACAGATAGGGAACATGATCAATTTTAGTGAGGATAATTATGTGTATTTAAAAAGCCTTGTAATTGATGTTTGTCTCCTCTTTACCTCCTCAGTGCTGTTCCTGATGTCAAGACTGTTTAGCAGTTTGAGGGGTTTGACTTCCTCTGTACAGTGCTTTAAAGTAGAGCATTCTCTGTAGAATTCAAATGGGTTACATAAGTTTTTGGCCTCCGCCGCAATATCATGTGAAGCTCGATTAACTCATGCAAGTTCCGCTCTTTGCTATCCCAGAGCTCTGGCAATTAGCATGATGGTGTGTGTGCTGTGGTGGTTCACGTGAGACCATGTTTCATTCAGCCCGCACAGATGAACTTGTCAGATATGACAGGCATGTTTAGTGCTTATAAAATGCTGAAAGTGAGATGAATACAATTAAATTTACTTTATGGCCTGACATTCACAGAATTTTCAATGCAGAAAAAACCCTTAAAATGTCTCCTGCCAAAGTAGCTAGTAAGATTGACGGAGTTACCCATCTACGCCGATTTTGACCCATATTTGGCAGTTGTTGTTATTAACAATTTTTATTGATTCCATTCACAAAATAAATAAACATAACAGAAAATACGGAATCAAATTATACACTGTACATTAAGCCCCTCCCCCAGAAAAAATCTTAAATTGCATCAGGTGCACTCTTGCATCTCTAGATGTAGACTTGACGTTTTTTAGAATCCTAGCCCACACTCCCAAATCCAATACCAAGTTTAAATCTTTCTCCCATAATTTGTTGAGAGAAGTTGAAGCTCCGTTCCCCAGACTGTGAATTAACAGGGAGTAATACACTGATGCCTCATGACCTTTTCTAAAAGCAGTAATCACCACTCCCAGAGTATCTGCCGCTTTAGGGGGGTGTATGCTACTCCCAAAAATAGTACAGAGCAGGTGGCGCAGTTGATATCTTGGAATCCTAAAATGTTGAACCATATTTTCAAAGGATCTCAACACTCCACTTTCATATAGGTCACCGAGCGTATTAACCTCCCTCACAATCCACTCTGACCAGCAGAAAGGGGACTTATTAATACATAATTTAGGGTTCAGCCATATGCTCGAGGCAACATTTAAATAAATGTCCGAATTAAACACTTTGGACACTTTTGTCCATACTGAGTGCAAATGCGAGATAAAGGGGTGTAACTTAACTTCTCCGGTTAGTTTAATATAAAGGCTTTGCAATGGCGAAATAGGGGCAAGAACTTCCTGTTCAATACAAAACCAGGAAGGGGCTCACTCAGGTGGAAGTGACCAATGAGCCAAATATCTGAGATTGAATGCATAATAATATAACAAAATCTTGGGTAGGCCTAGCCCACCATTGTCAATCGGCCTATGTAACTTATTGAAATGTAATCTGGGACATTTACCATTCCAAATGAAGGACTTTGCTATGCTATCAAATTGCTTGAAATAAGAGAGGGGGACATCAACAGGGAGAGATTGTAGCAGGTAGTTGAATTTTGGAAATCAATTCATTTTAATCACATTAACCTTCCCAATCATAGATAAATGTAATGAAGCCCACCTGCCCACATCACTCAAAAACCTTTTTATTAAGGGGTCAAAATGAACTCTAACTAAATCACACAAATTTGCTGGGAATAAAATGCCCAAATACTTAACACCCTGTTTGGGCCACTGGAAGGCACCCGGCTGAAAAGCCGTTACTGGGCAGTACGCTGTCAGAATCAAAGCTTCAGATTTAGACCAATTGACTCTGTATCCTGAGAACTTAGAAAAGGAATGAATAATTCTGTGGAGGCAAGGCATAGATCTAGTGGGGTCGGAGATGAATAATAAAATATCATCTGCGTAAAGCAAAAGCTTATGGGCCATACCTCCCACCACCACCCCTGGAAAATCATCTTCCTTTCTTATCGCGGCTGCTAATGTTTTCAGGGCAAGACAGAACAATAATGGGGAAAGAGGGCAACCCCGTTGGGTGCCCCTTTCCAGAGTAAAATAATCCGAAATTAATCCATTTGTTTGTACCGCTGCTACGGGGTGTCTATAAAGTAATTTAATCCATCCAATAAAAGCATTCCCGAACCTGTATATTTCCAAAATCTTAAAAAGATAATCCCATTCTACCATATCAAACGCCTTTTTGGCATCAAGTGAGATGGCAGCGACCGGAGTCTGATCATTCACCAGTGACCACATGATATTGATGAAACGCCTAATGTTATCAGAAGAGCTACGGCCCCCAATAAACACCACCTGATCTATATGTATAAGAGATGTCATAACTTTACTTAATCGGTTAGCCAAAATTTTTGACAATATTTTAACGTCTAGCTGGATCAGGGAAATTGGTCGGTAACTGTTACACTCATTTGGATCTTTGTCCTTTAAGAATCAGACTGATCCGGGCTTGTGTCATGGTTGGCGGAAGCTTTCCATTCTTTAATGATTCCGTATAAACTTCTAACAAAAGTGGAGCCAGTTCTGTTGCATAAGATCTAAAAATTCAGAGGCAAAGCCGTCTAGGCAAGGCCTTAATTACTTCGCCAAGCTCCTCCAAGGTTATCTCATAATCAAGATAATTTTTTTTGCTCAGTCATCAGTTTAGGGAGTTCTAATGGTTCCACAAAGTTTCTAATATCTTCATCAGTAGACGAAGATGTGGAACTATAGAGATCAAGATAGAATTCTTTAAAAGCATTATTAATATCAATGGTCGAGGTAAATATTTCACCACCAGCAGATTGCACTGATGGAATGGTAGAAAAAGACTCTCTCTGCTTTATATATCTAGCCAAAAGCTTCCCTGCTTTGTTCCCCTCGGCTGCTACATGAGTGCAACAAATGACCTAATCACTCCAATGACTTGCAATAAATACTCCACAAAACAAACTCCAACCAATAGGAGGCATAAGCACAAAGAACGTGCAGATTCATCCACAACACTGTCCCGAAGGAGTGTTACTCCACCAAACAAACTCCAGCCGCTAGGCGGAACCAGCACAAAAAGAGACAAAAAAGGCGGACAGTTAAGTGAATGTTCAGTGAGTCGGTCCACTTGGCTGCAACGTGAGTACCATAAAATAACTTACTCCATTGACTTTATGAAGGACATCGCTTGCTGGGGACATGTGAATGTTTTACGGCCATCCTTAGCATCTAGTCTCAATTTGGCTGGGAACATCAGTGCAAAAGTGACCTTGTGTTGATGTAAAAATTTCTTGCATTCCTTGAATCGATTATGTTTCTGTCTTGTCGAAATTGCAAAGTCTGGGAACAAGAAAATGCTGTGGTTCTTCCAAGAAAGCCTTCCTTTATTCCTCGCCTCGCATAACATGAGATCTTTATTGGATGATCTCAGAAATTTGGCCAGAATTGTTCGGGGCCTGTCTCCCTCAGTGGATTGCCAAGCCGGAACCCTGTGAGCTCACTCGATTTCCAAATTATGGCCTGTTATGTTGAGCAGACTCAGAAAGAGGCCATCCAGGAATTTCACCATATCCTGACCCTCTTCGGCCTCAGGAATTCAAACAATATGGACGTTATTCCGCTGGCTATTCCATCTGACTTGGAGCAAGATCCTCCAAGTCAGCAATGATGTTCAACATTTCTCGCCGAATTTCCCGCAATTCTCTGACCAAATCGACTCCCGGGCTCGAGGCCTCCGCGGGGCTATCAGCTTGAGCACGTAAGTGTCTTTTAATGTCTCCAGATCCCGAGGATTTTGTATTCTTTAACATATTGTCCTCCTAGAACAGTTATAGAACAGAGTGTACTGAATCTCACCGGTTTATGACATAAATAGTGTTAAAACTAGCAAAGTGAGCAGAGCTCGCAATTCACATGACCGAACCTTGCATGGCATCACATGACTCTCCCCGTATTTGGCAGTTGTTAATGTCAAGCTCTGGTTAGGACATATGATTATTAAAATATGCATTCCTGTTCACTGTATTACATCATTTACAACTAAAGTTAAGCACAGATCGATTTCGACCTACTGTCATCAAATTTACAGTGAGATCATTCTGGCTGGTAATCTCATTAAAGAGCTAATTGAGTGACCAAAGACCTTAGAGTGAGCTACAACTGTTTTATCTTATTTACTTCAGTACTTACAGCTAAAGAAGTCATTAAGGCATAATTTTTTAACTTCTCAAAGAAGGAGAAACATTTACACCCTTGAAATTGGTATTACTGAAAAAGGTTGTTTGACATGGGCTTTGCAAGTTACTTTGTGCCTGATAGCAGAGAATACAAATATACTTCTTTTTAAATATAACTTTATTTTTTGGGCTTCTTGCCTTTAGGACAGTAAAGTAGGCTATAGGTGGGAAAACAGGGGTGAGATAGGAGGATTGCGACCAGGAAACAGACTGGACTTAAACCTGGGATCCAAATTGACCAACAATTCATACACATCCCGAGCATGTACACATACCACTGCACCACAGCTCCAGCAAATACAAATATTCTTGTCCAGCCCTGACATTTACTGAACACTGGCCATTTAAGGCCATTGGGGCACTCACATGGGACACTCAATGGGAGACTGAGGACAGTGGAATGATTTCCTTATTACACTGAGGAACACCATGTACAGACATAACTGGGATTTAAATAACTCAAATTAAAAAACCTAAACTGAGGTTATATTTTTATATTGTTACTTAGCAGACATGACAGTCTTTATTTTTATTTTATTTTAATTTTTTTTAGCTGACATTGAAGGATTATGTTTATAATTATTCGATAGGCTAAGCAGTTAAATCACTATGTACCTGAGATGTAATCTTACAATGATCCCCTTTATCTCTTTTCTAAGTTTAAAATGACTCCTCAGAAGCTCAAAACCACAAGAGTTATTTTCCCTCCCGGAGAGTGCAACATTACGGTACACTGCTATAAGTAGGTGTGGCGGATCTGAAGTATGTATAGCTGTCCATTTGACCTACCACAGATAATGGGGAAATGAGCACTAGTGCAAACTAGCTCAACGTTATAATTTGTACACAAAGCAGGTGTGATGCTGCAATCAGACTCTCTTCAACCCTTTGACTTTTTTATGGTGAGGGGAGGGGATGATAATTCCTCAGTAGATCTCATAATAGGCCTTGTGCCTCTCTCCCATCGCATGTCTTCACTAGCCAGGAATGCACACTTGATATATACATACAAATATCTAAATAATGTTTACACTGCTACAATGTCATGGAACAAGGAGGGTTATTAAAACAACACAAAGGCCTCATTACTTTACTTATATTTTAGTTTTGTGAAGTCTCACACATACACGTGGTTTTGCTTCGTAAGAGTGCACTCGATCTGACTAAATTAGATTCAGCCACCTTTGATGTCACTATTTAAAGACCTGTGGGTCTAATGGGCGAATTTCCAACTTTCCCCCCATGAGTTATAACACAGCAGTTAACTGCCTGTTTCATTGCTCATGTAAGAATGTGATGAAAGGATGTTTATGGTGACTGCCAAACAAACATTCAACATACATGTGAAAGAAAAACTGTATCTGTCATCCATTTGGAGTGTATTAGTTATCAGACCTTGTCCACAGGGAGGGAATTACAGAATAATGAGGCCTCAGTAATGAAATATACAGTGGTGCTGGATCTGTTACCTGTTAAATGATGGCCTTTGAAGGTTGCTGCTGCTTGATATGCAGCCAAATAATAATTCTCTTTTGTATCTCTTTGTTGAGCTCCACAGCAGTAATGACTTGGTACCAAAAGAAACCTTAATTGCAGGTAAGAATCTGAGGTGTGGTGTGAATTTGTCCATATAATCAAATCCATAAATCTGTTAACTGACCCATAAAGCTGTGTTTGGGAACATAGCATCATCACACTTTGTTCTTTCGCACACATTCTGGGTTCTCGGCATGGAGACTGCCAAACAAAAGGGAATATTAAAGGGATAGTTCATCCAAAAATAAAAATGTTGTCTTCATTTACTCACCCTTGTGTCTTTCAAAATGCTTTTGACTTCTTTCTGTGAAACACACACACACATATTTAGCAGAATGTTCAAGCTGCTCTGGTCGTGGTCACTATACAGTCTCATTGTCATTCTTTTCCATACAATGAAACTGAATGGTGACTGAGGTGGTGTCAATCTGCATAACAGATCCTTTTTTGGTCCACACAGGAAAGAAAGTCATATAGAATAACATCAGGGTGAGTAAATAATGACAGAATTGTCCTTTTTGGGTGAACTATTCCTTTAACATGAGCTGTATATGACCATATTTGGTGTACTTCATGGCTTATTCAGCACGCTCTCTTTTGTGAGTAAGGGTATAAAAGTGAAACGGTGAGTGAATGGCTAGATGGTGGGTGCATGACATGGATGATGCATGCAGGTTCCTCGTGATGATATGGCATGGGGGGATCCTTCCCCAAAGGCAAGGGATGGGTAAAATCATCAAGCCAAGCATGGATGAGTGCACAGCCAGTGATGATACACCCATCTAGAAACAACAATGACTTTGGGAAAGCCCTCAGTCACTGTGTCTCACTGCATACTATACAGTGCATCCGGAAAGTATTCACAGCGCTTCACTTTTTCCACATTTTGTTATGTTACAGCCTTATTCCAAAATGGATTAAATTCATTATTTTCCTCAAAATTCTACAAACGATACCCCATAATGACAACATGAAAGAAGTTTGTTTGAAATCTTTGCAAATTTATTAATAATTAAAAAATGAAAAAAAATCACATGTACATAAGTATTCACAGCCTTTGCCATGACACTCAAAATTGAGCTCAGGTGCATCCTGTTTCCACTGATCATCCTTGAGATATTTCTACAACTTGATTGGAGTCCACCTGTGGTAAATTCAGTTGATTGGACATGATTTGGAAAGGCACACACCTGTCTATATTAGGTCCCATAGTTAACAGTGCATGTCAGAGCACAAACCAAGCCATGAAGTCCAAGGAATTGTCTGTAGACCTCCGAAACAGGATTGTATTGAGGCATAGATCTGGGGAAGGGTACAGAAAAATTTCTGCAGCATTGAAGGTCCCAATGAGCACAGTGACCTCCATCATCCGTAAAGGAAGAAGTTTGGAACCACCAGGACTCTTCCTAGAGCTGGACGCCCGGCCACACTGAGCGATCGGGGGAGAAGGGCCTTAGTCAGGGAGGTGACCAAGAACCCGATGGTCACTCTGACAGAGCTCCAGCATTTCTCTGTGGAGAGAGGAGAACCTTCCAGAAGAACATCCATCTCTGCAGCACTCCACCAGTCAGGCCTGTATGGTAGAGTGGCCAGACGGAAGCCACTCCTCAGTAAAAGGCACATGACAGCCTGCCGGAAGTTTGCCAAAAGGCACCTGAAGGACTCCCAGACCATGAGAAACAAAGATTGAACTCTTTGGCATGAATTGCAAGCGTCATGTCTGGAGGAAACCAGGCACCGTTCATCACCTGGCCAATACCATCCCTACAGTGAAGCATGGTGGTGGCAGCATCATGCTGTGGGGATGTTTTTCAGCGGCAGGAACTGGGAGACTAGTCAGGATCGAGGGAAAGATGAATGCAGCAATGTACAGAGACATCCTTGATGAAAACCTGCTCCAGAGCACTCTGGACCTCAGACTGGGGCAAAGGTTCATCTTCCAACAGGACAACGACCCTAAGCACACAGCCAAGGTAACAAAGGAGTGGCTCCAGGACAACTCTGTGAATGTCCTTGAGTGGCCCAGCCAGAGCCCAGACTTGAACCCGATTGAACATCTCTGGAAAGATCTGAAAATGGCTGTGCACCGACGCTCCCCATCCAACCTGATGGAGCTTGAGAGGTCCTGCAAAGAAGAATGGGAGAAACTGCCCAAAAATATGTGTGCCAAGCTTGTTGCATCATACTCAAAAAGACTTGAGGCTGTAATTGGTGCCAAAGGTGCTTCAACAAAGTATTGAGCAAAGGCTGTGAATACTTATGTACATGAGTGGGTTTTTTTTCCGTTTTTTATTTGTAATAAATTTGCAAAGATTTCAGATTTCTTTCATGTTGTCATTATGGGGTATTGTTTGTAGAACTGAGGAAAATAATGAATTTAATCAATTTTGGAATAAGGCTGTAACATAACAAAATGTGGAAAAAGTGAAGCGCTGTGAATACTTTCCGGATGCACTGTAACCACCTGTATACTGGCTTTGCCAGCTTTTTCTGAGATGCTGGCATTGCATTTACATTTATTCATTTAGCAGACGTTTTTATAAAAAGCGACTTACAAATGAGGAATATAGCAAAAGTGATTTGTGCTAAGGAGGCAGTAATAAGAGAAGTGTTGCATTACAAAGTTTCAAATTGTGCAGAGAAGTACAAATAGGGAGGAAGGTGAGAGACAGTGGTGACATTTTTATTTTATTTTTATTTTTTTGGAAAGAAGTCAGTTAGTGTGTTAGTAGGATTGGGTCAAGTGCTTTCTAAAGAGATGCATCTTTAGCTTCTGGAGGGCATGTAGACTTGAAGTAATGAGTGTAGATAGGAGGGCGCGTAACCAGTGACTGTTCTGTATGCAAGCATCAATGCCTTAAACGTGATGTGAGCAACCACTGTCAGCCAGTGCAGTTCGATGAGGAGAGGCGTGACATGCACTTTCTTGGGCTTATTGAAAACCAAACATGCCACCACATTCTGGATCAACTGCAGTGGTGTGACTGTACATGCAGGAAGTCCTGCCAGAAGAGCATTGCAGTAGTCTAGTCTAGATATGACAAGAGCTTGGACAAGAAGTTGTGAGGCATGCTTGGACAGGAAAGGTTTGATCTACCTAATGTTATACAAAGCAAATCTGCATGGTTGGGTTGTCTTTGCTATGTGGGCAAAGAAAGTTGGATCTTTATTTTGCCATGTAAACAATATGGTTATTCCAGTTTTGCAGCACTCAGAATAGTATCAACATTTTAGGGATTGATTTTAGATCACTGATTCTTGAGATAAGGGACAAAACAGGTTTATAATCTTAGATTAGTAACCGTAATAACAGTTCAAATAAATGCAAAGATAAATAAAAAAGTATATTCAATGTAGGAATGCCGCGGTGTGAGCTTTTGATGGTTAGAGTACCGTCTGAGAAAAAAATCGCGGTTAACCGGTTTTACGTGTTTTCTTATTATGGAACAGCACTGATGCAAAAAATGCATATCATTTAACAATTGTCTAAACGTCTAAGTGGACGTATTTCTGAGGGATAAGTGGATGCTAAGGGAAGCCCTATAATGAGAAAACTGATAAATACACACACACACACACACACACACACACACACACAAAAGGAGGCAGAGATGCTACAGTCTAGGGCACAACACCGCTTATGCACATCCCAAGCTCAGTGATGTGCTTAAGTGTAAACAGAGTGCTTCAAAAGTACATAAATATAAGATTATTTTGTGTACACAACATGTAGTTCACAGCTTTAAACAGTTTTTCTTTTGCATCAGTTTATTGAAGGAACCCATTGTCTGTCAGACACCCCAACATAAAGAATCAGCAACAGACTCTAAATACTGTCCACAAGACCTCACAATAAACCTGTGTACTATGCATAATAACAGGAACATTGCTTACAGCAGGCAATTTAAAATCCGATCATGACTAAAATGGGCATTTATTGTTGAATGCAGTGAATTTGTACAGAAGCAATTCTTTAAATGGTGAAGATGATTTAAGACACAACTTTTCAAAGTTTACTCGTTGATAGTAACTACACACAAATGCACCGTGCTGTCAGCATGCTTAAACATTACAAAAAGTGCCATCTTTAATTCATCACTTTAAAATCAACACAGCTAAAAATATTAAACTTAATAGTTTGTTGTTAGATGACTAGCGGAGCATCCTGTCCTATTTGTAGAATGTGTCTTTCTAGGACTTCTGTCTGCTTGTTTTCAGTCAGTCATTTAAATGCTGCCTAACAGCCGATTTAAGTTGCCTTTATATGGATATGAGTCTAGTAGATCAAATTGCGCTGTTATATTTTGGAATTTGTGTGTTTAAGCTTCAGTTTCACGTGAATTTAAAGTTCATGTTCAGTCCGCGACACCTGGCCATTAAAGCAAGTGGCCACTGCCCGTAAACGTACCCACACAGGCACAAGAGTTTTTCACATTTAGGCTTACAAATTCTTACGAAAAATTCTTTTATGTTATATATTAATACATTATATATCATATTTTGCCACATGTAAATAAAGCATTTAATGGTTTTTAACTGTGGATTCTAAATTCTTAGGGTTAAATTAACCATGATATTTTTAATCGTGGTTAATAGTAAAACCGTATAATCATGTCATCCCTATTTCAATGCATACACTTAAATATTTACACACTGTATCATATCAAACATTCAGAAAAAGTATTAGGGTTAATGTTTCATAAATAATGTACCCTTTCATAAAATAACAATTCTTACCTGCTCATCTGAAATGCCTGTCTGCTTTCTTCACCATGAAAAACAACTGATCATTTCTGTGGATGCCTTTAACATCTTCACTTACTCCACATATGACTCATGTGATGTATTTCATGTTTTCTAAATTCATACAAAAGTTTTGTGTGTGTTACAGACCTACAGACCGAAATTGCACATTGTCAGCCACAGACTGTCTTGGGTGTTTTATTCCTGCAGGGGGCGCTTGATGCTTCAAAACCGAATCCCCCATTCATCCGCATTTAAATCGTCATGGTTACTTGCGTAACCTCTGTTCCCTGATGGAGGGAACGAGACGTTGTTTCAATGTAGTGACACTAGGGGTCACTCTTGGGAGCCCGAGACACCTCTGGTCTTTGATAAAAGGCCAATGAAAATTGGTGAGTGGTATTTGCATGCCACTCCCCGGACATATGGGTATAAAAGGAGCTGGTATGCAACCACTCATTCAGGTTTTATGCTGAGGAGCCGAGACAAGGTCCGGCCATTTCAGCGGGTAGTTCAGCGTTGTGGCAGGAGGGACACAACATCTCATTCCCTCCATCAGGTAATGGAGGTTACGCAAGTAACCATGACATTCCCTATCTGTCACTCACTTGACGTTGTGTCGATGTAGTGACACTAGGGGTCCCTATACAAAACGCCGCAATTGGCTGAACTATGTTACGTGAACTGGCGGTGTGTGACGGGCAGACAACTGTGTGCCTCATAGCCAGCACACCAGGCTGACACGTAACCTCCCCCAACATAGTTATGAGTGTCGAACGGCCATTTGGGGACAAGTCGACTACCCAAAAGATAGAGACAGGCTAACCAGTCGTGGCCTCTTTTCCCCTTCTTTTTTTCCACTCCCTAAAAAACAAGGGGGAATATCCGACTGAGTCACCAGGTCTAGTCGGGTGGTGTCCCTCCCAAGGGGAGGACACCGCGGAGACCACACCTCGCCCAAAGAGGGGGGGATATTTAAGTGGAAAATATGTCACATGGTCTTGCCGACCATGTGGAGAAGTCTCATGGTAGATCCTACCCAACAGGGGAGGAGTTACTACAAACATGAAGACTGTGGCAGAGGGGGCTCTGCCCAAGGAAGACGCAGTTTGCCAACAGGGAAATGAATTAGCGGCGAAACCGGTTCCACCTGGAGGCTGTAGAACCTTGCAAAGGTATTGGGTGTTGCCCAGCCCGCTGCTCTGCAAATGTCTGTTAGAGAGGCACCCCTGGCCAGGGCCCAGGAGGCCGCTACGCCCCTGGTAGAATGGGCTCGTAGCCCTACTGGGGGCGGCACGTCCTGGACGTGATATGCCATAGCTATGGCTTCAATGAGCCAGTGGGCGATCCTCTGCTTGGAGACAGCGCTTCCTTTCCGCTGTGCACCAAAGCAGACAAAGAGCTGCTCAGAGATCCTAAAGCTTTGTGTGCGATCCAAATAGATGCGTAAAGCACGCACCGGACACAGCAACGACAGGGCTGGGTCTGCCTCCTCCTGGGGCAGCACTCGCAGGTTCACCACCTGGTCCCTAAAAGGGGTCGTGGGAACCTTGGGCATATAGCCCGGTCGGGGTCACAAGATCACGTGAGAGTAGCCCGGACCTAACTCCAGGCACGTTTTGCTGACAGAGAAAGCTTGCAGGTCTCCTACCCTCTTGATGGAAGTGAGCGCAGTCAGGAGGGCAGTCTTCAAGGAGCGTGCCTTAAGCTCAGCTGACTGCAAAGGCTCAAAGGGGGCTCTCTGTAGACCCTGAAGAACTACAGAGAGGTCCCATGAGGGAACGAGGTGCAGTCTGGAGGGGTTCAGCCTCCTGACGCCTCTCAGGAATCTGATGATCAGGTCGTGCTTCCCTAAGGACTTACTGTCCACTTCAAGGTGGAAGGGGACAGCCGCCCTTCCAAACTCTCCTGCAGGAAGGAAAGCACCGATCCAACTGCGCATCTCTGGGGGTCTTCCCTTCGGGAAGAACACCACTTAGCGAACAGATGGCACTTAAAGGCATACAGGCGCCTCGTAGAGGGGGCCCTAGCCTGAGTGATCGTGTCTACCACCATGGGTGGTAGACCGCTTAGGTCTTCCGCGTCCCGTCCAGGGGCCAGACATGGAGATTCCAGAGGTCTGGTCACGGGTGCCAGATGGTACCCCGTCCCTGAGAAAGAAGGACCTTCCTCAGGGGAATTCGCCAGGGGGCTGTCGCAAGGAGCGTGAGGTCCAAGAACCACGTCTGGGTGGGCCAGTAAGGTGCTACCAGGATGACCTGCTCCTCATCCTCCCTGACCTTGCACAGGGTCTGTGCAAGTAGGCTCACTGGGGGAAATGCATATTTGCGTAGGCCAGGAGGCCAGCTGTGTGCCAGCGCGTCTATGCCAAGAGGTGCCTCGGTCAGGGTGTTCCAGAGCTGGCAGTGGGAGGTTTCTTGGGAGGCGAACAGGTCTACCTGTCTGAATCGACTCCAGATCAGCTGGACCACCTGAGGGTGGAGTCTCCACTCTCCCCTGAGGGTAACCTGCCGTGACAGCATGTCCGTTGCAGTGTTGAGGTCGCCCGGGATGTGAGTGGCTCGCAGTGACTTGAAGTGCTGCTGACTCCAGAGGAGGAGACGGCGGGCGAGTTGTGACATACAACGAGAGCGCAGACCACCTTGGCGGTTGACATATGCTACCATTGCCGTGTTGTCTGTCCGAACTAACACGTGCTTGCCCTGGATCAACGGCCGGAACCTCCACAGGGCGAGCAGAATTGCCAACAACTCGAGGCAGTTGATGTGCCAACGCAGCCGCGGACCCGTCCATAAGCCGGCAGCTGCGTGCTCATTGCAAACAGTGCCCCAGCCTGTTTTGGAGGCATCCGTCGTGACCACGACGCGCCTGGGGACCTGCTCTAGGGGATCATCTGCCTGTAGAAACGAGAGGTCGGTCCAAGGGCTGAAGAGACGGTGACCGGCGTGATGGCCACGCGATGCGTCCCACGCGCCATGCCCATCTTGGGGGGAGTCTGAAGCCAGTGCTGAAGCGGTCTAATATGCATCAACCCGAGTGGGGTGGCCACCGCTAAGGATGCCATATGCCCCAGGAGCCTCTGAAAGTGTTTCAGTGGAACCACTGTTTTCTGTTTGAATGCCTTCAAACAGGTCAGCACTGACTGTGCACGCTTGTTCGTGAGGCGTGAGTCCAACTCCAAACCGAGAAAATAGATGCTCTGAACCGGGAGGAGCTTGCTCTTTTCCCAGTTGACCCGAAGCCCTAATCGGCTGAGGTACAAGAGCACCAAGTCCCTGTGTGCACACAACATGTCCCGAGAGTGAGCTAGGATTAGCCAATCATTGAGTTAGTTGCGAATGCCCAATTCCCTTAACGGGGCAAGAGCTGCCTCTGCGACCTTCGTGAAGACGTGAGGGGACAAGGACAGGCTGAAAGGGAGGACCTTGTACTGATACGCCTGACCCTCAAATGCAAACCGCAGGAAGGGTCTGTGTCGAGGTAGAATCGAGACGTGAAAGTATGTGTCCTTCAGGTCTACCGCCGCGAACCAATCTTGATGCCAGAATGCGTTTTTGTGTCAGCATCTTGAACGGGAGTCTGTGTAAAGCCCGGTTCAGTACTCGCAGGTCCAAGATTGGCCGCAACCCACTGCCTTTTTTCGGTACGATGAAGTAGGGGCTGTAAAACCCCTTCTTCATCTCGGCCGGAGGGACAGGTTCTATCACACCCTTCCGCAGGAGGGTGGCGATCACCGCACGCAAGGTAGCAGCGTTTTCGTCCTTCACCAAGGTGAAGTGGATACCGCTGCACCTGGGCGGATGCCTAGTGAACTGAATCGCATAGCCGAGTCGGATGGTCCGGATCTGCCATCGCGACGGATTGGAAAGCGCAAGCCACGCATCCAAGCTCCACACGAGGGGGACCAAAGGGACAATCTTGTCGGACGTACCGGTGGCTGGGGCCTCACGGTGGGGTGGAGCTCGAGGTGCCACACCATGTCGTGGCCGTGTTGAGTTCAGGGACATCGAAGTACTTACCTGTCTCCTTGTGACCACCCCCGGAACAGCCTGGGACGGGGGAGGAAGAGGCCTGTCCTCGTGAACCGTGGAGACTGTCACACTGGGGGTGGATTTGTGCCACAGCTGGGCGCTCAGGGGCGGGAAGACCGCCGCTGGAGCACCAAACCTGCCAAATAGAGTGGTGGACGGTGGTCGTGATGATGGCTGTGCACACCGGATACATGACCCAGGGAACAAGGAAACCACTCTTGCTGAACTCTTGGGTACTGCAGCCACTTGGGCATGCAGCGCAATTAAATGCAAAGGTAACAAAAGATTCTCCTCGCCCGGGGGATGGAGTGGTCTGCTTACCAGCTCCAGAGAAGCGGGTTTCGTCGTCCCTGGGTCGCCCGTCTCAGGGGCGCTTTGAAGCCTTTCACAGGTTCTTGGCGGCTGCGAGACGGGTGGCGTCTGCTTCCTGCGGTGGGCTCCACGCTGGGGCCGGGCCGGTGCAGTCACCGCAGGGGGACGCCCTTAGCGGTGAGCAGACAGGGTGCAGAATCTTGAGCCATGCCGGGGCAGGATGTGCCGGATAACCTCCGTCTGCTGCTTCACCGCTGAGAACTGCTGGGCAAAGTCCTTGGTGTCGCCGGACTGGCCAACTTGCGAAATGGAGGCAGCAAGAAACCGTGCCTTGTCGGCCTCTCCCATCTCGACCAGATTGAGCCAAAGGTGGCGCTCCTGGACCACCAAGGTGGACATCGCCCACCCGAGAGACTGCACCGTGACCTTCGTCGCCCGGAGAGTGAGGTCGGTCACCGAGCGCAGCTCCTGCATCAATCCCGGGGCGGAACTGCCCTCGTGCAGTTCCTTTAGCGCCTTGGCGGACTTGCATTAGAGCCATGGCGTGCAGGGTGGAGGCGGCTTGTCCAGTGGCACCGTAGGCCTTGGCTGTCAGAGACGACGTAAACCTACAGGCCTTGGATGGGAGCTTTGGGCGCCCACGCCAGGTGGCGGCGCTCTGCGGGCATAGGTGCATTGCGAGCGCTTTTATCCACCGGGGGGATTGCCGAATAGCCCTTGGCTGCCCCACCATCGAGGGTAGTGAGGGCGAGGAAGCTGAAAGCTCAGGACCGGGCAATAAAAAGTGCCTCCCACGACCTTGTCAGCTCTTCGTGCACTTCTGGGAAGAAAGTAACAGGGTGGGGTGTGGCTTTGAGCGGCGCCACGAGCCCAGGAACCAATCATCGAGCCACGAGGGTTCAGGGGAGAGCAGAGGGTTCCACTCTAGCCCGATGCTCGTGGCTGCCCGGGAAAGCATGTTGTCATCTCAGCGTCAGCCTGTGACTGGATGACCGCACCTGAAGGGAGGAGCCCAGCTGAGGCTTCCGCGTCCGACTGGACGAGCCCGCTCTGATGCTGTGCTCGAGAGCTCGTCACTTTTGCGGGCTCCGAATAAGAAGTCGAAGTCGCCGTGAGACGAGCCGGCAGACTCATCCGGAAGCCTGATCGGGGCAGACAAGCATGCTGGGGAATGGGAGGTCCACGGGGGGATACCCGGCGGAGGCTTCCCATTGGGGTCCCCAAATTGCCCCCAGTGATAGCCGCGCTGGCCTCATACCCGTGGGTAGAAGGACAGAGGCGGGGAGCCTCTGGGGTGGCTTGCTTTCTTATGAAGGTAAGCCGCGACCACATCATTGCCATGGACATGTTCTCAGACACGAAAGACAGTGATCGTGACCGCCAGAAGGCGAGAGATAACGAGTGCAACCAGGAATAACACACAAAGGAAAGGCATCTTTAAAAAGACGCGTCTTTAAAAAGACGTTCCGTGTGTGCCGCTCTTTTAGAGAAATATACTCTTTTAGAGAAATATACTCTTATTTCCGCCGAAGCACCCAGGGGCATTCTCAGTGTACCAGTGCAGAGGACGGAGAAGCCGCTGAAATGCGCTGTCAGATCCAGCAGAGGTGAATGAACAATCGTGGGAATTCAGCTCAGTGAGCATGACCGTTCGGCTCCGAAGAGAAAATCTGAATGAGTGGTTGCATACCAGCTCCTTTTATACCCGTATGTCCGGGGGAGTGGCACGCAAATACCACTTGCCAATTTTCATTGGCCTTTTATCAAAGACCAGAGGTGTCTCGGGCTCCCAAGAGTGACCCCTAGTGTCACCACATCGACACAACGTTGAGTGAGTGACAGATAGGGAACACTTTATAGCCATTTGGAGACATTTTACACTGGATAGTTATTTTTAATAAAAACTGATAATTGCAAGGATTCATACCTGTGAATGAAATCTGCCTCAGCATTATCTATAAAAGCATTTTTTTAAATCCTCACCCAGTAATAATAAACTACTGCGAGTTCATGCATCCTGGCTAGTGCTGAGAAAAGTAACAGGTACCACGTAACACTGCCGTCTAGTTGGGCGATACCAACTCGTACAACGGAGGGGGGACTTCAGTTTTTTGTCTCAATATGTCTCACAGCCACGCAATTGCAAGGTATCTCATACAAAATTATTTTCTGTGTTAATAGAAATATATAAACAAGGACAGATGCAGGGACAAATGACCCCCTTCACAGCATTGGGGGTGACATATTCCCCCATCTCCCCCAATTCTATGCCAGTGACTTTGAGGTTCTTTGCTTGACTTTTTTACACTCTCTCTAATGGAGCATTTTGTAGCTTTGCTTCACAAATGTCTGCTGTTTTAACAGCCCCAAAACAAACTCATCAGAGAAAAATCCACCCCAGTGGTATTCTGGGATAATAACAACTTGCCATGATCTGTCATGATCTGAATAACTTCTGCATAGGGCTTTTCATACAAGCCACGCTACTGCTGTCAACTGCATCGACTTTGTACATATTGCACTGAAATATTGGAAATTTTATCACGCTGAACTAACCACTGCACATTCCGTATCAGCCTAAAGTCTTTGTAAAAATGATCTCACTTGTCCAAAAAGCAGCTTATATTGAAGTCTGATCAGAGAACTGGTAATTTTATGTTCAGTTACAATCAGAATCACTGTTTCAGGGAGGGCAATAATGGGTGTTCATATCAGTATTGAGGCAAAAATTGATTTGTGCTTTTTTGTGAAGAAGAGAACATGAGAGAACATGATAAAATTAGGTTGCATGGAGTATTGATGCGTTTCCACAAACTTCTACAACATTTCCAATCAGCAACTTCAGGCAAGTTAATCCTTGCCTTGACAGAATTATGGATCCTCCCAATGCACCATCTGATGTGTCTCTGATCATTCTTTGTGTTAATAGAGGTTCCTCATATATTTAGGGTGGTTTAGTGAAGATGTTGACTTGTCCAGCATGCAAATCTTGTGGAAACTGGTTGCAACTCTCTAGGTGTACAGAGAGGTATTGCCCTGAAGTTTGAGAAAGCATCTGTGCTAGCTTCTGTGGCTTTAACTGCTATTTGGCACAGGAAATTAAACAACTTAACAGACCTGCCAAAGCAGATATTGATTCTTAATTAAACCGTGTTGTGTCACCAACATTTCGGGGACTTCAATCATGACCTGAGCATTTGTTCTTTTTGGTAACATAAGAATCCTGTGGATAATTTTTGGCGAGGCTAACTCACACTGCACTGATTTGACATACTGATAATGCAGTCTATATTTATAAATCATTCCTTAAAAGACAATGGAAAAGAAACAAATCACGTCAACTCCCATGTGTTTGGGGAAGATCTGAGGGATTGCCTTCTGCTGTAACAGTATCTTTACAAATCGGTCTGTCTTTTAGCTGGCTTCGGGCTCCTAATTCACAACAATACAACATACAGAGACATCCAACATGCAAGAAGCTTATGTGCTAGTTAAGTTGTTTATTTTGTTTCCTGTCAAAAGAAAAAGGGGAGAGAAAAAAAATGACACCCAGCCAAAAATATGAGCTCCTCTCATTCCAGTATATATAACAAAAAAAAAAGGGGGTTACTTTGTTGCAGCTCAACATAAGGCAAGTCTTTCTGAAGGGATGCTGCATGTTAGTTTAACAGACAAGTGATCCAGGTCTCTATGCCAAACCTAAACAAATTCCATTTCAGAGAGCTCACCTCTACAACTTGTCTCTGTCTCTGTTTCTATCTTGACCGCAGCAGTCACTTTAAGTTTAGGGAAGGGCTCAAGGAGATTCAATTCATATTTGTGGTTACTGGAATTCATAAAGTCTGGCAAAACATCATCAGCTCTTCAACATTGATGGTGGTAACAATTGTACTTAAATTGTAAAGTAACAATTGTACTTCATATTTTGTTTGGTACAGTGCTCAAACAGCATATTCCTTTGTACTAGAGAGTGCATTCTCAGAGAATTTGAAACAATTTAACTCTATTTGAAAATGTAAGATGCCTATGTACATTTTTAGCTCTTCTGATGCAGGCTATTCCAAAAGGTAGGGAACTTTATTGTGCTGCATTCTAAGATCCCTTGTTTTGAGCCAATTTTAAGGCAGCATTGCATGTATTCTTCACAGAGAACACAGATAATGCATTGCAATAAGCTTTGTGAAAAAATACATCCAAGATGGTGGACAAAGTGAGAGAAACATCAAATGTAATTCTTGCAATAGGCACCGCACCAATTTCAGGTGCCTCTCTTTGTTCCTGACAGATTGACTATTAACTTAGCTACATGCTAACAAAGGGTGGGTGATATGACCAAAATCTTATATCATGAGATGAATAATTTTATTTCATGATAATGATATATATCACGATATAGTTTTTTTTCTTTCTTTCTGGAAAATCAATAAAAATGGGTTTATATATTAAATAACCATATTATTAATGCCTATTTTTGGATAATCCAGTCAGTAAATTACATATTTAAATGAAAACTACTTCCTCTTTTATAATTTTCTCTTTATATGGAATTTGACAAACATAGTCAAAGTAAAAAAAAAAACTAAAAAAACACTCAACTTGGTTTTAAATCAACATCACCATAATACTACATTTCACATTATGCCACATTTCAGTCTATGTTGTTTACCAATATTATTTTCATTATAAACTTTCCTCGAGAAACTCAACATCTTCTCAAAGCAATGCAACAAAGATAATAATACAAATAAAAAATATCCAATAAAAATGAACACTTAATGATTTATGTAATCTCTATAGAGAACATATGAATATCTGAAGGCAAACATGATCAGTTTGTTTCCTAATATCTAATATAATTCGAACAGAATTTTAGTAAAGGTGATAATGTTTAGTAAAATACCTATATTTTGACACACAACAGTGTTGTAGTTGTTTCCCTGTTATTGGTGGTAAGACCATTATGTATGTCTGTATGATTTCCTCTATGGTGCTTTAAGGTAAAAAAAAACAAAAATGTTACGTTTTGTGCTATTTTCAGTGAGTGATCCCGCTCTGCGCTCTCCTGTCTCTGGAGTACAAATATTGGGAAGCCTGCTGCTTTCGTGCACATTTGCGTACTCCAGAGATAGCACGCGTGGCACTCATGTGAAACACAGATGCATGTGTAAGTTAAGAAGCAAATTTACCGCTTATGAAGCTCTGAATGCAAAATGAATGTCATTGAATTTGCTGAAATTCACTGAAATTTTCAATGCCTGAAAAACCCTGTCTTTTAGTCTCAAGCGAAGCCCTGCCCACTGATATACGCACACGCCGCGCACATGTATATTTACATATCGTGATATACACGATATAGCAAATCTTTATTGATTGACACTTTATATCATCGCCACGATATATCGTAATATCGCCCAGCCATAACGCTAACTCTATTTAAATCAATTGCGTGTCGAGCTTCCCATGCTCTTCACATGAGGAATGCTGTTTGTGTTGCTTTCTATATGTATTATGTTACAAATGATTCACTTATGAGGTTCCATTTCCAGGATACTGCCTTAGAAGGCAGCTGCCTATGTGGGAGCTAGCTAAGTTTTGGAACAGACCCTTTTGAAATTCTGAAAACTACTTTTGGGATAATAGCTAAAATTCTAGAATCTTCCCCGCAAAAAAGGGACATATCATTCACTTGGCTGATGACTGTTGAAGTCTTTCCAGTTCTAGATTTAGTGGGTCCAAACTGATGCCACAGAGAATGAGTTATATCAAAGAATGCAAATTTGATAACCTCTCTCTCTCATTGATTTAGCTCTTGCTACCAGGCTGTGAAAGCTTGTTGAAAAGAAGAAGCCAGCCATTTTTCCACTGTAACCCACTGTACTGTATGTGTTTAGAGCTAGACAGTTGCATAAAGCAACCCACAGTGTAATGCACCATGTCTTAGCCTCTCATTTTTAAGTGAACAGTAATGTTTTGCTCATGGAAAGTTGTTAAGAGAGATCAGTTTAGAAAGGCTGTTTATTTTTCACAGACCCTACTGGGCAAAATTGACGTAGCACCTGAGTGAACTACTGAGAAGGAGTAATTAAGCAAAGGGTAAAGTCCTCAAGAGAAAATTTGTCTGAGAGTGTTTGGCATAAGGTAGTGCTACATGCCACACAAAAGACCTATTCCTTTACAGCAGTGTTGAGGAGAGAAAGATTGAGAAGTAGAAGGGTACTGAGTGCAACCTGCCTTAATGTCTGGCACCATTTAATAGCGTCTTTAGACAACATTTTCCTATGAGGGTTGGTAAGTAAAAATTACAACTTATTGGATTAAGTTGCATAGCTACAATACTCTGCACTCAGTGTCAAATAATGATCTCTGGCTTATATAGCTGATCAATCACACAGTTAATACTTCTCTCTATGGCTCATCAAATGTACAAATGGGAGTAGCACGCCCACACACTGACATGTATGTTGTAAAACAACCCTAAGATAAAGAGAATTTCTTATGTGTGCTATCATATCCTTATTATAAATGCTTAAACAATACAGAGAGATACAATCCCCAAAAAAACAACAACATACGTGCCCTGGATGTTTATCATATCTGGTTTGAATCAGCAGGTCAGTGAGAACCAGAGAGTGGACCCTCTTGGATCATGGATGGATTTTGTGAAGAGACCTGTGGGCAACTTTCCCGGAAAATGCAGAAAGCGAAAACGACCGCTGGTGCGGAAAATCTTTACAATTACATATTATCAAAAGTCAGAGACGTAATTGACAGAAACACATGAGACAAAACTGGAATGGTGCAAGGAGGGGTGGAATTTTCATTCACCCAAAATATACAATACATGCCTACATGTAGGGCGAATAAAGGTAAAGTGGGACACTTATATTTCTTTCTTTTTCCCCTCTGTATAGTTTAGTGGAGATCCTTAGCTATAAAATGGTTTTGTGTGAGGGGCGAAGCCATTTGGCACCATATTTTAAACCAACGCCAATTACTAATTAGCAGAAAGTGTTCCACTTTACCTGTATTCAACCTACTTGCCAAACGACTTGAGCGACAAGACAATGCATATGTTGCATAAGTGACAAATTCATAAAACAGATGGCTAGATTCACATTCCTTGCAGGCTTGAAATTTAAATGGCAATAAGAACTATTACAGTTGTAAAATTGCAGACATAGTACAGTTCACTAAATGTTGAGGGACTGTGATGTACATTTGTACTGTAATGTACATGTACTTAGATGTATTTTGTTTTAATTTAGGCCTATAATTTAACTCTACCAAGAAATAATGTATCCATTGCATAATACATTCCTTGATACATTTCAAGCTGTGACATGTCTTTTCATAAATGAGATACTCTTGCGATCATAGAAAGAACTTTGAGGTTGATTTGAAATGACTGTAACAATTGTGTTTCTTTGACTATCAGCCTGGTCCCCCAGGCCCTCCTGGGCCTCCAGGCCCTCAGGGACCCCCAGGATCCCCCGGGGCAGAGGTCACTCAAGAGGTCCTGCTGCAAGAGTTCAAAAAAATGATCAAAGGTGAAGACCCACAACACATACAGCTAAAGCCATCTAAGTGATTGTGACGGACATTTTCTTATCTTTATCAAATAGTTATCATGAAGATTAGTTGGACATTCTGAGATGCATGATGATGAGGTGTGATGTGTCTACTTGTGTTCTTTTTGAACAGAGGCCACAGAGAGGCGAGCAGCAGTGGACAAACCCAACGAGCCTAGTCAGTTGCCCACAGCTCTCATTACCCTTGAGGGCATGACCTCCTACAGGAGAATTGAGGAAGCCTTCCACTGCAAACTCAGAAGTCCTGTAGTTGTGGACAAGAAGACTCTGGCAGAGCTCCAGGACTTTCAGACAGTAAGTGATTACATTGTACTCTTAAAGGGGTCATATCATGAGGAATCCAATTGTTCATACTGTAGCTTTCAGACCTCAAAACTTCCTCCATTGTCCAAAAGAGCATTTATTGAAACTAAGCTACAAAAATGGCTTGTTCAGAACTTCCACATTTGACCATCCACATTTAAATGTCAGTGATGCTTATTGGTTGATTGGGCCTCCAAGTCATGATGAAAGTAATAAGTAGAAACGAAGATAAATGCTAATATTCCTAAACACCAAAATAACTAACAGTAATATGTCGGAAAGTTCACCAAACCTCATGCTGTTCTTGGTTATGTGAAACACCTGACACTCTGCATCCTTCTAATTGATCCCAACACTGGGAAAGAGTGGCTGAAGATTTTATATTTCCCGATCATTGCAGTTTGATTTGAACCATTAACAGCATATTTCAGCACATATCTGATGAAGAGACCGGGTGTCCTAAATATGCACAAAGTGCATTGATATGTTTCTGTGATTTCTGATTAAGGCCGCTATAAAATTTATATACATCCGTTAATTTACTGTTAATAAAACTAAAATACTGTTGGCTTTTATAATGGACATACATCTAAAACTGAAGTATATAGTGTCAACATAATATGTTTAATGAGCATCAGTGTTTATTTATCATCTCCATTCATTTTCAGCAGTCTTTATATTTGCTTCTCTTTCAGCATTGATTTCCCTCTAACATTTTGTAGCTTATTGATCTTTTACCACCACAAGTGATTACGTCAGACACAGTTACTGTATACAGTATCTAGATCTTTAACGTCATCAAATGAACAGATGCATTATACTCAAAACACATCTGGAAAAGAGAAATTACGAACTTAATGATGTTATAACTCCATGAAGACCACATTAGTGTTGACAGCCCAACACAATAGAAGTAAACAAGGCGTACATATATTGGGGAGCAGCACATTCACATTAAAGGAATAGTTCACCCAAAAAATTTAATTTGTATCATCATTTACTCACCCTTATGCCATCCCAGATGCGTATGACTTTCTTTCATCTGCTGAACTCAAATGAAGATTTTTAGAAGAATTTCTCAGCTCTTTTGGTCCATACAATGAAGTGAATGGGTGCCAAAGTTTTCAATCTCCAAAAATCCCATAAATCAGCATAAAAGTAATCCACAAGACTCCAGTGGTTAAATCAATGTCTTCAGATGCGATATGATAGGTGTGGGTGAGAAACAGATCAATATTTAGGTCCTTTTTTAATATAAATTCTCCTCCCTACTCAGTCAATGTCCACTTTAACTTTGCATGCATATGATCCCTACTGGGCAGGGAGAAGAAAATATAGCAAGAATGGACTTAAATATTGATCTGTTTCTCACCCACACCTATCACATTGCTTCTGAAGATATGGATTAAAACACTGGAGTCTTTTGGATTATTTTTTATGATGCTTTATGTGCTTTTTGGAGCATAACAATTTTGGCACCCATTCACTTGCACTGTATGCACCTACAGAGCAGATATATTCTTATAAAAATCTTAATTTGTGTTCTGCAGAAGAAAGAAAGTCATACACATCTGGGATGGCATGAGGGTGAGTAAATGTTGAGAGAATTTTAATTTTTGGGTGAACTATCCCTTTTAGGCCAATTTGAATGAGGATTCCAGTGATTTAGAGTTTACAGTAAATAATAAAACTTCCAAAGTGCATGACTGTCTTCTTGTGGTAGCAGGGTAGGTTTCATCCAGAATTTAGGAAATTCCAGTAGTTTAAAAACTATTTCAAATTGGCTTGTTTTGTCATAATTAATTTGGCTGCAAAATGCATAGTTGCATCTTCATGGTTATAGTTTTACAGAATACCGAATTTCTTAAAGCTTCTAATTCAACCTGTGTGTTAAATATTTAACATTATTTAGGACATCTGTGGAGTAAGGAGTAAGCTCCTAACTGGTTCTTGTCATATGGATATTAGTGATGAGACACTGGATTGGCCAGTCATGTAGGGCGTCAGCCACCCTCCTCCTAATATATATATCCTTTTCAAATGTCCCATTTTGCTTTCTTGGTGGTACAAAAGGTACTCTGTCTGGGGTTTTGGACTAGTGAGTGGTGTGGGTAGAAATAGACACTGTTTGAAACAGTGCACTGTTTCAAGGAAGAACTTTACCCAGTGGTGTTCTGATTAGGCAGACAGAGTATGTAAATTACTGACAAACACTGAAAATCCATGTTATTTGTAGAGTGTCCTCTACAGCAATAATGGAAAAAATTAGCCATTGATCAATATAACCAATTATGATTCACCCTAATTTCCAATGCCAAGCATCTGAGCATTTGAAGATGAAGTGTGTAATTTTTTTTTACGTTAAAATACTTTCTCGTATCCCAGCTTAAAGGGATAGTTCACCCAAAAATTAGTTTCTCATCATTTACTCACCCTCATGCCATTCCAGATGTGTACGACTGTCCTTCCTTATTCTGCTAAACACAAACAAAGATTTTTAGAACAATATCTCAGCTCTGTATGTCCATACAATGCAAGTGAATGGTGACCAAAACTTTGAAGCTCCAAAAAGCACATAAGTAATCCATATGACTCCAGTGGTTTAATCCATGTCTTCTGAAGTCATCCAATCGATTTTGGATGAGAGCAGACCAAAATATAACTCCTTTATCACAATAAATTGTGGTGATCAAGATTTCAAGATCGATTACACTTCCCAGTGCCACCTAGCGATCTGCGTATACGTCAAGCACAAGGAGGTGTAATTGAGCATGGTAAATCATGATTGTGCCTAGAGACAACAATGGTAAGATGTACAGTGAAAAAGGAGTTATATTATGGTCTGTTCTCACCCAAAATCGATTAGATCGCTTAAGAAGACATGGATTAAACCACTGGAGTGGTATGTATTACTTTTATGCTGCTTTTATGTGCTTTTTGGAGCTTCAAAGTTTTGGTCATCATTCACTTGTATGGACCAACAGAGCTGAGATATTCTTCTAAAAAACTTTGTTTGTGTTCTGCAGAAAAAAGACAGTCATACACATCTGGGATGGCATGAGGGTGAGTAAATGATAAAATAATTTTCATTTTTGGGAGAACTATTCTTTGAATATGGAGAAACAACTGTAAATAAGCTATTCATTGGTTAATTGCCATGAAATGTGTAAACACTCGGTGGCTCTGTTGTGCTATTTAAAGATTGCATCCCAACCAGCCTGACATAGCAAATTAGGCTTAACCAAGTTTGGACCGGGACTATATGTTTGATTGACTAAAGACAGACAGGGGGAGTGTTGTGGAGACCTGTTTGAAAATTCTAATTCCATTTGGTGACAGTGGCGCCAAAATTGCACACTTCACCTCTGATTATACTTGGCGACTTTCAAATATATGTCTAGCTGTAGACGTTTCAGAAATCAACTGAGGATGTGTGATTTTTACTTTTCTATATTAAAGAAAATAGGATCATATATTCTTTCAAATCTGAAAAGAATTGACTACTCATCCAATTTAAAAATACACATCAAGAGAAATGACATTTTCCTCCAGCTATCTGTTTGGATCTGACATGTACTGAAAGGTTTTCATTGTATGTGTTCTGAGCTGACAACACAAAAATGGCATAACTGAAACAGTGTTTAGCACACTAATTGGAGGACTCATTATAAAAGCATCTGGGTTTGGAACTCTTGGTGGGTTCTGGAGGCGTAATGCAGAATAATTTGGTATGGCATGGCTGCAGCGTGCAGTTATGATCAAAAAACAGAATCAGACGATTCTTGGCAGATGTCTACATATTTCAAGCCATTTAATTGTTATGTGCTCCCAAACTGTTTTATTTTCTAACACTGTATGCTCGATGCTTCGATTTGTATGTGGGTTTATTAGAGTGAGGAGAGCAAGAATTCTGCTGAAAAACATATTCTTGAGACATTTATGCTTGGAATGACAGTCAACAATTTACAATTCCAAATCCAAAAAAATTGGGACAGTATGAAAAATGCTAATAAAAACAAAAAGGAGTTATTTGTAAATTATTTCACCCTTTGCTATATTGAAAGCACTACAACTAAACATTATATGAGGTTTTACCTTGTGAATTTAATTTTTTAATTTCTTTTATGTACAGTAATTTCAAATAAGATGATTACAACACGCTCCAAAAAAGACCGGGGCAATTTAAGACTAATAACAATTTGACAAGTTAAAATAATAAGGCAATGTGAAACAGGAGATGTTAAACAGGTGAGGTAATCATGTCATAGTATAAAAGGAGCCACCAAAAACAGTCTAGTCCTTCGAGAGCAAGAATCGGTCAAGACTTGTCAATTTGCCAACGGATGCTTCAGCAAATAATCCAGCACTTTGAGAACAATGTTCCCCAAAGACAAATTGGAAGGATTTTGGGCATTTCACCCTGTACAGTGCACAATATAGTTAAAAGATTCAAGGAATATGGTCAAATCTCGGTGCGTAAAGGGCAAGACGAAAACCATTTCTGAATGCGCGTGATCTCTGATCCCTCAGACATCACTGTCTTAAAAAACATCATTCATCTGTAATGGATATCATGAACATGGGCTTGGGATTACTTTAGTAAACCTTTGTTAGTCAACACCACTCACCGCTGCATCCACAGATGCAAGTTAAGACTTTATTATGCAAAGCAGAAGCCCTACATCAACACTGTCCAGAAGTGCTGCCGACTTCTCTGGGCTCGGTCTAATCTTAGATGGAAAGTAGAACAGTGGAACTGTGTTTTTTGGTCAGATGAGTCCACATTTCATATAGTTTTTGAAAAACACAGCCATCGTGTTCTCCGGGCCAAAGAGGAAAAGGACCATCCAAGCTGTTATCAGCGTCAGGTCCAAAAGCCAGTGTCTATATGGGCCAGGGGTGTGTCAGTGCCCATGGCATGGGTAACTCGCACATCTGTGAGGGTAGCATTAATGCAGACAGATATGTACAAATTTTGGAGCAGCATATACTGCCTTCCAGCACCGTCTTTTCCAGGGACGTCCTGGAATTTTCAGCAGGACAACTTCAAACCACATACTGGCTGAATAAACAGAGAGTGCGGTTGATAGATTGGCCTGTCTGCAGTCCTGACCATCTCCAATTAAGAATGTGTGGTGCATTATTAAGCGCACAATATGGCAATGAAGTCCTTGTACAATTGTGCATCTATAGAGCTGCATAATGGATGAATGATGGAAAATTCCACTTTTTAAACTTAACAAACTTGAGTCTTCAGTGCCTAAATGCTTAATAAGTGTTATTAGAAGAAATGGTGATATTTCACAGTGGTAAACACTCGACTGACCCAACTTTTTTGGAGCCTGTTACATCATCTGATTTGAAATTACTGTACATTAAAAAAAAAAAAAAAAACATTTAATTCACAAGGTAAAACATCATATAATGTTTAGTTGTAATACTTTCATTATAGCAAAGGGTGAATATAATTTACAAATCACTCCTTTTTGTTTTTATTAGCATTTTTCATACTGTCCCAACTTTTTCGGAATTGGGGTTGTATGTGTTCATGTATTATTCTTTTATATCTCTTATATCTCTTCAAGTTATTTTCTTTTCTAAAAAATGACTTTGTGTGGATGTTTGACTAATAGCTTCTGCTTCATATATCCTCTAGTCTAGTGGAAACAGGTTATTTGGTGTGGGGTGTTCATGGTAAACCCTCGATAATTCTCACCTGTTTCATACCTTCAGCCTCCTGCCAAAGGTGCCTTTCTAAGAGGGACAGGGATGGATCAGTCCACTGGCCGATTTACAGCTCCCGTAACTGGAATTTATGAGTTTTCTGCCAATGTTCATATTGGTAAGGAAAGGTTTACTTCACATATTCACAAATCCACAGCAGACTTACAGAAGAGACCAATGTTTAGACACGGCCGGAGGTCAAACATGACTGGCTCTGTCAAACACAACACTTCAACAGCCTGTACTCTTTATAATACAGCGTAAAACAGTTTGACATGCACTAATGAAAAGTATTTTCAGGCCTTGTTTTCTAGAAAAGGGGGAAACATAATATTTCTTTATAGATTTGCTTTATTACTGTATGTTACCAAAGTCTTTTTAGCAATTCAGTCCACTCGGCGGCCATCTTTGGAACGCTCTGGCAGGCTGGTAGCTATTTTCTATGTAAAAAAGCAGCATACAAGTGCAGCTTCTATCTACTTGAATGGGAAAAGACAGAAATCTCCAAAACATTTGGACAAGATTACAATTAAAGAACATATTTCAAATCAGCAGTAAAATTTGACAATACTGGAATCATAAATTGTGCTACTTTACCTCAGATCATGCTATAAAATGCAATTTTCATAGCTTGTATTGATTGACAGGCAATGCCAATGTAAAAGGTGATTGGCTCTTTTACCTGTAAAGTGGGACTTCATTTTCTACATCTGTTGACCGTTGAGCATTCCAGTTTCTCCCATTCTTTTTAACAGAAGTGGCCAGTTTCTGCTAAATAGTCTCTGAGGTTACTTAGATGTTGCATTCATTTGGGATGACGAGAGACTTCTGAAATTTGAAGTGCTTGTTTGTACTTTGTTGCAGACCACACTGAGGTGAAGAAAAGTAAGAACCAGCTGAGAGCCAGAGACAGTGTCAGAGTTTTGATCTGCATTGAATCACTCTGCCACAGATATACGTAAGTTGCCTCCCTCTCACATTAAAGGAACAGTTTACATAAAAATGAAAATTTGGTCTTTATTTACTCACCCTCATGGCGTTCCAAACCTGTATGAATTACTTTCTTCTGTGGAACATGAAAGGAGAAATTGCTAAGAATGTACTGGTTGCTCTACTCCTTGCAATTGCAGTTACTGGGGACTGGAGCTTTCAAGCTTCAAAAAGGAGGCACAAAAAGGATCATAAAAGTAGTCCATATGACTCATGTGCTATATCTCAAGTCTTCTAAAGTCATATGAAAATTTTAGGTGAGAAACAGGCTGAAATTTAAGTCATTATTCACTGAAAATCTTGACATCTGCCTTAGTTCTCCTTGGGGAACCGATTAATTGAAAAGATTGCTAAGAGTTATTCTTTCATGAATAATACTATTTTTCTCTAATGAAAGACATACTGGTTTAGAATGATATTAGGGTGAGTAAATTATAAATTATAAATGTTTTTCAACCAAAGGTTGGGCTGGTCAACCAAATTTTTTTGTCAGTTTTGGTGACTTTAGGTCTGTCTTTCAGATAGTGTCAGTTCTGTTAGCAAAACTATCTAGGAGAAAAGCTGACACCAGCAATTTTGCCAGGAAAGTTATTATGATTATATTATGTATAATTTACCCTCAAGTAGTCTAGTTATTAGAGTCTAACATTCGATTTTGGCCTCAATGTCCACAGACCACATCCACATCAATATAAATTCATGACTCAGGCTCAGGCAAGAAATACATCACTTATGATGAAAATTAGTATTTTTCTTGAGCTCCTTTTTAAATTCAGAGCATGTGGTTTTTATTTCGGAGGCTCAGGCGTGTGAGTGCATGTCATAAAAAAACCTTTCACAAATAAAACCAAAATTATTTAACTTAAAGGGCTACAGGAGGCAGTGGAGACAGAATTGGGGTGGCAAATCAGGATAAATTCTGTTCCTGTGTTTGTTGGTTGTTAGTCTAACAGTGGCTGGCAAAGACAGCAGTCTCTTGCACTTTGTGTGTAATGCATGTTGTCTAAGGCATTTCCTGTGTTAAAGTGTAGCAGGCCTCTCACCTTCAGTCCGGTCCTTGTCACCTTGGTAACCTTTACTACACCACTTTTGACTCATAGGGTACCTGATGTTCTTAGCAATAATACAGGATGATAATTCTTATAATGTATTACAGAAAACTTCTGATAAAGGTTTTTAATGAGTGTTTTTTGTAACAGAAAATAAATTAATATATATCTTTGTGAAAGCTTAAAGGAATAGTTTATGTAAAAATGAAGATTCTCTTATTATTCACTTACCCTGATGCCATCTCAGATGTGTATGACTTTCTTTCTTCAGCATAATGAAAATTAAGATTTTTAGAAGAAGATAGATCTCTGTCAGGTCCTTATAATGCAAGTAAATGGGTGCCAGCAATATGACGGTCCAAAAGTCACATTTAGGCAGCATAGAAATAATCCATGAGTCAATCAATGAATGTCTTCTGAAGCGAATCGATAGGTTTCTGTAAGAAACAAGTTGATAATTAAAACGTTTTTAACTTTAAATCGGCGCTTCGGTCCAGGGCTCTGATGCTGTTTGAAATGGCCAAACTCTTGCATGACATTCGTTCTTCTGTTGTAAACAAGTGCCGCTTCTGAATTCTTGCGTGAATGCGCTTACATCACATGACAGCTACGTGGTGCATTAACTGCTGGCAGGTAACATTTTACCAAGTTAATAACATTTTAATTATCAATTTAGTTTGTATACAAACATATCGATTTTCTTCAGAAGACATTCATTGATCGACTGGAGTCACGTGGATTACTTTTATGCTGCCTAAATGTGACTTTTGGACCATCAAAGCGCTGGCACCCATTTACTTGCATTATAAAGACCTGACAGAGATCTATCTTCTTCTAAAAATGTTAATTTGTGTCCTGCTGAAGAAAAACAGTCATACACATCTGGGATTGCATTAGGGTAAGTTAATAATGAGTGAATTTTCATTTTTGGGTGAACTATTCCTTTAACACTCTGTTATGACTGCAATGATCTTTATCTACCACAATGGAAATATTTAGCAATTATACTACTTCAACTTTGGCAAGTGTAAAAAAAATAAAAAGCAAACATTAAGTTCAGTTTTCACATACCGCATTACACCATCAGAGTCACTAGAAAATCCAGAGGATGTGAGATAAATCTCATTGAGATCATTTAGAAAGAAAACAAAAATGATTGATTATCCATAAAATATTTTCCAATAGAGAAGAGGAGATAGTTGAAGTGTGATTAGAGGGGCCTAACCCCTGCTGTGCATCCTGATATGGGTCAGAGAGTCTAAACTCAGAGAGACTGTCTCATAACTTCAGTTTTTGCATTTATGTGGAAAATGTTAAATTAGCTGGTCTAGTGGTTATCAGAATAGTGTCACAGACATATGACTGCCAACAAAAATGTAATCACTGTTAAACCTGTCAAGGGGGAATTGTGTTGATTTCTGAAATCTGCAAATTAATCATTTTTCCATGCATCATATTCTTTGCACTTTTGTGCAGATCCTTGGAAATGATTGTTGGTCTTGAGAGTAACAGCAAGATATTTACAGTGTATGTCCATGGACTGCTGGAACTCCAGGTAAGCCTTAGCGAAATTGACACAATTTTAATGATTAGAGGATCTCCCGTTTTCAGTTATCTCGCCTTATCATACAAACCTGATGCTTATTTCTGGCACTCAACCCTTACAATTATTTATTGGGCAGTGTTTTTAAATGCATAATCAAGACCCCATGAAATCAAAATTGGAGTTTTGTGGCTTTTAGTCCATGTCCTATCTTTGAGACTATATGTTCGGATAGGGTCACGGAGATCATGGAAAAAACAGTGCCAGGGTTCTTCCTCCACTGAAATTTTTTTAATGATAGTCATCTCACGTTCTATGCTTTATATGTGCTAAATATGCTTCTCATCTGAAACACACATTTGCGTGGCACGATTGAAGCCTGGTTTTCGTGAGAGTGTGGCCTGAGCCATCACAGAACCACTTGCACCAATGATTCACTCTGCTCTATCCTACTGTATCTCTGGAGCGTGCCCGTCAACCAGGTTTCCCTCAATATCGTGCCTCAGACCACTAAACTGATGCGACCCATATGTATTTTAAAATTTTCTCATTTAGAGGCGCTATGGAGGAAGTCAAAGCTCTCAAACAGTAGACAGCCCCGACATGCTAAACAGCACTGAGATGAGGAAAAGAGCAACATTGTGCCCTTTTTAAAACTGATCACGATTTTGCATTAGTAGTAACTGTGGTATTTTGACAAAGATGGCTCTGATTAATATAAATAATCTATAAGGAATAATTTATTAGACTTCATTTTTATTACAACTCTGTTAGTTAATGTTTCTAATAAAGTTATTGATGCAAATATCAGAAACTCAGAGCCTTGCTGTAATTGATGGGCTAATGTGATGTTTTCTTTCTGGTAGGCTGGGCAGTATACTTCCATATTTGTGGACAATGCAGCTGGAGCATCCATCACAATACAGAATGGTTCAGATTTCATGGGCATGTTGTTAGGGGTATAGCCTTGTTTTATAGCCAGGCTATATCTGGCAGGCCACATTAGACTGCATAGCTCCACGTTGGACAATCACCCAGCACCAGATCTGCTCATAAGATATTATTTGACTGCTCTCATGAAAGCTGTTGGCTGATCCAGCTCCATGGAAGAGACATGGACATACTGAAACCCACAAAGCAACTAGAGACAAAGACAGTTGGATACAAACTAAAAGACTCGCCTGAGGACAGTCCATATCTGCCTTTTTTCTGTTCCATCTACAGTGAGGTTCTTGCATCTAAAGAAAAATCAACAATTTTTCAAAACCAAAATCATTGGTCTCTGTGTTCTGATAGGATGGTACAGACAGACCCAATTTTGTGATATATAGGTGTATACAAAGAGATTTTTGTACCTTGACATTGATGCACCATTGTGTTATGTCATTTTTCTCCTAATGATGTTTATATACACAAGTTGTTTTCTACAATAAGAGGTTTCTTAGAGTATGTACAATACAAGAGCTAATCTATAAGTATATACAATATATGGGCTTAATGGTCTAATATCTTTTGGAGGTGAAAAATGCACACCTGCTATTGTGCATACATGACTGTATTGTGTATTTTTAAATATCACAAGCTATACAACATTTTAGTTACTATGAAGCTCCAAAATGCATGTTTTAGGATTTTTTATTTTTTTATTTTTTTTATTTTCTCCCCTTTTTCTCCCCAATTTGGAATGCCCAATTCCCAATGCACTCTAGGTCCTCGTGGTGGCGTAGTGACTCCCCTCAATCTGGGTGGCGGAGGATGAATCTCAGTTGCCTCCACGTCTGAGACGGTCAATCCGCGCATCTTATCACATGGCTTGTTGAATGCATTACCACAGAGACATAGCGCGTGTGGAGGCTTCACACTGTTCTCTGCGGCATCCACGCACAACTCACCACGTGCCCCACCGAGAGCGAACCACATTATAGGGACCACGAGGAGGTTATACCATGTGACTCTACCCTCCCTAGCAACCGGGCCAATTTGGTTGCTTAGGAGACCTGGCTGGAGTCACTCAGTGTGACTCTAGGGGTGGTAGTCACATCTTTAGTCACATTTTTACTAGCTGAGCTACCCAGGCCCCATGTTTTAGGATTTTGATTATTGATAAACAACAGATTTTCCATTATGCTTGGCCAAAAGAAGGAAATAGCCAAATATAAAGAAAAGAAAAGCAAAACAGTGACTATGAGTCTGTTTTTATGTCCAGTCGCTAACCATCCCAGACATTAGCATTGATCCAGGAGTGTGTGAGTATGTACTTGGAAAGCAGTTGCCATGATCGATTAGACATGTTAGAGTCCTGCTGAGTTCTTGTTTTGTTTACTGCAACGCCAGATACATCATAAATTAACACTCTTTTTTAACATCAGCTTGGGAAACTAAGCATTCTTCAACTTCTCTTTTTTTGGATGTGTGTTGCTCTGATGTTTTTAATCTTTTTGTTCAAATGTTTATTGTTTGATTAGCTTCAGTAAATACAGAAATTAAGATACACATATATGAGTATATGCAAATTGATGTTGAAATTATTTATGTTTACAGTAAATGTATCAGCCAATGAATAATAAAAAAAAAGGCTTTTAGGCTTCCAGTAGATCTCAATACAAGTGAAATTTATGTAAATGAAGCAAAACCCATTTGAGCATATTTGCTTTGCAATAGCTTGTATTGTGGTGTAATGGAAATGAAACGACATTCAATAAATGCCAAATATATCTATTCACCTGGACATACTTGCGGCTGACTCAAAGCAACTTTTATGAGCTTTGAAATCTTGCAAACATTCTTAATTCTCTGCTCAATAAAGTAGGTGGGCCATGCTCCTAGTGCTTTTACAATTTCATAAGCAGCAGTGTGGAAAATGCTTCTTTGCATCATATGCTTTGTAAATAATCTAGGATACATCAAGTACCTTGGCAAACATGCACACTTCTGACAGACTGATGGTGGTATGCCACCTGGATGCACTAGAAAGTGATCTCTGAAATCCAATCATTTAAGTGTCATTTAATCATTCAATCTTTTCTAAAACAAGGGACTCACAGTTGCACAGATGTTTTTTCTACAAGACCAGTGATTTTCCAGAGGTCCCTGCTAGCCACTGTGCCTTCAAGCCTCATCTTGAATTAATAGGAGATGTTGCTGGTTTAGAGAACAAATCTTTGCATTAGAGGGATTTTTACACGAATACTTTTGTTTTTGATATCCTGATTGCCATTTAATGTATTTCAGTAGGATGCATTGTTTTGGGCAGGTTCTGCTTTAATACTATTCTAATCACATCTCTCATGACCAAAATGTCACTTTAATTTTAAGCCATACCACAGTTTGTGTAGTATAAAACTTTGTGGTTCAATTGTCAATCTGCTGTAAAACCACTTGCTGTTACTGTTTAATGACACAATTTGTTTCTACACAGAGAAGCTTCTAAGAGTATATACAATGAGCTACACTCTAAAAAGTGCTAACCTGCTATTATTACTTTAGGATCTATTTCTTCCCTTAAAATATCCTTTGTTGGCGTAACCTAATATTCAGGTTGATTCAGTTATATTAAATAAGATTTTTGACTTTAGTTAATTAGTTAATTTAGATCTTACCATATGAAGCACATTTTCAGGTTTCCTGACAACATATATATATATATATATATATATATATTTTTTTTACAGTGTATAGTTTTTTACAGTGTACAGGTTTATCCATAGGCGTAATGGTCAAATATCTTTTGGAGGTGTAACCCAAAATTCACACATCCTAAAATTCACATCTTCTAAAATGCACATCTCAAGCTAGACAAAGTTTTATTTATGTGGCTCCAAAAAGCATGTTTTAGTAGCCTGATTATTGATAATAAACAGATTTTCCATTATGCATGGCCAAAAAAACCCCCCTGCCAAACACAAAAAGAAAAGAAAATCAGTGACAACGACTCAGTCTGTTTTTATGTCCAGTGGCTAAGTTTGTAAGTGTCTGTAACAGTTTTACAACAGCTTGACTTAATTAAGGGCTTATTATGTGAAAAATTTACACATGAAAGACTCCAAACACTTGTGACAGTTTTGTACCACTTTTTCTTTGCACTTAGAGATAATGATTGAAACGTGAGTACTAGTAACACAGTGTCAGCAAGTAATCTCTTTCAGCTGTTATCATTATCAGCATGTACCCACACAGTAGCCCTGGCACATTTGAACTATCCCCCATTGTCTTCAATGCAGTTACTAAACAGAAAAATACTTTTTTGTAAGCTTATGCTCATCTGTGATTGGAGGGTGGCTTAAAAGGATGAATAAAACTCTAAAACTGATATGATTATGGGTAGTTAATATTCTTTTGGAAAGTTGACATGTCCTGCAGTGTGACTCATTCTAACTAACGTTTACTATTTTAAACAGTATTTTGCTATTTTCTTTATAATCATTATGCAGGCAGACCTCATATTCATTGAAAGACTAGATGGAATATTAGCAATTTTTTATTTTAGAATGTTTTTATTCATTTTAAACTGCAGGACCACTTAAAATTGACTAATGAAGTCAAAGGTGATTAAAAATGTGAAAAATCATAAAAGAAATGACGACCAGTCACAGCACCTAAAGCACTTTCCCTTCTAAATTCATATACATTTTAACCTAACATCTTGATGTTGATGTGATCTTGATGAAAAAGTGCTAATGGACATGATATACTGTACGTCAACTACCATTATGTATATCATTTTTCCATCTATATATGAAGGACTTCCCCTGCCATTGTAACATAAAGATAAGCATCAATCAGCTAAAAATGAATTACCAGTCAAGTTGATGTTTGGAAAACTGTCATAATCTTCTTAAAGAATCTGATAAAGAATCTGATTAATGATGATGTTGTGGTGCTTGGGTGGTCCATGTATCTAAAGATATCAGTAAGGCATGTAAAGACTCTGGAGAGCTGTTTGGAATATTTTTTCAAGCCTGTTCTATTATGTGCATGTAAATGTTACTACACAACTTAACACTCTCTTGATGATGTGTCAAACACAAACACCCACATATCAAAACCTTCAACCTTTCATATTTGTGAAAATTGTAGCTTTGTTTATTTTATTTTCACTCTTAAAAAGACTAATATATATACTAAATAATATGTTCTAGACATGATTACTTTACAGTGTTTGCAAACATAGACAGCTAAACTCCTTCACAAATTTGGTGCAAATTTATACTGTGGTTCTTGGAACATGTGGTTTTCAAACCTAACTATGCTTTGCCTGGCATAAAAACTTTTGGCTCAAGGGTTGCATGGTCATTTTCTTAGAATAACATAAATTGGAGCACTGAAACGTGGTTAAGGACACTAAGATGTTTCAGTGCACTTTCAGGAGATAATTATAGATAATTAACTAATAAACTTTAATTTCCAACTTTTTCACAAGATTTTAGAATTGACTGAAAGGTTAAACAGGAGTATTTACAGTGGCAATGCCAGCCACTAATCAAAATTATGACTTTATATCTTTAAATTGTGACTTTATTTCTTGTAATTCATTATGAAATAATATATTAAATAAACATTTGTAATAAAGTTGCAATTGTGAGAAGTCACATTTATGCAATAAAGTCACAATTAAAAAATTTTTTTTTTTTTTTTAAATTGCAATAACAAGAAATAAAGACGCAAGATATAAAATTGTACTTACCAGAAATAATTTCAAAATGGTGACACATAGGCCACGTACACACTGCAACTAAATTTGGTTGTCAGTTCACCTTTTAGTGCTTAATCCTGTTCTGTACACACACAGTTCAGTAAAATACGTGAGTGACAACCACATTCTACAACTGAATTAACTCCTGAAAAATTCAGGTAGTGAATCTAATGGAACAGAACTGAACTACTGAATGTTAATGACGAGATTAATGGCGTGTGTGAAATGTGTCCATCTTTTCCTGGTGTAAATCACATTACAGAGGTATGTGTCTTCATTCATTCATATATTACAGTCTGTCTCTCTCTGCTGTAGTTTCTCTCATTATCCCTGCGGTCTTGTGGGTAACCTGTACATTTCAGTCCAAAGCGTGCACACTGTTTAACAACAGCTGCTTAAACCCGCATGACCAAAACACGGTGATTCTGTCCATGGCAGTTAACTAAACACTGTCAGATGATAATACATCTCTAGTGGATAATCTCTTTGCTCAAAAACAGCAATCAAAAAACAGGTTAAACTGGTGGCATTCATGTTTCACAGGCGCGAGAAGCTGCAGCGCTGCTATGGCTACACTTGTCAATCATCGCAATTGCGGGAGTCAGTCCTGTATTCCGTAAACACATGGAACGATAATTTAAGGGATTCACTCCCGCATTTAAATGCGGTTGTCACTCTCACAGTTGTGAGATACAAAGTCAGAATTCTAAGAAATTAAGTTGCAATTACAAGAAATGTCGCAATTACAAGATACAGTCACAATTGCAAAATATAAAGTCAAAATTACGAGAAATAAAGTCACAATTACCAGAAATAATGTCACAATTGTGAGATATAAACTAACAATCACAAGAAATAAAGTCTCAATTTTGAGACTTTTACATTCACAATCATGAGAAGTAATGTTGCAACTGCAAGATATAAAGTAAAATTCAAAACATATAGTCACAATTGTGAGATATAAAATCAGAATTACAATAAATAAAGTTGCAAGATATAAAGTCGTAATTACGAGATATAAAGTCACAGTTGTGAGAAAGAAAGTTACAATTACGGGGTTAAATTTTCCTGTTACGATTCTCTGTTGTTTGCCCTGTGTTTAGCCTCTGTCATCTGTTTCCCCCCGGACTACACTTCCCATGATTCCCTGCCCTGATCGCTACCAGCTGTTCCCTATTGTTTTCACCTGTCTTCAATTACCTCATTTATCCTCATGTATATAATGCCCTGTTGTCTGTTTATTCCTTGTCAGTTGTTACATGTTTCCGCTCCAGTCTATGCTCTGGTTTCCGTCCTGTTTATTCTCGTTTGTTTTGTTTCCTGGTTATTTGCCTTGCCCTGTTCCGCATTTATCCTGTTTAGTATTTTGTTTTACTTTCATTAAAGCATGCTGCACTTAGATCCTCCTCCTCTTGTGACCTCTTTCCTTGCAACAGCTCCACAGTTTAAAAGGCTCACTGATTTTATTTTCTCTCAGAACACTAAATAGCAACAAAAACTACAACAGCACTTTCCTAACAACACCTGTTTGTCACTATCCACTGGAAAATTTTCCTGTTTCATGAGATCTTTGCGTGTGGTGTCTAAAGGCTGATTTTGAGGCAGTTTGATCTCATTTTTATTATTCTTTTAAATGTTGCAAATTTATGTAGCTAATGAAAATCCCTGAAATGAACACATTTCTTTTGAGACAAAATACTTATTTATCATTTTCAGTTTTGTTTTAGGTAATTAAATCAAACATTTTTCAATAACTATCCAATAAGTGAAAGGATAGTATTTGGGGTAAAAAGCCCCCCTGTTGCAGGGGCTAAAGGCCCCTATAAAAACACATTGTTTTTCTTAAGTGGGGGAATTAGATTTATGAAAAATGTTCAAAGTGGGCTCACATTGACTCATTTAATCACAATAGAGATTAGTTTTTTTATAGAATACTTGAGATGTAATAAAATGACAATGTGTTTGAAATTAACAGGAAATGGTTGACTTTCTGAAGTAGTTATTTTGAGTAAGCATGATCTTAATTTGTTATTCAAAAAAGCATCTTGGTGTCTAAAAATTATTTGCATTAGTTGACAAATTGTGCCCTATAACTATTGCCCTGGTATCTACACGTTATCACTTCAAACCCCCTAGGGGTCTTTTACCCCAAGTGAGGGAGACTTTTTAACTCCAGGTGTGGGGTAAAAGGCTCCCTCACCACCTTTTAAAAAACTGAATTCTAATCAAAACAACCTTGAGTTATTATTTATTTTCACACATATTATGTTGATCCATCAATATTGAATAAAAATAAATACTTAATACATTTTGTGACCAGAAAAAAAAGCTACATTTCCTTAAGGGGTGCCTTTAGCCCCATTGTACCCTAACTTCACAATTGTGAGATATAAAATCAAAAATACTTATTATTTTTTTATTCAATGGTGGGATCAAGACACCATGTCATAAAAATAGATTGGATAATTCTATTATCTACAGTTATTTTACACACAAAAGCTTTTCTTTCAGGTTAATTTGTACTTTTGCGAATTTAGGCTGGATTTAGCAATTTCAAACCAAAAAATTTAACCACAGAATTTTTCAACAGCATTTGTCAAATGTTCTGTTATTTAAACCTTTCTCTTATTAAACAATGACATTTTAATAATGTGTAATTTGGCAGGGGTACTTAGTTTATTTTTCTCTTACTTACATTCAGGTCTAATTCACAAAGGACTCAACATTTAAATGAATGTAACTCATTTAAATAGTGCCTCTAACAGCAATTGCAGGTGTTAAACACATGTACACCTACTGTATGTTAGGGAGCATATAGAAGTTTTTTTGCACTTTATAATGACAAAGTATTACCTATAGTCCACAGCAGTTACTATTGATAATCTGCTATTAATATAGTCAAAATAGTAACTGACTGACTATTTGCACTAGGTGTAAATAGCACCTGCCACACAGCACGGCTATTTGCACTCCAATAGTCTAGTGGAAACACAGAAATTTAAGAGACATGCACCCCTAATTAAGTTGGTGTAACGATGATGTGGATGTGCTTTTTCCATGCGGACAACCGGTGTTCGAATCTGCCTTGTGTCCCAATTTTTCCCATCCTGTTTCTTGTCTCCACTCTTAATACTACTAATAATTATAAATAAAAATTTAAAAAAAGGTTGATTTCCACGCAGTGACTTGGTCCTCGGTGAAGGTTGGTGAATTCAAAGTTTTAACCTTGATTTTTACTGTGGTAATATTATAGTTACCACGTTTTGTTTTTTGGCGTAAGCCATAGTTTTAATGTAGTTAACCGATTAGTAAAGTATTGGAGAACTCGGTGCACTGTAAAAAGCTTTGTCTGTTTATGGTGTTATGTTGTTGTTTTAAATATGTTTAATGACAGCTATGCGAGCATGCTTCAACTCATACACTGTCCTAGCGTGGAGTGTACAAAGCCTGCCAAGGTGATTGCGAAATCGCCTTGCACTACAAACTCTCTGACAGGAATTTCCCATTGCCCCATTATCAGCATCAGATGAGCTGAGTGATCCCAATTACCTCTTGCCCAAATGCTAAGAGCAACTCTCTTTTTTTTCAGAGAGGAGAGCGAATGTTTATGAATAGTTCCATTGTGAATGTGCGAGTTTCCTTGTTCGCTCAGCGCTGTATAAACAACCCTAGCATATGGCTGCAGCTTATAGGTTGAACAAAGTTTTAATTAATATATTCCTCATACCCCACAACTGGACAGGTAAGAAGATTACAGCATCAACTCTCATGGGATTAACTCTCAAAATAAAATCGGGCACTTTAGATGCTAATTACCAACCCATAACCGGCTTCCTCTTTATGAATCTATGCCTTCATTATGGCACTGTACATTGCAAATACTATATAAATACTATATAGAGTAAAAAAAGCTATCTTCTGCAACATGGATCTGTATTTAAAATCGATGAAGTCTATTTAATGCCTTTTCAGCTAAACTTAAACAATAAAACAACTATGACACCCAAAACAATTACAATGAAAAAGCAAAATGGAAAAAAGGTAGCATACAAAAACACATCTGACAACTTGCCTCTACCTGACATTTACGAATATTTCTTAAAATCTTTCATAAGTAGCTGAACCTTGCCTTGTATATACCGTATGTATGCAACAAGATCACAAATCCGGCTGATGTATACTTTTGTATACCAGTGTGGAGTTTATTGTGCTCACTTGTAACAAACAATTTTTTATTTGGAGGATGTAATTAATGAAAAGTGACAGTTTTGAACTAGGTCTTTGAAACCAAGATAGTGGAAAAACTTGAGAAAACAATTTGAATACAACTGGACTTTTGACTCAAAACCTTATAGTTACTGATATAGCCACTGACAGCTTTCTGATGTGACGAGCCCCAGCCTCCCCTACTATACTGCATTACTACCAAATCTCACTGTGGTCTTTTCAGAAAACACATACAATGAAGTCCTCCCATATGCTCTGAGATGCATGACCTAATGACCAAACCCTTTTAAAGTAAGACACAAAAAGTGTTTGCCTAAGAAACCTGGACATTATACAAAACCATCACGGTGGACTTTGTTTTTGCAATGAGCCATAATTCTCAACTATTGCTCCAAATTTCCTATTTGTCAGCATTTCCAAACAAGGCCACCTGTAGAGAGCAGAGCAGACAGAGAGACTCTCTCCCTGGGCGACGCTGAGTCCATGTATATTATGTTTTGTGCATGCTTGGGATTTTTTCATGGCAACCCGAGTTACTCTAAACAGCTCTGTGCAGCCCTAGTCTCACTGATACCAGTCGCCACCAAACAAAACGGTTGCCATAGCATCAGCTCAATCCTGTCTCTCTCCAGTCTATTAGACGAACGATTGGTTGAGGGCAAAGCAAAATGTCTAAAACCTTAAAGGTGATGTGTGTCATTTTTTCGAAATGAATTTTTTTTCTTGTATCCCAGCTTAATATACAGAGTCAACTAAAAGTAAGCCATTTGTAGGTTGATTTCATCTAAATGTAGCCAGTGGGCTGCAAATAACCACACTGGACACAAAAATATATTTTTAAAGTTTTATCTGATGGCTGTTAAAAAAAAAAAAGAAAAAAAAAAGAAAAAAAAAAAGCAGTCGATGGGGCCAAATGAATTATAAAAAATAAAATACAAAAATGGAATGTGGTTCAACGAAATACAACGAATGAAATACGGTAGAGGCTAATGTCAAAAGAAAACACAAACAGAACATCAGCCCACCCATATGCCTCAGCATACATCTTCAGGACTGAGTGAAACAGCATTGCATTCTGATTTTGGCTCATGAAATGGGTTTGAGTGTATGCCAGCACTGGCTCTTTTAGTTCTTCTTGGTGCTGGTACAGGCTTTTTCATCTCTGGTTCAGACACTCTAGGAGCCGTGCCAGTGTCAGGCTCAACCCTCCCTGGACCAGACACTCTAGGAGCTGTGTCATTGCTAGACTCAACTCTCTCTGGTACCGAATCTTGTTGTTCAGTGTTCCCTAAAATCAGTACAGGTTAATCTATAATGTCTTCAGCAGCTGACACAGGGGTTTCAAGGTTCACATTCTCTGTCTCCTGCAGACTAGGATACATGACCTCTTCTAACACAACAAAATCAGGATCCGAATGCACAACCTCAACCTGCTCAGAAACAGATGCTCCCCTCGATTGTGGTGTTGTGGGAGAATGGGTTTCAGTCACCTCTGGCTCAGGAACAGATTTAACACAAGGGTGCAAGTCAACTCTATGGACTTTCTTTATAGGACCACCCTCAAAGAGCTCAACAGTATATGTGGTACCTAGCACATCTATGACCCTGTATACAGTAGGACCCCATGAATCCTGTATTTTGTTCCTACACAAAAGTCTGTGACGCAAGTATGCCTGCTGAACCACATCAATAACAGGGCATTAGACCTTGTCATTCAAAGGGGAAAATCTCTCAGCAGCCTTGTCTTTTGCGTGTTCCCTGGCTTTTTCATGAGCTTATATCTATCTTTGTTGGTGAATCACTAACCAATCATGTTTTCTTTCCACAGTTTGCTCTTGACCTAGCAGTGCATCTACCGGAAGATGCGGGTTGACTCCAAACAGCAAGTAATGAGTATCCAGTGGTTGCATGTGGTTTTACATTATAAGCATAAACCAACTCAGGAAGGTGTTCTGGCCAACACTTTTTCGTTTCAGGGGGAAGTGTACATAATAGATCATAAAGCGTTCTGTTAAAGCGCTCGCACTGAGCATTACCCTGAGACCGATAGGGTATGGTGCGGGTTTTCTTTACACCATACATTTGACACAACTCAGCAATCACGTCGCTTTTAAAATTTCTGCCCTGACCAGCATGCAATCATTCAGGATCACAATATTTCATGAACCACTCTTTTAGAAGGATCTTGGCAGTGGTATTAGCCCTTTGATCCTTCGTTGGATACGCCTGTGTGAAATTTATGAAAACATAAGTCATAATTAACATGTTCTCATGGCCATCAGAGGCAGGTTCAAGCACAGTAAAATCTACTGCAACTATTTCAAGGGGCTTTGAAGCCTTAAAGGGCTTCATAGGAGGATGTATCCTTGGCTGTGGCATCTTGGTTAAGATGCACCTTTGACACTTTTTGATCCACCGTTCCACATAATACCAACTCAGAAGCATTGTTGCCTCAACAGGTTTTGCGTGCGCTCAATGCCCTGATGTCCCATCCTGTCATGAACACTTTCAAAGACCTGTTCTTTTAGACATGAGGGTAAGAGCAGCTGTTGACATTCACCACGATGTTGGTCATTCACAATGCAATAAAGCAAGCCAACCAGCTCTCTAACACACTTCCACTTCTTTATCAGTGACAGTACAGACTTTGATAGACCAGACCTCTCATGAGTGGTGGGCTTTTGTTTACATCATGACGATCCTCCACCAAATTTCACAGTGGGTGTAAGACACTGTGGCTTGAAGGCCTCTCCAGGTCTCTGTTTAACCATTAGATGACCAGGTGGAGGATCGGTGATGATCTGGGGGTGCTTCAGCAAGGCTGGAATTGGGCAGATTCGTCTTTGAGAAAGATGCATGAATCAAGCCACGTACAAGGATATCCTGGAAGAACACTTGCTTCCTTCTGCCCTGAAAATGTTCCCCAACTCTGAGGATTGGATTTTCCAGCAGGACAATGCTCCATGCCACACAGCCAGGTTAATCAAGGTGTGGATGGAGGACCACTGGATCAAGACCCTGTCATGGCCAGCCCAATTTCCAAACCTGTACCCCATTGAAAACTTGTGGAATGTGATCAAGAGGAAGATGGATGGCCACAAGCTATCAAACAAAGCCAAGCTGCTTGAATTTTTGTGCCAGGAGTGGCATAAAGTCACCCAACAGCAAAGTGAAAGACTGGTAGAGAGCATGCCAAGACGCATGAAAGCTGTGATTGAAAATCAGGGTTATTCAACCAAATATTGATTTCTGAACTCTATATAACATTAGTATTGTGTTGTTTAAAAATGTATATGAACTTGTTTTCTTTGCATTATTAGAAGTCTAAAACACTGTATAGTTTTTGTTACTTTGACCAGTTGTCATTTTCTGCAAATAAACACTCTAAATGAAAATATTTTTATTTGGAATTTGGGAGAAATGTTGCCAGTACTTTATAGTATAAAACAAAAATGTTAATTTTACTCAAACACATACCTATAAATAGTAAATCCAGAGAAACTGATAATTTGGCAGTGGTCTCTTGATTTTTTACAGAGCTGTATATATATATGTATATATATACATACATACAGTATGTCTGGCAGTCTGGCCATTCTGTAGTAACTCACTGAAACTATGGCTGATTCCAAGAAAGAACTAGTGCTTATGCTTGACATATCATGCTAGTGAGGAAAACTGATGGCAGTTTTAAACTTTCTGTCGATTACAGACAGCTGAACTCAAACTGGCTCAGACTGGTTCGAACTGACATAGTCTATGGTAACTCAGATAACCGCTCTGTACAACTGTGTTGAGAAGAATAGCATCTCAGAATGCTATTCTGAGATGCGGGTTGGCACAGTTTTGGCAGCACAAGGGGAACCTACACAATATTAGGCAGGTGGTTTTAATGTTGTGGCTGATTGGTGTGTGTATGTATATATATATATATATATATATATATATATATATATATATATATATATATATACACAGTATATAATTTAAATTGTTTTAAAATATTGCCTTATTCCTTCTGTACTGCTACTGATGGACCAGACACAGAGACAACAAGAGGGCAAATTGAATGAAATCCCAGATTAAGTTTATTGTGGTAATCCAATCCTAATCAATAATTACCAGATGAAAAAAGTGGTACAGCCAGACTAAACAGCATATGAACGCACACAACCCGACTATCGCCAATAGCAACTAGATTTTAAGTTATTGTCGCAATCAATTATTTTTGGTCACATCTGTGTCCATTTTAATCACAGTCTGGAGCCCTGGGGGTCCAGCATTTCTAGAAAAAACCCTAAATGAACTTTCTGTAGTAACTACAGAACCCTAAGAATGAGCATAATTCCTTAACTGTACTGGGAATTTTCCATTGCTTAACCGCTTCAACTTTACCTGGATCAGTACCAATACCTCGAGCTAAGATCTAATGAAGAAAGTTACTTCTTGCTGCAAGAAATTACTCTTTTCATGCTTCACTTTGAGACCTGTTTATTTTTTAGTCTGTTAAAGATTACTTCCAGTCTCTGCAAGTGCTCATGGAAAGTGGATGAGTACACTAGTATGTCATCAAGGTACACTAGCATGATCTGAAACATTAGATCACACATGGAAGCCTGCATAAGATGTTGAAATGTCGAAGGTCCATTGCAAACCCCAAAGGGCATCCAAGAATGCTCAAAGATCCCAAATGGAGTCACAAATGCAGTCTTATGTCTTTCTTGCTCATGGACAGCAACCTGATGATATCCACTTGCTAAATAAATGGAAGAAAATAACTTTGCTTCTTGTAGTGCACCAAAGCTTTCATCAAACCTAGGCAGAGGAAATGCATCTCGTTCGGTCTTTGAGTTCAGCTGTCTGTAATCAACACAAAGTCAGTTTTCCTAACTAGCACGATCTGTGAAGCATAAGCACTAGTGCTTTCTTGGATCACTCATTTCTTAAGGAGTTTGGTGATATGTTCTCTCACTTCCTGAGAGGTGATACTGAGTGGGTGGGATACACCTATAAGGCTGGGCCTCCGGTTCATCAGCCACCATGTGAATCTCATGTTGCACTTTGTCTGTAAAATTGAGGTCTTCATCCTCGAGAGCAAAAACATCAGAGTACTACATCAACAAATCACTCAGCTCTGCCTGCTGTTCAGGAGTACCACCAATGTGTAGCTTTTTGAGAAACTCTTTGGAGCTGTCCTCCAATAACTGACTGTCTTTTGTGCTTACAGTGATCTCTTCGATATGAGCTGAATTCTCTGAAATCTCACCTCACACATCTCATTGGACTTCACACTCTTGACATGAGACAGAATACCAAGTCTGGTTCTGGCTTATAACCAGATATCTTCTGGGGAGAAGTTCACAACCTGTATAGGAAACAACAGTTTCTCTGAAGACAAAATAGAGGGAACAACAATCAGACTGCTATGTAAGGGTGTGTTTGCTGGTTCTAACAGGAAGTCCCATAAACCATCATTTAACATACTCTTTGCTCCTTTGACCACTACCATTGTAATTGATGAAGCAGGTATGTGTACCATGTCTTTTCCAGCTACTCGGACTATGCTTCGCTTCTCTAGACTGCTGGCACTCTGCATCTGCTGAAATGCCTCCCTCCAATCAGTCTGCAACTCTCCATCTAGGGTAGTATCAAACTCTGCATGAACCAGTTGTCTACATCTGCTAATGATGTTAAATGAAGGATGGTACAGCAGAAGAGTTTTGCGAGTCTCTGACTACTAGAAAACCACACTCTGGTAGGGTAATACCCATGGTTTCAACCTCCAACTCAAGATAAGGTATGTCTAAACTGTTGGCAGCAGTAATCTTCAGCCAACCTGCTGTGGACAGCATATCTTCCTCCTCACCAAACTCACCTCCTCACCAAACTCCTCACACAAAATCTTTCAGAAATAGTACTGACTTGGCTTCCTGTATCAAGTAATCAAGAGGCCATTACTCCAATAATCTTTAGATTAGTGACAGGACATTTTCCTACAGCATGCTGGTGTAGTCAGTCATGACAAGTATCAATATTGGCTGAGCCTATAGACTGTCCTCGTGCTGCCTGGCTCACAGCAAGTGAGGGTGCAAGTTTTCCCTGCTGCACTGATGATTTAGCATGCTCTGTGACAGTCTGATTGTTTTTCTTCACACAACTCTTAGCTATGTGTCCTGCACCATTACACCGGTAACATATTGGCTGGCCATCATCTGTAAACCTTCGCTGCATCTTGCTTTACTATGAGCCATAGGTTCTGACTTAGGGCACTGCAAAGTGAGTTTCTCAACTGCTTGTGTTAGCTCTCCAATAGCTTTTCCTTGTTCTGCTACAATTTTTTTTTAAACTTCTTCAAGTGTAGCAGGGTTATACCAGGGTATACAGCTATATGAACAACAGCGTGCTGAGCTTCTGCTGTCTCAGACACAACACTTCTATTGCTGACTAATTTTGTAACACCAGATTTAGGATCTTTTAGAGACCACATAACGGCTTCATTTCACACTTCAGCTAGTGTTGTCTGTGGCTTGTCTCTCAAAGTTTATGAAGCTCCCTTCTAAGGCCTATGGCCCTAATCCCCTCAATGAATTGATCTTGGATCGCCAAATTCACATTTGATATTGCATTTGATGATTGCCTCAAGACAGAATTCATAATTTGGCACAAAGCATGAGAATAAGTACGAACATCCTCGACCTTCCATTTGTTTATGGCTATAGAATGTTAGTAATAACTTAGGCACACTGTGTTTTTCTCAAAACCTTCTCTCAGGTACACAAAGAGGTCACATGGTCGCTTTGGTTCATTCCCCATACATAATCTGACCTCTTCTAAGGCTGTACCCTTTAGGATGGAGAGTACGAGGTCTAACTGGGCCACTGTGGTCTGATTTCTAGCTTGTAACACCCTCTCTACTTCTTCAATAAACTCATCAACATGTCTCCCACCTTTGCTGAAATCACCACTGAATGGCTGAACGTGACGTTCTCTTGACACATAAACATAAGACCTGATTGGCTCTCTATTCAAATTGGGGATAGCTGCCATGGTCTTGTCATGCTTTCTGTTGGGTTTTTGAATCTGTCCCCAAACATCATGCATACTACTACCTGCTCCATGTTCATCATCAGTGTTTTGTAATACTGAACTATCATCATCAGATTGTGACATTTTGAAAAGTTCATATTATCTTGGTTTCAAGATGGTGCCTCAGATGGCTGCTTTGGTGTGGAGCTCTCTAGTGTTTTGTTGCTTTTGTTTGTTTGCCATGTTTTTTGTCTCTCTTTCCCAATCAGTTTCACCAGGGATGAACTGCTGAATATTCGGCAGAGCATACCTGATAATTTTTTGCTGATGTTTGATTATTCGGACGTTTTATTAGACATCTTAGTTGGAGGCGCAGCGGTGCTCTACAAGCAATCCAAAAGACACACGCGAGGGAAGTGAGCCAGTGTGCTTGTGAAGCTTTGTCAACGCGGCGTTAGGACTCTGCTACCGAGTATTCAACTGGCAAATTTCCGCTCCCTCACCAACAAAACAGATGAACTGCAGATAAGGACTTTTCTTACTCTACTGCTCTGTTTCACAGAAACCTGGCTGAATGAAGCCATCCCAGACAGCACGTTTCATCTGCCATGCTTCCAGCTGTTAAGAGCGGATCGCATTGCGGAATCATCGGGGAAAACGAGAGGCAGTGGAACATGCATTTACATCAACGAAAGTTGGTGTACAGATATAACAGCGTTTAAGAAGATGTGCTGTCCTAATTTAGAAGCACTCTTCATCAACTGTAAGCCTTTCTACTCGCCGTGGGTGTTTTCCTCGTTCATTCTGGTGAGTGTTTATATCCCGCCACAAGCATACATGAACATAGCATTGCAACAGCTGGCTGATCACATCACAGACATGGAGCAACAACACCCGGACTCACTTATTATTATTCTGGGAGATTTTAATAAAGCTAACCTCACCCGTGAACTGCCAAAATACAAACAACACATCACATGTCCCACCAGAGACAGAAATATACTGGACCACTGCTACACCACTGTAAAGGATGCATATCTCTGTGTCCCACCTGCAGCTTTAGGACTCTCTGATCACTGTCTGGTATATCTTCTCCTAAACTACAAGCAGAAACTAAAATCAGTGAAGCCTGTAGTAAGGACTGTAAAGAGATGGACTAATGAAGCAGAGCTGGAACTACAAGCCTGCTTTGACTGCACTGATTGGAGTGTTTTTGAAGCCGCAGCCACAGACCTGGATTAGCTCACAGATACTGTGACATCATATATCAGTTTCTGTGAGGATATGTGCATCCCTACTAGGACATTTTTATCATTCAATAACAATAAACCATGGTTTACGGGAAAACTCAGACAGCTTCATCATGCCAAAGAGGATGCTTACGGAAGTGGGGATAAAATATTGTACAACAAGGCCAGGAACACACTGACTAAGGAAATCAGAGTGGCTAAAAGAAGCTTCTCTGAAAAGCTGAAAAACCAGTTTTCAGCCAACGATCCTGCATCTGTGTGGAAAGGCCTGAAAAGCATCACCAAGTAAAAGACAACTCCCCCTTGCTAGGTAGAGAGTCAACTAATGGCTGATGAACTGAATGCGTTTTACTGCAGGTTTGAAAAGCCCAGTCTCACACCCCTCCCCCGCTCTGATCTTCACTTCACACACATCAACACCTCCTGGAACCCCCCTCCTCCCCCCTCCTGCTACTCAATCTGCACTTATCATCTGTGAGGAGGATGGGTGCTGGGTCTTTCGGAAACAAAAGACTAGGAAAGCTTCAGGCCCAGATGGTGTTTTTACCTGCCTGTCTGAAAGTCTGCACTGACCAACTGGCCCCCATCTTCACACAGATCTTCAATAGATCACTGGAGCATTGTGAAGTTCCCTGCTGCTTCAAAGGCTCCACCATCATTCTAGTCCACAAAAAACCCAAAATCACAGGACTTAATGGCTACAGACCTGTTGCTCTCATGTCTGTGGTCATGAAGTCATTTGCGAGACTGGTTTGGCCTACCTGAAGGACATAACTGGACCCCTGCTGGACCCCCTTCATTGATTACCGAGCAAACAGGTCTGTGGATGATGCTGTCAATATGGGACTACATTATATCCTGCAACACCTCGACAGACCTGGAACTTATGCAAGGATCCTATTTGTGGACTTCAGTTCAGCCTTCAATACCATTGAAGTATGCCTGATCTTTTTTCAACCAAACTGACCCAGCTCTCCATGCCCACCCCAATCTGTCGATGGTCACCAGCTTTCTGACAGATAGGCAGCAACTAGTGAGACTGGGGAAACTCACATCCAGGACCCTCACTATTAGCACTGGTGCTTCTCAGGGATGCGTTCTCTCTCCACTTCTCTTCACCCTGTACACGAATGACTGCACTGCAAAGGACCCCACTGTCAAGCTTCTCATTGGGCTCCTCCACAATGGTGATGAGTCTGCATACAGACAGGAGGTTGCCCAAATGGCTGTCTGGTGCAGTCACAACAACCATGAGCTGAACACACTCAAAACAGTGGAGATGATAGTGGACTTCAGGAGAAATATACATAATATAACATATTTAATTCAATAACTGTACATACCCCTAACTTGCACATACAATACCACTTGCTCATGTATATACACAATTCTGTTATATGTCCTATTATTGTATGTCTATTTATACTCTTACCTTGTTTTATATTCTGTGTCTCACTGTAATTTTCTGTGTGCACTTTTTTCTCCTATCTCCAAAAAAAATAAATAAATAAATTAAAAAAAAATCCTTGTGTACGTGAGAGCACTTGGCAATAAATCTCATTCTGATTCTGATCTCAGCTCAGTAAAAAAAGGGTATAAGTCCACTTGTGAGCAAAACAAAAAGTCACTTAATCAGTCCGTACTGTTGAAACCAAAGGATATGCTGCTGAATGTCAGTATAATGTACTTCTTTACTCTTGTAGACAGCCACTGGATAGGTGTCTCATCAAACAGTACCCCCATGGAATCAGCAGAACTCAGGTGCTCTCTCTCTCTCTCTCTCTCTCTCTCTATCTCTCCCAGCAGTCTCGTCACCTTGCCATGTCACCTCTGGCCGACATCTGTTCACTGAACAACTGCACCAAGGAATACAGCCTCCATTCTGTGTCCCACTGGCACCTATCTTCACCTCTACCATATTTAAAAAAGAACAAAAAATGGACCTATTGGCTCCCAACAGTCAGATACCCCATTTTATCTGACGGTTGTTAAAAAAAACAAACAAACAAACAAACAAACAAACAAAAAAAAAAACAGTGGTATATATTTTAAAAGAAAATTAATTACAAAAAATGAAATACAAAAACAGAATGTGCTTCAACGAAATACAACAAATGAAATATGGTAGAGGCTAATGTAAAAAGAAAACAGAAACAGAACATCAGCCCACCCATATGCCCCAGCATACATCACCTTAATACATGCTATATAATTCACAGCATTTTATGCAATTAACACATGCCTAAACTCTCAAGGTATTTTATGCATTCAGCACATGCCCAAATGACTCAAAGCATTTTATACATTTCCAACCATTCTTTAAGGACATGTATTGCAGTTCAAAACAACAGAATTCTCATTACACATGTTCTCATTACACATTTTCACATATAACACACATTACAGTTATTCACAACTGGAAAACACTCTGGGCTCAGTTTTTTACATGTGTGCACAGAAAGTGCTCAAACTTCACACATGCAATCCATATGCATCCTTCAAAATTAACCCAAAACAAACACTCAATTCTAACATATGACTCTTCCGAACACATATTTAATACAATTTATGAGCATCTTGTGTAAAATATTTATCCCATGATATTTACCCAAAGAATTATCAACCGATGAACAAAACCGGCACAACGTGTGCTCTCACGTTCTAACCGGCATGCATGCGCAGCACTGAAGGGGCCACGTCCAATTTATGACTAGAGTTAAATTACATGAAATTTCTCCACTTGGCTGCATAAAACATGTAAACACTATGGCTCTGTGGTGCTGTCAACATTCCTCTTTTTGTTTGAGGAGCATGTCCAGCTCAACACAGCAACATTGGCTTGACCAGTTGTGTGAGTTTGGGGCGGGACTATCTGTTTGTACAACCAGTGGAAGACAGGGAAGAGTTTTCTGGAATCTTTTTGAAAATAGTGCTTATTTTTGCAATTCTGTTTGGTTACACAAGTGATGCAGAAAATATTAAAAAGTATAAAAGTATATTACAGTATGGATATTTTAAGTAGCACATTGTGGTACTACTTGTCTAAAATGTGCTCTATAAAATAAGTTGATTATTGTTATTAGCATTATTATTATTTCACTGCCCATCACTAAGTCCCCACCTAGCAACATTTGTTTTTTATTTTCTTTCATCCTGCTCTCCTTTTTAACCCCAGTTGTATTTGTGGTGTTCTGGATAATAAATGAGCCTGACAAGTCTCTCCAAGCTTACGTTACAATATGCAGCACTGTAAAGCTTTGAAATGAGCAAAGTACACAGACAGTGAGCAACTTTTGATTTTCCTATAAATTGTGAGCGGGAGCTATTGCTCAGACACAGGGGCTCCGGTAAGACACAGAAGGCCTTGCCAGGAATGAGAACGATGCTCCTGTCTCGGTCTATTTTTCTGTCTCATTCTGCATGCAGAGAGACAGAGAGAAAGGGGTTAGAAAGGTGTGGGAACTGTTCAACTTATTTTAAGCATGACTGTGTTTGGAGATCTATTGTAAGTTATGTATACAGTATATTCAACTTGTTAGCTATTGTTCAAGCTTTAAAGGGACAGTTCACCCCAAAATTAACATTTTGTGATTATTTACTCACCCTCATGTTGTTCCAAACCTGCATGGTGTTCTTTCTTCCCTAAAACACAAAAGAATACATTTTGAAGAATGTAATGTTGTTCTTTTTCAGGCAATTACAATGAATGGGGACTGGAGTATAGTGACAATGTCTGAAATTACAATTTCTTGTTACTGTTTTGAGGGAAGTTCCTTATTGGTTCCTTATAGGCCAAAAGTCTGTGAAAAAGTTGAAAATGTATATAAAACACAAAACAATACCAAAATCTACCAAAATATCTTGTAGCCTATACTTCAGAATAACTTTTGAATAGGATTCCAGGTCCTCTTCTTTGTTTACATGTTTGCATCCTAATGCCAAATACTTGACAGATTAACAAACCAACCATTCATAAGAAAACTGTTACCCCTTGTCCACTCTTTGTAATAATAATAAATAATAATAATAATAATAATAATTAAAAAAAGTAAACCTGTATCCATTGTTTGTTTTTGTTTTTTTTGTTTGTTTTTTTTGGCAGGAGTGACTAATGGAGTAACAGAACAATCTCAGAACGGCTGAAATGTACTGAATAATACAGAACTATATACGTATGTAGCCAAGTGGAGAAATTTCATGTACTTTAACTCTAGTCATAAATTGGATGTGGCCCCTTTAAGAACCGGAGTTTTGCGACACCAGAGTTTTGCAACACCTGCTTTCCGGCACTCTCTCATGTTAGTGACGTGAGAGCATGCATTGTGCTGGAGAGCTCCCAGTTTTGTTCATTGGTTCAGAATTCTTTGGGTAAATATAAAATTTTACACAAAATGCTCATAAATTGCATTAAATATGCGTTCAGAAGAGTTGTATGTTAAAACTGAGTGTTTGTTATCAATTATTTGTGAAGGATGCATATGGATTGCATGTGTGGAGTTTGACCACCTTTTACACATGTGAGAACTGGGTATTTAAATGTAGTATTGATCATATCTTATTTAATGATTTATAGCCCAGAGTGTTTTCCAGTTTAGTGAATAGGTGTATGTATGTATGTGAAAACATGTATAATGAGAATTATATTGTTTTAAACAGTTGAACATGTTCTTAAAGCCTGATAAGATTTTTTTTTTATAAAATACTGTGAGTGATTTAAGCATGTGTTAATGCATAAAATGCTTTGAGTGATTTAAGCAAGTACTTAAATAAATAAAATGCTGTGAATGATATAAGCATGTATCAAGGTTATGTATGCTGAAGCATATGGGAAGGCTAATGCCCTATTTGTGGTTTCTTTTGACATTAGCTTCTACCGTATTTCAGTTTCTGTATTTTATTTATCCTATTTTTTTTTATATATGGCCCCATCGTCCACTGTTTTTTAGCCGTCAGAATAAAACTCCAAAAGATATTTTTGTATCTGTGGTGATTATTTACAATCCACCGGCTACACATGCATAGTACAAAATCAAACCATTAATAATATAAATTTTTTAATTTTTCACAACACAAAACAACACTTTTTTTTTCCAATTCAAATAATGTCAATAATACAAACTGAATTGGATCTTACAAAAAGGATGCAAAATGCACCATAGAAGTATCTTAACCTCCTGAGTCCCAAGAGCAACTGCTGTGTACATTTTACATTTCCCTTTTTGATTTGTTACTAGTAGCCCCTAATAAACATGCAAAAGAAAAAAAAAAAAAAAAGAAAAAAATATATATATATATATATATATATATATATATATTATTAGAGTAAATAGTTTTCCTAAAAATGCATGTCCTCGAATAGGGAAAACTGGACTAAGTTTTGACATTTTAAACAGTGGCGATTTCTCAGGGCCAGCAAAGCCTTCTCTGCTGGTGTAACATGCCTAATAAATAAATATTTTTTCATCCTTTCATTCTCATTGACCTTTTGTCTATGTATTTTCAATCTCTTTCCACTCCTATTTCATCTACAAACGAATAGCAAAAAACTAAAAGTTTATCCAATCAAAATGTATTCCTCGATGCTTACGAGCAAAGTGTGACAACTGTTTCACAAATTGCACGCCCAAAGCTGTAACGTAAGGAAGAAAGTCACGAGAGCTGGATCTAGGTGCAGCGAAACAGTCTTTAATAAAATAAACAAAGTACAGGATAACGGGATAAACACTGGAACAAAAGAAACATCCACAATGGGAAAGCACAGGAAACGAGCAAAAATCTACGAAGGGAACTGGTCAATAAACAGGAGGTCAAAACACAAAACAACTGACAAGGACTAAGCAAACAACAGGGTATTATATACACAATAGATCATGAGTAAATGAAAGACAGGTGAAAACAATCTAGGACAGCTGGCAGTGATGAGGGCAGGGAATTATGGGATGTGTAGTCCGGGAGGAACAGATGACAGGGGAGAAACTCAAGGCAAACAACAGTGAATCATGACAGAACCCCCCCTCTAATGGCCGGCTCCTGATGCCCAAGGAAGGCTGGTCAGGGAGGCAGGGCCAAGATGGAGCCAGAGACCAAGGATACCAGAGCAGAACAGGTAGACAGCCATGAGACCAGGGAGATCAGAGCAGATTGGGTGGATGGCCGAGAGACCAAGGAGACCAGAGCAGATCAGGCGGATTGCCAGGAGACCAAGGAGGCCAGAGTAGATCAGGCAGATGGTCAGGAGACCCAGAAGACCAGTGCAGATCAGGCAGACAACCATGAGACCAGGGAGACCAGAGCAGATCAGGTGGATGGCCGAGAGACCAAGGAGACCAGAGCAGATTAGGCGGATGGCCAGGAGACCAAGGTGGCCAGAGCAGATCAGGCGGACTGTCAGAAGACCCAGAAGTCCAGAGCAGATCAGGTGTACGGCCAGGAGACCAAGGAGACCAGAACAGATCAGGCGAACGGTCAGGAGACCCAGAAGACCAGAGCAGATCAGGCGGATGGCCAGGAGACTCAGAAGACCAGAGCAGATCAGGTGGACAGCCAGAAGACCCAGGAGACCAGAGTATATCAGAAGGACAGCCAGGAGACCACCTCAGGGTAGGGACTGGATCAGGAGGCCTGTTTGGCAGCCACAGGGCTGAAACAGGGTCAGGAGGCCTGGGTGGTGACCACAGGGTCGAGATAGGGTCAGGAGGCCTGGGAGGTGGCCACAGACTAGAGACTGGAGCCGTGGAAGACTCTGAGGGCGGAGCCGTGGAAGGCAGAGATGTAGTAGGCTCGGGGGGTGAAGCCGTGGCAGGCGGAGCCATGGGAGGCTCAAGGGGTGAAGCCATGGCAGGCGAAGCCGTGGGAGGCTCGAGGGGCATAGCCGTAGAAGGCGGAGCCGTGGCAGGCTCAAAGGGTAAAGCCGTGGAAGGCGGAGCCATGGGAGGCTCAATGGGCAGAACCGTGGAAGGTGGAGCCATAGGAGGCTCGAGGGGCGAAGCCGTAGAAGGCGGAGCCATGGCAGGCTCGAGGCTAAGAGTCCAGGATGACTGGAAAATGACCTCAGTGGTTGTGAACATAAGCAGAGTCTCGGGAGCGACCTCTGTGGTTGTGGGCATGGACAGAGACTCGGAAACAACCTCTGGGGTTGTGGGCATGGACTGAGACTCGGGAACAACCTCTGTGGTTGTGGGCGTAGACAGAGACTTGGGTATGACCTCAGTGGCCGTGGACATGGACTGAGACTCGGGAACGACCTCAGTGGCTGTGGGCATGGACTGAGATTCAGGAACGATCTCTGTGGTCGTGGGCATGGACTGAGACTCGGGAACAACCTCTGTGATCGTGGGCATAGACAGAGATTCGGGAACGACCTCTGTGGTCGTGGGAATGGACTGAGACTCGGGAACGACCTCTGTGGTTGTGGGCATAGACAGAGACTCGGGTACGACCTCTGTTGTCATGAACATGGACAGAAACTTGGAAAAGACCTCCGTGGTCATGTACAAGGGCAGAGAATCGGAGACAACCTCTGTGGTCGTGTACATGGGCAGAGACTTGGAAATGACCTCTGTGGTTGCGTACATGGGCAGAGACTTGGAAATGACCTCCGTGATCGTGTACATGGGCAGAGACTCGGAGCTGACCTCCGTGGTCGTGAACGTGGGCTGAGACTTGGAAACGACCTCCGTGGTCGTGTACATGGACAGAGACTCAGAAACGACCTCTATGGTCGTGAACATGGGCTGAGACTTGGAAACGACCTCTGTAGTTGTGTACATGGGCAAAGACTTGGAAACAACCTCCGTGGTCGTGTACATGGGCAGAGACTTGGAGACGACCTCTGTGGTCGTGAACATGGGCTGAGTCTTGGAAACGACCTCTGTGGTAGTGTACATGGGCAGAGACTTGGAAACAACCTCCGTGGTCATGTACATGGGCAGAGACCCAGAAACGACCTCTTTGGTCGTGAACATGGGCTGAGACTTGGAAACGGAAGCCTTGCTCTTCCTCCTCCTCTGGGAAGCTGAAGTTGGCAATGCAGGCTCTGGGACAGATGAGGCTGGCAACGCTGGCTCTGGGATGAACGAGGCTGGCAACGCTGGTTCTGGGACGGACAAGGCTGGCAATGCAGGCTCTGGGACGGACGAGGCTGGCAACGCTGGCTCTGGGACGGACATGGTTTCCAGCTTGTTGACCGGGGCACGCGTAGACATTGGCTCATTGGCCGTGGCAGGCGTGGGCATCGGCTCGTTGGCCGTGGCAGGTGTAGGCATCGGCTCGTTGGTCGTGGTAAGTGTGGGAGTTGGCTCGTTGGCCGTGGCAGGCAAGGGCAATGACAATTTGTGGGGAAGGGTCTTCGTGGCCCTATGCACCGATAACATTTGTGGATAATTCAACTTGGAGACAAGGGCTGTGAAGGGCTTCGAGACCGGGGCTGCAGAATGCTGGGAGCAATGAGTCGCGGAAGGCAGGACTGTGACATGGCATGGAGCTGACTCAGACGTGGATGTGACATGGTGTGGAGCCGACTCAGATTTGACTGTGACATGGCATGGAACAGACTCAGACGTGGCTGTGACATGGCGTGGAGCAGACTCAGATGTGGCTGTGACATGGCATGGAGCAGACTTAGACATAGCTGTGACATGGCATGGAGCAGACTCAGACATGGCTGTGACATGGAGCAGACTCAGACGTGGCTGTGACATGGCGTGGAGCAGACTCAGGCGTGGAAGACTCAAAAGCCGGAACCGGGATTGAGAGAGGAGGATCCTCTGCAGCGAGTGTCTCTAAGATTAGCTTCACATATTCCTCCCACTTGCAATCTCCGGTCTCCGGGAATTCCTTCCACCGGCATGTTGTTAGTCCGATTCGGTAGATGGATTTCAGGGTATCATCATCAAATCCAGTGTGGACAGCAACGGTGGAGAAGAAATGGGAGAACTCTCTGATTGATAAGTCCACCTGGCTTAGTTGTACAAGTATGCCGCTAGATCCATTTTGCGGTCAGTTGTTCTGTAACGTAAGGTAGGAAGTCACGAGAGCTGGATCTAGGTGCAGCGAAACAGTCTTTAATAAAATAAATGAAGTACAGGATAACGGGATAAACACAGGAACAAAACAAACATCCACAATGGGAAAACACAGTAAACGAGCAAAACATCTATGAAGGGAATGGGTTAATAAACAGGAGGTCAAAACACATAACAATTGACAAGGACTAAGCAAACAACAGGGCATTATATACACAATAGATAATGAGTAAATGAAAGACAGGTGAAAACAATCTGGGACAGCTGGCATTGATGAGGGCAGGGAATTATGGGATGTGTAGTCCAGGAGGAACAGATGACAGGAGAGAAACACAAGGCAAACAACAGTGAATCATGACAGAAGCCATGCTTCTTAGCCGAAACAGCAAGTGAGTCTGAGCTCCACCCCATAAGGCCTTCAGAATTTCTGCAGAATCCCTCAACAGTGCAAATGAATGGGCATCTAAAGTCAGACTGTCAGATTCATCAGCCAATCAGATTGATTTATTTGTTCTTGGTGGGTGTGGTCTTTAGGATATGTCCCAGTCCAGGCCTTCTAGCTGGCCTTGAGTGATGCAATCACACTTTAAGTGATGTACATAATTTGAAAGCGAAGAGCGCGAGATCTTGCTGATGAGTTGGCTGTCACTGCCACATCACCATTGAGAAAGAGATCCTTATGGATTTAAAAACCTGAGATGTTCTGCATGATCGTGCGATTGATTAATTAAACAGACTGATTTTCACTTCAAGCAAATTGGTAAGTGCTTTTTGCATTGTTAAAGCAACATCAGGAGTTTTCTAAATGTAAATTAGGCTGCTTGAGCATTCAGTGTCGGATCAAGTTTTGAAAAGTAACCGTGTACCCTGACGAAACAAAATTTATTGCAAGCAAAATTTAAATCGCAAATATTATTAGAGAGCTTTCTGTTGGTATTAGACCTCTTTGTTTCTGGCTTTCGTGTGTGGATGTGTTTTTAAAATGTCAATTGGTATTATTAGTTGACTGCCACGTAATGTATGATTCATTGTGAAACTGTGTTTTCTTAATGGTATGAATCACACTGAAGGCCTAGACTTAAAATGCACGGGCCGCAGCTGATTTTAAATTATACCAAGCTATAGAAAATTCTATTTTTTTAATCAAATTGTTAATTATGTTTCCAGGAGTGTTGATTATTCATGTTTTTAATACGAAAAACTGAGTTTAAGTATGAAAATGCACAAAAAATGTGTCTGAACTGAGGTTTTGTTGAAGACAACAGAATACTTGGAAAGAAAACCAAATGGGAAAGCTGAGTATTGCAAAGGAAGCATGGTGTGCCCATAACCAAGAGGTCAAAGAATCAAAACCATCCTCTGGCTGGCTGTCTGGTGCAGTCAAAACAACCTTGAGCTGAACACACTCAAAACGGTGGAAATGATTGTGGACTTTAGGAGGAACCCCCCAACATTCTCCCCCCTCACCATTCTAAACAGCACAGTGGCAGCAGTGGAGTCATTCAGGTCCCTGGGCACTACCATCTCACAGGACCTGAAGTGGGAGACCCACATTGACTCCATTATGAAAAAGGCCCAGCAGAGGTTGTACTTCCTTCGCCAGTTGAGGAAGTTCAACTTGCCACAGGCGCTGCTGATACAGTTCAACTCAGTGGTCATTGAGTCTGTCCTCTGCACTTATAGGAATAACTGTCTGGTTTGGTTCAGCTATGAAATCAGACATCAGAAGACTACAAAGGACTGCTGAGAGGATTATTGGTTGCCCCCTGCCCCCCTTCAAGAACTATACACTTCCAGATTGCGGAAAAAGGCTGGAAAAATCACTCTGGACCCCACTCACCCTGCCCACTACCTTTCTGAATTGTTGCCTTCTGGCCGACGCTTCAGAGCTCTGAGCACCAGAACCGTCAGGCACTGGAACAGTTTTTTCCCCCAGGCTATCCATCTCATGAACAGTTAAAACTGCCCCTTTGAGCAATAATTAATGTGCAATACACAGCTTAGCCTTTTATATTATCCAACACATCCTACCTCTTCTGCCATTACATTCCCTTGCACTGTACATAACCGATTTGTATTTAGATTTGCACTACGTATGTGTATGTGTGTATGTATGTATGTATATGTATGTGTGTATGTGTATGTGTGTGTACATGTATGTATGTATGTATGTATGTATATATATATATATATATATATATATATATATATATATATATATATATATATATTGTCTATTGTGTATTCTATATATACTTTTTTCTTTTCAATATTTATCTATTTTTTATTCAATTTTAATTATTTTTTAAAAGTCTTGTTGCTGTTTTTGTATTGTTGTACACTGGAAGCTCCTGTCACCAAGACAAATTCCTTGTATGTGTAAGCATACTTGGCAATAAATACAGATTACATTACAGCTGATTATCTGTAAAGCTGCTTTGGAACAATGTGTATTGGGAAAAGCACAAATAAAAAAAAACTTTTTAAATAGTTATAACATCAAATCAAGTCAAATAATAATAACAATTAATTGACTAGATTTGACTTTTATGTTACTATGTTTTTTCTACTTTGGCAACAAAATCTCATTGTTCTCTCTGATAGCCAGTGCTGAAGCCTTTTACCAATCAGAAATTAGCCTAATTAATTCTGATTTAAAGCAATGACCAGCATCGTCCAATCACTGCCAACCATGTTAAAATAAAATGTAGCATTATAAATTCTGAATCTATTTACTGATTACCATTGTCCCACATCATCTGCAGCCTGAAACTTGAACTTTTCGTCAGATGTTAGGAGTGAATGCCTTGGCTGCATAGGAAAGCTATAGGATGCTCCCTTGCTCCATATTTAGTGAATGAAATTAAAGAGTGAAGACAAAACACAATGTCCATGCAGGAGAATGCAGGGTTGCACAAGGATAAAACTAGTCCATACAAAACGTGTCATGCGCTGTATACAATGTCTTCTGAAGTCGATGTCTGAGGAAAAGAACGAAAATTTAAGTTATTCAAAATAAAAATACGAGGAACAAAATCACGCTAGATCTTCTTTACGTTTTTGTGATGTGGAGTAGAAGACAGAGACTGACTCATACTGTATATGATAGTGTGAGTGACAGTGACCACTGTCATCAGGACGAAAATCTATATTTTTATAAAAAATAAAGATAAGAAAAATAACAAATACAGTTTCATGGTACATTTTCTCAATTCATCCATCATATAGCATGAAGTAAAATACACATTTTGTGTGAAAACAAATGCTTCATTCTTTCATTTTCAATGAAGTGTATGTTGTTACAGTACATGAGCAAATAAAACTAATTTCAGGTTATTAATGTCATATAGTAGTCATTATCGTTACAGAAGCACTTGCTACGCAATTCCATCTTGCATTCTTATTCAATTTCATAATCTCTCAGACACCGAAGCTGCAAAGTAACACCCCTAAAAGGAAAGACTTGGAAGATACTGTATATTATTAACAGGGTTGGGAGGGTTACTTTTGAAATGTATTCCACTACAGATTACAGAATACATGCTGTAAAATGTAATTTGTAACGTATTTCATTAGATTACTCAAGGTCAGTAACGTATTCTAAATACTTTGGATTACTTCTTCAGCACTGGTAGATTTTTTCACTTGTTCTGACTATAAAAACTCTGCCAGTACAGTAGGACAAAATACACATGTTAAAAATGCATTCTCTGAAAAACCTAAATATCTTATGCAGTGTTGTTTCTAAAACAAGATTAATCTAATTTATCTTGTTTTAAGGATTTTTAGATATTTCTACAGGAAAACAATACAAAAATTATTATCAAGAATATGATTTTTGCCCTAATATCAAAGATCTTACTAGAAAAAAGAAATTATGATCCAACATGAATTTTCTTGATAAAAAAATATGATTGTGCCTGGTAATATGTGCATGTAAAATGGCTAGAAATAGCATTTTAGGTTAGTGTAAAGCTGACAATTTACACAAGGTTTATTTCTATTTCTTCTGTTCCAAACTTACTTCAAACTTACTTCTCTGTCTGCTCGTATGAATGTAACACATCATAAGAAAGTGTTCCACCGCTGTTCAAATGCACTTTGGATCACATCGTTTATATGTATAAATGTTTTCCATCTGAAAGGACTAAATATTAAATTAAACAAATGACAATAAAATGCAAAGTAATCTCTTCAGTAATCAAAATACTTTTTGAATGTAACTGTATTCTAATTACCAATGATTTAAATTGTAACTGTAGTGGAATACAGATACTTATATTTTGTATTTTAAATATGTAATCCCATTACATGTATTCCGTTACTCCCCAACCCTAATTATTTATCACATACTGGATAGCCACATCATTAAAATAATTACCCCACAAACGCACAGTGGCTGGACATGTTCACTTCAGAATGGCGACTGTGGGATGTGATGACACAGGCTGTCTTTGAGAACGTCTTCATAATTGCCCCTGCTCTGACATGCATCTGTCAATGACACACTGCTTATGTTAATGCCCTTCTGTCCACAAAAATAGAGGGGGAAGGGGGCATTTTGGTACTTTGGGGTTGGACAGGTTGCCCCTGAGAAACCGTGGGAGGCCAGAACTGGAGCCATTGGTTTAGATTGGTATCGTGTTAATGGTTCCCTAGACTCCGAGAGCCACACTGCAAAACCGTAAGAGGCTGAAGAATGTAGATCTCCCCAAATCAATGTCACAATTACAGACAATTGCATGTACAGATTTGAGTCAGGCATCCAGACACAATTCTGCCGGGTAGAATGTGGCCCTTCTCATATGGATACATCTGTTTTTTTGAGACTCTGTATGTGCATGCTCCCCTTATTCATCCTTGTGACCAGCTGTACTTAATTAAATAGTTCACCCATAAATGAAAATCATTTACTCACCCTCATGTCGTTCCAAACCTGTTTGACTTTCCTCTCTGGAACACAAAAGGAGAAATTTTGAAGAATGTTCTGGTCACTCTTGTCGCTCTGGTCACAATTACAATGAATGTGGACTGAAGCTTCCAAGCTTAAAATAGTATGCAAAAGCTTAAAAGAAGTTCATACGACTCATGCGCTATATTCCAAGTCATGAGAAACAGGTTGAAATGGAGTCAGTGTGTTTGGATCAGTTTGGATCAGTCCATTTCATGAATTAATCATTAAAACCAGTTTTGTGAACCTGATCAAAAGATTAATTGAAAAGATCAGTCTCAGTAGAACAATTAGTTCATGAATCGGACACTGTTACTTTTGTCATGAACGCACCAAGTAGAGTTAGGGCTGATGTCAAGACTTTCAGAGAATAACTTTTCATAATGACTTCAATTTTAGTCTGTTCCTCGTTTAATCACTATCATATAGCTTCAGAAGACATGGAATATAAAGCACAAGGTATGGACCACTTTTATGATATTTTTATGGTGCTTTTTTGTCATTTTGGAGCTTGACAACCCCAGTCAACATGTAAAAGAGTGGCCAGGATATTCTTCAGAAATGCTTTTTTTATTATTCCCTGGAAGTTTGGAAAGACGTGAGGATATGCAAATTATGACAAAATTTTAATTTTTTAGGTGGACTATTCCATTAAATGATGTCCAGTGACCCCTAATATCCTAAAAGATTCCATTTTTAGCTTGCATCTGATTCAATGTACACATTACGCAAAATGCTTCATCTGTAGTGGTCAGGTAGTCACTTCCCACAGGCCTCACTCAAACCCATGTCCAGGAGCAGCCATCAGTCAAGGTCATTGCTCAGCGCCACTGTGCTGGGTTGTTATGAGAAACATGTCAAACATCTCTGATGAGGAGACAGGGATAGAACTAATAGCACTAATCAGGGTAAATCTGCCCCTATTATCTCAGCTCTGAGTGATAAGACAAGTGGAGAGGCTGTGGTACTCCTCGCCAGACAGATGCAATGGTGAACTTAACTGGATGATAGAGTAAACAAATAAAAAACCAGTAAAAATGACCACATGTCAAAACGTGTTGATGGGATTAACATTCCTGCACCTCAATATCATAGACATTATTGTTTATGGTTAAAGAGTAAAAATTTGGTGTTCCACGAAATAGTTAGATGTGTGAGTGCTACTTTTAAAAAGAATTCCACTACTGTACTGAATGTACAATTTAAATAAAACAAATGACAGTAAAATTAAAAGTAATCCTTTTAGGAATCTATTTTTATTTTGTATTTGTTTTATTTTATGTAACCAATCTAATAACCAACTATAATGGAACACAGTTACTCATAATTTTTTTTTTTTTTCAATGAGAATTGCTGTTACATATATTCTGTTTTCTCCTTATCCTGCCCGGCAATGATAGTCACATAATAAAACAATGAAAGATAGCTACGCAACAGTCCTACAGATTAAAACATATTGAATCCAATAGTACACATACTGTGAAGGTTAGTTAAGGGCCTCTTGAAAATGGCTCCAAAGGGTCTGTGGTAAAGCGGTCATTCGCGTGACTGTTAAAATGTCATTGGCTTGTGGTGTTGGGTGAATTTCCATAAAATACAGCACAGTAGAGACATTTCACATCTGAGAGAATGTTACATGTCCATGCATGTCTTGTGATTCGAGGTAAACATGCAAATATGATTTATGTCAAATACGTTTCATCAGTAGACATGCAATTCATTCATTTTTTAGAATGCATATTTCCCCTTCTTCTTACAATGCTACTTCATGGCCCTTTCTGTTCCTTTTTGTTTGTCTAATGGCATTTTTCAAGATACTATCTGCTTTGAAAAGGTATTGAATCACCATAAACAATTCCAATGTATTGCCACTAAAAAGGTCCTTTATAGGAGACAGAGAAAAAAAAAAAAAAATATAAGAAGTTTACAAAGTGTCTCCTTTGGGTCTAAATGAATATTTCTTTTTTTCTTTTCCCCTTTTCTATGACCTCCCGACCTCAACTTCATTTCTTATAAAAATATATATTTTTTTTCATATCTTGTGTCTTTGTTATGTTTTGTTTCATGTTTAGGCTGTAGGTGATAATGCTGATTAATAAAGGGCACTCCATGTCTGGTGTTTCAGATTGCCCCGATAGTTGGTATTTCATCAGATTGTTTAAAGTGATAATTGAAAATTTGGAATCATTTAGTCACCTTCATGTTGTTTCAAACCTAAATTTCTTCTGTGGGACACTTTCATTGCATCCATTTTTTCCAAACTAAAAGTAAGTGGTGACTGAGGCTGTCATTCTACCTAATATCTCATTTTGTGTTCCACAGAAACAAGAATGTCACAGGGGTTTGGAACAACATCTGGGTGAGTAAATGAGGACAGAATTTTCATTTTCTGGGTGAACTATCCCTTTAAGTGATTGAGTTGATTTCAGCACTGCCTACTGGTTGACAATTTAATTATTGACACCTGGGAAAACTGAAAGGATAGTAATAGAAGTACCAAATTGGAAGTAAGTTAACACAGGCCATGTTCCGAATGGAATGCCAGTGCTGCATAGGGCCTCGGCGGCCACCAGGGCCCCCCTACTACGGGTACAGTATAGCCAATTTAAGCCAAATAATTATTTGCAATAATTGTATATAGCGCTGGGCACACAGCCCAGCTATATGCACTCCAATAGTCTTAAACCTGTCAAAACTATTACAAATATTACACACAATTTAAAGAAAAGACATAGAGAGCTTAGTTAGACAGCTGAGTGAAGTGTTTATATGTAGGTGATTCTTTAATAAAACCATTAAAATGTATTTTTTTTCAAAAGATGTTTTGAGTAAAAGTGTGTCGATATTAAAAAATAGCAGGTTCTGAGTAATAAAGAGAAAATAAGTATTTATAAAGTCATAATCAGCCATTTAAGTCATGATTTGTGTGGAAGTGAATAAAACATACAGTTGTTGTAGTGCCTGTAGTGTTCATTTCTCCTGGAAACAGCAGGCAATTGTACCTGGAGACACGTTTAACAAGTTTTGCAAAAATGTACAGGATATAGAGTCATGTTTTCACTATGAGACCAGGTTGCATGCTGTAGTATGTGATTCTGAACATAGCTACAGTAAAGGAGGCAATGGTAACCTCCATTCCCTGATGGAGGGAACGAGACGTTGTGTCGATGTAGTGACACTAGGGGTCACTCTTGGGAGCCCCAAACACCTCTGCTTTTTTTTATTGGCGAGTGGAATTTGCATGCCACTCCCCCGGACATACGGGTATAAAAGGAGCTGGTATGCAACCACTCATTCTGGTTTTGTGCTGAGGAGCCGAGACTAGGTCCCGGCCATTTCAGCGGGTAGTTCAGCATTGTGGCAAGAGGGACACAACATCTCATTCCCTCCATCAGGGAACGGAGGTTACGAAAGTAACCATGACATGAAGTGGTCTCATATGCATCAACCCGAGCGGTGTGGCACCGCTGAGGATGCCATATGCCCCAGGAGCCTCTGAAAAAATTTCAGTGGAACTGCTGTCCTTCGTCTGAACGCCTTCAGACAGTTCAGCACCGACTGTGAGGCGCGCCGTCATCGAGACTGAGTCCAACTCCAAACTGAGAAAAGAGATGCTCTGAACCGGGGAGAGCTTGCTCTTTTCCCAGTTGACCCGAAGCCCCAGTCGGCTGAGGTGCCGGAGCATGAGGTCCCTGTGTGCGCACAGCAACTCTCGAGAGTGAGCTAGGATTAGCCAGTCGAGGATGTGGATGCCCACTTCCCTTAGCGGGGCAAGGGCTGCCTCTGCGACCTTCGTGAAGACGTGAGGGGACAAGGACAGGCCGAAGGGGAGGACCTTGTACTGGTACGCCTGGCCTTCGAAGGCAAACCGCAGGAAGGCTCTGTGTTGAGGTAAGACAGAGACATGGAAGTACGCGTCCTTCAGGTCTACCGCCGCAAACCAATCTTGATGCCGGACTCTCGCTAGAATGCGTTTTTGCACCAGCATCTTGAACAGGAGTCTGTGCAAAGCCCGGTTCAGTACTCGCAGGTCCAGAATTGGTTGCAACCCACCGCCTTTCTTCGGTACGATGAAGAAAGGGCTGTAGAACCCTTTCTTAATCTCGGCTGTAGGGACAGGCTCTATCGCACCCTTGTGCAGAAGGGTCGCGATCTCTGCACGCAAGGTAGCGGTGTTCTCGCCCTTCACCGAGGTGAAGCGGACTTCACTGAACCTGGGCGGGCGCCTGGCGAACTGAATCGCGTAGCCGAGTCGGATGGTCCAGATCAGCCATCGCGATGGGTTGGAAAGCGCGAGCCACGCACCCAAACTCTGATGATCACGTCAGACGTACCGGTGGGTGGGGCCTCACGGCGGGGCGGAGCTCGAGGTCCCACGTCGAGGGGACTCAAGCCCCGTGGCCGTGCTGAGTCCAGGGACATCGAAGCACTTACCTGGCTCCTGCCGCCCACCATAAGGTTGGCCGAGGAGGGGGGAGGAGGAATCTCATCCCCGTAGTCCACCGGAACCAATCCTGTGTGGGCGTGTTTGTGCCACAGCTGGGCGCACAGGGATGGGGGGTCTGCCGCTGGAGCACCATACCTGCAAAAATGGGACGGTGGATGGTGGTCATGATGACGGCCATGTGCACCGGACATGTGACCCAGGAAATGAGAAAACCACTCTTTTGTCAAACTTTTGGGTACCGCAGACTCTTGGGCATGCGGCAAAAAATGAAACAAAAGATTCTCCTCCCGGCCCTCCACCGGGGGATGGAGTGGTCTGTTCACCAGCTCTAGAGAAGCAGGTCTCCTCGCCCCTGGGTTGCCCATCTCAGGGGCACTTTGAAGCCTTCCTCGGGTTCTTGGCGGCCGGCCATGTGATGGGTGGCATCTGCTTCCTGCGTTGGGCTCCACGCCGGGACCGGGCAATAGGGGCGGGCTGCAGCGGAGCCGGTGTTGTTGCTGCAGGAGGACGCCCTTGGCGACGAGAAGACGCCACCCATCCCGGGTCAGAACTACCCTCGTGCAGCTCTTTTAGCACCTTGGCTTGGTGTATTTGCAGGAGAGCCATGGCGTTCAGAGGGTGGAGGCGACTTGTCCAGCGGCACCGTAGGCCCTAGTCGTCAGGGACGACGTAAACCTACAGGCCCTGGACGGGAGCTTCGGGCACCTTATCCACCTGGGGGATCACCGAATACACCCTGGCCGCTCCACCATCGAGGGTAGTGAGAGCGGGTGAGCTGAAAGACCGGGAACGGGCAGAAAAAGTTGCCTCCCACGATCTTGTCAGCTCCTCATGCAGGGTTCAGGGATACACGGCAGAGGTGGTCCCATTGATGTCCCAAATCGCCCCCAGTGCTAACCGACGTGGCCTCAAACCTGTAGGTAGAAGGACCGGTGCGGGGAGCCGCTGGGGTGGCTTGCTTTCAGACCGCAACATGGTCATGTTCTCGCAATGAGGACATGACCCATCCACGAACGATGTCTCCGCGTGGGCAGCGCCCAGACACGTAAGACAGCGATCGTGGTCGTCAGAAGCGGAGACATAACGACCGCAACCAGGAATAACACACAAACGGAAAGGCATCTTTAAAAAGACATTCCGTGTGTGCCGCTCTTTTTGTGAATGAAAATATACTTTTTTAGAATATACTCTCTTTTTTCGCTCTGCCGAAGCGCCCAGGGGCGTTCTCTGCACTCCACAGGTGCAGAGGGGGAGAAGCAGCTGAAATGCGCTGTAAATCCAGCAGTTTTGAATACAACCGCTCGGCTCCGAAGAGAAAATCTGAATGAGTGGTTGCATACCAGCTCCTTTTATACCCGTATGTCCGGGGGAATGGCATGCAAATTCCACTCACCAATTCCCATTGGCCTTTTTAAAAAAAAGCAGAGGTGTTTGGGGCTCCCAAGAGTGACCTCTAGTGTCACTACATCGACACAACTTCGAGTGAATGACAGATAGGGAACATGTATTACTCCGCTGTTGCATTGAATTAAAAAGTCATATTCAGAGTGCAGACTCTGTTCTTTTTCTGCTGAATCACATCCAGGAATCACCTATAGACATGAAGTAAGCCTTTCCTTTGAACTGGCCACCAGTCCATGATTATGAGTTCCAGTTTCCTCCAGAGAGAAGTAGGAGTAACACAGAAGTGAGATGGAGACAGCCAGAAGGAGAAAAATTTGAAATATTGCCTTGTCTGGTTCGTAAAGTTCAGTGTCAACAATCCAAATAGATTTCTCATTCTCCCGTTGGTGATGGTATGTGGTGTGGTTTTACAGAACTTTGTGCAGACCTCATACACACAACCCCCCCCCCCCCCCTCCAGGCCAACTACTGTGCCATCATTGATACTTTCTTTGTAAGGGCGTTAATAAATGTAAAAAATATTAAAAAATAATAAATGTAAAAAATATAGTGCCATTTCAAATGAAGACAGTGCTCCTTCCATTTCTGCTCATTTTAAGGAAGTGATCTTATACATGGTAATAACGGGCTGTTGTTCAGGTCATATGGAGGGAGAGTTGCTCTGCTTCCCTCTGTCGATGCCTCTCAGCCCCTGCTGTGATGAGGGAAACAGTATCCCAGGGCAGTCTGCAGGCTTTCTGTACAGGAGAAAGGTGTATGTGTATGGGAGGGTTATTACTGTTTAGTTTGATTTGTAATTTAGTTTTTATTTCTGTGTTTTTTTATATTTATCTTTAAGAATTATGAATAATTGCTGACTGTGAATAGTGCATTTCTACAATGGCATGTGAAACAGTAGCCAGCTGGTAGGTAGCTGTGCAAGGTGTAAACCTCACTCCCCTTGCCTCAAGAGGTGCACTAGTGACTGACACTAGAGACTGTAGCCTTTAGCCCCTTCATTAGTGTGCCCGCCTCCCATGCCAGAGACACCGGTTTAAATCTCTTTCGGAAATGGATCAATCATGACTGGTTACAGTGGTGCCATGACCCGGATGGGAGTGATGTTTAGGGGGGTGAGTGTAAAAGTAGCCAGCTGGTAGGTAGCTGTGCAAGGTGTAAACCTCACTCCCCTTGCCTCAAGAGGTGCACTAGTGACTGACACTAGAGGCTGTAGCCTTTAGCCTCTTCGTTAGTGTGCCCACCTCCCATGCCAGAGAAGCCGGTTTGAATCCCTTTCGGAATGGATCGATCAGTACCGGTTACAGTGGTGCCGTGACCCGGATGGGAGTGATGTTTAGGGGGGAGAGTGTAACAGTAGCCAGCTGGTAGGTAGCTGTGCAAGGTGTAAACCTCACTCCCCTTGCCTCAAGAGGTGCACTAGCGACTGACATTAGAGGCTGTAGCCTTTAGCCTCCTTGTTAGTGCGCCCGCCTCCCATGCCAGAGACCCCAGTTCGAATCCCGCTCGGAGCGGGTTGAGCAGGACCAGTTACATATGGGTAGCTGAAAATAATTGTTGGATCAACACCTTGGTGTCAGTGTAAGTCCAAGTCGACATGTCGGCTAGCACCACATAAACAAAAAATTACTTAGTGCACCTTGAAAGAGGGATCAGTTTTTAGTGTACAACTTTGCTCCTCAAATTCTTATTGTGTTTAAGCAGAAACCTTACACTTTCCTTATTTTACCTACCACAAAAGATTATACATTAATGCTTTTATACAAAGGAAAAAGGGCCTGCAGTTAATCTAGCTGCTAAATAATGATGTTTTGGGGGGGAAAAAGGAAAATTTGTGGACATAATTTCCTCAATGTGGGACAGGTTTACAATCTCATGCTGGCAGAATAAATTCCTGAAATAAACTTTCCAGACTCTGGGAGTGAAAACAACTCCCTTTCTTTAGTGAGTGCGACTGGCCTCAGTCTGATATTCATCAGCAGGGATAACCTCTGACCTCCCAAATCATGTGATGCTGAGTGCTGGGGATCCTGCTGTAGCCAGACAGTCTGACTGTGTGGCAGCATCTCTTCCTCGCTTACATACCCACATCTTTTTACCCCAACACTCCCTCTTTCTCTTTCTCTTCCTCTTCTTCCCCCATCCTGTGGTTAGGTGCAAACAATATCTCTGTTTGCTTTGTAAATATTATTTTTCTTATGAAACCCCAGCACAAGAAGAAAACTTACAATTTGGTGGACTCTCACGATTCCTTATCATGTGAAATTATGAAACTGATAACAGGTCTCTCTCCTAAGATTGTATTAAAATGTATGGCGATATTGGAACTTCCAATATTGCAGATGTAGAAGAGGAAGTCCAACCTCACAGCCAATCACCTTTTTGATAGGTACATCCCCTGTCAGTTAACTCTAGAATGCACATGCGCATAAGCTGGAGCAGCCTGAAAAAAAAAATATACATATTTTCTTTTTACGTGATCTGAGTATCACATTTTATTATACATTTTATTATACCATTGTTGTCAGATTTATACTGCTGATTTTAAATATGTTCTTTGATCATAGTCTTTCCCCATTCATGTTGATAGGAGCTGTACTTGTATGCCGCTTGTATCCATAGTTCTCCCCCTCATCACCACTGCCCTGCCTCATAGGGCCATCCTTTAGCCAGGCTCACAAGATCAGGCTCTATTAACATCAGGTATGCCTCATATATATTATATATATATATATATATATATATATATATATATATATATATATATATATATATATATATAGATAGATAGATATCTATATATATATAATAATAATTATAATATAACAATTATTACTGAATATCATTGTTCATTATTACTGTATATTACAACAATATAATATAATTTATATAACATTATATAATATTAATATTATAATAAAATGTAATGGGTTAAAAAAGTAATGATGGAAAGTGGGCTGAGACCCTTTCACAAAGTGGACAAAAAAAGGTGGAAAGGTGCAATGTGAATGCAAAGATTGTGTTTATATATATATATATATATATATATATATATATATATATCTCAAATGTGAATACCCTTTCTAGAACAGTATTTCCATTGTCAGTAGAGCACTGGCACAGCATGATTTAATTATGTTAAAAAGGAATCACTTACAAGTCTGATAAATTTTTATAGAATACATCAAAAACACATTGCATGATTGTCCATGTTTACACATCATCACTATTGCCTATTGGGTGATCATAAACTTGTCACAGTGAGGTAATATGGAGAAAGCAGTATGCTTTTTATTCCTAAACATCAGAAGAACACCAGAAAAAATGCAGAAAAAATTGCACTGTTTTATTCCCCAACCATCATTATCTCTATTCTGAAGAGCAATTGAGCTTGTGATATTGTTAATTGTATTATCCAGCATATAGTTCACTGAGGGCTGAATGAACGAACTCATAAGCATTCCACATACAAGTATACTAGTCATATTACAGCTCTAGCATTGAGAGCTGTGCTGTTGGAGTTGAGCGTGAGACAACATGTTTGGTTGTCGTGCTCTGTTGTGGATTGGAGTGCTGGTGTAATTAGTGCTCGGTGATATAATGGTACACAGTCACACCCCACCGGCTCTACACAAAGCTTTTCAGAGCAAGAACAAGTGGAGCATTGGCAATGTGAAATCGAGGTCTCAGCCTGGCCAAAGAGACTGGACGCCCCAACTCAGTCTAAGCAGGCCATGACGGCTGGCCACTGACCAGCAGCACATATGAAGCCCACAAGTGGCTCCCAGCTGTAGCGGCGCTCTGCTTAAAGGAACCCTTAACTCAAAAATGAGTTCTGTCATCATTTATTCACTAACTTGACTTTCTCCCATGCAACAGAAAAGATGTTAGCCTCAGACACCATTCACTTTTATTGTACAGAAAAATGTTGCTATGAAAGTGAATGGTGACTGAGGCTAACATTCTGCTTGTTTCCTTTTGTGTTCCACGGAAGAAAAAAGGCAAATGGTTTTGGAATAACATGAGGTTGAGCGAATGATGGCAAAATTGTTTTGGGTGAACTATCCCTTTAACTTGTTTCAGCCCACTTGCTGGAGTGAGTCGGAGAACATGTGTGAGGTACGAGGGAACAGGTTTGTCTTTGATGATAAAGTTTGTTTTTGGTTTTCAGTGAGGAGAGAGAGAGGTGGCGTAGTCTGGCCACTGACGTAGCCTGTGGAGAGCCGAGACCATGTGGGGGGTACAGCAGCTCTCCAGGCAGTTGTGAGCTCCTGTGCTGGGATGACTGGCTGGGGACTTAGCTCTCTGTGGACATGTCTAGATACTGTGTCTTTATTTCCAGTGGCCAGCCTGCTGGACAGGGGGCCTGTACTGTGTGTGCTCTCTGAAATGAATGTTGCTCTGTTTGAATTTCTCCAAGCTCTGCCAACTGTCCTGTCTGATTTCTGTAATGCTGACTTAACACATGTAGTTTAACGTACAAATTAGGGGTGTGATGACATTTAGAAAATGGATTTGGTAAAAGAGATGCAACAGTTTTTACTCAGCATGCAAACATATGTTACATAAGCATCACTTTCTTCAGTTCAGTTTACATAAATGCTTCCACATGAGCTAATTAACATTATGACCCATGAAGGCGCCATCATTCTCAAACATGCTTTAGCAAGTTCTTCTGTTTTCTTTGTGGGTACCTTATGGATCAAGACTCGGTTTCTGCGACCATCAAGATTAAGTGTACAATATATTTTTTCACACCTAAAGAAAGCACACGAATACATAAATAAGGGTTTCTAACCATGAAGCGCACCAATATGGACAGTTAGTATATCAAAAATAATACCTGCCCTCACGTGCCCCCTCAGATTTTCCACCCAAGTGGATTTTGAACATACATTTCAAAATAAACATTTGTATCTTTGATAAAAATATACATTGCAGTATTATTGTGGGTAAAAAAACAAAAAAAAACAATTCTGTGTGAGATCACACATTCACATTCTAAATTTGGCCAGTCCAATCAAATTGCGACCCATCATGTTGTATCATGTTGAAACTCAAATCACTTTTCCCTCATTTCACAATTTGAAATAATTGGTATAGGAGTTATGAAATATAAAGGTAGAGATGGGGAGGTGGAGGGATGAGGGAAGAATCATCGTCAGAGCGAGGGAAGCGGCCGCTTATATATCCTTGGTATATGGTTCGCAATATACACACACAAATTTATAAGGATATAAGGATTTAAACCCAGGTCATCCTGCACGTTAAATGAAAATTTTACCGCTACATTATTACATCTTCCACAGAAGGAATTACTCATTTGAAAAGTGAAAATGTGGGAATTTGCAGGTGATGTTCTTTTTTTTAAAAGGAAAAAAGTTAACATTTACCAAATTTTTAATGACAGTTTCATTCTGGTTTCTAAGAAATACAAATAGATTACTTCAAAAAGACACACTGTCAGCTTACAGTAATACAAAGTACATATTTTCCATATAATATTATAGTTATTTCCTTTGTCTTTAGTACTACAACTATATAAAGGCAATTATTTAATTAAGTAAAAAAAATTCTTTATACAGTTCTTCTGAATTGCTAAAATACCAAACCCCATTCTCTGAACCAAATGCTAAGTGTCCTAAACCCATTTGTCGAATCAATCACTCTTTTTTGCAAAACTCTAAACACATTCTCTCTCACTAAAACACATTTTGCATTGTGATGCACTTGTGTTGCAAAATGGTAAACACGGGCAGCAAAAGTTAAACACAGCTACAACACAGTTGTCATCGTTTACACACAACGACTCAAAATTGTTCACTTGTTTTCTAATGATGTGAAAATGTGATGCTGAGGCAGAACGAATCTCTCATTGACTTCGATTTTGCAATTGCACAACATTTTTGAGTGTACTGTAATGTGTTTTTCATTTAGAGTGTTCTTTGTTCTTTGGAGTTTTGCAGTATGCAAGTGCTGAATTTACAGACATTCAGTATTGTATTACTTGCAGTGCTTACAGTATACAATATATTCCCTGTACTACTGTAAGTTGTGATTACTATACTTTTTTTTACAGTAATTGCAAAATGCGCTTACTATATACAAGAATAATAAAAAAAAAATCTGTAACTACATGCACTGGATGCTGTGTTCTCCATTTTCTGATGTAGTGTCTAATGAATGCTCTGTAGTGTTTATATATTGACTTGTTGTGTGTATGATCTGAAAGCATTGCTTGATTTTGAGCACAGATGAAATGGTTTTGAGGCGATTATTTGATTTTGCCAGAAGAGTCAGTGGTTTTCATGGTCAGTTTTTAATATAGTTTGAAGATTTGGTTTTGTGTTTAAAGTTTTCCCCAATTGTTTACACAATAAAATTGGAACTTGAAACGCAATCACCGAAACCTGAAACACATGTGCCAAATCCTTAAACCAAGTCTGCAAAATTGCAAGCACAATTCCTACTTTACACTCAGTTTTCAATTCTGTATCACACTTTTTGCAAAACACTTCACACAGTTCTCTACAATAGGTTCAACATTAAAAATTAAATCTCTTTAGTTCCTTTGGAAAGCAATGCCAATCACAATGCCAAGCTCTATACATCAATTGGCTGCACCCACTCCTCACAGGTGTAAACACTAGTTGCTGAATTGTTCACTTAGAAATCAGAACTTTAGCACTATAAAAGGCCACAGTTGAGCTATCCTGTTTTGGAGGAAAATGAAAGTCAATGGTGAAGCAAGAGCGAGTAAAGGAGTGAGAGGAAGAGGAGAAAGAGGAGGACGAGGAAGGACAGTTGTCTCATATGAGATCAAGGCCACATTGGTTGACCATGTGCGCAACAATGGATTGAGTATGAGGGAGGCTGGGCAGAGAGTTCAGCCCAATCTGAGCCGCTACACGGTTGCATCTATCATCCGTACATTCAGAAATGAGAAATGTAAGTTACCTACCATCTACACTATGCTCTTTATGTATGTATACTGTAGTATACTGCAGTCCGACATATTAGTAGGCCTATGTTACTCAGTGATTTTTGGCCAATGTTACAATAATGTCATTTCATGTTGAAAGAAAAGAGATTATTTTAGCTTACTGTAAACAATCATATAATATTTGTGGATCTTCTGCAGAACTGAGAGGTGGCCAGGCCATGGTGGATGACACCGGCTGTTCACACAAGAACAGGAGACCGCTATTGTGAACATGGTGGTGGCAACAATACCATTAGATTATGAGAAATCCAGAACCACATAATTGCAGACAACACAATATTCAATAACATTCACCAGGTGGGCTTGTCTACATTGGACCATGTATTACAGCGCAACCGAATCCAAATGAAATGGGTCTACAGGGTGCTATTTGAGTGAAACTCAGAGAGTGTGAAAGCTATGAATATATGCAAGTAAGTTTACTATCATATCAGCACTGTATAGACACATTACAGTACTGTAATCCAGTGTATTGTGCCTCACCATATTGACTGCCCTAGGTCTATTTCACATATTGTCTTGTTGTCTGTTTCAGAGAGTCTTGGAGCTGGATGCCACTGCAATTCAGCACATTTATATTTACACTGATGAGGCTGGTTTCAACCTAGCCAAAAGAAGGTGATGGGGATGAAACATTATTTGCCACCGTGCCATTGTGAATGTCCCTGGACACCATGTGCGCAGAGTAACCAGCAAGGTGTCCTCCATCACCATGCCAACTTTGGGCCCTACAACACCGCATATCTCATCACATTCCTGGAGACACTACATGGCATCCTCATTCCAGCCGAGCAGAGGGGTGGATCAGAGCAGCCCAGGTAGGTTGTCATCTGGGACAACGTGAGTTTCCACCGGGCTGCTCTGGTCCGCAACTGGTTCATTGACCACCCACAATTTATTGTTCTATACCTCCCACCATATTCCCCATTCCTATTCCCCATTCCTAAACCCAATTGAAGAGTTTTTTTTGGCATGGTGATGGAAGGTGTATGACCGCCTTCCCTTCACATGCATGCCTCTTCTCCAGGCAATGGAGGATGCATGTGGTAAAGTTGATGTGGGTGCTTTCGGCAGGCTGGATCCGTCACTCCAGAAGATTCTTTCCCTGCTGTTTAGCCAGGGAGAACATCACTTGTGATGTAGATGAGGTGCTGTGGCCAGACCAAAGTAGGAGGCAGGATGCAAGTCAAGTCATTTTTATTTGTATAGCGCCTTTCACAACACACATCGTTTCAAAGCAGCTTTACAGAAGATCAGGCATTAACAGAAGATAAAACTGTAACATCTATAATGTCTTAGAGTCATCATTGTGTAGTTTGATAAAATACGACTGTGAAAAAAAATTAAAAAAAATTATTATTAAGTAATAAATAATAATTGTATTTATAACCCCAGTGAGCAAGCCGAAGGCGACTGTGGCAAGGAACACAAAACTACATAAGATGCTGGTTAATGGAGAAAAATAACCTCGGGAGAAACTCACTGTGACGCACTGTGGGGGCCAGTTCCCCTCTGGCTAACATCATGAATATAATGACAATGTTACTTATGTATAGTGCAAGTCATGGTTTAAAATTATTAAACTAAGTAAGTGTTAAGGGCCAGTATTTAAACAAAGATTTTGTATGAACTGTAAGATTAACTGCAGCCTAATTTCTTTTTTCTTACATTTTGATGTCTTTTTGTCTTTTTTGTGTTTAGAGTTTTGAAAGAATGAGCCACTTTCATTTTTCATTTTTGTACAGAAAACCCTATATCTTACTGAATGTTTTTCCTGGTTTTCTCCTGTTGGGTATGGAAATTGTTATATACAAAACACAAGTGTTCAAAAATACGGTATTTTGGAAATAGAGTTTTTATTTTTATTTTTATTTTTTACAATCGCTAGGACCCATTTCTCAATACTTTAGGTCACTTTTTCAAAACTCTACACAGTTCTCCTAACCAACTTTCAGCTTGGCACAGCAGTTAATTTCACATCCAAAATGCACTAAAACTACCAAAACACTTCATACATATCTCAAATCAACTCATTCGAGGGGTCCCCCTGTCACAGGGGGACGTAGGGCCCTCGCAAAATGTAGCCAGGGCAAACTGGCAAACGTGTGATATGTGTCCCGAGCAGGAGTCATGGCGCTTGGAATGTCAACAAGAAATTAGAGATTCATCAAAAGAACTTGATGAGCATGTTGATATAATTCCTGATCTATCCATTCAAAATGAAAGAAGCAATCGATTTGAATCTAGTTTGAATGTCTTGTGTAGATCAGATGCTCTCAATCTACTTAGGTCTCCGAACTCCAAACAAAAAGATATTTTCTATCAAGACGGTGGTGCTTAGAGAAAGTTAGATGTAAAAAGCCAGAGCCTTCCCATGTATTTATTACTGGAGGTGCAGGAACAGGAAAGTCACATTTAATCAGAGCTATTTATTATGAAGTGACCAGATTATTATCCCAAATTGCAAGAGCACCAGACAAAGTTTCTGTTTTATTGACAGCACCTACTGGAATTGATGCTTTCAGTACCATCCATAGTAAATTTTTCAATCGGGACGGATGTAAAATTGCCTTACACACCTTTAGGAGTAGAAAAAGTAAATACAATGCATGTGGTATTTAGTGACTTGCATATACTGATTATAGATGAAATTTCTATGGTAAACCACAGCCTACTAGCCTATGTCCATGGTAGGCTTAGACAAATAAAGCAAACATGTGACTACTCTCCATTTGGTAAAGTTAGTAGAATTGCTGTGGGAGATTTTTTTCCAGTTGCCACCTGTGAGAGGAAAACCATTGTATTTGCAAAATGCTCCACTAGATTTGTGGAACAGCACATTTGCACTGTCAGAATTAACAATCATTGTTAGACAAAAAGACTTTTGCAGAAATATTGAATAGATTGCGTACATGTTGCACGAGTTTCCCACTATCACTTAATTACTTAAATATGCTCAAAAGTAGGGAAACTGGGCAAACCTCTTCTGCTTTACACATTTTCCCAGCAAATACGTGGAATAAGTGGAAGAGCATAACATCAAACAGATAATTGCATTCTGCTCAGACCACATTTGTGTAGAGAATCAGGATTTTGAGAAAAATCAACAAACTGAACAAATGCAACTTCAAAAGGGACACTTTTCCAAAGTATTTAATTCCTGTTTACCGGAAATGTTTCAGTTACGTAAAGGTGTGCGAGTCATGTTAATTAAGAATACTGACGTCACTGACAGGCTTGTAAATGGTGTCTGTGGTACTGTAACAGACATGGCCCTTAATACAAACAACACAATTGTGAATGTAGTATTTGTTCAGTTTGGTGATGATAAAGTTGGGAATACCACTTGAAAGCATACACCACCACCTAGAAACATCATGAATTCCACTCCAATTACTTTAGAGGAAGAGCGAGTTAACAGTAAGGGTGGGTTGTGTAAGCAGTTCCCATTAAAGTTGGCATGTCAGGGCTCCAGACTGCAACTCAAATGGTTGCAAATGCGATCAAAAATAATTGATTGCGACAGTCATTTAAATTCTAGTCGCCACTGGTGACAGTCGGGATGTGTGCGCTCATATATGGTTTCACCAGTGTGTCTCGCGCCGCTTTTCACCCGTTCTGTTGAGCAAGCTCGCTGCACCGCAAGCAACAACAAACCCAGCGTAAGAGAGTTGTGACCAAATGAAACCGGATCTTTTTCATGAATCACCTGAAAAGAACTGAAGGTTTGAACTCAGGAGCTCAGGTTAGCAGTTTGAATCAGATTCACTTTCTCCGCAAATCAGCTGTGAGCTCACAACTGGGAGTGCAGACATTTCAAAATAAGAGTCCCATGTGTATTTGAGGTTTACTCATAATTAAAAGTCCCGTATTGTGTACCACTTGAGTATTGTGTAATATTGATTGGGATTGGAGTAGCACAATAAACTGCATCTGGGATTTCATTCAATTTGCACTCTTTTTGTCTCTGGGTCTGGGCCATCTGGTAACAGTAAAGAAAAACGAAGGCAATATTTTAAAACAATTTATATACATATATATAAATGCATACATACACACACACAAACACACACACACAGATCAGCCACCACACTAAAACCAGCTGCCTAATATTGTGTAGGTCCCCCTCGTGCCCCAAAAACAGCGGCAACCCGCATCTCAGAATAGCATTCTGAGATTATATTTTTCTCACCACAATTGTACAGAGCGGTTATCTGAGTTACCGTAGACTTTGTCAGTTCGAACCAGTCTGGCCATTCTCTGATGACCTCTCTCATCAACAAAGCGTTTCCATCCACAGAATTGCCGCTCACTGGATGTTTTTTGTTTTTAGCCCCATTCAGAGTAAATTCTAGAGACTGTCGTGTGTGAAAATCCCAGGAGATCAGCAGTTACAGAAATACTCAAACCAGCCCGTATGGCACCAACAATCATCCATGCGACTATCTAATCAGCCAATCATGTGGCAGCAGTGCAGTGCATAAAATCATGCAGATACGGGTCAGGAGATTCAGTTAATGTTCACATCAACCATCAGAATGGGGAAAAAATTTGACCTCAGTGATTTGGACCATGGCATGATTGTTGGTGCCAGATGGGCTGGTTTAAATATATCTGCAACTGTTGATCTTCTGGGATTTTCACGCACAACAGTCTCTAGAGTTTATTGTATTTATGGTTCGAACTGACAAAGTCTACGGTAACTCAGATAACCGCTCTGTACAATTGTTGTGAGAAGATGCGGGTTGGCGCTGTTTTGGCAGCACGAGGGGGATCTACACAATATTAGGCAGGTGGTTTTAATGTTGTGACTGATCTGTGTATATACAAAATCAAGCTTTTGACACTTAGGACAATTGAAGGACTTGCACACAACTATTACACAAGGTGCAAAAATTCATTGATGCTCAAGAAGACAACACACTACTATATGCATACTATACTTTATGTAAATATCTGTAATGTAGATTGTGAAGAGCAGTACTAAATAAACAAATATTTTATCTCTTATATTTGTATAAATTATGAAAGGGGTATGAACATTTATGAGACAAAATGGAATGCAAACTTATCTTCTCGACTATATATCCTGTTTATTAAACCTTCAATTAATGGGTAATCAGCTGTCTTCGTTTTCTTTGGCTGTCTATCTTGTTTCTGAACAGCAATCTAAATTGAGCAATTCTGTGATTTGGCGACTAAAAACAGTCATTTGGCTCCTTAATGTTTCAGTTTAGGGGCCAATTGCTCCTAAGTCATTTTTTAGTCTGGAGCCCTGCATGTGCTTGCATTGTACACAAAGTGCAAGGATTAACTGTCATAAGCAGTCATATCACTAAAAAAAGATTTTTGCAGCTGGACAGGCATATGTTGCTTTAAGTCGAGTCAAGACTTTAATTGGGTTGATCACTCAATATTTTGCTGATAAAGCAATTTATTGCAAAAACAACATCCAAGAATGTATCAACACAATGCCACAGTTTGAACTTTATAATATTTCACCACATAACACCAACAAATCTTTTTCAGTTTTCCTAATGAATGTTCAGGGTTTACACTGCCATTTGCTAGATTTAACGGCTTCAATCCAATCCTATAATTATAGCTGTATAGCTGTAACAGAGACATGGCTGCATGCAAACATATAAAGTGAATCCACTTGCATTGAAGGCTACCACTTTCACAGTGCTCTGCGTTGTTTTGCTTACAGTACAGACAACCCTCTGTTAAACTCAATTAGACACAAAAAACTTGGTGGTGTTGGCATATACTGTAGAACTAATAATGATTACAAGATTTTGACATTCCCAATGTTAACATAGAGTGCATAATATGTCAACTCAACAAACTTGATATAATCATAGTTGTTATTTACAGGCCACCACAATATCTTTGTTTCAAATATATATTACCAAACTCTGCAATACATTAAACAATATGACAGATAATATCTTTTTAAATGGTGATTGGAACCAAGATTAATTGAAAACACACACAATGTCTACATTGATGGCAAACCTAGGCTATGTTCAGTGTGTCAAAGAACCTACCACTGAAAATGGAACATTGATCATGTGTACAAGAAAATGACATCTAAATATACTACCATTGCACAAGTTATGCCAGTATATTTCAGTACACATGAAGCAATTAATTGTACATTTTCACAAACATAACCGTGTTTCTATAACATATAAAATTGTGTAACTGAATACAGCGTCTGCCTCATAATTGCCATGTTGTTGTAATCAGGAATGGCCCATTGGCAACCATTCACAATTTGAAGCTGATCAGACCAAGCATGACCAAGTTATACCCACTTCCTGGCAGACTTCCTGTTGGGTGGAGCTTAAGACTGTCAGCGTGAAGTTGTCCAGCTTGATGAGATCTATATATGTACCGAGTTTAGAGACCAGCTGAAAAAAAGGTGTGCTACAGAGGATCCCAAAAATGCATATTTTAAAGGGGGCAAAACAGAGCCCCCCACGACCCCCACCCCCATATGAACTTTTGCCCGGCCCTAATGGTTAACAACTCTGATGTGTGTGCCAAATGTCATGTCAATTTAAGCATTCCAAGTGCCTCAAAATACACTTAATATATAAAGAAAGGAATAATAATATTCAATGAGTTGCCATGGCAACATTATAAAAGATATCAATAAATACTTACCAATTTCACATCACCGTTGTCCTGACATTATTTTAAACAAGTTTGAAGCAATTCAGGTAAAAATGAGAGTGCTATTCCAAAGTCTATAAAAAGTGTTACACTTCCTGCTGCCAGTTGGTGGCACTATGACTGTGCCACACAATAGTCACATCCATGTGATCAGCCCCCAATACCAAATATAAATCTCAATTTTGATCTAAATCACACAATGCACGCCGAAGATATGAGCACTTCCTGTTTCTCATTTTTCACCATAAATGTATCGCCTCGCCGTGGCAACACTGTTCGATATATCAAAAATCTGTTTGCAATTTAGCATCTTCAGTGTCTTGGCATGATGTTGGCCACGTTTGGTGCCTGTCACATAAATCGCCTAGGAGGAATGTTTCAAATTCCAGAGAATGCATTTTACAAACAAACCAAAATGGCGACTTCCTGTTGGGTGGAGCTAATACAAGCCAATGGGAGATATGTCTGTCATGGTTAGAACAATGTCCTCACCAAAACTTGTGAATATCACACCCAAGACAAATGACAAAAGAATTATAAAATCTTGCCAAACTTTGACAGGTATGCCAAGTTTCAGTAGTTTGAAAATGTAATAAGCATTTACGAACTAGGGGATGCTGTGGAACCGATGAGGCACGTCTATGCTGAATTGCAATATCAAATCAAAAGATGTCCTAAGACAAATGTATGTGTAAACTATGTGTAAACTTTCATAAGTTTTCAGCCATTGTAAGACCCTCAAAACACCACGGGAATATGTGAAAATCCCACATTCCATCCAACATGGCTGACTTCCTGTTGGGCAGAGTCAAATACAACCAAGTGAACTTTGTCTAACATAATGAGAGCAGTAACCATACCAAATCGTGTGCACATCTGAGCAACTTCATCCCAACCATTGCCTGCGTTTGGAGGCGCTGTAGAGCTCCTCGACCACACCCAAGCCTAAACACTACATAACTTTTTGATTTTATGCAGGTCTGATGTGTGTGCCAAGTTTCTTGAGTTTTCAAGTATGATGAATACCTTTTAAATGGGTGAATGCGTTAAAAATAAAATTAAAAATAATAATAATTGTGAAAAAACATTCCAAAAACAATAAGGCTTTAGCACCTCTGGTGCTTGGGCCCTAATTACACACAAGTGGGTTTGGAGGCTTTGCTCTATTTACTTCTGTAATGTGCAGTTCAGTCAGATGCCCTTGCAGAATGCACATCTTACCTGTTGTTTTGCCGGAAAATTCTCACAATAGATGCCACTGTTGAGCATTTCAGATTTGGCTGCACTCTCAGACCAGCCTTTCTCATTGATAGACCATGATTTATTACATGATCAATTATAGTAGCCCTAATCTCATCTGAGACTACAGCTCTTGATCTTCCTCTCAGTCTTCTTCCACTATACATACGTACTCCTCTCCCTTCACAGCCACTCTTCTTCCTCTGTCAGCCAGTTCTCTATCTCTGGCTGGGTCCATGTTTACATTACAGTACAAAATTACAGTATTCCTATGATGTCCCCTTTTGTATAGATGGTAATGAAATTTAAAGTCTAACACCTGGGTAGGTGTTCAGCTACAATGGGAATCAGCTGTGGTTTGTCTGATTGTTTTGATATTTTTTCATTTTTTTTTTAGATTTGGAATATATTTCAATACGGTATTACTGTAGAAATGTAGCAACATGCTGTCTTGTTCAATTTTGTGTTATGTTAGGTTTTGAACTTACGTTTAACAGTTTTGAATAGAGTATGTTAACATGCAAATTGTCCTGTAGGTACATAGAGTTTTGGTGGTGGTTGTGTCTGAGTGAGAAAGAATTCATGTAATTTGAAAGATGTAGTCACTGAATGCATTTTGTGCCAAAGCAATGAAAAATGATCCACAGTTTAGCCCACATAGACTGCTGTTGTGCTCACTGTGTGAACAGTTTTGAAAAAGTGACCTATGTATTTAGAAATGGGCCCTAGCAATTGTAAAAAAAAAACTGTAAATTACAATGTTTTTGTTACTGTATTGCATTTGTGTGTGTTTATGTATATTTGAGTAGGTAGACATTATTGTAACAATCTTTTACAACCGGCTACAGTGTAACACTGACAATGCAAAGGGCATCAACCTACTGATGGGATAATCATAGTAGTGTTTTGTGTAGAGCACATCAGTGTGTTGTTGGTTGATAGACAGATCTATTCATATGACGTGTGTGTGTGTGTGTCATTTTGATGCAAAAAAAAAAAAAAAAAAACATTTTGGAAAGCGATAAAACAGTTTTGAATGCAGTGTTTCTTTTGCTAGAGATTTGTAGAGTTTTACATTTTGTGTTTGTGTCTGCATTTTTTTTAATTTATTTATTAATTTTTTTTATTTGGAATGCCCAATTCCCAATGCACTCTAAGTTCTTGTGGTGGCGTAGTGACTCGCCTCAATCCGGGTGGCAGAGGACGAATCTCAGTTGCCTCCGTGTCTGAGACCGTCAATCCGCGCACCTTATCAAGTGACTTGTTGAGCGCGTTACTGCAGAGACATAGAGCGTGTGGAGGCTTCACTCCGCAGCATCCACGCACAACTTACCACGCACCCCACTGAGAGCGAACCACATTATAGCAACCACGAGGAGGTTACCCCATGTGACTCTACCCTCCCTAGCAACCAGGCCAATTTGGTTGCTTAGGAGACCTGGCTGGAGTCACTCAACACGCCCTGGATTCGAACTCGTGACTCCAGGGGTGGTAGTAAGTGTTGTGTTTGGGGTTTTGTGTTTAGAGTTTTGGGACAATGGGCCAACGATTCAGCAAATCTGTGTAAACAATTGGAAAAAACTGTAAAGTTGTGAGAAAATGGGTGAAGGTTTCAAGAAATGTGTTTTATCAATTCAGAAAAACTGTAATATCACGCTTACTGTTTCCCTCAGACATGCATAAATGGGCCTATATAGCTGCCTTTATATTTTAAGAAGGGGTCCTTTGCAAGGGGATCATGTGATCATAAAGTTTGAAAACCACTAGTATAGGACACGAGTGAGCCAGGAATGCCATTGGTGCACCCTCAAAAAAAAAAAAAAAAAAAAAAAGAAAAAAAAAAAAAAAAAAAGGGTGCTTGATGTCCTTGTCTGCCCAATAGTGCACAATAATAATAAAACATATTTACAATGACTTCTTTAGGGAGAGGAGAGGACAGGAGAAGACAGGAGAAGAGAAGAGAAGAGAAGAGAAGAGAAGAGAAGTGAGGAGAGGAGAGGAGAGGAGAGGAGAGCACGACAGTTTAAGGAGGATAGCTAATAGGCCCAAAACTTGATCAAGAGCACAAAGTGGGCCCAAGGCTAGAGTCAGACAAAATAAGTGTCAGGCGAGCGTGCTGCTAATTATGCCTTGACTATTACCTGGACTGACAGCAAGAGAATGGGAGGAGAGGGGGTGGGTCTGGAACATCCAGTCAAGCAGAAAGTTCTCAAACGCAGAGGTTGACACAGGTCAAGTGATTTGGCGCCTTGGGTGTATTAAAGCTATTTACAAGAGGCAGAGGGATTTATGGTGCTTTTGCACTGTCTGTTCTTTTATATGACCTGGCACTAGGTGGTCATGCTTTCTGACCTACTCAATCATTATTTCTACCCAATAAAAATCTCTCTTTTCATATGTATTTAGGTTGTGTTTTAAGGGTTGGAAGAGAGAATTGCTTCTCTGCAGGGATCATTGACAATGTGACTGCCTTTATTCACAGTGGATCCATAAATAACACAAAACACAACTTTGTACAAACATAAATTGTTGTGGCTAAAACCCACGGTACCATACAAATCTTGGATTGAATGCTTATGGGAACTCTATGATATGAAGGAAATAACAACATTTTCGTTCAATGTCAATATTGACTAACTGTACTATATTGAATTTCAGTGATATATTAATAAAAAAGAGACGAATGTCATAGTTATTTATCCTTAGGTAAGTATCTTTATCTTCATTCATTATTTCTTTCTTTCTTTTTAATCATGCTTTTTCATAACATGGATGAACCAAAATTAGGCTCATTAAAATATGTTTCGTATGTAATGGAATGGCAGCCATTACTTTAATTTGGAAACCCATGCCATTAATTAATTTTTGCAGCTGGCTTATACTTCCATCTAGTGGACATAAAACATAAGACAGGAAGAATCCAACCATGAACTCATCAACATCAAGGGTTCATGGCCTCAATCTGCAAGCAAGCTGACAGTGTTGCTATGACTACAGTTGCTGCACAGTGAGGCATAAAAATAGATAAACAAGAAAATTTTAAGAAACACTGGTTCCTCAGTGCATTCTTACAGCTCTGTTTGCATATTTAAACTATTAGACTTAAGTGAAATAAATGCAATTCTATCAGGAAGACTCGCAGACTTGAGTGAAATTTAAGATGACATTTATTTTATGAATATAAAACAGAAATGTAATGTCTCTCTTTGGCGTAAGCCCCATCTGGCGGTCCGAAGAAGTTGTACTTGGAACCATCATATCCTGCCGGAGATAGGAGGCAGGGGCGAGGAGCCTACCCCTGTGCAGGACGGGACTAAACTGGTGGTGGTGGGGTGGTGGAGGTTGCCGTGTTAGCACACTGAAACAGCAATGTGATAGATTGTGAGCAGACTTATAAAGCATTGGCTTACATGTGATTGGCTAGGAGTTACCTAGCTAATGGTGCGATGATGTACAGCTGCTAGTCTTCCCGCTAGAACTACGCTGAGCTTACATTTCCAAAAGGCTTTTTAACATATACAAATTTAAAAAAAGTTTGTTGCCGAAATAAATATTAAAGATAAAAGATCTAATGTAGGCTACTACTAGTTCTACTCACTGCATTCTCATTTATATAAAGGCCTGCACATGGAGTGGAATGTTGTCTTGCTGTAGTCTGAACAAAAAGGTTTTATTTAATTATTAAGAAGTTACTTTTAACGTTTTAATCTGAGTTAGAATTATTATTATGATCATTTTGAATTGATGTAGGCTTTTTAAGGAATGATAAATTATTAATAAATTATTTTAAAGACATGGCACCTTTTTGATCAATCTCATATTATGTAACGTAACAGGACTACAACAGAACTAAATCTATATTTCTTTTGAGTTTACCAGCATGTGTTGTGACCATGAAGGACATTCCCCCTTTATTCAGGTTCTTATATAGCTCTCTTCAAAGACACATAATATAGATTCCTATGACGAGTGTTCAGTTCTGACATTTTGTATTGAGCTCAGGCTGTATGAATCCTTGATAAAGCTCATCTGTCTGTCAAAGCAAAAGGTCAGGTTCTTCAGTCACTTAGCTTGGAAAGCACATTGACAGAAAAATTGTGCACAGAAAAAAGTAAAATCTCTGAATAAAGAGGTAGAAATGTAATGTACAAAGTATTTAAAAAAAATTCAAGATGTTTACCCAGTCAAATAACACATTTATTTTGAACAACATTCTTTTGAGGTAAATTGACTTTACATTGACTTGACATTTCTTCAAAATAACTGTAATAACAAAACAATCAAAAATGGCAAAACAGTTTGAATGATTTTTACCCTGCATAATTCAGTTTGGATGTCTCCACAGGAGACAATTCAATTGCATTTCACTTTAAATGAACCAAGTGCCCTTTCAATGGCATTTTCATAAGTAGGATATGGGATATGTGACTTTTATTTTCTTTTTTTTAAGGGAAAAAGATAACCCTCATGTTCTGTTAAGACTGTCTTTATGTTTGGGGTCCCACAGACCCAGTTCTGTATATGTAAAAATAAAACAATTATTTAAAATGTAATCTTTTCTTGAATTTATTTATTTTTGTATATGTTGCTCTGACTTAATCAAATCCCAGTAGACAGACAGTATTAAAATTATAACCCTCTATTTAACCACAAAGCAGGCTTACACTCTCTGAAAGGTGATTGTTATCCAGAATAATACAATTTCTGTTTGGGATCAATTTGACCCCAGCAAAAATGCATAGTAGAAAAATACACAAACAAATCAAAGTAAAATCTTAGCATGTGAATGTATTATTATTATTATTATTATTATTATTATTATTATTATTATTATTAGTAGTAGTAGTAGTAGTAGTAGTATTAATCACGTTTTATATCTGAGGTCTCTATGACCCAAAAATTTTAATGTAACATTTTTCATGGATGCTGGCTTTTACTGTCTCTCAGTCTGAATGAATATAATATGAATATGACAGAATATGGAATATGGTTAAAGGAAAAAGATTGTCAGCAGAAATTGGAAAACAATTATTAGTATATTGTTTCTTACTGACATAACTACATTTTACTGTACTTTAGTGACTTCATATTTCAAGCACAGTACATTGTTCTCATTTGAGGACAGAAAGAGGCCAGACAGAGACACATGGCTCCTCCCTCAATTTTAGTAAAAACATTCCAGCCAAGGAAGAGCGCCAGCGAATATGAAACCCTGGAATTCTCTGTTTCTGGTCCTTTCTCCTTGTGAGCTGTCTAACTGGAGGACAAGGACGTTCCATAACCAGCTACGGTTCACATCAGCCTCTCAGAGTTTTGAAATTCTTTTGTTTTGTTAGAAAAAGTGTCCATTGTCCAAACCCACCATGAAAGCCACCATATTCTTCATTCTCTCGATCATATTTACTCAGCGTTCCAGAGGCCAGTACCACTACCAGGGTCTGATGAACTACCTGGAAAACAGGATGCTCGCTATGGAGGTAAGAATAATTCGGTTTGTCTGGCCAAAATCTGCTGTCTTGACAAATTATGATGTATAAGTCTATACTGTCTGCAGTCCTGCTGGATTTCAGCCATCTTACAAAGACTTTTATTTTTCAAGAACAGATGAGGCACAATTCCATACAGCTCAAATTTCGCAATTAATCACGATTTGGTGATTTCTTAAAAGACCACTGAAGACGTAATTCAAAGTCTGTGAGAAAATCAGTGCTAACATCTTTTCTACTCTATCCCCCCATCAAAGTGTTCAAAAAGTGCAATAAACAATGATCACAGATTGAAACCTTGGCACCACTTTGATTTCACTTACAGTTTTAGGCAGCATTGAAACTAAAGATTTCAATTTTAGTGTGCTAGAATTGTTTACAGAGTGGCAATATCTGTTAAAGCATGTTTTGTTCATAAACACACATCTGGCACACAATGCAAGCTCCCTCAAGAAACAGCACCTCAACACAGCAGTGACTGAAACAATGTTTCTCAAACCAAAAATCCAAGACTTAGATGAACATTCAAACAAAACGGGTGGCTGTTGATCAAAGCCAGTGCTGTGCTGTCTGACATCTACTCTGAAGATTCAACTCTTTATCTTAGTCTTTCTTTTGTACACTGCCTTGTACTCCAGAGCAGAGAAACATCCCTCTGATTGACAGAGTCATGTAGTTCAGCAGTTTTTTTCTCAGTGAAGATGAAAAATTACGCTAATTCAGTAAGCAAAATAATTGTTATGATTAAGTAGACACCTCATAAGATTAATGAAATGTATCCAGTGAATCTCCATATTTTACCATATACAGGCAGGTCAGTTTTAATTATCTGAATCAGCAGGAGTCCACTGAACTAAAAAATGTCTTGGTTACTGTCGTAACCTCCGTTCCCTGATGGAGGGAAAGGAGATGTTGTGTCGATGTAGTGACACTAGGGGTTGCTCTTGGGAGCCCCAAACACCTCTGATCTTTGAGAAAAGGCCAATGAGAATTGGTGAGCGGAATTTGCATGCCACTCCCCCGGACATACGGGTATAAAAGGAGCTGGCTCGCAACCACTCATTCAAGTTTTGTGCTGAGGAGTTGAGACAGGGTTCCAGACATTTCAGTGGGTAGTACAGCATTGTGGCAAGAGGGACACAACGTCTCGTTCCCTCCATTAAGGAACAGAGGTTATGACAGTAACCAAGACATTCCCTATCTGTCACTCACTCGACGTTGTGTCGATGTAGTGACAATAGGTGTCCCTATACAAAACGCTACAACTCTCTACACTGTTATGTGGACTGCCGATGCAGGTGCAAGCAAGCTGCTGCGTGCGTAATAGCAGGTGCATCTGTCTGCATGTAGCCTCCCCTCAATGCCCCAAAACACATCATGTAGTTCTCCACATCCCTGGGGGGGGGGGGGGTGGGGATTGGGGAAGAGACGTAACTAGTATGGGAGCAGGCCGCACCAGCTGCGGCCTTTTCTCTCTATGTTTTTTCTCTCCACAGAGGAGTTCTTTTCCCTTCCTATTCTTTCAGGGGGAAAAGACACTGCAGAGACCACATCCTGCCCGAAGGGAAGGTTAACATGTGGCAAATATGTCATGTGGGCTCACCAGCCAGATATGTAAGAGGCGTGGTGGTATGTCCTGCCAGAAAGGGAGGAGCTCTACAAACACAGTGACCAGAAGCAGAGAGGGTTATACCACGGAAAATACATCACAGGGGGCTACCAGAATTAACCAGTGCCTGTGGAGCATCTACCCTAGTACAGGGCACACTAGCACCCGTACTAGGTCCGGCTAGGGATTCCTCCGCTGAATTTGCCAGCCACAGGGCTAGGGAGGAAAGACATCCAGGGTGAACTTGCATGGGAGAAAAGAGCGCATGAACTGCATGGGAGAAAAGAGCACACGTCTTCACCTCACGGAGGGGAAAGGCGTTGTACGCAAGCGATACACCCGGCCAGCTGTCCCGCACACTTACCTATTCATACCTGACAATACAAGGGATGAAACCGGCTCAACCCGGAGATTATAAAATCTCATGAAGGTATTGGGTGTTGCCCAGCCCGCTGCCCTTCTGATGTCTGCTAGAGAGGTGCCATTGGCCAGTGCCCATGAGGATGCCACACTCCACGTAGAGTGTGCTCATATTCCCAAACGGGCGGGCATGGCCTGGGCCTGGTATGCCAGCACGTTGGCATCCATGATCCAATGGGCAAGACTCTGTTTGGAGACAGCGTTCCCTTTCCGCTGTCTGCCAAAGCAAACAAAGAGCTGCTCAGAGCATCTAAAGCTCTGCATGCGATCCAAGTAGGTGCGCAAAGCACGCACCGGACACAGCAATGATAAGGCTGGGTCTGCCTCCTCCCGGGGCAGTGCTTGCAGGCTCACCATCTGATCCCTAAAAGGAGTCTTGGGAACCTTGGGCACATAGCCTGGTCGGGGTCTCAGGACCATGTGAGAGTCCTCCGGACCAAACTCCAGGTAGGTGTCGCTGACAGAGAATGCCTGTAGGTTCCCAACCCTCTTGATGGAGGTGAGCGCGGTCAGGAGGGCCATCTTCAAGGAGAGGGCTTTCAGCTCGACTGACTCTAGAGGCTCAAACGGGGCTCTCCAGAGGCCCAGAAGGACTACGGAGAGATCCCATGTGGGGAAGAGGTGCAGCCTAGGATGATTCAGCCTCCTGGCACCCCTCAGGAACCTGATGATCAGGTCATGCTTCCCTAGGGACTTACCCTCCACTGCATTGTGGTGTGCCGCTATGGCGGCCACATACACCTTCAAGGTGGGGGGGGACAGCTTCCCCTCCAGCCTCTCCTGCAGGAAGGAAAGCACTGACCAGACTGCACATCTCCGGGGGTCTTCGCCTCGAGAAGAACACCAATTCGCAAACAAACACCACTTCAGGGCATATAGCTGCCTCGTAGAGGGAGCCCTGGCCTGAGTGATTGTGTCTAGACCACTTAGGTCTTCCATGTCCCGTCCAAGGGCCAGACATGGAGATTCCAGAGGTCTGGGCGTGGGTGCCAGATGGTGCCTCGTCCCTGAGAAAGAAGGTCCTTCCTCAGGGGAATTCGCCAGGGAGGGGCTGTCACGAGGAGCATGAGGTCTGAGAACCAGGTCTGGGTGGGCCAGTACGGTGCCACTAGGATGACCTGTTCCTCATCCTCCCTGACCTTGCACAGGGTCTGTGCAAGTAGGCTCACTGGGGGGAACGCATACTTGCGCAGCCCCTGGGGCCAGCTGTATGCCAACACGTCTGTCCTGAGGGGAGCCCCCATCAGGGAATACCAGAGCGGGCAGCGGGAGGATTCCTGGGAAGCAAACAGGTCTACCTGTGCCTTGCCGAATTGACTCTAAATCAGCTGGACCACCTGGGGGGTGGAATCCCCACTCTCCCCTGAGCGTCACCTGCTGTGACAGCATGTCCACTGTGGCGTTGAGGTTGCCCAGGATGTAAAGTGGTCCGCAGCGACCTCAGTGGACGAGTTGCGACAAGGAGCGTGCTGGGGAATGGGTGGTCCACGGGGGATTACCTGGCGGAGCCATACCCATTGGAGCCCCCAAATCGCCTCAAGCGTCAACAGACCCCAGCTCATACCTGTAGGTAGAAGGCCCAGCTGGAGTGGCTTTCCCCCGGAAGAAGGAAAGTTGATACCGCAACGTTGCCATGGTCATGTTCTCGCAATGAGAACATGAACCATTCGCGAACGCTGCCTCAATGTGATTACGGCCCAGACACACGAGGCAGCAATTGTGGCCATCGGAGGTGGAGAGATATCGACCGCACCCAGGAATTACACAAAGACGGAAATGAATCCTTAAAAAGATGCTGTCCATCAATGCATGCTCTTTTAGAGGAAAATATACTCTTATTCCTCAGAATATATACTCTTTTAGAGGCTGACGAAGCGCCCGGGGGCGTACTCTGCTGCTGAAATGCACCGTATATCCAACAGCATACGCTTCTGAAGAGGTGAATGGACCGGCAGTGAAGTTCAGCTGTGTGAGAATCAACCGCTCGGCTCCGAAGAAAAAAACCTGAATGAGTGGTTGCGAGCCAACTCCTTTTATACCCGTATGTCCGGGGGAGTGGCATGCAAATTCCACTCGCCAATTCTCATTGGCCTTTTCTCAAAGATCAAAGGTGTTTGGGGCTCCCAAGAGCAACCCCTAGTGTCACTACATCGACACAACGTCAAATGAGTGACAGATAGGGAAACAGTGTTATTATTAAAATGTGTACAAGCTACTGTTAATTAACAATTTATTTAGCAGTCAAGATGTTTGTAACGTAGTCGAAGAGACGATGATGTGTGATGAACCCAAGTGCAGTTTTATTTACAAATATGATATCCATAAAACCATAACTCCAAACGTGAACAAAACAAAAACATGAACTTGACTAAACTTGACTTGAACAAAACATAAACATAAACATGAACTTGACTTGACTTAACATGACTTGACTATGAACTTGTCATAAACAATAACACGACATTACACAAACAATACCTGACCATGGACAATGGCAAACATAAGGCTTAAATACATGGACAAGGGAGAAACATGACAATGATAACCAATGACAAGACAGAACTGATAACAAGGTACAGTAACTAGACAATAAACCAATGAAAACAAGACACATGAACATGGAGGGAAACATGAAATCACATGACCAGGGGACCACATGACAAGATCACTTGACAACGAAACAGGAACAAACATGGCATGGAACAAAACACATACAACCCTAACAATGTTATGTAAGGGATAATGTACTGTCAGCCGGTTGTTATCACACTATAAACCCTGACAGGGTGATCAGGACTCTGACGCTAGGCCTCTTATTACATGGCTACTAACAAAATAAATAAATATAGTACATGGAAATATTGATTATCATTGAAATTATGTAATTTATGAAGAAAGAAATCACAGAATTGCGTGTTCTGTTGGTGTTTATTTTGTGAATTATTTTGTCTGACTCCTCAATATTCAGTCGATTACAAGACTACTTGCCAAATAAATAAATAAATGGACATGAAACTTTTGAGATGAAATTATTTTTAGCTTACTTGTAGAGATCGCACAGTGATCTGAGAAGCAGGAGAGACGGCTCGCAGAACCAGGATGAGTGGTCTGATACCTCTTAATCCTGGGATGGGCGGTTGTTACAGAGCAATATCTGACCACTGGATGGTGCCACTGACTAATAAGAATCGAGTATTCCAGAGAGCCATGTAATAAGTAAAATTATTATTCAACTGAACAGATGTGTCAAATTTACATATTCTTATTACTGATAAATTCATATAATTAAAATGTCTAATTTATGCTTTCTTATTATAACTAAAATCTGGAATGAATAGCACATTACCTCAGCAAGACCTGGTGGATATCTAATTTGAAATATTCAAAAAACTTTATAAAAAATAAGCATTACGCTAGTTCAGGCAGGTCACATTAGTCAAGCTTCAATTGGCTGACTTTCAGCTGATCATGACATCTACCAACATAATTCAGACACATACCAGACTGCTTCTTTTTAAGTCCTGAATTCATTTATTCTCTCAGCTGCCTTGTTGGAGGTTTGATTTGCTGCTCTCCCCGCTCTTTTGATGCATGGCTGCATGGATGGATGGAGAGATCACCTACCAGCACCAACAGATTGCTTCAATAAGTCAATAAAAGTATTAATTTGACAGAAGTGGTCCTGACTGATATATGCTATGTGTGGTAACTGATATGATTCAGGTAAAAAATATTGTTACTCATTTTAAGGGTTACAGGTATAAGGTAGGTACAATGCATCCGGAAAGTATTCACAGCGCTTCACTTTTTCCACATTTTGTTATATTACAGCCTTATTCCAAAATGGATTAAATTCATTATTTTCCTCAATTCTACAAACAATACTCCATAATGACAACATGAAATAAGTTTGTTTGAAATCTTTGCAAATTTATTAAAAATAAAATACGAAGAAAAAAAAAATCACATGTACATAAGTATTACCAGCCTTTGCTCAATACTTTGTTGAAGCACCTTTGGCACCAATTACAGCCTTGAGTCTTTTTGAGTATGATGCTACAAGCTTGGCACACCTATTTCTGGGCAGTTTCTCTCATTCTTCTTTGCAGGACCTCTCAAGCTCCATCAGGTTGGATGGGGAGCGTTGGTGCACAGCCATTTTCAGATCTCTCCAGAGATGTTCAATCTGGTTCAAGTCTGGGCTGTGGCTGGGCCACTCCTTTGTTATCTTGGCTGTGTGCTTAGGGTCGTTGTCCTGTTGGAAGATGAACCTTCGCCCCAGTCTGAGGTCCAGAGCGCTCTGGAGCAGGTTTTCATCAAGGATGTCTCTGCACATTGCTGCATTCATCTTTCCCTCGATCCTGACTAGTCTCCCAGTTCCTGCCGCTGAAAAACATCTGCACAGCATGATGCTGCCACCACCATGCTTTACTGTAGGGATGGTATTGGCCAGGTGATGAGCGGTGCCTGGTTTCCTCCAGGCATGACGCCTGCCATTCAGGCCAAAGAGTTCAATCTTTGTTTCTCATGGTCTGAGAGTCCTTCAGGTGCCTTTTGGCAAACTCCAGGTGGGCTGTCATGTGCCTTTTACTGAGAAGTGGCATCCGTCTGGCCACTCTACCATACAGGCCTGATTGGTGGAGTGCTGCAGAGATGGATGTTCTTCTGGAAGGTTCTCCTCTCTCCACAGAGAAATGCTGGAGCTCTGTCAGAGTGACCATCGGGTTCTTGGTCACCTCCCTGACTAAGGCCCTTCTCCCCCGATCGCTCAGTTTGGCCGGGCGGCCAGCTCTAGGAAGAGTCCTGGTGGTTCCAAACTTCTTCCATTTATGGATGATGGAGGCCACTGTGCTCATTGGGACCTTCAATGCTGCAGAAATTTTTCTGTACCCTTCCCCAGATTTGTGCCTCGACACAATCCTGTCTCAGAGGTCTACAGGCAATTCCTTGGACTTCATGGCTTGGTTTGTGCTCTGACATGCACTGTTAACTGTGGGACCTTATATAGACAGGTGTGTGCTTTTCCAAATCATGTCCAATCAACTGAATTTACCACAGGTGGACTCCAATCAAGTTGTAGAAACATCTCAAGGATGATCAGTGGAAACAGGATGCACCTGAGCTCAATTTTGAGTGACATGGCAAGGGCTGTGAATACTTATGTACATGTGATTTTTTTTTTATTTATTTTTTTTTTTTTTAATAAATTTGCAAAGATTTCAAACAAATTTCTTTCATGTTGTCATTATGGGGTTTTGTTTGTAGAATTTTGGATGCACTGTATAACCCCTTAATGAATATTCCAGCTTCAATGCAAGTGTGACGAGAAGGAGGGCGGGACCGGGACATGACTCCCTAATCAGGCTAATCAGCCGAGGAGAGGGATAAAGGCAGCCGGATGCAGCAGTTCAGGAAAGAGAGAGAGAGAGAGAGCCACACGCAGCTGCAGTGTGTGTGTTTATGTTTTTGTCTTTTTGTTTTAATTTTACATTAAATATTACTTTGACTGTTCAGCTTGTTCCTGCCTTCTCCTTTCCCATTTGAACCCTGTTACAGCAAGTTAAGCTCAATTGACAGCATTTGCGGCATACTGTTGCTTTCTTTTCTTGTCCCTCCTTTTCTTTAAAAAAATTCACAATTCTGGATTATAGTGGCACTTACAGTAGAAGAGAATGGGGCCGTAAATGTTAAAATATTCACTTTTACTTTCAGTTTCCAAAGTATAGCCACAAGACATAAACAATATGCATGTTTACATAATTTTAGTGTTATAAAATCGCTTGATAACGTTTTCTGGGTAAATTATATCCAATTTTACAACTCCATTGCCATGGTGATGTGACAATGTAATGTGTGCTGACTCCATATAACAATTAATGTAACTGTAAAGGGGTTAGAGGGAAAGGAGGAGGTGAGAACCGGCTTAACAATATAAATAATAGTTTAATAATAAACTTAAACAAAAACACACAAACATAAACAGGTACTGGGCAGCTGCCTGTAATTCTCTCTCTCTCCAACTGTTGTCTCCGGTTGCCTTTATCCCATGCTCGACTCATCAGGCTGATTGGAGTCCAGGCGTGCGTCATTCTGGCCCGGCCCCGCCCTCCGCGCTACACTCCTCCCTGCATTGCCTCAAGCTGGCATGACGTACATACCCCCCTCCTCCTCTCCGGGAGGGGGCGTGCCTTGTGCCCCGCCTGCCGGCGGGTCATCCCCGCCTTCTTTGACCTGGGAGGAGACAGGAGGGGAAAACAAACAAACCAAAAAAAAGGGAAAGGCCAACACGGAGTGACAGCGAGAGAGAGAGAGGAGAGAGAGAAAAAAAACTCACTCACCGGTTCTCTGATGCGCTGTCGCTTGGTCCACGATCACTCCTCCACCCTCTTAGGCGGACGACAGCCGGAGTCAAACCTCCGACCCCCAACAGACGGAACGCCCCTCTGCATTTCTGGCATCACGTGGGGACACTCTTCCATCCCCGGCAGTGGCCCTACTGCTCCAGTCGGTTGGGGAGTCGATTCCCTCCTCCCCTCAAAGATGGCGGTCTTCCCTCGCCCCCTCCGCATTTCTGGCGGCCGGCAGGGCACTCCTCCGCTCCTGGCAGCGGCTCCATCGTTCCAGGCGGTCGGGGAGTCCAGTCCCTCCTCGCCTCACGGATGGCGGCCGTTCCCCGCGTCCAGGCGTTCGGGGTATTCTGTCCCCCAGTGGATGCAGTGGCGCTCCCCTGGGTGGACGGCAGTGTCGAGGACTCTACGACGGGCATCCCTCCTCCTTCCCGGGTTTCGGCACCAATGTAAAGGGGTTAGAGGGAAAGGAGGAGGCGAGAACCGGCTTGACAATATAAATAATAGTTTAATAATAAACCCCAACTCGGGTTGCCTTTATCCCTTGCTCACCTCATCAGGCTGATTGGGGTCCAGGCGTGCGTCATTCCGGCCCGGCCCTGCCCTCCGCGCTACAGTAACCTTTCAACGAATGAGCGTTTTAACTTCCCTAACCAATGCCTTGAATAGGAAAAAAGAAATCTTCAGAGACTAACTGCTTTCTGTTAGAGACTAACAGAGTAACTCTTTTGTACAGTTATTGCCAATGGCCTTTTAATGCACAGAAAACTATTCACATTTGGAGTAACTGTTTCATTAGAAAGAATTTCTAGCACTCTTTCATCTGGCAATGTCCAATTAAAGACAGGCTGCAGATCATTTTAAACAATTACATGACTTATTAGTGAGTTTGTTATACTTCCAGGAACGTATTGCCCTGTGGCATGAACAGAACAACCGCTACAATGCTGATCTGAAGGAATTTAGGCAGCAAGCTACAGACCTGTTGGAGAAGTTAGGCAAGGAGTACACTAAACTGCATTCAGACCTGGAGGGTGCCGCAGCACAGGTGGACCGTGTAGAGCGTGAGATGGACTACACTGAAACCAAGAATCCTCCAAAGCCTTGTGTTAAAGCAGCAGACAAGATGGTGGAACAGGACGTGGTTGTCAAGGAGAGGAAGAAGGAAGAGTTCTTCGAGGTCTCTGGTGAGTATGGGAAATGGCAGCTGAAGCTCAGCTCAAGCCACTTGGAATTTGCTTTTGCTCATTTACTTTAAGTTTTAGCCTTGACATTGTCTTGGCAGATAGAAAGACCCTAGTTACAGTACATAGTATACCAGTTTGGAGGATCTGCCTCTGGAAAATTGCGATACTGGAAAATAGAACTAAAAAATTGGTGGGAGTTAATGGCTGCAACTCAAGACAGAGAGTGTGAATGAAGAGCATGTGCACTGATTTGCAGTTCTCATTTCTATATTTTAAGAGCTAACTAATTACACTCAGCCATATTGGGATTTTGCTATAGTGCTTTGAGAGAAGGCTGTGTTACTGTCTCATCTGAACAGTTTTTGCATTAATGGTTACCCAATGTTATGCTAATGCTTGGCTTGTACTGAAGATTTGCTCATTTATAGGAAAGATGTGGTGTGTCTTGGTAGTAAGGGAACAAGGAACAAAGCCATTGGTTGAGTCCGTGTTGTTGTGCTGGGCTGGACGGGCCAATAAAAACAAACAGAGTAATTTATATAGTGCTAAAAATACCCTGTGCTAACAGTTTTCAAAGAAAAAAATGTATGAATGGCTTACTTATAGTTGTCACTGCATATTAAGCTGGGATTGGAGAAAATATTTTAACATTGAAAAAGTTGTACACTTCAGCTTTAAAGGTTAGTTCACCCAAAAATGAAAATTCTCTTATGATTTACTCACCCTCATACCATCCCAGATGTGAATGACTTTCTTTCATCTGCTGAACACAAACAAAGATTTTTAGAAGAATATCTCAACTCTCTAGCTCCATACAATTCACAAAATAAAGTAAATGGGTGCCAAAATTTTGAAGCTCCAAAATCCACACAAGAGCACCATAAAACTAATCCAGACAACTCTGGTGATTAAATCCATATTTTCTGAAGCGATATGATAGGTGTGGGTGAGAAACAGATCAATATTCAAGTCCTTTTGCCTTCACTTTCACTTTCTCCTTCTTGTGTTTTTGGTGATTCACATTCTTCGTGCATATCACCCCCTACTGGGCAGGGAGGAGAATTTATGATAAAAAAGAACTTAAATATTGATCTTTTTTTCACCCACACCTATCATATCGTGTCTGATCACATGGATTTAACAACTGGAGTAATATGGATTACTTTTATGATGCCCTTAAATTTTGGCACCCATTTCACGTGCGTTGTATGGCCTACAGAGGTGAAATATTCTTCTAAAAATCTTAATTTGTGTTTTGCAGAAGAAAGAATCTGGGATGGCATGAGGGTGGGTAAATCATGAGAGAATTTTCATTTTTGGGTGAACTAACCCTTTAAAGGAGGAAAGTTTATATAAATCACAAAAAAAGTCTGTGATATTTTATTCCAATATATATATATATATATACAGGTGCATCTCAATAAATTAGAATGTCGTGGAAAAGTTCATTTATTTCAGTAATTCAGCTCAAATTGTGAAACTCGTGTATTAAATAAATTAAATGCACACAGACTGAAGTAGTTTAAGTCTTTGGTTCTTTTAATTGTGATGATTTTGGCTCACATTTAACAAAAACCCACCAATTCACTATCTCAAAAAATTAGAATACATCATAAGACCAATAAAAAAAACATTTTTAGTGAATTGCTGGCCTTCTGGAAAGTATGTTCATTTACTGTATATGTACTCAATACTTGGTAGGGGCTCCTTTTGCTTTAATTACTGCCTCAATTCGGCATGGCATGGAGGTGATCAGTTTGTGGCACTGCTGAGGTGGTATGGAAGCCCAGGTTTCTTTGACAGTGGCCTTCAGCTCATCTGCATTTTTTGGTCTCTTGTTTCTCATTTTCCTCTTGACAGTACCCCATAGATTCTCTATGGGGTTCAGGTCTGGTGAGTTTGTTGGCCAGTCAAGCACACCAACACCATGGTCATTTAACCAACTTTTGGTGCTTTTGGCAGTGTGGGCAGGTGCCAAATCCTGCTGGAAAATGAAATCAGCATCTTTAAAAAGCTGGTCAGCAGAAGGAAGCATGAAGTGCTCCAAAATTTCTTGGTAAACGGGTGCAGTGACTTTGGTTTTCAAAAAACACAATGGACCAACACCAGCAGATGACATTGCACCCCAAATCATCACAGACTGTGGAAACTTAACTCTGGACTTCAAGCAACTTGGGCTATGAGCTTCTCCACCCTTCCTCCAGACTCTAGGACCTTGGTTTCCAAATGAAATACAAAACTTGCTCTCATCTGAAAAGAGGACTTTGGACCACTGGGCAACAGTCCAGTTCTTCTTCTCCTTAGCCCAGGTAAGACACCTCTGACGTTGTCTGTGGTTCAGGAGTGGAATACGACAACTGTAGCCAAATTCCTTGACACGTCTGTGTGTGGTGGCTCTTGATACCTTGACCCCAGCCTCAGTCCATTCCTTGTGAAGTTCACCCAAATTCTTGAATCGATTTTGCTTGACAATCATAAGGCTGCGGTTCTCTCGGTTGGTTGTGCATCTTTTTCTTCCACACTTTTTCCTTCCACTCAACTTTCTGTTAACATGCTTGGATACAGCACTCTGTGAACAGCCAGCTTCTTTGGCAATGAATGTTTGTGGCTTACCCTCCTTGTGAAGGGTGTCAATGATTGTCTTCTGGACAACTGTCAGATCAGCAGTCTTCCCCATGATTGTGTAGCCTAGTGAACCAAACTGAGAGACCATTTTGAAGGCTCAGGAAACCTTTGCAGGTGTTTTGAGTTGATTAGCTGATTGGCATGTCACCATATTCTAATTTTTTGAGATAGTGAATTGGTGGGTTTTTGTTAAATGTGAGCCAAAATCATCACAATTAAAAGAACCAAAGACTTAAACTACTTCAGTCTGTGTGCATTGAATTTATTTAATACACGAGTTTCACAATTTGAGTTGAATTACTGAAATAAATGAACTTTTCCACGACATTCTAATTTATTGAGATGCACCTGTATATATATATATATATATATATATATATATATATATATATATATATATATACTGATTACAAAGTATAGTCAGCACATTACTGATGTAAAAAACAGCACCATCACTATTTGGAAAAAAGCCATTTTTGATCAAATCTAGACAGGCCCCATTTCCAGCAGCCATCACTCCAACACTTTATCCTTGAGTAATCATGCTAAATTGCTAATTCGGTACTAGAAAATCACTTGTCATTATATCAAACACAGCTGAAAGCTATTTGTTTCATTAAATGAAGCTTAACATTGGCTTTGTGTTTGTTTTTGTGTTGCCACAGTATGCAATAGACTGGCATGTCTTAAGGTCAATATTAGGTCACAAATGGCAAAAAAGAAACAGCTTTCTCTAGAAACTCGTCAGTCAATCATTGTTTTGAGGCTATACAATGCTTGAAATTGCCAAAAAAACTGAAGGTTTCATACAAAGGTATACACTACAGTCTTCAAAGACAAAGGACAACTGGCTCTTACAAGGACAGAAAGACACGTGGAAGGCCCAGATGAACAACTAAACAAGAGGATAAGTACATCAGAGTCTCTAGTTTGAGAAATAGACGCCTCACATGTCCTCAGCTGACAGCTTCATTGAATTATCAGAAATTGTATTTACTTTTATTTGTTCAGCAATAAAAAGGATATAATTAAAACAATGAAGGTATTGGAAAATATGGCGAGACGATATTTGACGACATCTGTTTTACACCTCTTCTATTAAAAATGTAAAATCCAAAAGAGATGTAAGATTTTAGCCACAAAATGTGGCAAATCATGACAGGAGAGTCTTTTAAAACCCAAAACCTTCAATAAATCATATATCTTAGAAACAGTAACCATGTTCTGTAATCTAAAACAGACAGACACCAAAAAAATGATGGTGATTAAGAACATTAACCCCTTATCCTCACTTAGTACAATCTTCCCTTGCTTACATAGTTGCAATAACCTGTGTGGCATTGAAAGATGGTCGTTAAACTGTTGCGGATGTAAAATGGACATTATGCCATATTGTGAAGGCTTATAAGGCAGTGTCAGCTGTGTTACTTTAATTTTAACTCCTCTTTCTACAGGTCTTTTTTCTCTCTCTCATTTGCATTTGTGTTCTCTGGGGTTTTATTTTATTGCTTCCTACAATAAAGTCAAACAAATGTAATGTGCTCTTCCAAGATCTAAAGGCCAAGATCAGGGTTTGAACTCACTAATTGCTTAGTTTCGATTCCACTTTTCACGACGCTGTCCTCCACTGCTTGTGCAAAGCAAGATACGAAGCATTCTGTTTAAATTGCTTCAAAGTTTGCCATTTTAATCATTAAGTACATGCCGCATTCACATTTATCATGTTTGTTTTCATTGACAGTGTGCGTTAACATTGTATCCAGTATTCAAGCAATGAAGATCCTTAAGAGACTGGGGAGTCCCAAAGGTGTCTGGACCAAAGATGCCATATCAGCAAAAGTCTATGTCTTTAACAGCACGTCTGATAACACACTGTATGAGTTCAACTCCGTCCGAGAGCTCTCCACATCATCAGGCATATCTAAAGGCAGACAAGTTAGTCTACCCTCTGCTTGGAACGGAACCGGTCATGCGGTATATGATGGCTTCCTCTACTATGTCAGTGAGGACTCTGAGCTCCGAATTATTAAATATGACCTCAGCAATGGTTCAGTTGCAGACAGTGCAGTGTTTCCTGTAGAAGATCACACCCCAGTGTACAGCCTTAATCCAGAGACTCTGGTAGACCTAGTGGCAGATGAAGATGGGCTATGGGCACTATACGCTGCTGGAGACACCATCAACCTAGCTAAAATGGACGCCAACTCCCTGGACATAGAGCAGATGTGGGACACGGCATGCCCGAGAAACAATGCTGAAGCAGCTTTTATTGTATGTGGCACAGTCTATGTGGTTTACAACACCAAGCCACCAAGCCGCTCACGTGTGCAGTGTGTGTTTGATGTGAATGACATGGTAAGCAGTGGTGAGGCCCCACTGGTTTATTTCTCCAGGCGCTATGGGGCCCATTCCAGCCTGAAATACAATCCTGAGGAGAGGCAGCTTTATGCATGGGATGACGGGTACCAGATTCTTTATAAGCTCGCACTGAAGAAGAAGCTATGGGCGATAATGCCGCCACCTGAGGAATAGGTGTGCGTTTAAAGACACTGTAACATCAAAATGAGGGTTTTGTGGCTTGCAGTCCATGTGTGTGTGCTTTAAGGCCATTTATAATACTTAAGTATTGACAAAATGCACTTTTAGCAGATATAGATATTTAAATTACAGTCTCTACTTTCTGGAAAATCATTCAAAAATATTATTACTCATGTTGTACTACAAAGTTTTTTGTCCAATCAGACGCTCTATAAAATATGAATGTCCCTCCCCCCTGCAACTGACTAGCAAGCAGCAAATCATGGTTCATGGCTTTGATCTAAATAAATTGAAGGCGACTAGCCCTCCGATATGTCCTGCCCAAACTTACTGTTTAAATGTGTAATATGTCAACACAGGTCAGTAAACTGTACTCGCCAAGCAATATCATGGTGTCTTTAAAGGGCATAACATTTCTGGCCTCAAAATGTTTTTCTTTAAAATGATCAATGCACAGATACATTATATTGCTTTAGTTGCACATTTTATTAAAAATATATAAGAGAAAAAAAGGAGTCTTCCTTAAAAGTAGTATACTTGTCTTTCTCAATAACTGACTGATCAGTGGATATAAACTTGCACTCACTCTTGTGAGTGCAAGTGAGCGCTTGGTTGAAGTTTACAAAACTGAAAGTGAAGCAACTCTTTGAAATAAAACATCCATGAAATGACTGAACCAACATTTTATTTAGGCATTTTTAAAATACAAGAACCTTTTCAAACATTACAAGTTATATTAAGTACAAATGATCAATACAAAATTAGAAAGTCGTTTCATTCACAAGGGGGCAGAAACGGTTTGTTAAAACACAGCACACAAGAGTAAGTGGTGAGGTAAAGAACCAGACTGTATTTCGTAACTTTATTATTTTACATTTACCAACAGAAACACACTCTAAGTTATCTGAGTATTACAACATTATTATTATTGTAAAAACAGGTAAGACCAAAAAGTTGTACTTTGTCACAACCATTTCCTCAACAATGACTGGAATTTTTAAAGATTCTGTTAAAATATGAATTCTTACTATATAGAAATACTTCAAGCTTAACAATTACCCTATGAGATGATGGAGGATGTGTCCCACGTGCCATATGGATTTCAAGATATTTTAACACCACCAACTGGAAATAAGTGAAAAGTCATTGCTCTGGAATCTTGAGCTGTGCCCACTGCCCAGCATGTTTGGGCAGCATTGACAACAAGCTTCCTGCATAGTAGGTTCACACTACCAGTGGTTGTGCCTTTGTAACAGCTGTTGCATGCATTTGAATTGTCTGTCTGTAAGCAACCTATATCTCATTTTCTTTTTAATTTAAATCATAAAAGTGTCAAGATGTCCAGGACTTTGAATGGAAGCTCTGACCTAATGCTACTTTTGTGCATTTATGTTATCTGTTTCCAACATTTGCAGCAATTTTTATGCAAATTTGAGTGAGAGGAGAAATTTGGACTATAGCAACTACAGACATGTTAAAGGAATAGTTCACCCAAAATGAAAATTCTGTCATCATTTACTTACATTATTGTTGTAATAAGTGGTATGACTTTTATCTTTTCTTCTTCTTTTTTTAAAAAATTTTTTAAATTTTTTTTTTATTTCTTCTTGTGTACCATGGAAGAAAGAATGTCATACACGTTTGGAGTGACATGAGGGTAAGTAAATTATGACAGATTTTGGTGAACTTACCCTTTAATTTAGCACTGAGCAATGTGAACCAGAGTAGCTCTGTCTGTTAGATTTAAATTCCACTCTGTTATGAATGAAGGTAAATGTAAGAACTAAGTCAGAAACCAGGATTGAGTAAACAGACCAAAGATAAACTTTTAACCACAGAGATAAACAAAAATAAATAAATAAAAATGGAAAATCCTTAGTTGAAATGAAAGACTTAGATTTATGACATAAACATCTAAAAAGTAACATTAATTACTATTTTGACTACTTTGTTAATTATTATCCAGCACTAAAAATGTATACAGTAAAAATATAATAATGATATATCATATTTTATTAATATAAATATTTCCATATGTAACAGACATTGTGTACCACATTATCTCATACATATCCTTTCAATTGTCCATATTTTTAAGACATATTCATAACAGTGTAATTTGTGTGAAATGCAACAAATGCAAATCTTAAGATAAAAAATTAGTTTTAAGTACCTGTGATTTCATGAAGTTATGTCAACCCTGCTCTTGACATACAGGCCTGAATATTAATCTATTTCCAAATTTGAGCATAAATTGTTTACTCCAGACGTTGCCCAGTATAGAAAACTATGACAGTCCAATTTAACTTACAGTAAAATTACATGTCAAAAGATGTCAACTGAACAAGATGTTACTGTAAGTTGTTTAAAATGGAACAGCTGGAGGGTTCAAAGAGGAATTGAATCTGTTAAATACAATGCTATAAATATAACCCTCAATTACCTCCTCAAATGCATTTGAATAATACAAAAAGTGAAAAGAACAACTCACATCAGCCAAGACAGATATCTATGGATATTTCAGTCACGTGAACACACTGTTACTTTAAATGCCCAGTTTTGTACACACGGTACTCACACACGAATATTAATGTAATCACATAAATTTATTTAGCTACATCTGAAGTGTTTTTGTGTGCAAATATGAATTATTTTACATGTAAACTGTCTTTGTTTTGGCAAATCTATGAATAGGAAAAAAAATGTTTGTGCTCTGAAGAAATTCAGACAGTCTTTTTGTACACGTATAACATTTATATAACATCTAGAAACTGAAATTTTTTAAATATATTTCATGATGTGTATACCTTCACACAGGTTGTTTTTCATACAGATTTCAAGAGAAAATGGTTTGTTCATAGTAGCACATAACAAATCCATTTCCTTCTCTTCTGTTCTCTTTTCTCACTCACACAAAACATTGTCCTTTTCCCTCAGTCTCTGATTTACCTTTGTCCTTTCTGAACATATTCTTAACCCATCCAACCCCCAAGATGGTTGATCCTGCTTTCAAAGTCTAAGATATGAGCAGAGCCTTCCACAAAGTACAACAGTACTGTGCACAAAGTTCTACGTGCACGCAGACTGCTTGCAAAACACCACGGTCAGATTTCAAATGCTTTTGTCTGGAAGAAAATTAAAATAGGAAAGAAACATCTCTGCTAACAATACCAAGCTATTCTAGTAACACAAAGTTGGCATTGCAGAGCATTCTAGGTGTAAATGTTTGCACAACATCCCCCAAGAACTGGCTGAGGATCATATGAACTGGAACAGCTTGAATACACGGAACATCAGGCAAACACAACAGAGTTTGAACTTAGATCAGTGTTTGTAAACCATCTAAAGCAACCTGTGTGGGAAATAGCAGGGCTTGGAGAACATTTCTCTTCATCTCTCTCTTTCCCTATTTTATTTATTTATTTTTTAATTTTTTATTTTTTTTACCTTGGACTGTCAGACTGACAATGGTTAGAGAGTGGGGATGCCTTACATATAGCTCTGATCAAGGGCTGGCAATGGGTTTGGGGGAGGGGCAGGACCCCTGACTGTCAAAACTGGCCGTCCTAACCTTCCACTGTAAAAGAACACACATGAAAACTAATCAATGAAAAAATCAGTGTTGTGGAACCTTCTTTGAAACTTGCAAAGCTACAAGCACTGCAAATGTTACACAAGCAATTACTAACTAAAGGATCTATTTCTACTTGATCTAACCCTAAAAATTCATTTTGTTTGCATAGCCTAATGTAATCAGGTTGGTTTATGAATAAAACCAGTTACTTTATATGTTACCACGTGAAGGACATGTTAAGTTATTTAACAAAACATTTTACAATGTACACTGGTATGACTATCAGATTATCAGATTATCAGATTATCTAATATATAAAATAATCAGAGAATATTTCTCAAAAACAATGACTCAAAACAAAAGATACAACAGATACTACTGTGTGTGTCTGTGTGTGTGTGTGTGTGTGTGTGTGTGTGTGTGTGTGTGTGTGTGTTTGTGTATAATGTATATATAAATGTGCTTCATCTGGTAGCATCAAAATTAACTGGTTTTATGCAAACCACCAAAACCAATTTTTAGGGTAATATTAGGTTGAAATACCTCTTTAAGGTAACAATTGCAGGTTACCACTTAGAATAAATCTACATCAAAAACGTAGTTTTAAAAAGCAGTTTAACAAAATATTTTGCTACAAAATGGCACACAGGACTACATTATAGAGCACTGTGGTTGAAATATTTCCCCTTGATACAGCAGAAGAGGAGTTCTCTTTGAAATTGTTGATTTCTGATGATTAAATCTTGACCACAGGTCAGAAGAAGGAATAGCATTTCAGTGTGTAAATTAAAACCAGCACTGACATATTCCACTCATGCATTATACATGATCTACAGTAAGTATGAGGAAGTGGCTAGAGGGATTTGAATGTTTACAAAGGGAGATTGGCAACAGGTCAGAAATAGACTCTGGCAATGCAATTTGCAATTGAAACAGTTCCTAGATTTATATAAAACACTGAATCTGAAGGTTTTTAAATCTGCCCCCAATTTTCTGCTGAAAATTTGCATTTTTTATGTTCAGTATTCACATTTGTGTTTTGATTATATTTGTTGTGTGTTTGGGGGGCAGACTTACCTCTTTTTCTGATTTAGTGGTTTCCACCAGGGGGTGCCAGTGTGCAATTGGCTTACGGGGGTAGGCGAGCATCTCATTCCAGTGGTCCCTACCTAAACCTTCAGCACCACACCCTAAACGACACACACCAATTATCTCATTATGGCCCACCCTGCAAGGAAGAGAAAAATGTTTTTTTTTATTTTGGTTTTGAAATATCTATATGGTATAATTGTAACCTGAGTGACCCAAATATGTACATCCACACTGACAATGAATAATGTTGCATAACCAAGTTTGCATGATCAAAAAGACCCAAGCAGAACCCAACTAAAGACCTATTATACTATAACAAGTTGTCAAGTACCCATTTTGAAGTAGGCACTGAGAAACAGACTATAACACTTTTCAAACAGAACTGTCGTTCAGTGTTCATACACTTTTTGTTTTCCAGAAAATGACATGTGTTTGCCTGTCAGTACAACCATACTGCTCTTTTGCACATAAAGTTTCCTCATAAAGTATTTGGACACTTTTAGACACTTGAGGCACTTAAACATTTATGAATTTAATTGCATTAGACAATAAAATATCAAACATAAGGCATCTGCAAACAAATAATTCTAGAGCTTTACTTAGGATTTCTGAGCCATTTCTGCAATTACTTTTAACCAACTGGTCACAAAGTAATTTTAATGGATGTATTAAAGGAATAGTTCACCCAAAAATTTAAATTCTCTCATCATTTACTCACATTTATGCCATCCCAAAATGTGTATGACTTTCTTTCATCTGCTGAACTCAAATGAAGATTTTTAAAATAATTTCTCTTTTGGTCTATACAGTGCAAGTGAATGTGTGCCAAAATTTTGAAGCTCCAAAAATCACATATATCAGCATTAAAGTAATCCATAAGACTCCAGTGGTTAAATCAATGTCTCCAGAAGTGATATGACAGGTGTGGGTGAGAAACAGATCAATATTTAAGTCCTATTTTACTATAAATTTGCCTCCCTGCTCAATCAAACTCCACTTTAACTTTCACTTTCACAGTCTTCTTCTTGTGTTTTTGGTAATTTACATTCTTTATGCATATCGCCTACTCGACGAGGAGAAGAATTTCTAGCAAAAAAGGACTTAAATATTGATCTGATTCTCACCCACACTTATCATATTACTTTTGAATATATGGATTAAAAACCCCGAAGAGTCGAAGGGATTACTTTTATGATGGCTATATGTAATTTTTGGATCTTAAAATGTTTGGCACCCATTCACTTGCATTGTATGGACCTACAGAGCTGAAATATTCTTCTAAAAATCTTCATTTGTGTTCTACAGAAGAAAGAAAGTCATACACATCTGGGGTGGCATGAGGGTGAGTAAATGATGAAAGCATTTTCATTTTTGGGTGAACTATCCCTTTAAGTCAATACCCTTTATGTTCACACAGGCGTCCCAGCAGAGTAACCACAGGTGTACAGTAGTTTATCACATGTTCCGCCAAGTTTGAAAAACAAAAATAGTCCTTATCCTAATTTTGAACAATGTATCTATTATTTTTATTTTTATTTTCATTTGAAACCTAGCAAATTTCTTTTGTGAAATCCTTGAAAAAGTGTGTGCTTGTTAGTGTGTGTTTTTGCTAAATTCCCTTTTAAATACAGTGCATCTGTAAAGTATTCACAGCGCTTAACTTTTTCCACATTTTGTTATGTTACAGCCTTATTCCAAAATGGATTAAATTCATTATTTTCCTCAAAATTCTACAAACAATACCCCATAATGACAAAGTGAAAGAAGTTTGTTTGAAATCTTTGCAAATTTATTAAAAATAAAAAACAAACAAAATCACATGTACATAAGTATTCACAGCCTTTGCCATGTCACTCAAAATTGAGCTCAGGTGCATCCTGTTTCCACTGATCATCCTTGAGATGTTTCTACAACTTGATTGGAGTCCACCTGTGGTAAATTCAGTTGATTGGACATGATTTGGAAAAGCACACACCTGTCTATATAAGGTCCCACAGTTAACAGTGCATGTCAGAGCACAAACCAAGCCATGAAGTCCAAGGAATTGCCTGTAGACCTCTGAGACAGGATTGTGTCGAGGCACAAATCTGGGGAAGGGTACAGAAAAATTTCTGCAGCATTGAAGGTCCCAATGAGCACAGTGGCCTCCATCATCCGTAAATGGAAGAAGTTTGGAACCACCAGGACTCTTCCTAGAGCTGGCCGCCCGGCCAAACTGAGCGATCGGGGCAGAAGGGCCTTAGTCAGGGAGGTGACCAAGAACCCGATGGTCACTCTGACAGAGCTCCAGCGTATCTCTGTGGAGAAAGGAGAACCTTCCAGAAAAACAATCATCTCTGCAGCACTCCACCAATCAGGCCTGTATGGTAGAGTGGCCAGACGGAAGCCACTCCTCAGTAAAAGGCACATGACAGCCCACCTGGTGTTTGCCAAAAGGCACCTGAAGGACTCTCAGACCATGAGAAACAAAGATTGAACTCTTTGGCCTGAATGGCAAGCGTCATGCCTGGAGGAAACCAGGCACTGCTCATCACCTGGCCAATACCATCCCTACAGTGAAGCATGGTGGTGGCAGCATCATGCTGTGGGGATGTTTTTCAGCGGCAGGAACTGGGAGACTAGTCAGGATCGAGGGAAAGATGAATGCAGCAATGTCCAGAAACATCCTTGATGAAAACCTGCTCCAGAGCGCTCTGGACCTCAGACTGGGGCGAAGGTTCATCTTCCAACAGGACAACGACCCTAAGCACACAGCCAAGATAACAAAGGAGTGGCTATGGGACAACTCTGTGAATGTCCTTGAGTGGCCCAGCCAGAGCCCAGACTTGAACCCGATTGAACATCTCTGGAGAGATCTGAAAATGGCTGTGCACCAACGCTCCCCATCCAACCTGATGGAGCTTAAGAGGTCCTGCAAAGAAGAATGGGAGAAACTGCCCAAAAATAGGTGTGCCAAGCTTGTAGCATCATACTCAGAAAGACTTGAGGCTGTAATTGGTGTCAAAGGTGCTTCAACAAAGTATTGAGCAAAGGCTGTGAATACTTACGAATATGTGTTTTTATTTATTTATTTATTTTTTTTATAAATTTGCAAAGATTTCAAACAAACTTCTTTCACGTTTTCATTATGGGGTATTGTTTGTAGAATAATGAATTTAATCCATTTTGGAATAAGGCTGTAACATAACAAAATGTGGAAAAAGTGAAGCGCTGTGAATACTTTCCGGATGCACTGTAAATGTCTTTTGCTTTGATATTTTATTTTATATAATGAAAAAAATTCATATATTTTTTGTGTGGCTTAAGTGTCCAAACACTTTTTTGGAGCCACTGTATTTCACCCAGTAATGGGGTTTGACAAGAAAGACAATATGACCCCAAAACATCCTTTTTCAGTTTGTTTGTAAGTTATACTGCATGACATACTGCTGTTTTTTGCATTCAGATATGTAGATGTTTGTTTGTGATTTAGAGAGAAGAGTTAAAGTGCCGCAGGGGAAATACATCAGCATACATTTACCTCCTTTATGTGAATCCATGAAATGAAATTGTGATATAGCACTTCCCACCATGTCATCTAATGGTGTGTTTGTTCTTGTCTTGGAAATCCTCTATACCCCAGACTAAATCACAAACACACTACTTGAGACTTGAGAATGTGGAGTAAAATATAAGCACCTGGTTTTTCTCTCTGTCCTTGCCTGTAGAGAGGTGAGCATTGTATGCTCTGACACCTGACCTTTTCATTCCCCTACTTAAGCAATGTAACATTTGATCATTCAGAAAGTTTGGTGCTCATGCTATTCTAATATATGTGTACAGATTGTTGCGAGCCACTCAACTGGTGGGTTGCGGCCCAAACATGGGTCTCTGGTCTGTTCTAATAGGGTTTCAAACAGAAGGGGAAAAAACCCAACTAAATGTAAATGAAATTATTCAGCATGTAAACCACTAGGCAAAAGAAAATATGACCCAGACTACATTAAATACAGGTTCACATTTTATAAAAATAAGGCAGATGCTATTTGCACCCTGGTGAAAATAATGGTATACGATATTTACACCCCAGTGCAAATAGTGACAGATATTATTTGCACCACAACCCTGGTGCAAACAATGTTAGATTCTAATTGCACCCTGGTGCAAATAGTGTCAGATACTATTTGTACCCATATTTAAATATTAACCTACAGTATATGAGCATCACACAGACACACTACATTAACCCCTGCCCCTAAACCTATCCTTAAACTTACCTCAGAAAAAAGAACCTTTATTTTACTACAGTAACCATGGTTTCACCATGGTACTGTGTTGTACATTTACAGTAACCTTTTTGTGGTAAAATAAATTTACAGTATTTTAATAGCAATCATCAGTCATCAATAGCTGGCATGTGGTGGGTGTACTGGCGCACTATGGCTGCCGTCGCAACATCCAAGTGGATGCTGCACACTGGTGGTGGTTGAGGAGATTCCCCCATACTATGTGAAGTGCTTTGAGTGCCAAGAAAAGCGCTATATAAATGTAAGGAATTATTTTACCACCATATTACTGTAGGAACACCATGGTTAATTACATTGAAACTATGGTTTCTGCCAAAAAACATTGTTACTACAATATTACTATAGTAATACAGTGATGCAGTCTACACACAAGCAATTTTTATCTATAATTTTAAGTAGTATTAAAGGAAATATTAAGAGTGTAAACAGGAAATTGGATGAGAAAAAAGAGTGGGACAAAAGGTGGAATCGAACCGCAGTCACTAGGACAACACTACATATTCACATTGTCTTTAGAACGCATGCCACAGCAGCAACACCTATTGTCTAGTTTGCATTCTTGTGTTTTCACCGGACTATCGGGGTGCAAATAGCTGCACTGTGTGGTAGATGCTATTTACACCGGAGTGCAAATAGACACTCCGTAAAAGTAAACATGGTTTGTGTTGACCATATTGTCTTTTGTGCAGTAAATGATCAATTATGACTGCCTAGACATTAAGAAGCCAAACACTCAGACTGTATGTTAATAATTTTACATTGTTGTGCCTATGCTGTTCATGGTAATATTCATAAATTGCAGTGTTTTATTTTAGGGACATTTTTGTTCACTTTTATACAATAAAACAATTTTGAAAATGTTTTGTCCAGTGTAAAACCTGAAGCAAAACCAGTTGAAAGCCACTTACTTAATGTATCATGTTTCACAGTCATGGAAAACTGTATGCCTTATGCTGTTTGCACTGAGGTTTATGCATTAAATTAGTTATACACATGTTTAAATATCAGAAGCATTAAAATTGTTGCAAAGTTGTTTGTGTTACATACAGGTCATAGTCCATGACAGAGATGTGCAAGTTGACTTGGTCCATGCTCTCAGGAGGGATGTCAAAGATAATGGCCTCATTATAGGTGGGATTCAGGGTGTTTTTCTTTGTTGTAGTCTTCTTCTTTTTCAAACGTCTCCCATCACAAATGAGAGATACTTTCACATAGGGATCTGCTCAGAGAAAACACTGCCATCAATTCATATAGCCATTGTAAAACTCTGACACATGGTAAAAACTAAATATTAAGTATGATCATTCCTTTTTCTCCAAAATTAAGTTACACAACTATGCATTGATTATGGTAAATATTCCAGATACTTGGTGCATGAGCACTTTTGTCAGCCATGTTGAATTGATGTTGTCATAAATATAAAACACAATGACATATAAAAAGGACAGTCATATAGAGTTATTGAGAAGGATCAAAATGAATCACTCATGGTGGTTTGGATGTAACATCACACCATGTGACCAGAGGGTAAATATCGCATTTGCAGTCTAAACTTGTATTTTATCTTTTAGTATTCACTTTCTTAAATTAATTAATCCTCTAACAATAGCTTTATGATGCGACTATCATATGAGGAGATTAGAAATTAATGTTGAGTATCTTCATTGGGCCAACTTAATATTCAGTGAATGGATGGCCGTTGAAATTTAGTGCTTTAATAAAATGACTTGAGTGCTGATTCTGACATGAGGGCTGCATACTGATTTCCATACTTCTTCAGTATCGCATGATTTGTCTGATCTATTATGCCTGTACATTAGTAAGCCATAAACTATTCCAGCTCGGGCAGAACAAATCAGATGAAAAGTACCGTTTTCTGACACCAAATTTGCTTGGGGCACTTCTTAATAAATATGATCCAGCGCATACAAATTCAATTTCACTGCAATGGAAAAAGTTTACTCTGTCTGGTGTGGGAAATATAATTAAAAGGCAAAACCATGACATTGTTAGATATTAATGTTATTGGAGCTTAAAATTGCTCACTTAATCAAATTCAGAATGCTACTTCAGACTCTTTTTTCTAACTCTTTCACTTACTTTTTTTTTTTATGAACAGTTTGAATGGAACCAATACCAAGAAATGTGTAATATAAAACATTGATTTAAACTTGTAGGAAATGTGTGTTAACAATGTACAGTGGGGTCCAAAAGTCTGAGAACACTAGTGAGTTATAACTAATTATATTTACCATAATATTTTAAGTGAAAATTTGAATTAAAAAATTAACATGAATATTAGAGTTTCTTAGTATTTGGTTTAATGACAGCATGCACTTGAGCTGGCATGGAATCCACAAGTTTGTGCAAAACCTGATAATCCATGTTATGTGTGTGCTTTATTGGAAACAAGGAAATCTGACCTTCTGTACAACCTTATGGAGTTAACATGGAAAGCAGACTGATAGTCTCAGTCCCCATTCACTTTCATTATATGGAAACCAGATGCGATGAAAGTGAATTTTGACAGAGGCTAATGTTGTGCCAAATGTCTCCAAAAGAAAGTAAGTCAATTGAGTTTGGAATAACATGAGGGTGAGTAAATGACGACAGAATTTTAATTTTTGGGTGACCAAGAAATAGTGCAAAACCTTAAATATTTCTTCTTCAGTTTACAGTATAATGTTTATTTGTTGAACATTTTTCAAAATTCTTAAGTTTCAAAAAGGATTTGGAATCCAAATTTTTTTATATTTTTTTTTTTTGCAATGTGGTCTCTCAGACTTTTTGACCCAGCCATATAAGAAAACCAGCCTGATCTCATGAAATGTTTTCAAGGAAATGGAGAAAAGCCTTAAAATTGTACTAATCTCTTGTATATGGATGCTTAAAGGCAGCTGTGTTGTGAGTGCTAGAAACACTACCTGAGTATCCTGTTATGTCCATTGCCTTAAGGTTCCTGCACTTGATGACTGTGAGTGTTAATCTCCCTGCTGTTGGCAGATAGCAGAGTGAGAACATGATCTCTCCCAGGTCCACACTCTCCTGTCAGATAGATATACGTGCACACACAGACACACACAAATCAATGTAACAACTTGATGTATTGGCACTCTCTTCTATACAGGTCACATTTTCCATTAAAGAGCATCAGTGAGGTAAAAACACAGTAATTGTGCAGTAATGTACTGTAAAAGCCACATGCACTATTTTTAGAGAAGAATCTGCTCCTTTCACTGCTTTGGGCACACATTAAATCCTGAAAAAGCCTTAAAGATACACTATGTACAATTTTTTTTTTTTTCCAAACCGTGTTTGGTGACATCCCCAAAAAGGATTTTAAACTGTCTCTGAGATGGCTTTTTTCTTGCTTGACAGGTAAGATATTTTTTTGGATCGATAGTTTGCCAGGTAGCTCTCTGACATTAGCGCAGAAGTTTGTTAGATAGCGTTAGCCACTCTGATGGGGCATTTTATTATGGGTTGTGGTACTGCAGTTCTTCGAGTAAGGACAGTGAAAAATTTTAAGTTTGTGTTGGTAACAATACCAACTGTTATAATAGTTTCCACCATTTGACCTTATCTGATATGACTAGCAATCATTATGTCTAATGTCAGCGTTGCCTAACTTTTGTAACATTATTTATTTTATTACAACTATGTTTTTAATAAATCAAAACAACAGTGGAAGCTATGCTACTTACCTGCTCATAAGACATATTTTTTGGATATCTGTCTTTTTCTTTATTTAGTTATTTCTTTATTTATTTCTTTTTTAATTTAGGGGAGGGGGCAAGATTTGATGTCCTTAGTGATATTTGCTCTGATAAGATGATCACCTGTAGCCATGGGTACACTGGTATGCCTAAAACCATCAGATTCATCCCTGCAGAAGAGCAGAGCTGAAGCACAACTCACGTAATAGACCTTATTCACGCTAGCGCCATCTTAGATTTTTAATGGGAATGGCAACAAGGCTGTGAGGGATAGACTTACAGTATCTTCAATAACACGAACGGTATGAAGCGGTATAAAGGTCCTAGATCACATCTGATTTTCCACAACTCATGTTGTCTGGAGTTCTTTGTATACTGAATGTTCTTGGACAGATATTTTATCAATGTTTTGTCGGTGGAACGATTTTAAACTGCAGTATAGCCCACTGAAAAGACTGTAAGTCTATCCCTCACAGCCTCATTGTCATTCCTATTAAAAATCAAATATGGCGCTAGCGTGAATAAGGTCAATTACCAAAACAGTGTTCCTCTTTAAGTAACTTGCAGCTTCATGCGTCAACCACTAGAGGGCCAAAAGTTACATAGTGTAGCTTTAAAGATCCCATGAAATCAAAATTGGATCTTTATGACTTTTTTCATGTCTACTAGTTTTGAAGTCATCTTTATACTAATGTCCTCTTAAAAGCTGGCAAAATGAACCTTTAGCGCATTTACGCATTTAAATTTTTTACATGTTTAAAAAAAAAAAAAATGCTACTAAGTTGCTAAATAAGGACTACAACTACAGTATCCCAAACATGTGTGTGTGTGTGTGTGTGTGTGTGTGTGTGTGTGTGTGTGTGCCTAAAAACAATTATAGTCCTTATCAAGAAACTTGTTAGAAACATACTTAAAAACAACAATAATAATAAAAACATAGTGGATTCAAAAGGTATGACTGTATGTAATTTAGGTTGTAGAACAAAATGTCCAAGTATCTTCAAGTAATTTTTACTGCAGAGCTTAATTTATTCATAAATCCAAAACTGCCATTATAAAAAAACAGGAAAATTCAGAGGGAACCCATGGCTCAAAAATGCTAATTCTCTTCCGGGTTTTTGGACTACAACCTGAACAACTTTAAATCAGTTCATTTGAACGATTCATGTAAATAAGTTTTTTCATATAAATGATTCACTAACTGATTTAAGAAGCCATGCAGCTAAACAGACTTTGCCACCATTCACACAATTGGGACTCTCGTTTTATATAAAATATTTAGTTAAATGCTGCCATTTATCACTATATTTTGACTCAGTAATATAAAATAAGGTGAATTCTAGTTTTATTCATTTATATTTAGTATAGATTTGTTCAACTTAATGTTTTCACCATATTTTATATCAAGTCTTCAAAACCTCTGATTGCAGAATGAATTAGCATCATCTGATTGTTATAGTATATATAATTTTTTTCAATATAATTTGCCACTTTTTGTTAATTAAATTGTAGTGTGGCTAACTACTTTTTTTTTTTGTAAAGAGTAGCATGACTGTAGTTTAGCTACTTTAATAAGTTTCAGAGGAGCTTCCCCAACAATGGTGCTAATAATTACAAAAAGTGTTATTAATGGGTGTTGTTTACTCGTGTTTATTCTAGCTTAGGAAGTTCTATGTTACGCAACAAAGAACTTTTTAATGTTTCAGAGTGTACTAGCCCAACAAAACTCTAACGTCATTTCAAATATTATTGTTCAGCAGACTGAAGCTTACGTGACTATTGCCTCAGCTATGAGTCACAGTCCTTGATCTTTATGATTCATGTTGGCTTACACCACTGAAGTAGTGTCGATCAGCAATTATTTATGTTTGTGTCTGCACTATGGCTGAACATAGAAAGATCCTACGTCAATAGGATGTCAGTGACTTTCCCATGGTTTCATAGATATGGTAAATGGTTGGATTTAATAAGCCTGTGACTCAGTATGAGGTCTCAGGGAGTACTGTTTGCAAGGGCGTAGCAGCCACAGGGGACGTGGGGGACTTCCACGCTCTTTAAAAAGGTGATTTTGCCCCCGGCACTTTTTCAAGATAAACCCATATCGAGTCCAAATGGTGGATTTGTATACAGTATTCTTCGCGTTTTGTTACTTTGGGCTGATTGAGCAACCATCCAGCCAATCACAGGTGAGTTTCATCAGCTGAAAAAAGTCAGACAGTCTAATCAACGTGGCTTCCTTAATTTCTACAAAGTTGCTTTCAACAATGCTAATTTAAACATGTTTTTTTATCTGCATTGATGTTGATCTAAATTAATAATCCAGAGATGAGGAACACACAAATGAGAGTTATTTATCGGCATATTGTTCTAGATTGGCAGCATTACATGAAATGCACAGCAGGAAGAAAAAACAAAGGACAATTCTTCTTTTAAGCACACATTGTAAGTGGAGTTTATATCAGTGCATGAGTCTTCATTAAGTAATATTTTTTATATTATGTTTGTGAGGTAATAGTTTGATCGGTTGTTTTTGCCAATTTAATCAGATTACTAGATCTGTTTTAAATATGTGAAGCTATTTTTAATATCATCTCCTGTTTTTTACCTCTATGTTGGTGTACATTCGATAAACTGTAGGAAAAAAGATAGATCTGCTGTGTTCTTGGAAAACTTAGGCATTTTACCGAAGTGAATAGATATGTAGACAACGTACGGATGTTATTGAAATTCACAATTATTATAAGACTATTATTGTTGACAGTTGATAAAAGTCATGCTCAGCAACTCACAGACTGTGGGGAAATGATACATTTGCTTTGTTCTTATAATGCTTAAAACCTCTACTAAAGTCTCTTTTAAAAGATTACATTTTCTTTTGATTGATGATTCATTGACTAACTCATTTCACACAAGACACTCATTTGTCACCACCTTCTGGCATCACTAGAAATGGTCACTGAGTCATTAATGGATCTGATCGAATTTTGGTGAACGTTGTCAAAACATTAGAGCCACCTGGATACATTTAAATCCCACAATGCACAAGCACAGAGTAAAAAATAAAATTGTGCTCAAGCACAATTGTCATTATTGTAATTTATTAAATTATTTATTCAGGACCAGTTTGTGCTCAGTCTCTTATTGTCATGTGTGAAACAGAAGCAAGTGCTCCACAAGATGCCCTTTATTTTTGCAGCTAATTTTTAAAATGACTGCAATGTCCCTGACTGTTTGGACAGCTATATAGCCACAGTGACCATTTAGCTGTTCCGATACTCTAAGTCGTGTTGCTCTCCTGGACACCACTCCAGCAAACCATTAATTAAACGTCAACACTCCTTAACATTTCAGCCTTTCCGCCAGGGCTAAGCTATTGTGCATGAGCCATAATTTTCTCACAGCTTATCCAAACTTGTCTGCTTGGGTCAGGTTTACCTGGATAAAACAAATATATCCAGTAACAATATCAAGAGAAGAAAAGCAATTCATAGGGACAGTGACAAGTTATCTCATGGTGGTGGAGCTTGCCTCATCCCTTCAGCAGTATTAAGATTAGTGTAAATATTAATCACTTTAAATGAGCTCAGTAAGCCTCTCTCGGATGGACATATCCCACGACTCCAATACTTGTGGCTTAATGTTTCTCAAGCCTTCTAAGGTGATTATTTGTAGGTTGCACTTCAGTGTTATCTAGGGGAGACCAGTGGGTTGATGGATGAGTCAAATGCTAGCTTTGACAGTATATAGCTGTAAAATGTGTGTGTGTGTGTGTGTGTGTGGGGGGGGGGGGGTATTTAAGCTTTGGTATCTGCTCATAAAAGTGAGGTGTGTAATGTTTTCGATGTTAAAATACTTTCTCCTATTCAGCTTGATACACAAAAACAACTATAATTTGCTATTTATAGGTTGATATCTTTAAAAATTGAAAGCACTGTTGCTCTGTGGTGCTTTAAGAAATAAAAATGAAAAATAAATAAATAAATAAAAAAATGACCAATGAAAGATAAGGGGAGTGTTATTTTTGCAATTCCATTAGGTTATGCTGGTGAGCCAGAAATTATACAGTGTCACTATTAAGTTACTGAGTTTAAATATCCTCTTCTGCCAGGTTCTCCTTACATTGACCACCTGACAATGTCTTCTGGAACATGTTTACTGTCTTCTGGCATCAACAATGTTGATAGTTCTGAGAAGATGTGCCCTACGTTCCAAATTTAAATTGCCTGCCAAGTTCAATAGAATGTGTGCTTTTGTTCAAGGTGCAGCCGGCTTCCTGCCACAAAAGCAATAAGCACAGGTTTATTGGATTGCTCCTCTGAGGATAGTTTTAAATCTAGAAATGAGAGAGAAATAAGATGATTGAAGGGCAGTTGGAGTTGATTTTGTCTGCCATTATGGGGGTTCAACTAACCTCAGATGACCTCAACAACAACTTTGGAGGTTAACTTCAGTATTTAATATTTCCGCATTTAAGCATGCTGTGATTGAACTGCTGTGATTGGTGGCACCCATTATAAGTGCCCATTATGGAAAAATAGGCAATTACTTTGTCCAAACACACAACCTGCATGTGTCAATCAACTTTACCTGTCAATTACCACCTTATCTGTGTGTTAATAAGGGAAGATCCCTGAACGCTCATTAATTTGGCTTTCTTGCCTTTTGCTATTTAGCGGGTGCAGAAGAGAGCGGAATACTGTGAGTACATTTAAGTGACCATGTCAATAACAAAACAAGCTAATTTACATTTTGTAGCAGACATTGATGAATCTGATGGACTTATTTTTTTGTAATATAGTTAAAATAATAGTACACCTAAAAAGGAAAATCCTGACATTATTTATTCACCCACATGTCGTTTCAAACAATGTGTTATAACTGTGGTTATTTCTTTCAGAGGAACAAATTAGAAGAGTTTTTATGCAGCTCTTTCCATGCAATGGCAGTTCAAAGTAACCAAAATAAAAAAGATGTGCCATTTTTTCATCTGGATACAAACAAGGAACATGAGCTTAGGTGGAGGGGAAAATTATCAGTGAATAATGACTTAAATTTTGGTCTGTTCCTTAAACAAATGTATGGGTCAAATGATATTATGGCTTCAGAAGACTTGGAATATAGCATATGCGAATATTGTGTTTCTGTCCTTTTTGGAGCTTGACAGACATGGTCACTGTGAACTGTTGTCTTATGGATAGAGCTGTGGAAATATTCAAACATTCTTCTGTTGTGTTTAATGGGAAAAGAATAACAGCATACAAGTTTGGAACGACATGAGGGTGAGTAAATTATGACAGAATTCGACCAAAATTAAACATTTTGGGTTAACTTTTTCAATAAGAGTCAATGGAGTTTCTTATCTGGACAAAACACAAACAGTCTGACCAGAGCAGTATCAAGAGCACATGCTGGGGTTTTCAATAAGATCCATTTCTTTCTTTCAAACCACTGTTAAATTATTTGCTGATGACCAATATATTATCAGCCTTGAAGCACCATGCAAGATAGTTTTACATTATGTTATGTTATAGTATATTGATTTTAACATCTCTGCTGAGCTTCCTCATTATACACCTATAAACCTCTCCATTAAAAATCCACATAAAAACCTGCCAATATGAAGTGTACCATCACAGTACAGTCAGGCCAATACAATGCCAGGGATTTCTTACAGAGGTAGCATACTGAATGTCTTTCCAGATGGACGTCACCCTTGAGAGATCAGACACTTCAAACAGATTGTCCAGTGTGACCTCCCCAATCATATCGTGCCTTGAGAACCGGTCAAAGTCAAAAACGCTGAGATGGAGTTTCCTGACAGGCAGCTCATCATAGGGTACAGGAAACTGGAAGGACTCATCAAACGTAGGGTTGAGCGTTTTGCGATGGACTCGCGTCTGGAACTTCTGCTTGCGATCTGGTAGCAGGTAGATCTTGACATAAGGGTCAGAACTGCCACAAAGATCCTTGGCTGGTAGATCGAAGGCCTTGAGTATCTTGACGAGTAAAATCTCATTCTCATAATCGTAGCATAGAGAAAAATTTATCTTCCCACAGTTTTTGGCACTTTGACTATTGCCCGAGTCTTCGTTCCCTGTGGTCGTCTGCTTGTACAGTTCAGGCTTGATGCGGCCGATGCTGGTTGGCTGCTCATCCACATCATAGTCGTTCCCCAGGTCCAGACTGCCTACCTGCATCTGACGGTTGAGGTGACGTTTGAAGGAGCTATGCCTGGAAAATAATATAAAGGAGAGAAATGGAGAGACAGAGTAAAAATGAGTTGAGGCGTAATAGTGTTTGGAGAAAGTTGGATTATTGTTAAATGATGATGGTTAGAAGCTAGGCAAATTAAGCAGATGCCAACAATGACAAGTTGTGAGACATGCCCTTATTCATCGTCATATTTGTTAATGGTAATGTTCATGGTAATGTTATTACATTTCAATGGTTGATTTAAAAGAGATTAAATATTAAAATTCTGTCATCATTTATTTACCCTCAAGTTGTTCCAAGCCCATATGACTGTCTTCCTTATGTGGAACACAGCAAGATGTTAAGCAGATTCACAACCTCATATAACATTCACTCTCATTGTATCATGTTTCCATACAATTAATGGTTTGGAACAAAATGAGGTTGAGTAAATGATGACAGAATCTTCATTTTTGGGTGAATTATGCCTTTAAAGATATTTGTTTTCTTTTGTACAATAACAAACTTTGGTACTATGATGGGTCATGATTTTAATGTCCAATCTGAGTCCTGTAGCAAAACAAGTTGATACCCACATGTTTGAAAGACTGAACTACAAACCAATTAAATATATATGAACGCTATAAGACTTGAATCCTATTGACTGACTTTACAATGGCTCATAACTCTAGACCAGGGTTTCCCAAACGGGGGTTCGTGAAAGAGTGTAGAGATTACATACGAAAATATTTCCATCATTTACCGATTTTTAAAAACATTGGCGGATAATTCAAAATGTTGTCCGTCATTTGACAAATAAAACAAAATAAAAAAAAGAAATAATAAAAAAGAAAGAACACAACTTAAAACAAGCACTTCAATTTTCCTTTTAGCCAACCTTGCGTCAGTGCCATTTTCTCACCATCGATTGCAGGAGAGCGCACACACTTGTTGTCTTTCTCACACACACATACAGTACATACGCAGCACGCAGGAAGAGAGAGAGAGAGAGAGAGAGAGAGAGAGAGAGAGAGAGAGAGAGAGAGAGAGAGAGAGAGAGAGAGAGAGAGAGAGAGAGAGAGAGAGAGAGAGCGTGCTCTCATGCAACTGACTGATGGTGAGAAAATGCACTTTTAATGCGAAAGTAAATTAAGCTCTACTCTCTATTAAACAGTATAATGTAACATAATTACTTTCCTGATCAGCAACGCAATCATGTTTAAAAAGTAACCTCCATTAACCTGACATTGTTTTCCCTGTAGTCCTGAAAAGCACTAGGTGAAAGCTGTACCTCCTTTTCATGTACCATTAACTGCTTGTGTGTTAAATAGGAAACTAAATAGGAAAATAAGTGTAGAGATTATTCAACCAAAAAAGGGACAAAAGAAAGAAACACAAATTCTAGTCTGGTTTTATCCCTTCATTTGTTATGCAACAGCTGACACAAAAGTATCCCCAGAATTAAAATGCCTGCTGTTGGAGTTAATTCAACCACATATTATGCAATGTTAATAAAACAACATTCCTTTTAAAGCTGAGCTGATGCAAAATACAACATAGCATGAAGCAGGAATGTTCTTTAAGAGCAGCCACATCCTGAAACTAAAATAGACATTACCCCTTATTGGGCAAACGTTTCAAGTACTGTGCCTTAATTAGGTGTCCTGGAACTATTTCCAATTAATCAAGTATGCATGAGCAGCACATTTCTAGAGTCCATGTAACAGTTAAACATTAAACATGCCCTGACATGACACATGTATACATTATTGAAGAAACACTTCTACATATTTGCATCGTCAGCAATATACTTTTCAAATTTCTAAGCTTGTAAATGTTTTGTCAGAAGATTACACTTCACCTGCTCTGTAATGTCTATGAGACATTCTTCTGTTATGAGCTACTTGTGATTGATGGTGCCTTTAGAGACCTTTCTTACTGCAAGAATCACTGTTTTGTCACTTCCACCTTGCAAACAGAGGAAAGTACAAAGATCTAGTTATATGCAGGGGTGGTGGTCTGACTTAAAATGAGTTCTGACTTTGTGTGTTTGTGTCAGAGATGTTCACGAGTCTTTCATCTGAAGTCTGAATCAAGTCTGAAGTCTTGAAGCTGGAGTCCGAGTCCGAGTCAAGTCTGGAGTCTTTAACACTGAAGAACGAGTCAAGTCTCAAGTCTTTCATCACGAGTCCGAGTTGAGTCTCAAGTCACTCACTAAACATTACATCTCATATATATATATATATATATATATATATATATATATATATATATATATACACTACTGGTCAAAAGTTTTGAAACACTTACTCATTCTTTATTATAATTTTTTCCCCTCACATTTTAGAATAATATTAAAGTCATCAAACTATGGAATAACATAAATGGAACTATGGGAATTATGTTGTGACTAAACAAAATCCAAAATAAATCAAAACTGTGTTATATTTTAGCATCTTCAAAGTAGTCACCCTTTGCCTAGAATTTGCAGACATGTACTCTTGACATTTTCTCAACCAAATTCTTGAGGTGTCACCCTGGGATGCCTTTTAAACAGTATTGAAGGAGTTCCCATCTATGTTGGGCACTTATTGGCTGCTTTTCTTTATTATTTGGTCCAAGTCATCAATTTAAAAAAATCACTTGTGAACAGAATATTTTTATTGTACTTCATTTTTAATCCAGAAATTATAAATAATTTTGTCAAAATATGCAAAAGTGTCAAAATATTATTTAATTGTGTATTAAGAAGTTATTAAACACTATCCATTATTCCAGATGTGGTGGAAATGTCATTGTGGTGATGTTTCAGAAAATGGACAAAAATTACAAAGTGAGAGTCTGAAAAGTGTGTCTTAAGATGTGCACTTCTTTTCTAAAAGTTCACAAGGCCAAAAGTGCCCATAGTTGAGGAAACATCCTTAAATATGTGTGAGAATGTGTGTGTGTTCCTGCATGCCTTTTGGATCTGTTACCTGGTGGATGATGCTGGTTCGGTGGTCTGTCTCTGCATGCGCTGCGTACGGCGCAAAAAGTGCTCCCTCATTGAGAGCTGTACCTCAGCGGGGATGTCAGGAGATGTGTGGCTTATTTTAACAGCTGCCTCCAGGAAGCCCATCGACGCCATGGGATACTTTTCCTTCTCAGTCGCCATAGCGACCTCAGATGGCTGAGGACTCGGTAGGAGAGATGGTAACTGAAGTGAGAGGTAGTCGTCTGGGGCAAGGGCCGCAGAACTGGATGAGAGGGCTTTGTTCCTCCAAGGAACCCAGCACAGTTTCCAGGAGACCAGTGCAGATAGTAACAGCAGTGCCAATCCACACGCTATTATCACACCGATGGGGAGGCCAGCAGTGATGTCTAAAGCCAGGCGGAAGTAATGGGCCACAATATGGACAAACAGATGGCCAAAACAGTGAGACAAGCAGAAAGTGAAATTAGTCCAAGAGGGGTAAAATGAGTAATGACATTTATTTATATCACATAGAAATAAAAATATGGGGGTGGAATTCACAAAGAATTGATTTGTGCCAATAAATTTGCACTGTTTATTTGTACATGCTATCTGCTATGTTTTAGCACAAAAATTACGCAAACACCAGGTAATGGCTCAAACACCCAAGTATTGAATGCAATTTGCATGGTGCAATTCCCAATCTTGTGGGTCGGTTCTGAGTGCTTTGTTATGGAGGATGCAGCAGGCTACCTTGATCTGGCATACTTGAATGGGACTGAACAGCATCACTCTACCACTGTGATGCAGGCTAGAGGTTGACCGATAGTGGACTTTGTCGGTACCGATAACTAAGGTGCTGTGAGAAAGCCGATAACCAATTGAAAAGCTGAAAAATTTAATAAAAACCCAGATTGTGCAACTTAAATCCCAATTACCAGAAAGAAAAATAAATAAATTGGTGCAAAATACAGGACTTTTACCTATGCAAAAATGCTAAATTGGTCAACCTCTAAAGCAGGCACCTGAATCTGCTCTTTAAAATGCAGCACTCATCTACATTACGCACCTAAATATATGCCTGGTAATAATACCCTTCTCTATTATTTGATCATCGTTTTATAAATTACTGCTGTCATGATCAAAAGAAACTGTACAAAATGTACAAAAACATCACTTTTTACTGTCTTCTTTTCATTGGTGGTAAAAGCGTTATGTTAATTGCGCAGCAAATAGCGCTGAGTTTTGAATCAGACACGATCTCAAAAGCAAAATTTGCTGTGTTTTGACTGAAATTAAAATATGACAGCACTAGTTGAGTGAATTTAGCTCCGGATTAAGTTGGGCAGCGTTTGGTTAGTGAATAAGATGCATGTTTTGTGCTGAAATACTGCATACAAAAGAGGCGCAACAGTTTAGTGAATTCGCCCTCATGAGGTTAATTTACTGTAACCCTTTGTGAATCAGAGACTGTGAATCAGAGACCCACATACTGTACACAGACTCACAAATCACACAGTGCAGAAATAATCCAATGTAATTAAAGTTATCACAGATAATGCAAACTACAAGCTTATAATCTGTTTTCAAAGGAACAATGTTAGCAGAAGATGTTTCTGCAATATTAAGTGCTCTCACTGAGAAGTGTTCCACCCATGAATGGCTCTTATGCATGTAGGCGGAAAGGGGGCTCAAACTCATTTCTTCACAATTACAGAGAATTTGCTTGCAACAGAACAAATAGACTGGAGATGCTCCCAGAATGCTGACAACTACAGTGTAAACATTAATTTAAAATAAAAGAGTGGAGGGAAGAAAGATCTGTCATTTTGTGTGGGAGCACTATAGAAATATAGGTTCTATAGGTTTTTATCACAGTAATACTGAGACGACGCTGGAATTAATTTTAATTGATCTGAACTGTGTTTGCACAGTGAGAAATACTGATTATGTTTTTTTCCCTAACATTTGTGAGAATGCTTTCCGCCCACTACTTTGACTGGTTTGATTTATTTGAGATCATGCATGCTGATATCTCCCTGGGCTTCCTGAGGAATGCAGAATGTGTCCTTGCTCAAATGGAATATAAATCTCTACAGACAGTTCAAAGAGCTCGGGGGTAGATCTAATTTAGAGTCTTTTAGAACTTTTGTTCTTCATTCAGTTCCACATTCCTTTCCAACTCATTTGTTATTACTTGACCACTGTAAGCACAGTAAAGATGGTACTCAAGATGGTACACAAGGTCAGATTCCAGAATATGGAATTTCCTATATTTTCAATATAGGAAAACTTAATCAAAACACATTTAAAATCAAGGTTATGTCTAAGGCTTTTTTTTTTAGTTTATAGCGGTTTTATTGTGTTCCTGTAGCTCAAGGTATAACATGGCGCTATAGTAGCAACGCCACGGTCATGGTTTGATTCCCAGGGAACATAATGTATGTACTGAAGCAATTTTATGCTCTTGGATTAAAGTGATTGTTTTTTTTAATCCAAAAGTGATGGATAAAATCATCTTACAAATGTAAATGTTTAATATAGAGTGACTGAAGAAATAAATTTGGTATACCATGTCCAGATGGAAATGAGTGTCAGCATCATCGGTACATGCTAGATTCTTTAAAGTTTCTAATAGTTTTATATGCCACAAGCTGTATTTTTGCTGAGGTTATTTTGTGTGTGTGTGTGTGTGTGTGTGTCTGTGTTTGTGTGTGTGTGAGTGTGTGTGTGTGTGTGTGTGTGTGTGTATGTGAGTGTGTGTGTGTGTGTGTGTGTGTGTGTGTGTGCGTGTGTGTGACTGAGCTGTCAAGAGCTCCCAGTACTGTAAACTGCTTTCTCTAAAGTGTCCATTTGAAGGGCTCAGGGTTTATCCTGGAAGGATATGAAATTTCTAGGTCCAGGGATTTATGTATTTAGAGGACTTTCACATTCAGACCCTACCATAGCTTCGCTTTTGTCATCAGAAATTATCCAGAACACAAAGTGTGGCTACCACTACTCCATCTCTGTGGTCCTTTGATCTCTAATAAGATTGGTTAGCATGCACAGCTGGACAGTGCTGATAATTTCATGCTGATGTGGCAGTTACAATTATGAGAATTACAGCAATGTAATTATGTATTATTACATGTTAATAAATTAGTAGTAACATATGTATAGCACCCAATTTCACAGTAAACATCTGAAAATTACATATGTGTATGTATACTTGACATATTATTGTCGTATACATGACAATCATGATTTGTATGCAATCAAACAGCAGTAAAGAAGTACAGAAGACATGCAGCAGTGATGCAGATATGGGTAATGAATCTAAACAGTGTGACACTGTGACTCCCCCATGGACCTGGTTGCCAGCCAGCATGATATTCAACACAGCCCTGGTTACAATACACAGTTAATGAGCCGTGCCCATAATGGTTCACAAATGCATTCAGTCAATCAACACAGATTTTAGGGCTGTTCAAGAAAAAGGTTCTGTGTTTAGTTTAGTGGTTAAAGAGATCTTAACATTAAAGTAATTTGGCCTATTTGTTTTTAAATCTTTATAGATAAAAGCTGTCAGTATCCCAGAGCTTTTTGTTTGTTTTGTTTAGTATTTTTACAAAATTAGTTCAGATTGCACAAGACAACACAAATTTCTGTGGATCAAATCACAACTGCACCTGCAAAGATGATTTTCTGTCCTATTCAAAAATTCAAAGAGCAAACAACATTACAGCATTATGGTGTTACAACAATTAGATATGCTTTTACTTACTCCCTAATTAGCTATGCACTCAAAATGATAAAAAGATATAAATAACAATAAATAAATAAATACAGTCACAACCTCCAATGCATAATGACTCCATAATTAATTCATTTCACAGCATTTATGTGTGTGGACCTGTATTCCAACTTATAAGCCTCTCTTGGCACTTAGCAAAATTTCCAGCCCCGTGCTGCAGGGACACAGATGAGAACATGCTGTCATTTGAGATTACGCATGAAAAGAGGGGGCTGTTCATTTTCCCTCTCCTCTTCAGGCACAGGGTTCACCCAGGTCGGGCTGCGGCTGGAGCACATGAGTAATATCAGGAAGCCCACAAATTAAATTAAGATTTGTATTGAAACTAAGTCAGAGCAGAAACTTGGGCCTGAGGGTTTTCCCTTCAAATGTCTTTAAATGTAACCTGGTTTCCATAGAAACCAAGCTATAAGACGCAATGTGTGCCCTGTCAGTTCGCATCATCTAATCCTCAGCAAAGACAAAATTCTTTGTTGAGTGCTTAAAGGACAGCATGAAACGCAGAATTAACAAGGGGTACAAAAATGTGAAGCAAAAAAAAAAGATTCTTTGTATTGAAATACATCAAATCAAATCTTTTATTAAAAGGGACAGCACACCCAAAAATGAAATGAAAATGTCATTATATACTCACCCTCTTCTTTCTACCATGGAACACAAAACAAGATGTTAGACAGAATGACAGCCTCAGTCACCATTCACTTTCATTTTATGGAAAAAAAATGGCATAAAACTGAGGGTGTACATCCTTGACATTCTACCTAAAATATCCTCTTGTGTTTCACGGAAGAAAGAAAATCACATGGATTTGGATCAACATGAAGTTGAGTAAAAAATGACACAATTCCTTTAAATATAAAGGGTAAATACACCAAAATGGTAAACTATGTTATTTCCTCATTTTTACCCAACACAAAGGGCAATCACAGAAAAACAGAGACACTTTGTGTTAACCCAGCTCAGTAGCCCACAATTACACATTCTCTTCTGCCCACACATCTCTATGACAGCTGATATTTTCAGGATAATAGGAGACACTGATAAAAACTGGCATCACAATGAGCACCATTAGGGAGAGCACAGAAGCGTTGCTATTCGTGCCTTTGAACTAGATCGCTGTTCCTATGTTTTAGAAAAGCATTTAGATGATTAAAACAATTTAGAAAATAATATCTGGGGTGGAGATAAGGGTAAAAGTTAGGGGAAAATTTAAAAATAAATATGGTGTCAGCTTCAAAGACCTTGTATCCCCTCTTAGATGAATCTGACTATTATTGGCTACAGCTCTTGCTGGAGAGCCTGATTGGGTCTATCTCCTGAGGATGTGTGCAAATATAACCACAGTAGGTCTAGCCTCTGAGTCAACCAAACCCCTGCTGCATCTCGCAGTTCAAGATCAATTACATCAGCCTGAATAAATCAATGTGACAGCTCTGTAAAGAGCACTCTGTGATTTTTAGAAACAATAAAATTCTGTCTATATAAAAAAAAACCTGTTACAGAGCCAATTGTAAATTGCTTTTATAATTCTATTAACTATTTAACTGACACTACAAGAAATGCTTAAGGGGAAAATTATTTATCTTCATCTAGTAAGTGAAATAGCAGATTCCTGCAATTTTATTTTACTTTTTTATTTTTCATTCTGACCTTTGATAAAAAAAAGAAAAAAGAAAAACAAATTGACCTCAACCAAATGGTTGAGATGTGTTGTGCATTATACAACTTTGTTTCCAGCTTAATCACACGTAGGGTGCAGATTTCATTATGGGTCAGAAAATTGGCCATTCTTATTTAAAACAGTGTTCTAACTTTTAATCTGTTACTTAAACTATGGTATACCAAATAAAAAATAATATATATATATATATATATATATATATATATATATATATATATATATACAAATCTGATAAACCATTAAAGTATTAGGAGTTAAAGCTGAAGCGTGTAATTTCTGCATCATTAGTGTCACCAAATGCAATTGCAAAATAAAAAGATTTCAGAAAACTACCCTCGTCTTCCATTGGTTATGCAAAAAGGTTGTCCCATCCCAAACTTACACAATTGGACAAGCCAGTGTTGCTTGTGTCGGCTTGGTTGGGATGCTCAAACAAACAAAGGAATGTTTTGATATTGCCACAGAGCCACAGTGTTACACCTTTAAGTGAAATCAACCTATAAATATTTCATTTGTAGTCGACTCTGCAAATTAAGCTGGAATATAAAAAAGAATTTAAACATGAAAAAGAATTAAATAAATAATAAATTAAGGGAAGTGAAAAAGTGCAAGTTTAAACATCAGGTTGCCACCTTGGGGGGTCATTCCTCTGTTGGCTGCTTATATAAACCACAGTGCATAATGCTACATGAAACCCCAGGCTTTGGAGGGAAGATTTTCTCCTCAAGTTCTGCACAAAGGAACATATAATTTCTGCCAATAAATCTCCATGCAACATCCCATTTTTAGATTGCTCCGTCTTATAGCTCCTTTTCCACTGCAATCTTAAATCCCCTAATTCGCTGGATCTCAGAATCCTGAAGCGCCACAGCAAACAAAGCCAGGGCTCTCAAACTGAAGGACTGAAGGGAGCAATACAGAATTCATCTTCTAAGACTTAAGGTGGTAAACAGTCACTCACAAAGCTTTAAGCATATATTCATAAATTCACTGTTACAACAAGACACACCAGACTATGTTCCAAGGAATGACAGGAATGAAATAACTATTCCAGAGTTTGTCAGACTCCCAAAAAAAAAAAACTTTGGAGAGTTTAGAAATTGTTCGGAGGAATATCCTTCAGGCTATGCTCATATAAAACTGTAATATAAACCCAAAGGTGTAAGGAGAAAACTGTGAGTGTATTTAATATCATCAAAACATTTGAAGGCTCAGAACCCCACAGAGTCAGTTTCTTTACAGTTAATGATAACCAAAAGACAAAGGAAGTGCTAGATGTTCAGAGAATTGTGTTCAAATATCATAGTCAGAAGGAGACAGGACATGCATGCAGTTATACAGATGAGCACCAACTAGTAGAAAATTAACCAGGGCTCAGGATGTGCCACTGAAACTGACCAAAATACCCCACATTAGGGGTGGAAAAATGCATCGTGGTGCATCGATCTATCAAAGAAATTTCGATGCATCGATTACAAAATTTAAGAATCGATTATCATTATATATTAATACCCAATGTGTCCGTCTCATATTACACAAGCCTTCTCGCAACAGACACAAAGCGGAGCATGCGAGATTAAAGGGATAGAAAGTGCACTTTGAAATAAAGTTATACAGCCGAGATCACCCCACGAACCTACATAAGATAAAATGGATGGATGGATGGATGGATGGGTAGACAGATAGATAGTTCTATATAGATCTACAAACAGTCCTGTACGTGTCCTTTTTTGTAAATGGGCTTGACAAGTGGAGGTGTCTCCATTTAGCCGCCTGGCGCCTCTTTCCCTATCCCAAAATGAATTCACGGTTACCACGTTCCGCCTTTACATGCTACTAATAGACAGTTTTTAATTCTGTGACTGTGCTGAGCCTGCTCCATTAAAACCTGGATCGTATCTGCCTGCACATGAAATTTCATCTGTAATTGCTGGTTTCAGATCTCACGATGCATCACGATTGTTGTCAGAGCAAATCATCACAACCCTACCCCACATATAGTATTTAAAATGTGGAGGCAAAATGCCATTGTAGCAGTGTCAGTATGCATTTTTTATTAAGGGGCTATTATTAGATGATGATTAGGTGGCGGTCTTTAGTCATTGCACATATCTTCGAACGTTAAAGAGCAATCCAGATGGGGAACAACAACCAGTTGCAAGTGTTATTTGGAGTAGAATTGAGTTCAGGCTCAACGTGTGCAGTTGTTTGCAATGTCAAAAGACGGTCAACTTGACTCTGTAAAGTATCAGCACTACTGAGCTACATGTATTCTTATTTGGTAATTTTCACAAATTTAATATGCTACAAATCATGTTATCCACTAAAAACATACTCCGATGTGAGTGAAATCACTGAGACTGGAAAACAAACACAGTGTCAAGTTGAAAGGAATTCAATTTGGAAAAGTTGCTCTAGAAATTCTCACAGCCTGTCATTCTGTTGCACTGCATCTAGTGTGCTGTTTGAAACAGCCTCTATTTCAGTATGGGCTCAGCTACATGCCGTTACCACAGTGAGGCAGAATCTGAGCTGCAAATATAACTTCACAACCGAGTTCAACCGAATACCACTAATGTCTGGGAATATATTGAAGCTTGTGTACTGTAGTAGTAGTACTATTCCAATCAGAAGTGGTACAAGCTTGTATGGTGCCCTGGGCGAAACCCTCTTCAGCATGGTGGGGGTGCCTAAATCAGCCACTGATTCCAAGGGGGGGTTTGAGTGATTGTAAATTAGATAGCACATCATATAGCACATCATTCCCATATGGCTCTTACATTCCAAGTCTTCTGTAGGCATACAGTAAGTTTGAGTGAGAAACAAACCAAAACTGTAATTTTTCACCAAAAATCTTGATATACTTTGCCTGTTCATGAGTGCATGAGAGAAGCTGGTTCACAGTGGCACCTAAGTTCAAGTGAGAACATGCGCTGATTTTAGTGTTAAAAAACACAAGTTCTTGTGTGAACACGTGTGATTGTGTTCTATTTCCTTAAGTGCCAGGTATCTACTATAGTCAGCCCTTTGACAACCCAAAGTAATCTGCTTGCCTCCAGCCTGAATGTATAAGAGGATGGTTCATTGGGCTTAGCAACAGACTACATGCACACATGCTATTAAATTTATGCTCCCTGCTTTCACAGCCTGGATTTGACACAGCATGACTGTCTGAAGTGTTTATTGATCTGAATCTACCTCTCAGACCTCTGCTAAGGTGTTAGAAATCACAGAGACTGCTGCTGTGTACCATCACATCCACTCTCTATTTGCAAATACATGCCATCACTGAACACAGTTCATTTCAAGTGCAAGCCCAGTTGTTTATGTGACAAGCTGGGAACTTATTTCACAGTCTAAACCGGTGGTGTGTCTGTATCTTAACAAAATGCATTATCATGTTCTGGTACTGTGTTGCGTATTCTGTTTGACACCCAATTAGAAATCATTAAATAGGAAATAGCTTGTTGATCTATGTAGTCTTAACCAGTAAAATCCGTAAATTAATATCTTTTAAAGTATATATCATATCACATTATATAACCAAAACTATGAATGGTCAAATGAAATGTCTTTCTTTGTATTTTCAGTAGCCTGCTAAAATACACAAGGTCAAGGTTTGGATAGTTAGCATGGTTTGCCTCTGTTGGTAGATGCCGATGCTGCTGCTCGCAAATGGCATTGTTTGAGGAGACAGCTGATTGCAAGGAATTAATTTGCATATTTGTTTACACTGCACGCTTACACTCGTGTCCAAGGTGAAGTTATCGCCACTGTCATCTCCTATTATACCCTATATTTATCACCTATAATAGTATTTATATATAGTATTTACTAGATAGACAGACAGATAGATAGACAGATAGATAGACAGACAGACAGAGAGTATTTATAGTGTTGATTGTACTTGTATGTCATTGTGGTGTCATAAAGTTTTGGGACTTTCAGGAATGAAAAACACATGCGCGGGTTACTTTACTTCCTGAACGAGTGCGCGCACGAGTCCGAGTTGCTTTCACATTCACGTGAATCGTGCTACAGTTCCATTGCAACCGAACTCAGACCACCTCCTACAGGTAGTCTCGGGTTCGGTACTGCGGTGCGCTCCCCGGTCCGCATGACAGTTTTCACATTATCAATTTTTCATGCGAAAATGTTTCGAACTAAACTGCCAGTGTGAAAGCACCCTAAAAAAAAAAGCAAAAATCTGGGTTACATTGAGGCCAATGATAACCACAAGACAATATGTATAAACAATATGTGTGTTGCATGACGATATAATGTCAGCAATCCTTAAAACCCTAAAATGACTGTAAAAAATACAATTTAAACAACTTTACAGCTCAAATAATACATACGTTTTAACTAGAGCTGTCAGTCGATTAAAATTTGTATCGAATTAATTACATGGTAAGCTGATTAATCAAATTAATCGCAATTAATCGCATACATTAATTTTAGCTGTGAAAGCCCCTCAAATAACAATAATTCAATATATAATGATTAAATAATTATAAATAGTTATATTTAAATAATTATAAATAAAATAAATAGGCTACAGTATGTATTCTATAAAATAATAATACAGATAATTAAAATGAATTATATTATTCTGGCACACAAGTACAGCATTAAAAAAGATGCAAAAAGTGGCTTTAGCCTATCATTGGCCTACAGTTCATAGCAATCTATTTTGCTATTGAATTCATCAATCAGCCCGAGATTTATTATAAGGCCTTGATGTGTCAATGTATACCTGTTTTTGGACCGTCTCAGTTGCGTCGCGTCATAAACGTTAGGGGTATAAATTGGCAGTTTCACCATGATACAATCTTGTATAGATTCACTTAGCCAGCAATCCGATGTTTGTAGATTCCTCAGAGTTTGCCACGATACGATTCGATTCGATTCAGGAGCCTGCAATTGATATAATGATATTATATGCCTATTTTACACAAACCTATTTTTCAATGATTCAATGGACCAGAGTCAATTATTCCGCTTATACCATAGTTACCACACCTTAAATTTATTATGTCAAAAATGCGACCAAAATATAATTTGAATATTTTATTGAGCTCTCTGAAAAGTGCAAATCCAGTATTCACATGAATACGGATGTGGCTGGCGTTAGAGTGTTAAAATAAAGGTGCATCTTAAAAAAATATATACTTCGAACTTTAGGCGTTTTATCAATGACATCGCATCGCTGGTTAATTGATCAATGCATCGATCCAGATCGATGGATCATTACACCCTGAATAAACGTACCATTTTTAGGTTGCTGTGTCAAGTTAAACGAAGCTTCAAACTTAGAAAAACACGACTTGAGATCCCTGCATTCAGATTTAAAGCTTCATCAAGCTGTGTTTGAATGCAAGAACGTGTTCTCATCTCTTGTGTTGTCTGCCTTTCTGTCTGTATTAGCTGCACATTGCCTATACAGTGAGTTTCGCTTACTGCTCCCTGGAGAAAACAGGTGGTACTCCACAGTCATAAGGAATATTCCTTATTATGGGTAGGGAAAACGTCCTGGTTACTTGCATAACCTCCGTTCCCTGATGGAGGGAACGAGACGTTGTGTCAATGTAGTAAAACTAGGGGTCACTCTTGGGAGCCCGAGACACCTCTGGTCTTTGATAAAAGGCCAATGAAAACTGGCGAGTGGTATTTGCATACCACTCCCCCGGACATACGGGTATAAAAGGAGCTGGTATGCAACCACTCATTCAGGTTTTATGCGGAGGAGCTGAGACAAGATCCCCACCATTTCAGCGGGTAGTTCAGTGTTGTGGCAGGAGGGACACAACGTCTCGTTCCCTCCATCAGGGAATGGAGGTTACGCAAGTAACCAGACATTCCCTATTTGTCACTCACTCAATGTTGTGTCGATGTAGTGACACTAGGGGTCCCTATACAAAACGCCGCAACTGGCTGAACTATGTTACGTGATCTGCCAGTGTGTGACGGGCAGACCACTGTGTGCCTCGTAGCCAGCGCACCAGGCTGACACGTAACCTCCCCCAACACTGTTATGAGCGTCGAATGGCCCTTTGGGACAAGTCGACTACCCAAAAGATGGCTAGCCCAGTCGTGGCCTCTTTTCCCCTTTTTTTGTCCACTCCCTAAAAAAAAGGGGGATTATCCAACTATGCCGACCAGGTCTAGTCGGGGGGTGTCCCTCCCAAGGGGAGGACACCGCAGAGACCACACCTTGCCCAGAGAGAGGGGGGGTATTTAAGTGGAAATACGTCACATGGTCTTGCCAAACTATGTCGGAAGTATGTCATGTGGAGAAGTCTCATGGTAGGTCCTACCCAACGGGGGAGGAGTTACTACAAGCATGGAGACTGGGGCAGAGGGGCCTCTGCCCAAGGAAGACGCAGTCTGCCAACAGGGAAACGAATTAGCTGTAGATATACATCGTGTGGGGTTACCTAAGGGGAACCGCCACATGCGGAGCACCTACCCCAGTACAGAGCTTGAGTTAGCACGTGTAATGGGCCGGCAGCGAGTCTCTCTGAACACTTGACTGCCACAGGGCTCGGAGGAAGTCAACCAGGGAACACAGTTTGTGAACACTACTAAAGAGTTAACGGCACACATCTTCAGCTCAGGGGAGGTTAAAGTCGCAATGTGCAAGCAATACATCCGGCCAGCTGTCCCAGACTTACCTGCTTGTGCGTGCCACTACACGGGATGAAACCGGTTCCTCCCGGAGGTTGTAGAACCTTGCAAAGGTGTTGGGTGTTGCCCAGCCCGCTGCTCTGCAAATGTCTGTTAGAGAGGCACCCCTGGCCAAGGCCCAGGAGGCCGCTACACCACTGGTAGAATGGGCTCATAGCCCTACCGGGGGCGGCACGTCCTGGGTGTGATATGCCATAATTATGGTGTCAGTGAGCCAGTGGGTGATCCTCTGCTTGGAGACAGTGCTTCCTTTCTGCTGTGCACCAAAGCAGACAAAGAGCTGCTCAGAGACCCTAAAGCTCTGCGTGTGATCCAAATAGATGCGTAAAGCGCGCACCGGACACAGCAACGTCAGGGCTGGGTCTGCCTCCTCCTGGGGCAGCGCTTGCAGGTTCACCACCTGGCCCCTAAAAGGGGTCATGGGAACCTTGGGCACATAGTCCGGTCGGGGTATCAGGATCACGTGAGAGTAGCCCGGACCGAACTTCTGGCACGTTTCACTGACAGAGAAAGCTTGCAGGTCTCCTACCCTCTTGATGGAAGTGAGTGCAGTCAGGAAGGTAGTCTTCAAGGAGAGTGCCTTAAGCTCAGCTGACTGCAAAGGCTCAAAGGGGGCTCTCTGTAGAGGTCCCATGAGGGAACGCGGCGTGGTCTGGAGGGACTCAGCCTCCTGGCACCTCTCAGAAACCTGATGATCAGGTCGTGCTTCCCTAAGGACTTACCATCCACTGTGTCGTGGTGTGCCGCTATAGCGGTTATATACACCTTCAAGGTGGAAGGGGACAGCCGCCCTTCCCACCTCTCCTGCAGGAAGGAAAGCACCAAACCGACTGCGCATCTCTGGAGGTCTTCCCATCGGGAAGAACACCACTTAGCGAACAGACGCCACTTAAAGGCATACAGGAGCCTCGTAGAGGGGGCCCTAGCCTGAGTGATCATGTTTACCACCGCGGGTGGTAGACCGCTTAGGTCTTCTGCGTCCCGTCCAGGGGCCAGACATGGAGATTCCAGAGGTCTGGTCGTGGGTGCCAGATGGTGCCCCGTCCCTGAGAAAGAAGGTCCTTCCTCAGGGGAATTCACCAGGTGGGGGCTGTCGTGAGGAGCGTGAGGTCCGAGAACCATTTCTGGGTGGGCCAGTAGGGTGCTACCAGGATGACCTGCTCCTCGTCCTCCCTGACCTTGCACAGGGTTTGTGCAAGTAGGCTCACTGGGGGAAACACATATTTGCACAGTCCAGGGGGCCAGCTGTGTGCCAACGCATCTATACCGAGAGGTGCCTTGGTCAGGGCGTACCAGAGCGGGCAGTGGGAGGATTCCTGGGAGGCGAACAGGTCTACCTGTGCCTGTCCGAATCGACTCCAGATCAGCTGGACCACCTGAGGGTGGAGTCTCCACTCTCCCCTGAGGGTAACCTGCCATGCCAGTGCGTCCGCTGCAGTGTTGAGGTCGCCTGGGATGTGAGTGGCTTGACTTGAGGTGCTGCTGACTCCAGAGGAGGAGACGGCAGGTGAGTTGTGACATACAACGGGAGCGCAGACTGCCTTGACGGTTGACATATGCTACCGTTGCCGTGTTATCTGTCCGAACTAACATGTGCTTGCCCTGGATCAACGGCCGAAACCTCTGCAGGGCGAGCAGAATTGCCAGCAACTCGAGGCAGTTGATTACACACAAAGGAAAGGCATCTTTAAAAAGACGCATCTTTAAAAAGATGTTCCATGTGTGCCGCTCTTTTAGAGATATATACTCTTTTAGAGAAATATACTCTTTTAGAGAAATATACTCTTTTATTTCTGCCGAAGCATCCAGGGGCATTCTCTGCAGTGCACCAGTGCAGAGGGGGGAGAAGCCGCTGAAATGTGCCGTCAGATCCAGCAGAGGTGAATGAACAGTTGTGGGAATTCAGCTCAGTGAGCATGACCGTTCGGCTCCGAAGAGAAAATCTGAATGAGTGGTTGCATACCAGCTCCTTTTATACCCGTATGTCCGGGGAGTGGTATGCAAATACCACTCGCCAATTTTCATTGGCCTTTTATCAAAGACCAGAGGTGTCTCGTGCTCCCAAGAGTGACCCCTAGTGTCACTAAATTGACACAACGTCGAGTGAGTGACAGATAGGGAACTGTGTCCACATCATTGACTTTAGCATAGCTTGCACATTGCTGGTTGGAAGAGCATTGGATGAGTAGAACACCTTGAGTTCAGTGACAAGATTTTCTTCCTCCACATCATAAAACTGGCAAACATCTCTAATAGATAGAGCAGCTCTGTCATCTGTCATGCCTTTCCAGTGACTTGAGATGGTAAGGCACTGAAGACCCGATAGGATTGCCCCAGTTAGGGTGTCATCCTTCCCCTTGAATCTCCGGTCTAGCTCCTTGGAGAGGATGTCAATAAAACTAAAGAACACCTTTCCCCGGTAGTGCTCCTCCAATCTCTGGGCTTGATGGTCCTCTGTAGAAGATTGGGAGCTGTACTTGTACCTCTGAGGTACCTTTCTGTGTCTGACTTGTCCAGGTATTTCATCAGGGACCTCAATGCCAGCTGCCCCTGTTTGTTCTTTGGCTTTTGAAAAGAAGACCTTGAATTCCTCAACTTTCCTCATTGCTTTCACCCTTCCCATGACCCCTTCCACAATGGTGTATGACACTGACAGATCAAGGTCCTTTCTCTGGAGTGCAGAAGAAGCAATGGCAGTCTCAGTGAAGACAGGTGTGGCGATCTCCATGCATAGAATAAATTCAAAATCTATTCTACGCAAGAGAATCAGAGCATTACATGGTATACAGCTTAAAAAACAAACTAAACCAGAAAATGCCATCTACACACATTAGTAATGCATCTTTAGTAAGCTGCAATCTTTCCGTTGGTTTAAATGTAAAACATATTGCTATGTAACCTACCTCACACACTGTAATGGGATGTGAAGGTTACAGCTCAGACTGCACTAAACCCACTGACACCTGAACATTCTAAAGGGAGTGTGTCAGAGTGTTTGTGTGAGGACTGTACCAAAAATAAAGGGGTACTCCACCCAAGAGATGATTCTACCTCATTTGCACTCTCTTTTGGAACCAATAAACTCATCCAGACAGTTTTTACATTTGTTTCTTTCTAAAGATATGTTTAACTTCACTATGCTCCAAACAGAAATAAAATTGAGGTAGAATCATGCTGTCACTAAACTGTTTTTTAAAAGGACATATATATATAAAGGATATATATATAAACAGGGGCACCAGGAGAGCACATTGTCTCGCATGTAGGAGCACATAGAGGCCAAGAAATGTTCTAGCATGCAGGGCAGCCTACATGGCACTGCATCAAATTATCTCCATTGGAAGGGCACCCACTAGACACTTAATCACATTTACTCACACATAGGGGCACCCATGAGGGCACTGCATCACGATTTTTCCACTGAAAGGGCACCCATTAGTGCACTGCATCACATTTTCTCCACTGGAAGGGCACCCAGAGGGTACTTCATCGTGTTTTTTTTTTTTTTTTTCACATAGTGTCACATTGGAGGGCATTTTACCACATTTCCTCACACATAGGGGCACCCTAGAGGGCACTGCATCACAATTTTTCCATTGGAAGGGCACCCATTAGGGCACTGCATCATGTTTTCTCGCATGTTGGGGCACCCTAGAGGGCACTGCATCACATTTTCTTGCACACTGGGCCACCGTAGAGAGCACTTTATCATGTTTTATCTACAATAAGGGCATCCAAAAGGGCACTTTTGTGGCATTTTTTTCTAACATAGGGGCATCAGGAGGACAATTAAACCACCCACCCCCCTGCGTCCACCAGTGGTAATCAACATTATGCCACAAATGCTGTCAATTGAGCTTAACTTGTATTGAACTTGGAATATTCCGTTAAACACATGAAATGGACTATTTGTCACTGTCTCCTTTTTTGACATTGCAGCTCAGAATAGTCACTAAGTGCTTCGGAATGTACATGTTCCTTACACAAATGACTAATGACAAAACAGGCACTAGTTGGTAATTAAAGCAAACCTTTATATAATTTTGTGCTCTTTGTGTTAGATATCACAATAACCTACATTTTCTTCAAATCCTATAAAAATGTTCAGTTTCAGTGTCTATGCTAAGATAGATTTTAGTATATCTAATCAAGCACTTGAATGAATTACCCCAAAAATTATCTTTCAGTCAATGGCATCATTTAGGGGTTGAAGAGAATCAGGAGAACTTTGAGGAAGATTAGCTTAGATTTCAAACAATTCCAGAATTTATGTATAATATACAGTATATTTGATTGTAATTAGCAATGCACTCTTACGGTATGAACTAGAGTTTTTATAAAAGTTTTTTTTTTTTTTTCTGATATTGATGTTATTTTAGATACTTTACATGACATCTTACTACAACAGGAAAGAACAAATGGGATCACCAAGTTCCAGAGATGCTATTTGTGTCTCCTATGTGTTTTTTCGGCTTTAGTGTTTGTATCTGGCTCACTACCAAAGACAGTGAAGCAGGCATTCCACTGAGGTATGCTACTTTAGATTATCCTAATATCAACACCTGCTATAGCAAATTATTCCCTCACGCTGGAAAAACATTGTGGCAGGCTCAGCTTGGGAACATGAGAAAATGTTATACTGCAGTCCTCCAATAGCTAATGCATTATTTCAGGTCTCTGCATACATCTACATTTAAAACAACCATTTCGGAATAGAAAATTAGACAGAATTACTAAATAATACTTCATTAATATGTAAAACATTAATTCATCTTTATTTTTAGAATTTCCATTAAAATACACCCACTTGTGCTTAGCACAAAACACACTAATTGGAATAACAGATGAGTTGGCAGAGGAATGAAATAAACATCAATGGATATTTTCAATATTTTAGATGTTCTGTGTTAATATACTAGTTTTATTCCATATGGGCTCAACAATCAATTTTCACTTTCATGTCCTCTTTATACAATACAGAATTATAGGTAACACTTTACAATAAGTTTCCATTTGTTAACATTAGTTAACAACATCAGTAAACATGAACTAACAATGCACAATACTTTTACAGCATTTTTTAAGTAAGGAATAATTGATGACGGACCGCTGAATTATTGAAAAATAATGCACACCCAAGGTGGTAATGCGGTCATGACTTGCAGCAGAGTGACAGTTGCACCTCGGGTGTGCATTATATTTCAATAATTCAATGGGCTGGGGACAATTATTCCGCTTATACCATAGTTACCACACATTAACATCATTCAGGGTTTTATCTCAAGACATTTTCTGGTTTTCATCCCTAAAACGTTCTTGTGAGTGGAACTACTTTCTTCCACCACAGATTCAGCATCTTGCTCTGATACAGCTCAAGCCTTCGTTGTTAGTTCAAAAACGTCACTTTAGAACTAGCAACGGAGAATAGTGAGGCTTGTGCTGCTTCACTGGAGTAACAAGTTAGTGCGTTTGTGCATGTGTGTGAGAGTTTGTTTTTGAGGGATCGAAAGAGAGAAGCTCAGAAACTGAAAGAGACCACCTGTGGGATTATTATTATTTTTATTTTTTTGCAGCTATCGTCAGAAGTAAAATTGCTTCAAAATCACCAAGATGTAAGTTTAAGAACTTCTCAGCAGCAGCGAGTGCTGCCATATTTTCGATGTAAACCTTAACAACTGTTTTTAACCCTTCTGAGATGCCAGTGACTGACATGATGGCTCTATTTCTCGCTCTCAAATAAGTGTGTGCATGATACGTATATGTATGTGTCCATGTGTGTGTGTGAGAGCTTAAGAGAAGGGGAGGTGGAGCACGAGGGTGTTTCCCACTGATATTTCTGATAATATAGAAACAGTTGTATTGATCAAGTGTATCTAGCTTTGATACAGCTCAAGCCTTCGTTGCTAGTTCGAAAACGTCACGTTAGAACTAGCAATGGATGATGCGTTGCTTTTCAGCATCGGAGTAACAAGGTAGTGTGTGTGTGTGTGTGTGTGTTTGCGTGCATGCAAGTGAGCGATACAGAGGGGGAGGGGTTGCACGGTGCTTTCCATTATAGCTATGTGAGGCTGATTAGGGCGAAATACATTGAAAAAGTTTAACATATTAAAAGTTATTTCAGATAATAGAAACTGTTGTATTGATGAAGTCGCCGGGGGTGCGGCTCTATTTGTTGGTCATGGCACAAGTCTCAGTGTGTGTGTGTGTGTGTGTATGCGTGCGTATGTTTGTGTGTGCGTGTATATGTATGTGTGTCGAGGAACGAGAGATGGGGGAGCTTTTCAACCGAAATTGAAATAAATGTAGGATAATATAGACATTAACTGATTTACTTTAATCAATGTCTTTGTTTATATGGTTATTTTGCTGTGGTAGCATGTACAGTGTGTGTGTGGGTAAGATGAGAGCGAAAGAGAGAGAGAAAGAGATGGAACCCAAGGATGCTTTTCAATCGAAACTGAAATAAATTTAGGATATTACAGACATTGTTTGTCATTCATATCCGATGTACTTAACCAATGCTTTGTTTTAATTGCTTATTTTGTTGTGTTAGTCTGTACGGCACTTTGAAATAACTGAAATAATTTGGCGAAGTAATATGGAACCGTTATCAGAATCAGAATCAGCTTTATTACCAAGTATGCTTACACATACAAGGAATTTGTTTTGGTGACAGGAGCATCCAGTGTACGACAATACAAAAACAATACAAAAACAGCAGCAAGACATAGATAATAATAAAAAATAAAAAAAATAAAACTAATTATACACATACGTACAGACACACACATACATACATACACACATAAACATGGGTAGTGCAAATCTAATACAATCTGTTATGTACAGTGCAAATACAAATCTGTTATGTACAGTGCAAATGTTTTTTTTTTTTTTTTTTTTTCAGAGGAATGAAATGGCAGAAGAGGTTGGATGTGTTGGATAAATATAAAAAAGACTAAACTGTGTATTGCACATAGTTATTGCTCAATGGGGCAGTTTAACTGTTCATGAGATGGATAGCCTGAGGGAAAAAACTGTTCCTGTGCCTGACGGTTCTGGTGCTCAGAGCTCTGAAGCGTCGGCCAGAAGGCAACAGTTCGAAAAGGTAGTGGGCAGGGTGAGTGGGGTCCAGAGTGATTTTTCCAGCCTTTTTCCTCACTCTGGATGTGTATAGTTCTTGAAGGGGGGGGGGGGGGGGCAACCAATAATCCTCTCAGCAGTAGTCTTCTGATGTCTGATTTCATAGCTGAACCAAACCATACAGTTATTGAAGTGCAGAGGACAGACTCAATGACTGCTGAGAAAAACTGTATCAGCAGCTCCTGTGGCAGGTTGAATTTCCTCAGCTGGCAAAGGAAGTACAACCTCTGCTGGGCCTTTTTCACAATGGAGTCAATGTGGGTCTCCCACTTCAGGTCCTGTGAGATGGTAGTGCCCAGGAACCTGAATGAATCCACTGCTGCCACAGTGCTGTTTAGAATGGTGAGGGGGGTCAGTTTTGGGGTGTTTCTCCTAAAGTCCACAATGATCTCCACCATTTTGAGCGTGTTCAGCTCAAGGTTGTTTTGACTGCACCAGACAGCCAGCTGTTCAACCTCCCTTCTGTATGCAGACTCATCGTCATCTCGGATGAGGCCGATGACAGTGGTGTCGTCTGCAAACTTCAGGAGCTTGACAGAGTGGTCCTTGGCGATGCAGTCTTTGGTGTAGAGGGAGAAGAGTAGTGGGGAGAGCACACATCCCTGGGGGGGCACCAGTGCTGATTGTACAGGTGCTAGAAGTGAGTTTCCCCTGTCTCACAAGCTGCTGCCTGTCCGTCAGAAAGCTGGTAATCCATTGACAGATAGACATGGGAACAGAGAGTTGGTGTAATTTAGTCTGGAGAATAACTGGGATGATGGTGTTGAAAGCTGAACTGAAGTCCACAAAAAGGATCCTTGCATATGTCCCTGGTCTGTCCAGATGTTGCAGGATATGATGCAATCCTATGTTGACTGCATCATTCACAGACCTGTTTGCTCAATAAGCAAATTGAAAAGGATCTAGAAAGGGTCCAGTGATGTTCTTCAGGTGGGTCAACACCAGTCTCTCAAATGATTTCATGACGTCAGGGCGACAGGTCAGTTAGTCCTGTGATTTTTGGTTTCTTTGGGACAGGAATAATGATTGAGTGTTTGAAGCAGCATGGGTCTTCACACTGCTCCAGTGATCTATTGAATATCTGTGTGAAGATGGGGGCCAGCTGGTTAGCACAGGATCTAAGACATGCAGGTGAGACGCAATCTGGGCCTGAAGCCTTCCTTGTCTTTTGTTTCCGAAAGACGCGGCACACATCATCTTCACAGATCTTAAGTGCAGGTTGAGTAGTAGGAGGGGGGAGGAGGGGGTTTGCAGGAGGTGTTGGTGTTTGTGTAAAGTGAAGGTCAGAGTGGGTGTGCGGTGTGAGATTGGGCCTTTCAAATCTGCAGTGGAACACATTCAGGTCGTCAGCCAGTTGTTGGTTCCCTACAGGGTTGGGGGTAGTGAACCAACAACTGGCTGACGACCTGAATTTAATTTGCTCTCCCCTTTAATTTGTGAGTTGTTTCATGCCACTCCACACTGATGCAGGGTCGTTAGCTGAAAACTTGTATTTCAGCTTATCAGAGTATCTTCTTTTAGCCACTCTGATTTCCCTGTTCAGTGTGTTCCTGGCCTGATTGTACAAGACTTTATCCCCACTCCTATAAGCATCCTCTTTGGCCTGACGAAGCTGCCTGGGCTCTGCTGTAAACCATGGTTTGTCATTGTTGACCTTTAAATAAGTCCTAATAGGAATGCACATATCCTCACAGAAACTGATATATGATGTAACAGTATCTGTGAGCTCATTCAGGTCTGTGGCTGTAGCCTCAAAAATACTCCAATCCGTGCAATCGAAGCAGGCTTGTAGTTCCCGCTCTGCTTCATTGGTCCATCTCTTTACAGTCCTTACTACTGGCTTGGTTGACTTTAATTTCTGCTTGTAGGTTGGAAGAAGTTGAACCAGACAGTGATCAGAGAGTCCCAAAGCTGCTCTAGGGACAGAGCGATATGCATCCTTTATTGTTGTGTAGCAATGATCCAGTATGTTCCTGTCTCTGGTGGGGCATGTGATGTGCTGTTTGTATTTGGGCAGTTCACGTGTGAGATTTGATTTGTTAAAATCCCCAAGAATATTAATAACTGAGTCCGGGTATTGTTGTTCCGTGTCTGTGATTTGATCAGTCAGCTGTTGCAGCGCTATGTTCAAACACGCGTTTGGCGCGATATCCCGCGGCGAGTAGAAAGGCTTACAGTTAATAAAGAGCGCTTCCAAATTAGGACAGCACATCCTCTTTAACATTGTTACATCTGTATACCAACTTTCATTGATATAAAAGCATGTTCCACCGCCTCTCGTTTTCCCCGTTAACTCCGTGATGTGATCCGCTCTGAACAGCTGAAAGCCCGGCAGATGTAACGCGCAGTCCGGAATGGCTTCACTCAGCCAGGTTTCTGTGAAGCACAAGGCAGCAGAGGTTGAAAAGTCCTTGTTTGTGCGGGTGAAGAGATGTAGTTCGTCCGTTTTGTTAGGAAGAGTGAATACTCGGCAGCGTTGTTCGAAAGCCCCGCCGACGGAGTTTGACCAGCGCACCATCTCATCTTCCTCGCCTGCGTCTCCTAAACAACAAAGCCGCGCCTCCAGCTAAAATGTCTAGCAAAACGTCTGAATATATAAAAAACGGGAAAAGATTGTCTGGTACATGCTGTCGAATGTTCAGCAGTTTGTCTCTGGTAAAGACCTTGACGCGGTCAAGACCTGGAACTACTTCATAGCCGTGCGTTTACTTGAAAAATAATTGCACACCTTAGAATGTCCATCAACCAATCAGAATCAAGCATTCAACAGACCCATGGTATAATCATAGTTAATGTTATTTTCAACATATACTAATACATTTTTAAAAAATCTAAACTTGTATTTGTTAACATTAGTTAATGCACTATTACATAATATGAAATAACGATGAACAAATGTATTTTATTAACTTATATTAAAAAGATTGTTAAATGCTGTAAAAATATAATGCTTATTGTTTGTTCATGATACATAATGCATTAGCTAATGTTAAAGGGATAGTTCACCCAAAAATGAAAATTCTCTCAAGATTCTCTCATGATTTACTCACCCTCATGCCATCCCAGATGTGCATGGCTTTCTTTCATCTGCTGAACACAAATTAAGATTTTTAAAAGAATATTTCAGCTCTGTAGGTCCATACAACGCAAATGAATAGGTGCCAAAATTTTGAAGCTCCACAAGTCAGCATAAAAGTAATCCATAAGACTCCAGTGGTTTAATCCATATCTTCAGAAGAGATATGATAGGTGTGGGTGAGAAACAGATCACTTTCACATTCTTCTTGTTTTTTGGCAATTCACATTCTTCATGCATATCACCCCCTACAGGGCAGGGAGAAAAATTTCAAGTAAAAAAGGACTTTTTAAAAAAGGATCTGTATTGTATATGAGAGTGAGTAAATGAATTTTTCATTTTTGGTTAAATTATCCCTTTAAAGAATGGAACCTTATTGTTAAGCGTTACGAATTGTATGTGACTTGTGGCAACTGGTTGAGGTCTTGTCTGAGTTTGCTATGCTTATTTTTAGCTGAGCATATTCAGGTGTGCCAATTAAATGTGTGGGATGGCAATAAAAGAATTGGTGTCTATCCTCTCTGCCCACTGCAACATTCACAATCCCCCTAATGACTGACCCCATCAAATAGCTTCCTACAGGTATTTCACATATCCTGGACTTTAATTGGTTCTATTAAGATTGATATATACCTATTTTATAGATCTCATTGAGAGCAAGTATAGACACTGGGATTGGGAGCAGTATACGAGTGTGAGAAAATTTATGTGACATGGCTAGGGTGATAAAGTTTTGTAGGGTTTGGCTCACACATCCCCTGCTAGTTCATGACTGCTTTCAGTTAAACTGATATCACAATAAATTCAATAAATCTAATTTCTGTGCTGTAAAAGTAGATTAGGCTCATTTAATATTTCACCTCTTTTTACTATACCTGACATTAAAATGTTAAGCCCTGTCTGTCTGTGGGAGAAAAAGCCTATTATGTATGATATTCTCCAGACACTCTGCTAAATCAGTCATACGTCTGCCAGCTTGATTTATGGCACTAAAAAAGTGCAATTTTTAAAAGGTAGGGAACATGGATGCTTTCATCTTGCATTTGATTGTATCCAAGAGGAAGAGAATGTGAACCTAATTAAAAACCCAAGCAGCTGTGATTTGGCAATTTTGTGTCAGACAGGGCTCTTGATTGAAATGGGTATTTAATATAGTGTGACTACAAATCTAAAAGGAAAGATAAATATTTTGCTTGTAAATTGCATAAACTCATTACTTAAAAGGATAGTTCACCCAAAAAAGAAAATTCTCTCAAGATTTACCACCATTCCAGCATACCAGATGTGTATGACTTTCTTTCTTCTGCAGAACAGAAATTAAGACTTTTAGAAGAATAGTTCAGCTCTGTAGGTCCATACAATGCAAGCAAATGGATGCCAAAATTTTGAGGCTCCAAAATCCACATAAAGTCAGCATAAAAGTAATCCATTTGACTCCAGTGGTTAAATCCATATCTTCAGACATGATATGATAGGTGTGGGTGAGAAACAGAACAATTTTTATGTAATTTTTTTATCAAACTTTCTCCTCCCTGCCCAGTAGGGGGTGATATGCATGAAAACCGTGAATCACCAAAAACAGAAGAAGAAGAATGGGAAAGTAAATGGAGATTGAATGAGCAGGGAGGAGAATTTATAGTAAACAAAATACATAAATATTGATTTGTTTCTCACCCACACCTATCATGTCACTTCAGAAGATATGGATTTAACCACCAAAGTCGTCTGGAGTAATTTTATGTTGCCCTTATGTGGATTTTGGAGCTTCAAAATTTTGGTACCCATTCACTTACATTGTATGGACCTACAGAGCAGAAATATTCTTCTAAAAATCTTAATTTGTGTTCAGCAGATGAAAGAAAGTCATACACATCTTGGATAGCATGAGGGTGAGTAAATGAGAGAATTTAATTTTGGGGTGAACTAACCCAAACTAGCTTTTTAACGTTTAAAATGTTAATGTTTGCATTACATAACCAACTACATTTACAAACTCGCTCGACTGTAACCACATTGAGCAGTAGCTCAACTGATAGAGCATTGCACTTGCGATGCAAAAGACTGGGGTACAAGTACTAGGGCAGGGGTCGGCAACCATTTTGACATGGAGTGCCATTTTTTATTTTCCTGGTCAATGGCTTGTTTAGCCTCCCATTAAGCTCATGAAAACACGCTGTGTGATCATGAGGAGGGATTATATCAAGATGTAGATTGGAAAGCAGGTGCGGAATTTCATATGAATAAATTAGTCTAGTCCTCCCTCGCCGTTGCTGGCGTGCCAGTGATTACCCCTCCATTGGCACACGTACCATAGGTTGCTAACCCCGTCTTAGGGTGTGTTTTCCATACAATGACATGAATCACTGCTTAACCACCACAGCATGATGCATCGTTAGAGAAATTAGTCACAACTGTTTCCCAAAACCCTTGTAACTATGTCGCACATCCATCGTTCGAACCACGATGGTTCAACAATTTACGCAGGGTGTGGAGTAATAACTTCAGCAAATATTAAATTATAAAAGCTAATTTACATGTACACCAGAAAACTGTTTAATGCAAGAATGCTGCTGAAGACAGAAAAGCTGCATGCACTGTGTAATGCGACAGATACATGTGCTGCAATAGATGGGTTTCCCTCTACATCAGACTTCGGTGTTCCCCTGATGCACTTGAGCACATACTGTGCACATTTGCACTCTTCAAAAACATATAAATGCTACTAATGCGTTAACATAAACACATAAAAGCTGTGCTCTCCAACTGAAACCATGTGTGATAAAGCGCTTTCTCTCAACAGCCTTTAATCCCTTGAAAGGCTGCATTCACGTTTACGTGATGTTTCAGAACACCACTTTCTGCAAAACCCTGGAATAAGTTGTTTTCTTAAATGCATGTAAACATGGTCAAAGTGTTGACAGAATGAAAGATACATATGGAATGAATGATATAGAAGCCTCAGAGAAGTCAAATGATGTCCACACAGCAAACGAACAAGGAACTGTGCTTTTAACCACAGATAAAGAGCTGTAGTTCCAATCACACAACTGTGCTATACTGTTTGCGAATGTTCGTTGGACACTACAGTTTCAGGAAACACCAAATCTTTGAACTATGTTGGTAATGATGGAACTTGTGACCATAGTTGGCTAACGAAAAGTGTCTACACGTGAGCCAAAAGTGACATAGAAACACCACAAAATGACGTGGTTGCTTCAGCAATTTCACTTAGGTTTAAGGTTAAGGGTAGTAAGGTAGGTTTTGTTGATTTAAAACTTGATAATGCATGAACCTCATCCATTTTGGGAGAAAATTTAACTTGCTTTTAGCCCCACAGATGGACGTTTCACCTCGGAACTGATACTTGTATGGAATGAAGCATACCTTAGGCCTAAAGGGGAGGGACAGTCTTTTCTGGAAGGAATAGTATACTACAATACTACTCTTACTATTTTTTGCAACCTAGTTTCATAGAATGAACATTTTTGCAAACTGACTTTTACATGCCACTTTCTACATTTTGCTGCAGATTGTTGGACTTTAAACTCAAAAGTCCACTTTTCGAGCCCAGCCAAGGATGCTCAAAACGCCCTGGTTACTTTCGTAACCTCCGTTCCCTGATGGAGGGAATGAGATGTTGTGTCGATGTAGTGACACTAGGGGTCACTCTTGGGAGCCCCAAACACCTCTGCTTTTTGAAAAAAGGCCAATGGGAATTGGCGAGTGGGATTTGCATGCCACTTCCCCGGACATACGGGTATAAAAGGAGCTGGTGTGCAACCACTCATTCAGGTTTTGTGCTGAGGAGCCGAGACAAGGTCCCGGCTATTTCAGCGGGTAGTTCAGTGTTGTGGCAAGAGGGACACAACGTCTCGTTCCCTCCATCATGGAACGGAGGTTACGAACGTAACCAGGACGTTCCCTATCTGTCACTCACTCGACGTTGTGTCAATGTAGTGACACTAGTGGTCCCTATACAAAACGCCACAACTAGCTGAACTGTGTTACGTGGTTTGGCGGTGCGAGATGGGCAGAAATGGCGGCTATATACACCTTCAAGGTGGAGGGGGACAGCCGCCCCTCCAGCCTCTCCTGCAGGAAGGAAAGCACTGATCCAACTGCGCATCTCTGGGGGTCTTCACGTGGGGAAGAACACCACTTAGCGAACAGACGCCACTTCAAGGCATACAGGCACCTTGTAGAGGGAGCCCTAGCCTGAGTGATCATGTCTACCACCGCAGGTGCCAGCGCATCTATACCAAGGGGTGCCTCGGTCAGGGTGTACCAAAGTGGGCAGTGGGAGGTTTCCTGGGAAGCAAACAGGTCTACCTGTGCTCGATCGAATCAAATCCAAATCAGCTGGACCACCTGGGGGTGGAGTCTCCACTCTCCCCTGAGCGTAACCTGTCGTGACAGCACGTCCGCTGCGGTGTTGAGGTCGCCCGGGATGTGAGTGGCTCGTAGCGACTTGAGGCGCTGCTGACTCCAGAGGAGGAGACGGCAGGCGAGTTGTGACATGCAACGGGAGCGTAGATCACCTTGATGGTTGATGTACGCTACCATTACCGTGTTGTCTGTACGGACCAACACGTGCTTGCCCTGGATCGACGGCCGGAACCTCTGCAGGGCGAGCAGTACTGCCAACAACTTGAGGCAGTTGATGTGCCAACGCAGCCGCGGGCCAGTCCAGGAGCTGGCGGCTGTGTGCCCCTTGCATCCTGTGCCCCAGCCCATCTTAGAGGTGTCCGTCGTAACCATGACACGCCTGGAGACCTGCTCTAGGGGAACCCCTGCTCGTAGAAATGCAAGGTCGGTCCAAGGACTGAAGAGGCGGCAACAGATCGGCGTGATGACCATGCGATGTATCCCATGGCACCATGCCCATCTTGGGACTCGAGTCTGAAGCCAGTGCTGAAGTGGTCTCATTTGCATCAACCCGAGCGGTGTGGCAACCACTGAGGATGCCATATGCCCCAGGAGCCTCTGAAAAAGTTTCAGTGGAACCACTGTCTTCTGTCTGAATGCCTTCAGACAGTTCAGCACCAACTGTGCACGCTCATTCGTGAGGCACGCCGTCATCAAGACTGAGTCCAACTCCAAGCCGAGAAAAGAGATGCTCTGAACTTTTTGTTGGAGTTTTGGGTACCGCAGCCTCTTGGGCAGGCGGCGAAAAATGAAACAAAAGATTCTCCTCCTGGCCCTCCACTGAGGGATGGAGTGGTCTGTCTACCAGCTCCGTAGAAGCGGGTCTCCTCGTCCCTGTGTCTCCCATCTCAGGGGTGCTTCAAAGCCTTCCAAGGGTTCTTGGTGGCCGGCCGTGAAACGGGTGGCGTCTGCTTCCTGCGGTGGGCTCCACGCCGGGACCGAGCTGTGGGAGCAGGCTGCAGCAGAGCCGGTGCTGTTGCTGCAGGAGGACGCCCTTGGCGATGAGCAGACGGGGTGCGGGGTCTTGAGCCGCACCGGGGCAGGATGTGTTGAATAACCTCCATCTGCTGCTTCACTGCAGAGAACTGCTGGGCAAAGTCCTCGACGGTGTCACCGAACAGGCCAACCTGGGAGATGGGGGCGTCAAGGAACCGTGCCTTTTCAGCCTCTCTCATGTCAACCAGGTTAAGCCAAAGGTGGCATTCCTGGACCACCAGGGTAGACATAGCCTGCCCAAGAGACCGCGCCGTGACCTTTGTCGCCCGAAGAGCGAGGTCAGTCACCAAATGCAGTTCCTGCATCAATCCCGGGTCAGAACTACACTCGTGCAGCTCTTTTAGTGCCTTGGCTTGGTGTACCTGCAGGAGAGCCATGGCGTGAAGGGCGGAGGCGGCTTGTCCAGCAGCACTGTAGACCTTAGCCGTCATAGATGATGTAAACCTACAGGCCCTGGATGGGAGCCTCGGGCTCCTGTGTACCGCGAGCGCCTTATCCACCTGGGGGATCACCGAATACTCCTTGGCCGCCCCACCATCGAGGGTAGTGAGAGCGGGGGAGCTGAAAGATCGGGACTGGTTAGTTAAAGATGCCCCCCACGATCTTGTCAGCTCCTCATGCACTTCCGGGAAGAAAGGAACTGGGGCGGGGTGCTGCCGAGAGCGGTGTTCTGGGCCCAGGAACCAATCATCGAGCTGCGAGGGTTCAGGGGAGAGTGGAGGGTTCCACTCTAGCCCGACGCTTGCGGCTGCCTGGGAAATCATGTCCGTCATCTCCGCGTTGGCCTGAGACTGGGCGACCACACCCAAAGGGGGAAGCCCAGCCAAAGCCTCCGCATCAGAGTGGATGAGCCCGCTCTCCGATGCTGCACTCGATAGCTCATCATCTTCCCGGGCCCCGAATAAGTGGTCGAACTCACCCTGAGACAAGCCGGCTGTCTCATCTGAGAGCCTGACTGGGGCAAGCGAGCATGCTGAGGAATGGGAGGTCCGTGGGGGGTTTCCTGGCAGAGGTTGTCCCATTGGAGTCCCCAAATCGCCCCCAGTGCTAACCGACACGGCCTCATACCCTTGGGTAGAAGGACCGAGGCGGGGAGCCGCTGGGGTGGCTCGCTTTCTTACGTAGGCAAGCCGCGACCGCAACCTTGCCATGGTCATGTTCTCGCAATGAGGACAAGACCCATCCACGAACGAAGTCTCCACGTGGGCAGCGCCCAGACACGTAAGACAGCGATCGTGGCCGTCAGAAGCGGAGAGATAACGACCGCATCCAGGAATAACACACAAGCGGAAAGGCATCTTTAAAAAGACATTCTGTGTGTGCCGCTCTTTGAAAATATACTCTTTTAGAATATACTCTTTATTTGTTGTTCTGCCGAAGCACCCAGGGGCGTTCTCTGCACTCCATGGATGCAGAGGGGGAAGAAGCTGCTGAAATGCGCCGTAAATCCAGCAGATGAGGTGAATGAACTCGGTGGATGAATTCAGCTCAATGAATAGAACCGATTGGCTCCGAAGAGAAAATCTGAATGAGTGGTTGCATACCAGCTCCTTTTATACCCGTATGTCCGGGGGAGTGGCATGCAAATTCCACTCGCCAATTCCCATTGGCCTTTTTTCAAAAAGCAGAGGTGTTTGGGGCTCCCAAGAGTCACTACATCAACACAACGTCGAGTGAGTGACAGATATGGAACAAAAGTACCATAGAGACATGACATAATGTGGTTGCTTCAGAATATGTGCTTTTCATGTTGCATTTGCATTTTAAAACACTGTCGGTTAGGTTTAGCCGTTGGTCAGGGGTAAGCTGTCTGTTTTGTTCACCCCTCATTTATCTTGAAGGAGACTACTGGTTTGGTTAAGGTTAAGGTTAAGGTTAAGTTTCAGGTTAGGGAGGTACGTTTTACTCATTAAAACATCCATCTAAAATTCACCTTAAAAACTCGTCTGATTACAATTTAATTTTACTTGGTTTTGGTGCCCCCCGCTAGACATTTCATTGGGAAACTGCAGCCAAATGGTAATACAGCATGTCATTTTGGTTTGCAAAAATGTTGCCACGGTCACATAAATTTAATGTGATCAGGCTGATTTTTTTTGTGGCATATACTGTAGATACAGCAAAAATAGTACAAGTAGTATGATAGCGTTCTATTCCAAACTTAGCCAAAGACTGCAAATTTTAAATGTTTATCTGTTAAAAGTTAGTTTTGTCAACTTTTAGGATTACACTAGCATATAGACATCTTCACTAGACATGTCTGATAAACATGGACAGAAATCCACAAAACTCTAATTTTGATTTCATCGGGTCTTTCGTGGGGTGTAGACCCCCATTTGTTGATTTAACTCAAAAAGAGGAGAATGTATAAACTGTGAAACACATTTAATTAAAGACAGGACAAATCCTTTTTGTCACAGTGATCTGCTTGTTACAGTTTCATTTGTTGTTGAGGCAGTTGAGGAAACTAGAGTGTCAATATAAGGTAACATCAGAGCTTTTCTCAAGCCTTCCTGTCAAAACTGTCTATGTGCATTCCTCACATCAAACAACCCTCAGGCCTCCTCTGGATAAGGGCTCATTTGAAGGTCAGAAAGACATTCGTTCCAAATTTGAACCTTTGCACATTAAAATGACATTAAAGCTTTTCCAAATCGCTGACTAATCAGTTCCAGAGGCGACCAGGGTCTTGGTTCCTTCTGGCTTTTGGCCTGTGACATGAAATAAACATCATGTCAGCACAAGAGAATCATGCATCACTCCACTGATCCGTGACTTGACAGTGGCATGACAGTGGGAGTCCCGGGGCTGTTGGGCAAAACATCATAGCGCATTAGGCCTGACAAGAAGTGGGTGGAGAGCTTATTTTGCCCATATTCACCGCAAGCACTAAATAAGGAAAATAAATTATGTGCAGCGACAGTCTCATCAAGATTAAATTCAGGTTTAACCGCAAGCACTATTTCCACCATACACTTTTACCTTGATTCATTAATGATTGATTTGCTGATATTGATGAACTGTGAAGAAGTGTGTTTATTGGGCACAGGATGTTCTCCACATGGGAGATAGAGTTAAAGAACTCTTCTGAAACATTCTGGTTCGACATGTGTCCTTGGTGTTGCTCATGAGAGAGTTACAAATTAAAATAACATGAGGAATTAATAGTGCATGCATTAATGATTGACCTGCACAATACACTCCAGTACACACAGGGATGTACACTACAGTTAACACTGGAATAGAACTTTTTTTTTTTCTGTATAAACATTTATATTTAACCTAAGTCTGAGTCCACTTGTGAAAATGCTTCTATTTTGCATATTCATATTTTAAATTTGCAAGAGTTTCAGAATTTCTGTGTTAACCTTTTGCTTTCATGACAGCATGCATTCGTGCTGGCATAGATGCTACACGTTTGTGCAAAACCTGATGATTCGTGTTCTGTAGCATGATTTTAGAATGTTCCAAAGAGCATCTTATGTGCTTTAATGGAAGCAAGGAAATCTGACGTCTTATACAAAGGAGTTAACATGTTCAGTGTGTAACAAATGTGTTTATTTGATTAGTGACCTTTATATTTCTGATTAATTTTATTCCATAACGATTCTTTGTTTTAAAATTTAAAACATTCTATTTCGTTGATTCTATTCCTTCTCTTTATAAACCAATCTATTCAAAATCTAAAACCTTCTATTTATTTCCAGGTTTAAACATCATAAGAATTACATCCATTGATGTTAAACAGTATTCCTATTCTCACAGAAGCACTCAAGAAAATGGTTAGAATATGTATCTGCGTCTCGTTACATTTTACTAGATTAAATGGTTATTTTCAATAATTTTCCACTCAAGAGTGAAGATTTGCTCTCATCCAGATTCATCACAGTGACAGCCCTGGAGAAGAGCTCTACTATGTTTTCCAGTCATAAGACAGACTGCTCCTTTAACAGATCTCCAGGGAGCATACACACTCTGAGCACATCTCACACCTCACGAATCGCATTTGCCCCCTGCCAGTACAGACTTTACAAGCTACAAAACTCACAGCTTCTCACTAGATTCACACATCCAGCTGTTGCATGGGGACTCTTTACAGTTTTGTCTGACAGTGACATTTTGATTTGTGAAGCCCTAAAGGATCCTGCAGGGCCAGAGCCATGGTGCAACCACCACTTCAAACACCTCATGTGTAATATGTTAAGTGCATAATTTTTCTATGTCAGAATACTTTCTCCTATCCCATCTTTTTTTGTAATGTTCAAGGACAATTATAAGCCAACAGTAAAAGACAACTATAAATTAAAAGCCATTAGTAGATAGATTTCCCTGAAAAACAAAATGTAAACACTGTGGCTCAGTGGCGCCATCAAAATATTTATTTGAGTGATCTGTCCAACACAGCAACATAGGCTCAACCAATGGTGTAGGTTTGGGGTGGGCCTATCTGTTTTGCCAACCAATGGAAACCTTTCTGAAAAAAAAATTTTTTTTGTAATTTTGTTAGGTGACGCTTGTGACAAAGAAATTACACACTACACCTTTAAGACCTGTTCATAACAACTCAACAACATGATAAAACAATGTGAAAAAATTTTTTCACAACAAAACTATGAATATTCATCATTCTGTGAATGGTCAGTAACAAATTTGAAAAACTGACCTAGCCTCTGAATAAAAAATGACAGATCATAGCATAATTGCAGTATGCTGTACAGGAGATGTATTGTTTTCTTTTTGTTATGCATGTCATTCATGCAGAAAAGTCTTGGCGTGAAAAGGCCTGGGACGAAAAAGAGGACAGAAAGAGAGAAAAAACGAGGAACAGAGTGAAAAAGATGCAGACATTTGTTTTGACTAATCAACCCCCATCATGTCAGTGACTGTGTTAATCAGCATGTGATCTGCCCTGTGAGGCCACTTAGCATCTGCACCCACTGCAGATCTGATAAGATGGACCTCAAGTGACAGCACGAAACAAGTGGGTAAGTGTCACCGCAGACATGCACAGCATCACAACACACTCAATAGAGCCATGATGTGCAGATCCGCACTATACTACCATCCGCACCGAAAACACTTTCTCCTCCATGCATAATGCAACACTATTGATTTATGGTAGTGCTGTATATTTTGGAGGTGATAGAGGCAAAGTTTGCTCACGCTGACTGTACTGCTGCACTGCTAGGGGGAGACGGCCTCTCTTTACGTAACAAGGGTGTGACAGTGTTGGTAAGAGCCAACACTGTGCTTCACATATGGCGTAGCATATTTATGGGCCGTTTCCTGCAGGGTGAGAGATTGAGAATGTAGAGTTGGGGTACTCGAGTTTGGTCAAATTTTAATGGACTTGGACTTGTCACGGACTCGGATGCATTTTTATTCGGACTTGACTCAGACTCCAGCCTTTGGGACTCTGGATTTTTTTCTGAGTCCAGCTGAGTCCATGACATTTGTGATGCAATTAAAAAAAATTATAAATAAATAACAAAACAGAAATTAATGAACACATCTCTGTCTGCATGCAGCTGTATTAGCCCCTGAAGTCATAAACATAGCCAGAGTTGTTCCACTATGTTTAAGCAAACACACGCGCACACACATACGCACATGCATAGGTACACTCATTAGTCAACCAACACGCTTGAATGTTACTACAGAGATTACTGTATAACCGAGGTGGCTGGCATGACGAAAACATAAAGATGGGCATGTATCCAATGTAATAGAAACTAAACAAGGCAGTTTCACACAACACGGGACCTGACAGCTGGTAAAATTGTGTGTGGCGTTTGTGCAGCCAAGATGGTGCTCGCACTGCAGTTTCATCGTGGTTAAAAACTTAAAATCAAGAACTTCATTGAGTCAAGTTACCCACATCATGTCTCTCATAATTTACTAAAAACAGCATATCGAAAGAAAAATACATAAAAATAGTATTAATATTGGATATTAAGTCTTTTTAGGCATAATGTATCTACACATGTAGGCTTTTGTTGTCTCTTGTGGTCCACGCAGTGTTGTCAGCTTGAACTGGTCCATAATAGCTTGATGAATTAACTGTGTAACTTTTTAAACAGTCAAGGGAAAAAAGCATTATTGCTAAAGCAGACAGCAACTCTAAACAGATAAACAGCACCAATTTATTATTGATTTACTATTTTCAAAGCATTGACGAGCTGCTTAAAATACATTCTTTTACAGCATTTGTCCACCATTCACAACATTCAACCATGCGCAATAAAATATTTGAATATTTTGGGCAGTGAAATATTTTTTTTATAATTTAATTATAGACTATAAAATAAATGTATTTAGGCAAGTTTGTGTATGAAGCTAAACTTAATTTATTTGGTTATGATGTTTTTATTTTAAATGTTTATTTTATTTTTATTGTAATCCACTGGGTAACTTATGCACTCTCTGACACTTTTCATTTCTGTTAAATTTATGACTCAAAATTATTATTCTCCATGTTTTTGCAGTTAAAGAAGAGCTCAATGAAAATTTCTTTGGTTGGTATTTAAAGATTTCAGACTGATTGCAGACCAACGTGGCTGCCGCTCGAGCAAATATCAATTATTATTATTTTTATCTTCTGCGGCAGAAGCTGCGAGACGCACACGGACGCATCAGGGATTTATGTACATGAGCAGCACGCAGAACTACCCTGCTTTGTGTTGTTTTCCACAAATTAACTAGAAAATCATGTCCATGACGACATGGCCATAATATTATCAGTGGGCTTTTCCAGTGTTTTTGGATGTAGCATTCATATTGTAAGACGTAACTTCTCCGCGAGTGCTAATTACTACTGTGTTGACTCATTTGTACAGTATGTATTTTCCCAAATCAGTCGGCAGATAGAGAAAGAAGATTCAGAAAGAAATCTCAGTATAGGCTATTATTTCTTTAGATAGGGATAATTTTAAATAAAACTAAATTAAATTGAATTGACGAATTGAAAATGAAGTAGAAATAAAAGCTAAATTAAAATTCAAAACATAATAACCTTGGTTATAATGACTAACGCAGCTTTCATTTTCTTTAGTCTATGTTTGAGTGGAGGGGAAAAAGCAACAAATTATTAAAATGTCAACAGAATGCAATAAGAAGTGTGTTGAAGGACAGTTTTGTCTTCATACACATAAAGCATATGTTTTAATTCTGAAACCACTCTGAAGTCTGTTCAGCAGGATACTAATCATAAAATGTATATATGAAATGCAACAGAGGTGTTTTTGTTACATTTATATTGACAAACTGTTTTTCTTAGTTGTGAAGTTTAAAATAAATTTAAAATATTGATGTTGAGTTTACGGTTACAATTTTAATTCAGATTCATGAACAGATACATATGACTCGGCCCCTTTTGGACTCGAACTCAACTCTGACTTGATTGTTTAAAGACTCGGACTTGACTTGGACTCAACTAAGGTGGACTCGAACCAACATTATGAGAATGCCCTCAGTTGATTGAGCTTTGAAAAAAGTGAGTTTTACTGAAACTGACACTTAACCAGTGCACTGAGGGTCCCTAGCTAGGATTATGCAGCAGGCAAGTCTAACTCATACTAGTATAAATGTATAGGCTGGTTTAGGTTGGTTTATGCTGGTTAGTGCTGATTTGGCACTGGTCAACCTACATAGTCAAATTGTTCACCAGCAAAAAATGCTGATCAACCAGCATGATCTTTCTTGTAAAGGATGTCTTGCTGGTTAAGTTAAAGGTGCTGTAAGTGATTTTCTCCTGACTTAGCCACTGAATTAGACTCCCACCATCCTTCCTTCCAAAATCCAACCATTCAAAGACATCTCAGCCAATCCAATGTCGGCAAATCAAGACGTTCATTATGATTGTCAGGCAGAGAACGTTTCTGATTGACTAAAAAGGATGGGGACTCTTTTTTCTATTTACAAAGCTTAGGTCTGTCACAAAGAGAGGTGTTATTTTTCAAGACACATCAGTAATATCTGCCCAACATGATCACACTGGAACACAACTTCTTGCTACCGAATGTTTGGGTGCCCAGTCATCGTTCCCATTCTGCTGGGTTTCTAACAAGTGCCATCTCATTTTTGCATTAGTTCAAATGTGCTGATCTCTTCCTGTGGTGCTACTGTGGCACAGCCTCAGAGACACTAGTCCCATGGAAACCAGGAAGTAATCGCATTCACATAATCAATGATGAGTATGATTCAGAGGTTGCATTTTCCCTCTAAAGGCCTTTGCACACCATAGGCAATGCTATAATGCGAAACAAATTGCTGACAAATGGCCCTTTCACATATGAAGTAGGGATGTCTCGTTTTTTTGAGAATGAGTACAATTACAGATATTTCATTTTTTGTCTTAGTCTGATGCCCGTTTTTTTCCTGAACTCCATATCAACAGTTTATATCAATTTTATCATCAAAATGGTGTTTAAATAAATATATTAATTAAAAATGAAATCAATTATAAAACAAAATTTCAACATTATATTGTATTATTTTTTTATCAAATGAAGTGCTTATATACAGAACCTCACAGCACAATCCAATATACAACAGTGAGTTATATTTTGTAAAATAAAGTGCTGCATAACAAAGCATCACAGATGTTAGATACTGCTTTAGTATAATACAATTACTTCTGATTTATTATTATTATTAGAAGTAGTAGTAGTATTACAGTGAATATTACATAACTTTACAGAAGTGATTTATTTCTGTCATACTTTTTTCCTATAAATTTACCTTTAATTTTGACGGAGTGAAGTGTTTGTGTTGTTTTGACCAAGGAGCTCTGACGTTATAACGGCAGCTTCCCACTCTGGAAAAGCCGGTCGCTATGTGACTCAAAGTGATTATTAAACTGCAAAAAGCTGCTATTTAATTAAATAAGTACGTATGTACTCTGTATGTGTCTCATGCTATAATGTGAATTTGCACTCTGTTTACTGTCATCTGCTATAAACAGAGTGCGCGATGCTCATGATGGTGTAGGAGGAGCTTTAAAAGGAATGAGCAGCCGGCGTCAGCACAACACTGTCTCCACGCATTCGAATTACATGCAAACTATATATTTATCTCATTATATCACAGCTTTTGCAGTTAAATAATCAACCTAGGACATAATGTGATTTTAATTTGTGGGTTAGATGGTATAGGTTTTTGGTATCGGAGCATTTTTACGAGTACGACTTGACAAGCAGATCGAAAAAAGAAAACAGATGGTGAATGCACGCTGCATTTCACGTCTTATCAAAATCGCAGAAGAAGAACCACACAAATGTACAGATCAGAGATGAAGCTGGCTCAAAGTAAACAGTGTTGGAGCATTTCACTACAAATGAACTTTCTGCACACACCGTGATAGTGTGTTAAAGTACAACATGACAACAAGCACTGTTGATCTACTTGTTTCATCCCAACCTACAATTACGACAACGATCTCCGGGAAAGCATGAAGGCACATCATATTCAGCTGACATCTCACCACCACCTTAGAAACGGTCTGTTAAGTATTGTGTTTATGCACCATATTATGATTTGACTTAATTTCAAATAAATAATAAGTCCAAAGATCCAAAATATCCCACGATCCACAACGTGAAGTTTTAATGAACTCAAATATTTATAGGCTATAATTTATTTTTAACAGTAGTTAAACAATTCACAAATTCGCACTAAACATGGCCTAAATGCATTAAAGTGCATTAATTTAAATTATATTTAAACAATAGGCTGCATGCACATATTATTTGGAGTCATCCATGTGTGTTTTGCGATATTAACGTTAACGATTAATCAATTTATTGATTGTTAATTTCCACAATGATCGATTATGAAAATGTCTGAAAATATACATTCCAAATGCAACTGCCACGCATACTGTATAAACTACAGTACTTGTGTTAAGTACATTTGTTTAAAATCACTGTGTAATGCAAACACAGTGACTGTTAAAATGAATGTTGTCAACTGGAACAAACAGATTGTATCTTATTACATGTACAGTATATCTACTTGTGTTATACATTTGCTCAAAATCCTTACTAATTAAACCTGATGACATTCAAATATTCCAGGAGTCTATAATGCAAGCAATAAAACACAGATCTTCAGTCTGACCCATTATTAGAAACTGCCAATGACAGCACAGCAGTTACCGACTATTAACAAAAGCACAGCAATAACGATTTTGTGGAGACACCACCACGTTTCTTGATACACAGAGGCATTTTTAATACAAAGACATCTTAAGGAAAATTAGCTTTTTTTTTTTCTGGTCACAAAGTGAATCAAGATTGAATATTGATGGAGCAACATAATTTGTGTGAAAAATTTGTTTTTATAAAATTCAATATATATATATATATATATATATATATATATATATATATATATATATATATATATATATTTAAATTTTTAATTTTTTTTAAATTGGTGGCGAGGGGACCTTTTACCACATATAAGTAGGTATAAGGCTCCCTTTCTTGGGGTAAAAGGCCACCAGTGGGGTTATATTTATAAAGTGTAGACTCCAGGGCAATAGTTATAGGACACTATTTGTCAGCTTATGCAAACAGTTTTGAAACAGCAAGATGTTTTTTTTTTTTTTTGAGTAACAAATTAAGATAATGCTCAATCAAAATAACCATGTCAGAAAAGGGTGCATAATTTCTTATTCATTTCAATCACATTTTACATTCCATTATATCTCTAGTATTCAATAAACAAATTAATCTCCATTGTGATTGGATCAGTCAATGTGACCCCACTTTGAAAAATTTTCATAACAAATCTATTTCCCCTACTTTAAAAAAACCAGCGTGTTTTATGGTGGCCCTTTTCACTCATTGGGCAGTTATTGAAATTTGTTTGATATAATCACCTTGAACAAAACTGAAAATGACAAATAAGTATTTTGTCTCAGAATAAATGTGATAATTTCCTAGATATTCATGAGCTACATAAATTTGCAATATTTTGAAAATGATTAAATACTATATCAAATTACCTCAAAATCAAACATTAGACATTACACGCGATGACAACATGGAACTGGAAAGCTTTGCAGTGCATAGTGACAAATATGTGTTTAGGAAAGTCCTGTGGTAGTTTCCTATCTGTCACTCACTCGATGTTGTGTCGATGTAGTGACACTAGGGGTCACTCTTGGGAGCCCGAGACACCTCTGGTCTTTGATAAAAGGCCAATGAAAATTGGCGAGTGGTATTTGCATGCCACTCCCCCAGACATACGGGTATAAAAGGAGCTGGTATGCAACCACTCATTCAGATTTTCTCTTCGGAGCCGAACAGTCATGCTCATTGAGCTGAATTCTACTGTTCATTCATCTCTGCTGGATCTGACGGCGCATTTCAGCGGCTTCTCCCTCCTCTGCACTGGTACACTGCAGAGAACGCCCCTGGGCACTTTGGCAGAAAACAAGAGAGTATATTTTCTGAAAGAGCTTTTTTCCTCTAAAAGAGTATATATTTCTCTAAAAGAGCGGCACACACTTAACGTTTTTTTAAAGACACGTCTTTTTAAAGATGCCTTTCCGATTGTGTGTTATTCCTGGTTGCGGTCGTTATCTCTCAACTTTGGATGGTCATGATCGCTGTCTTTCGTGTCTGGGTGCGACCCACATGGAGGTAGCGTTTGTGGATGATTCATGTTCTCATTGCGAGAACATGACCATGGCAACGTTGAGGTCGCGGCTTGCTTTCATAAGAAAGGAAGCCACCCCAGCGGCTCCCCGCTTTGGTCCTTCTACCTACGGATATGAGGCCAGCGCGGCTGGCACTGGGGGCGATTTGGGGACCCCAATGGGATCGTCTCCGCGGGGTATCCCATTCCCCAGCACACTCATCTGCCCCAATCAGGCTTCCGGATGAGTTCGCCGGCTCGTCTCACAGCGAGTCTGGCTTCTTGTTCGGAGCCCGCGAAGATGATGAGCTCTTGAGCGCAGCATCGGAGAGCGGGCTTGTCCAGTCAGACGCAGAAGCCTCAGCGGCCTCAGCCACTCAAAGCAGCCATGCCCCACTCCAGTGCCATTCTTCCCGGAAGTGCACGAGGAGCTGACGAAATCGTGGGAGGCACCTTTTACTGCCCGGCCATGATTCTGCAGTTCCCCCGCTCTCACTACCCTAGATGGCGGGGCGGCCAGGGGCTATACAGCGATTCCCCGGTGGATAAGGTGCTCACGGTGCACCTATGCCCGCAGAGCGCCGCCACCTGGCGCAGACACCCTAAGCTCCCGTCCAAGCCCTGTAGGCTCACGTCGTCCCTGACGGCTAAAGCCTACAGCGCTGCTGGACAAGCCACCTCTGCCTTGCACGCCATAGCTCTCCTGCAGGTCCACCAAGCCAAGGCGTTGAAAGAACTGCACGAGGGTAGTTCCGCCCCAGATTTGATGCAGGAACTGCGCTCAGCGACCGACCTTGCTCTCTGAGCAACGAAGGTCATGGCGCGGCCTCTCAGGCAGACGATGGCCACACTAGTGGTCCAGGAGTGCCACCTTTGGCTCAACCTGGTCGAGATGGGCGAGGCTGACAAGACACGGTTCCTTGCTGCCCCCATTTCCCAGGCTACACCATCCTATTCGGCGACACCATCGATGACTTTGCCCAGCAGTTCTTGGCGGTGAAGCAGAAGATGGAGGCAATCCAGCATATCCTGCCCCGGCATGGCTCAAGGTTCCGCACCCTGTCTGCTTATCACCAAGGGCGTCCCCCTGCGGTGACTGCACCGGCTCTGCTGCAGCCCACCCCTTCGGCCCGGCCCCGGTGTGGAGCCCACCACAGATAGCAGACGCCACCCAGAGACGAGGGAACCCACTCACCTGGAGCTGGTAAAAAGACCACTCTATCCCCCAGTGGATCGCCGGGTGGAAAATCTTTTGTTGCCTTTTTGTTTGATTTCGCCTCATGCTCAAGTGGCTGCGGTACCCAACAGTTCCTTTCTCCCTGGCTCACATAGCCGGTGTGCACGTTCGTCACAATGACTACCGTCCACAGGTGTTTTCTTGCAGGATTGGGGCTCCAGCGGTGGCCTTTCCGCCCCTGAGCGCCCAGCTGTGGCACACAGCCACCCCCGATGTGGCAGTCTCCACGGGTTATGAGGACAGGCCTCTTCCTCCCCCATCCCAGGATGTTCCGGGGGTAGTCACAAGGAGCCAGGTAAGTGCTTCGATGTCCCTAGACTTAGCACGGCCATGACGTGGTGTGGCACCTCGAGCTCCACCCCGCCGCGAGGCCCCACCTGCCGATACATCCGACGACGTTGTCCCCTTGGTCCCCCTTGCGTGGAACTTGGACGCATGGCTTGCGCTTTCCAATCCGTCGCGATGGCTGATCCGGACCGTCCGACTCGGCTACGTGATTCAGTTCGCCAGGCACCCGCCCAGGTTCAGCGGTATTCACTTCACCTTGGTCAAGAGCGAAAACGCTGCTACCTTGCGCGCGGAAAAATGCATTCTGGCGAGCGTCCGTCATCAAGATTGGTTCGCGGCGGTAGACCTGAAGGATGCGTACTTCCACGTCTCGATCCTTCCTCGACACAGACCCTTCCTGCGGTTTTCATTCGAGGGTCAGGCGTATCAGTACAAAGTCCTCCCTTTCGGCCTGTCCCTGTCTCCTCGCGTCTTCACGAAGGTCGCAGAGGCTGCCCTTGCCCCGTTAAGAGAGGTGGGCATTCGCATTCTCAGCTATCTTGATGACTGGCTAATCCTAGCTCGCTCTCGAGACATGTTGTGCGCACACAGGGACCTGGTGCTCTCACACCTCAGCCGACTAGGGCTTCGGGTCATCTGGGAAAAGAGCAAGCACCTCCCGGTTCAGAGCATCTCTTTTCTCGGTTTGGAGTTGGACTCAGTCTCCTTGACGGGCGCGCCTTACGAACAAGCGCTCCCAGTCGGTGCTGGCCTGTTTGAAGGCATTCAAACAGAAAACAGCGTTTCCACTGAAACTTTTTCAGAGGCTCCTGGGGCATATGGCATCCTCGGCGGTGGCCACCCCGATTCGCTGCCAGCCCAGTACACGTGCTAACTACGAGTCCTGTTCTGGGGTAGGTGCTCCGCATGTGGCGGTTCCCTGTAAGGCTAACCCCATGTGATATATATCTTCTGCTAATTCATTTCCCTGTTGGCAAACTGCGTCTTCCTTGGGCAGAGCCCCTCTGCCCCAGTCTCCATGTTTGTAGTAACTCCTCCCCCACTGGGCAGGATCTACCTTGAAGACTCTCCACGTGGTTGGAAAGACCATGTGACATATCCTTCCACTTAAATATCCCCCCCTCTCTTTGGGCGAGGTGTGGTCTCCACTGTGTTTTCCCCTTGGGAGGCACACCCCCCGACTAGACCTGGTGGCCCAGATGGATAATCCCCCTTCTTTTTTAGGGAGTGGAAAAAAGAGAAGGGGAAAAAAGGCCACGACTGGGTTAAGCCTGTCTCTGTTTCTTGGGTAGTCGACTTGTCCCCAAAAAGGGCCATTCGACACTCATGACTATGTTGGGGGAGATTACGTGTCAACCTGGTGTGCTGGCTATGAGGCACACAGTAGTCTGCCCACCACACACCGCCAGTTCACGTAACACAGTTCAGCCAATTGTGGCGTTTCGTATAGGGACCCCTAGTGTCACTACATCAACACAATGTCGAGTGAGTATCAGATAGGGAACGTCATGGTTACTTGTGTAACCTCCGTTCCCTGATGGAGGGAACGAGACTTTGTTTCCCTCCTGCCACAACACTGAACTACCCGTTGAAATGGCCGGACCTTATATCGTCTCCTCAGCATAGAACCTGAATGAGTGGTTGCATACCAGCTCCTTTTATACCCGTATGTCCAGGGGAGTGGCATGCAAATACCACTCGCCAATTTTCATTGGCCTTTTATCAAAGACCAGAGGTGTCTCGGGCTCTCAAGAGTGACCCCTAGTGTCACTACATCGACACAATGTCTCGTTCCCTCCATCAGGGAACAGAGGTTACACAAGTAACCATGACATTTTCTATGCTATTTAGTGTTCTGGAAGAAAATAAAAGCAAAGGTGCCTTTTACCCGGGAGCCTTTAGCCCTGTTGTACCCCTATATACACAGAACACTAGAAGTCATAGTATTAATATTATTCATATTTTACAATATATATTACATTGGAGATAGACTCACATAAGATTAAATGCAAAGTTTTTGAAAGGTTTGCAAGGCAGTGATGCAGCAATATCATTTACATGTTAAGAGAACCCATATGATAAAAAAAAAGTTTCAGTTTTTAATGCATTTGATGCAAATGAAATATACATCCTAACTGCTCAGGATTTCTTCCTCAAGATACTTCAGAGTTTAATGAAGGTGGTCAAAACAGCTTTTCTGTTTCCATTGTTTCGAATTCAAAATGTTACTCGTGGCAAGAAATCGCAGCGAAGATTCACAATTGGTGTGAAAGGGCCTTAAGATTACATTTTAACTCCACTGATGGTTAGGTTTAGGGTTGGGGTTTTGGGTTAGGGAGTAGGGCTCATAAAATGTGCATTCCTGTTGAACGTGTGTGAAACCAGCAAAAAAAAAAAAAAATGCCAAGCAGCCTCTTCTTAATGCTGCACTTTATACTCTGTGAGAGTGAAAATAAAAACAAAGTCACCACTAAAATGCTTGTCCATTGTGAATATTCAGTTTAGCTGTGCACAAAGCACTGCCCACACAGAGGTTACTGCCAAAACATCCTGTTGATCAACGCTGCAAATTCGCATGTCAAAGTTCACCAGGTCGTGGAAATTCACAATTGTGTGGATTCCCATTGAGATGATTGTATTTTGCCCATGGAATTTTGCTGTGCAAAGGAAATGTGACCACACCTGTAGAGCTTACTTTTGGTGCCACTCTGTGGACAAATCAACTGGAAACTGGAGCTCACACATGCCCATACATTTAACAACACTTCCAGCTTCAGTGACTGGGGGCAGTGGTCGAATTTTGGCAAGCACAAACTGATTTCAGCTGAAGAACTTTGGACCTACTGTCGCCGAATTCACAGTGAGATCAGTCTGATATGGCTGGTAAAAGTGAAATTTTGTGGTATTTGAAAGAAATCACTTATAGCACCTTTAAGAAACCTGGTGGAGACTTAGTACATATGATAGTACTTTAAATATCCTGTAGACATGATTGCTCACATAACACACACACACACATAACCAAACAAAAACAAAGTGATAAAGTACTCGTGGGTATCACAGTCCCTATGTGCTGCTGAGCGCATTTCACCTGCCAGAGTACAAGTTCAGTACGTACCCTACTGGCAGCTGAGATCATGAAAGAAAGATAACAAAACAACAACAAACAGGATGAAGTGTGGGCAGAATGCCATTTGATCAAATATTTACAAAGCCTCTTGAAAATGCAGGGGATAAAAAACATGTAACCTGTAAGTCAATGCCACTCAGTCATAACCAGCTTTCAAAGTGTTCTCGATCAACCAGGGAGACGGGCCGAGACATAAAATAAAAGCAATAAAGAACTTATGAGAGCTGGAATGACTGCATCCCTCCTTTCATATGTTGAATGCTGCATGCACATGCACACAAGCATACACACACACATACACACAAGCACACACGGACACACCAAATAGTAAATGTGTACACTGACACTAGTTCAGATAGTTGTAAATTAAAGCAGCATGTGCTCTCTTTCTGTGAAGCCCCCATCTGGTTTAAGCCTTTGTTTCTTTGTATCACAATCAATGCACATGCAACCTGTTTCTCCTACAGTCCATTGATGCACAAATCCATTCAAAATATTTTATACATAAGCAATTCAAATAACAGTTACTCAAAGCTACTCCATAAAGATTTCAAACTTGTGTACTCACCGATTTTATCTTTCTTTCCTTACACTTTCTTATCTCCTCTCTCTCTCTCTCTCTCTCTCTCACACACACACACACACACACAGATCTCACTCTCTCTTCTTTGCTCTCTCTCTCACTCTCTCTCTCTCTCTCTCTCTTGATCCCTGCGATGCTTACACTCGGCAGCGCCCAGACAGAATGAGCCTCCACCGCGTTAAGAACCCCGTTTCTATGGCAGTGAGAGCAAGTCAGTCAGCAAGATACGGCAAAAGGCTGGGGGCAGCTCCCTCACTCTGCTCTTCACATACTTACATACACTCCACATTCATACAATCCTTGTGTTGTTACACTGCAATACACAACAACACACAGGGCATAGACCTTTCTGTCACAAGGGCAGTAATACAACAGAGATTGAGCAAACAGCTGTGATCTTATGCCCGACAAACTAGAAGTACAAAGCAGCAGTGCTGCATAAATTTGGTGCATGTATATTATTAAGGTGACTTCATAAATATTATTAAATTATAATTATAAACATATTTAGTGAATGGATGAAGCACTAAAGGGTTTAGGTTCATCTTTATTTAGAGATTAAATGAGATTACGCAAATGTGTCCATGGATGAAAAGAGACTATTACGATGCATTGCAGTATGCACGCTTTTTGTTCCCACTTCTTGGTAAAAGGGATAGTTCATGCAAAAATGACAGTTTTGTCATCATTTACTCACCCTAGTTTTTTCCTACTGTGGAACATAATAGGAGATGCCAGGCAAATGATAGCCTTAGTCAACATTTACTTTCATTGTATGGAAAAAAATGCAAGGCTTTCAGTGACTAATATTCAGCTTAACCGTTTAACCATCTCGATTTGTGTTCCACAGAAGAAAGACAGTCATCAGGTTTGGTACAACATGAGGATGAGTAAATAATGACAGAATTTAAATTTTTGGGTGAACTATCCCTTTAAAGACAAAGCCATGTGGCAGCTGGACAGATGGATGGAGAACATGTGTGAGATGATTTAATATGCCAATAGGTGTCACCTCAGTCTGCAGCCTTTGCGAAGGGTTCAAACCATACTGCAGCACTATCTTCCCCCAAGCTGGAGAGATAGCGCTTACCTCCTGCCTCCCTCTGTCTAGATTACCATCAGCCTATCAGCTGCATTCAGCAGAGCACACTGAACGGGCAGCGCAATCAAACCCTGGGAGCACTTTCCTCTTCCTGCTATCTTCTCTGCCAGGGACATACCTCATGTATCTCAAACTGGAACCATTACAACAGCTCTGGTGAACAAGAGCCATTTTGATTCAAATAATATATGCAACACTACACACAAGCCCTTGAGTGATTTTTATGAGCATAGTGGTGGAAAATTGCATTTTGTTTTAGTTTTGCAAGTACCAAATTGATTTTCTTTCATTCGTGGCTCAATTTAGTGAAGAAAATGTGTGTGTTTAGACTTTAAACACAAAAAGTTAATGTAAAATCAAGGCATTTCCTCATATTTATCTTATTCCATTTCCATTTTGAAGAACATTCTTAACCAGTTGAAAGCTAGAGTGTGTAATGTTTCCGGTGTTAAAATACTTTCTCTTATCCCAGCTGGATATGCAGGCTGCTTTTCCTACCAATGGAAGAAGGGGGGAGTGTTCAGAAAATCTGTTTGAATACAGTTATTATGTTGGCTTAACAAAGCTACATAAAGTCATTACAGTTTTTCTGAATTGCAAAAACACTAAACCCCATTCTCTGAACCAAATGCTCAGTGGTCTAAACCCATTTGTTGAATCAGTCACACATTTTGCAAAACTCTAAACACATTCTCACTCATTAAAACACATTTCGCACTGTGATGCACTTGTGTTGCAAAACAGTAAACACGGGCAACAAAAGTTAAACACAGCTACAACACAGTTGTCATCGTTTACACACAACGACTCAAAATTGTTCACTTGTTTTCTAATGATGTGAAAACGTGATGCTGAGGCAGAATGTACTGTATGTGTTTTTCATTTAGAGTGTTCTTTGTTCTTTGGGGTTTTGCATTTGGACTACTGTATTTTTACAGTATGCAAGTGCTGTATATACAGACATTAAATACTGTATTACTTGCAGTACTTACAGTATACAATATATTCCCTGTACTACTGTAAGTTGTGATTACTTTTTTGACAGTAATTGTAAAATACGCTTACTATATACAATAATAATAAAAAAATAAATTCTGTAACTACATGCCTTGGATGCTGTGTTCTCCATTTACTGATGTAGTGTCTAATGTATGCTCTGTAGTGTTTATATATTGACTTGCTGTGTGTATGATCTGAAAGCATTGTTTGATTTTGAGCACAGATAAAATGGTTTTGAGGTGACTGTTTGATTTCACCTGAAGAGTCAGAGGTTTTGTGAATGTAGGTGCGCCTCATGTTGTGCTCACGTTGTGCGCCCAGGAGCTGTCTTGTGTTTCCTGTATGGAGCCTGACTTCCCTGTCTGGTTCAGTTTCAGTCTGTGTCGGGATCCGGACACTCATGCTCCATGTTCTGTCTGTCTTTGTGTCTGTCTCTCGTGACCTCGGATGCATGTTGCGCTCGCTTTGTGCTGCGCTCCCGGGTCGCGAATTGTCTTCACATTGTGCTGAGGTTCAGTCACTTCGGTCTGAGGTTTCGGGTTTGTGTGTGGCCGAACTCTTGCGCAGGTGTCCTGTCTTGTTTTTGTCGCCTGCTGCATGCATTGCATGGCTTTTGCCTCACGATGTACGCTCAGATTTTGTTTAGTGTGAGAATGTGTGGCATCGCTTTGTTTGCCATTGCTACACATTCTCTCGTCTTGTCTGTCAGTTGGCATGAGCGTATATTGCCTTATTGTCTTGCCAATGTGTGCTCAAGCCATTTGGATGTTTTGTTGTCTTGTGAGAGTACGTGGCTTTGTTTTGTTTCTGTATCACCGCATGTCTCTCTGTCTTACGTCATACCCCGCCTCCTTGTTTGCCCATTATTAGTTAATTTCTTACACCTGCCCTGCATTAACCTGTTTGATTTCCTTCCTTATTTTAGTCTCCTCGTGTGTGCTGTCCAGTGCCAGTTCGTCTTGTGCTTGTCTTCCATTTGGTCTTGTATGTGTGTATGGTCACATTCCTTGTCGGTCCTGTTCCCCTAACTTGTTCCTGTTCGGTCCGGTCGGTCTTGATATCCGGTACTCCATTCATCTGCCCCAGCCTGTATTATATTTACTTTGTATTTTTCCCCTTCAGGGTTGTTTATTGTTTTTCCTCCTTGTGGGAGTTTTAGTTTGATTTTTGCCCTTTTGTTTGTATTAATAAATTATTTTATTTTTAACTCTGCACTTGGGTCCTGAGCCTCATCATTCTCTGCATCCATGACACAAATGACTACAGACCCATAGCATGATTGATTACAGCAGCAACCAATCCCGTGATTGTTTACAGCAGCAGCCAATCAAGCATCGATTGCCTACTATTGCAGCGCATGTACAGTGTTTGTGCTCTCAAGGGTTGATGAGCTTATTTCCTCAACAACAATGACCACATTGGCAAATACTTGGGGAAAAAAAGAGGTAAAAGATGAATTTCTCAGTATTCCAAGTATTCACTGAATGATTATTAGATACATAGCTGTCAGTTTTGGGTCATCATCACCACTTAAGTGAGGTCTCTGTATAATCCACATGAAACATCTCCAGTTTCATTTTCATCTGTGTGTTTTGATGGGCGATCCTGCGCTGGAAATTGTTATTTTGAATGTTATAAGTGTTTGTTGCGGCAGTGTGGTTTAGTGTCAGCAGTTTTGCTGCAGCTCGCGCTCTTTTCCGTGTCCCCCATTGTGATAGCCTTCTCAACCATATTATTTGTGTGTATGTAGTGTGTGTTTGTGTGTGTTGTCTTTTTCTCTTCCTCTCCCTCTCTCATTCACTCTCAGGTGTGCGGTAACAAAGTGAGCTGATTGCTGATGGGGCGCACCGGTGTGCAGTGTGTTTCCTCCCTATATAAACTGTGTTCATGGCTGGGTTGTGCTATGGGAGACAGGTGATCGTGAGCTGTGTCATCTCATTCACTGGCACTCAGGCGCATTTTGACTTCTTTTCCAGGTTCCCACTGCTGGAGCAGAGAGTTTGTGGTTGTCGCTGTCTGAATTTCGGAGTTCGCTGTTCTTTCATATACAGAACTGTCAATAAATGTGTCTGTGTTTCCGCTACTCTCGTCTCCCTGCATCTTTTATTGCATTATATTTTTAAAGTGTAACACCCATCCACTGACGTACAGATGCAATCTTGTTTTATTAAAATAAAAAGTTATATTTGGGCGAATTAAAATCCAAAACCTCTACAAACTAAAGGCAAAAAGTTACCACTTGATCAGTCAGTCATGTTTTTAATCAAAGTTCTGATCTATGTATTCATCTGAATAACAAAATCCCAAGACTGATAGTGGCAGATGTAGAAAATAAATGTCCATATTATGTGAAATATTTATTTGGGTGCTTGAATTTCAAGTATGATTGTTGATCAAAACAGGTAATTTAAAAGAATCTTTTACTGTGCATAACAAATAATATTGAGTTTTACAGAACTGCCCCCCCACAGTACAATTTTCTGTACAGTTTATTTTTTATTTAGAACTTTGTGTTAATCTTCACTCTCAAATTGATTATTCCAGCTGTTACAAAGGTGATAGGCATACAGGACTTTATTAGCAGAATAACATGGGATATACATGCATTTTCCATCCATGGGTACTCTTAAAGGTGGTGAAGTTTAGTCCAGATTGCTGGTTCTATATGTGAAGCATAGGAACATTTAGAATTTGTTGGTGTTAGTTTTCCTTGATTGCTTAAACACATTTCTTGAAATTATGCCTCCTTTTCTCCAAACTCTAAACACAAATCCATAACTTCACCCAATTCCCCAAACTTCCTATTTTCAGGTCAAAATGAAGCTCTCCACTCAAAACCATTCAATCTTGCTGAAAAACCAAACTTTGCTCAAAAACACACACTACAACATAGTCTTACACTCTGGTGAGATAAATTCAAAACAATACTGCAAAAACCAGTAATAAAGTTATGTTGCTTGTGGTTCTCCCCCTCAAAAACCTTTTCACATGATGAACACAAAAGACACAAATGTATACATTTCCAAATGTTTTATTCCTTAATGTACTGTACAGTACACCAAACAAAAAAATTATTCTGCCCCGGCATCCCATCTTTGGTCTGGGACAGGCCAGAGAATCTCATCAACATCACAGGCAATATTGGCCCAAGCCAGGCAGTGGGGGTACAATCCTCTTGCATGCCTGATCCACCCCTGGCACGCATCAACTGAAATGTCTAGGCAGGCTTCTTCCATGGCCTGGAGGAGGTGAACACAGAGTGAGGTTCTCGGTCATACACTTTCCACCGCCATGCCGAAAAAACTCCTATCGGGTTTAGAAAGGGAGAGTATGCAGGCAGAAAGATGTTGGAAAACCTCGGGTTATTAGTAAACCAGTCACGAACCAGAGCAGCGCGATGGAATCTGATGTTATCCCAAACAACAATGTAGCGAGGCTGCTCTGGTTGTGCTGGCTCCCTTTGGTCAAGCTGGAACACGCTCTTAGACCATCAAGGAAACCAAGGAGGAGCATAGTGTTATAGGGTCCTAGAATGGCATGGCGGTGGAGTACCCCTCATTGGCTGATGGCCGTGCACATAGTGACGTTCCCTCCTCGCTGGCCAGGGACATTCACAATAGCCCTGTGGCCAATTATGTTCCTCCCCCTTCTCCTTCTTTTGGTCAAGTTAAATCCAGCCTCGTCAACAGAAATAATCTCATGGGGAACAGGCCGGCCTTCAAACTCAAAGATTCTCTGCAAAACACATGAAACACAGTAGAGTAAATGACTATCCTGAAACACAGTTCAAGAGGGCACAAATGGCAGACCACCATATGTACTTTGTGCTACAGTATAAACTGCTGTACTGCTATACTGTGATGGTACACAATACTTCATACAATATAAAAACACATACTTGAACATATTCCAGATGTTGGTCTTTCACTGTCAGATTTTTGTTCTAAAGGGGTAGGCGGTAGGCCCGTTTCATCAGGAACCTGTGCTTTCGGAGGATGCGATCAATTGTGGAGAGGCTGATGGCATTTATCCCTCAAAATTGTGATCAGTCACTCTCCTTCGAACCTCTCGCAGGCGGATTACATTGTTGGCAATGACCATATTTACCAGCTCCCTCTCTTGCTCCTCCGACAAAAGCCTTAGCCTGCCTCCACCAGTTGGTCGTCTCTGTGTCCTACAAAAATAGAAGTACTGATTACTGTAACACATCCTTTTTATAAAATGGAAGCATACAGAAACTATCTGTATGTGAGGCAATTTGATGCATTTCTTTTTATTAGTATAGTGCAACAGCTACAATACATTTATGTGTTGTAACAGCACAGAGTAAAGCACTCAAAAGTTACAGTAGAGAGCAGTCTGAAGTACACCTACCTGTTTTCCTCCCTGAAGGTTCTTATGATTGAGGCGACGGCAAAGCGACTCAAGTTTGGCTGTACACGTTGCCCAGCCTCCCTCATAGTCATACCATGGACAAGGACATGGTAAACTAGAGTGGCACGAATTTCATCTGAGACTGCTTGTCTCCTTGCCCTTGCCCTTCCTCTTCCTTGTCGTCCTGCTCCTCCTTTTCCTCCACTCCCTACTCCTCCTCCTCCTACTCCTCCTCCTCCTCCTCCTACTTTTCCTCCTCGTCGTCGTCGTCGTCGTCGTCGTCGTCATCGTCCACCTCCTCCTCCTCCTCTCCTCCTCTCCTCCTCTCCAGTGTCCTCAACTTCTTCCTTCACGTCTCTCTGGATCCATTGTTCCAAAACTGAATGAACTGACTCGGGCCCTTTTATCTATCAATTGAAGGTTCTGATTGGTGTGTGATCAATTTTGACTCTTAGTGTTTCCACCTGGGTAATTGTGTGCTAACTGAGCTCAAGCTGTGCTGACTTGAGTGATCAATATTGAATGCTAATGATTTCTAAATGACCACATGGTGTAGGCAATGAGAAATGAAGTGATTTGTGTGTAGAGTTTTGCAGTGACAGTTCAACAAATCTGACTCATGTGTCAAAACAGGGGAATAGTGTTTATAGTTTAGGGAAATGGGTGTGCTTTTTGATAAATGGCATTATGGTTTTGAAATTTTAGTTCAAAAGCCTGGTTATAGTGTTTAAGCAATTGAGAAAAACTGTAACAGACAATGTCTTGGTGCTCTGGAGGTTAACATTTTGTTACTTATTTTTTATAATGCAAAAATAGATTTTTTTTTTATGTTGGCAAATCAGTATCAAAATGGTTACTATGTGGTTCCTGTGGAAATGCAGCTGTATCACAAATTCATGGACATTTATAATTTGATAGTGACTCCAATTTATGAACTAGAACTTGTTGCAATGAAGCTTGGTACCTTAATCCATAAGATCTACGCATAGGCACTTGCTTTATTGATGCCACCCCCTTGACACCCCATAAAATAATTTCTAGATCCGCCCCAGGTTATTAAAGTATTTATCTCTTTGGATTTACCACCAAAACTTTACATGCACAAAACAACAATTATGTTTGTCTGCACGAATGCATTGAATGTGCAATTATGTGTAGAATATTAGCATTTGTCTGCATGGATGAATTGCAAGGGATGTGAAGAATGTGAGCTGCTCTCTGAAGGTGATTTATTTGGACCAAAGTTGGTATGAGAAATACATTAAACCATAATAATTGTGATCGGGAGCCTGCAAAAACGTGAATTATACATCATCAATAGCATTGAACCGCACTGGAGTTCACATGAACTGTACCCCAGACCACCATTTCAAGCGAACTCGGGTGCGGTTCACAGGAGCGCACAAGAGTTTGGAAAACAGCGTTCACACCACCCAAACGAACTGAACTTTGACACCAAACGTGCTAATGTGAAAGCACCCTTTCTCACACTCACAGCGATATGATAGGTGTGGGTGAGTAACAGAACAATATTTAAGTCATTACTATCAATCTCCACTTTCACCTTCATATTCTTCTTTTGTTTTGTCAATTCTCATTCATCGTGCATATCGCCACCTACTGGGAAGGGAGGAGAATTTAAATTAAAAAAGGATTTCAATATTGATCTGTTTCTTACCAACACCTATCATATCACTTCTGAAGATATAGATTTAACCACTGGAGTCATATATATTACTTTTGTGCTGCCTTTTTTTGCATTTTGGAGTTTCAAAAGTTTCAAAATTCAAAACCCATTCACTTGCATTGTGAGGACCAACAGAGCTGAAATATTCTTCTAAAAATCTTTGTTTGTGTTCAGCAGAAGAAAGAAAGTCATACAATGGCATGAGGGTGAGCAAATGATGAGAGAACTTTCATTTTTGGGTTAACTTTTTATTTAACTGCTGAGGCCACTGCCAAATTCGTTCTATTTACATGACGTCATGACTGTCATGACTTTCATAGAATTCAGAGTTTACAACTTGTTGTTATGAGTTCGACAATGATGTGAGCACTTTTTACAAGTCTGAATCTTAGCATTATGATCATTCCAACATGAAGTGAATGCACCATTAATCTGCTGTAAATTGCTTTCTCTCTCTCTCTCTCTCTCTCTCTCTCTCTCTCTCTCTCTCTCCTCCCAGTTTTCCCTCACAACATCTAAGACACCATGAGGCTTACACCCATACAACAATAATTAAAATGGGGAGAACCCTGTGGAGGCTTGCGGGACCTCTCGAACTGCAAATAACAGGAGTTCAAGCCACTTATCCCAATTCTGAGCATCTTCGTGCACGAACATATGAATCATGTTTTCAGGGTTTGATTAAACCATTAGACCAAGCCGTCCATTTGTGGGTGGTACACGCTTGTCTCAATCGATTTAATACCCAATAATCCATACAGCTTACATAGTGTACGTGACGTGAAAGTAGTGCCTTGATCAGTGAGGATTTCATTTGGAATCCCCACTCGGGAGATGATTCTGAAGAGTGCCTCTGCAACATTACGTGCTGAAATGTTGCGTAGAGACACTGCTTCTGGATATCGGGATGGTGTGCCTAAGGGTCTTGTCTCGCATCTGCTTCAGAGGGAAATCCCCGGCGGGGAATCCTCTAAGGGCTGGGGAAGCTGAGACTTTCCCCTCCCTTACGTCATCTTGACATGGAGCTGACGCAGATGGACCCGGCTCCACCTCCCCAGCCAGCGCATCACAAATCCCACACTGAGACACTTTGTTACAGGACCCATCCGCACAAATTTCCATTAATAAAGTGGTAAATGCTGGCCAATTCATACCCAAAATTAGCGTGCACACACCTTACTTTCACCTTGTGACTAGCACCCAAAGCCTCGTCTTGAACCAGGCATTGATGGATGGAGGTTTGGCTGCAATCCGAATCCACCAAGGCCTGTTATGTACCCACATTAATACTCACGGGTACGCGGTACGTTCCAGCTTGATTGGGGCGGCCTGCGGTGCATCAAGGACCCAAACCAATGTCACCACCTCCATCACTGGGCATTTTGTCCCAGAAATGTCCGGGCTCCCTGCAGCTCCAGCAGACAGGCCCAGACTTCACGCCCACGGCAGCAGGTTCACCAACCTGGGAGTGAGAGCGGAGAGGGGCAGGGGAAACCAGTGGGTTGTGCAGTCCCCGAAGCTGAGGAGCCGGTTTGGGAGGGGGCACCCCCTATTTCTGGGGAGGAGGAACAGGACGGAAAGAAGGGGAAGGAGGGGAGACAGGAGAGAGAGAGAGAGAGAGAGAGAGAAGGATCTTGGAGCTCGCCGGCTCCCGAATACGCCACCATATTGTCCTCTGCCAGCTGGATGGCCATTTGGAGTGATGTCGGACAATGGCACTGGACCCACTCTGCCGTTCCTCTCAGAAGTCGAGTGATAAACTGCTCCAGTACCACCAGATTGATCATGGCCCAACGTCGCGTTGCTCAGCCAGCAACCACTTCTGGCAGGCGTCCCGGAGCTGCTGGGCGAAGGCAAACGAGCGGCCGTGCTCACCAAGGGTCAGTGATCGGAAGCGTTGGCGCTGTTGCTCAGGTGTCCTGCCGACCCATTGCAAGATGGACTTCCCTGGACAGCAGTGGTAATAGGCGGACTGCCCACTGGGTGCTTGACCAACCGCAGGCCCCCGCTGTTCACTCGAAGAGCTCCAAAAAGGCCTCCGGATCATCCTGGGGCCCCATCTTGACCAGTGGCACACAGGGGTGGGGCGTTCACGGGGTCCGGGGTCATGGCGGCAGCACCCTCCATGGGTAGCAAGCTCTGAAGCACCTGCCAGTCCTCTGCTTGAGCCTGGAGAAGTGCGATGAACTTCTCCTTCAGCAGCTCAAACGCTGATTTGCACTCTGATGACCACAAAGCACTAAACTTTCTGTTTGTGGTGCCAAACTGCTTGATACACATGTTCACTGCTGGCAATCCTAGAAAAACCTTCAATTAACTTTCTGTAGTAACTACAGAACCCTAAGAATGAACATAATTCCTTAACTGTACTGGGAATTTTCTATTGATTGACCTCTTCAACTTTACCTGGATCAGTACCAATACCTCAAGCTGAGATCTAATGACCTAAGAAAGTTACTTCTTGCTGCAGGAAATGACACTTTTCAGGCTTAACTTTGAGACCTGTTTCTATTAGTCTGTTAAAGACTACTTCCAGTCACTGCAAGTGCTCTGGGAAAGTGGGCGAGTACACTAGTATGTCATCAAGGTACACTAGCATGATCTGAAAAATTAGATCACCCACTGAAGCCTGCGTAAGATGTTGAAATGTTGAAGGTCCATTGCAAACCTTAAAGGGCATCCGAGAATACTCAAAGATCCCAAATGGAGTCGTAAATGCAGTCTTATGCCTGTCTCGCTTGTGGACAGCAACCTGATGATATCCACTTTCTAAATCAATGGAAGAAAAGAACTTTGCTCCTTGTAGTGCATCAAAGCTTTCATCTATCCTAGGCAGAGGAAACATCGTTCAATGACACTCATTTTGTCTTTGAGTTCAGCTTCCTGTAATCAACACAAAGCCTGAGACTGCTATCAGTTTTCCTAACCAGCACGATAGGTGGAGTGTAAGCACTAGTGCTCTCTTGGATCACTACTTTCTTAAGGAGTTTGGTGATATGTTCTCTGACTTCCCTATACAGAGTGGGTGGGATACACCTATGAGGCTGTGCCACAGGTGTATCATCCACCACGTGAATCTCATTTTTCACTTTGTCTGTAAAACCGAGGTCTTCATCCTCGAAACCAAAAATATCAGAGTACTTCATCATCAAATCACTCAGCACTGCCTGCTGTTCAGGAGTACCACCAATGTGTAGCTTGTTGAGAAATTCTTTGGAGCTGTCCTCCAATAACTGACTGTCTTTTGTGTTTACACTGATCTCTTCAGTAAAAGCCAAAACTCTCTGAAATCTCACCTCACATGTCTCATTGGACTACACACTCTCGACACAAGACAGAGTACCAAGTCTGGTTTTGGCCTGTAACCAGATATCTTCTGGGGAGAGGTTCACAACCTGTACAGGAAACAATAGTTTCTCTGAAGACACAAGAGAGGGAACAACAATCAGACTACCAGGTAAGGGTGTGTTCGCTGGTTCGTACAGGAACTCCCGTGAACCATAATTTTACATAATCTTTGCTCCCTTGACCATTACCAGGTATGTGTACAATGTATTTTACAGCTACTCAGACTACACTTCGCATCTCTAGACTGCTGGCACTCTGCATCTGCTGAAATGCCTCCCTCCAATCAGACGGCATCTCTCCACCTAGGGTAGTATCAAACTCTGCATGAACCAGTTGTCTTCATCTGCTTATGATGTTCATGCCAATGAGGGCTGGTACAGCAGAAGAATTTTGTGAGTCTCTGACTACTAGAAAACCACACTCTGGTAGGGTAATACCCATGGTTTCAACCTCCAACTCAAGATAACCTAGGTAAGGTATGTCTAAACCACTGGCAGCTGTAATCAGCATATCTTCATCCTCACTAGCCAGGTGTTCTCTGAAGAAACTCTCAGAAATAGTACTGACTTGGTTTCCTGTATCAAGTAAACAAAAGGCCATTAATCCACTAATCTTTAGATTAGCCACAGGACATTTTCCCACAGCATGCTGGAGTAGTCGTTTGTGACAATTATCGATACTGTCTGAGCCTATGGACTGCCGTCGCACTGCCTGGCTCACAGCAAGCGAGGGTGCAAGTTTCCCTGCTGCACTGATGATTTAGCATTCTCTGTGACAGTCTGTTTGTTTTTCTTCACACACCTCTTAGCTATGTGTCCTACACCATTAAATCTTGGGTTTGCTATGAGCCATAGGTTCTGACTTAGTGCACTGCAAAGTGAGTTTCTTGACAGTTTATGTTAGCTTTCCTATAGCTTTTCCTTGTTCTGCTACAATTTTGAAAAATTCTTCAAGAGTAGCAGGGTTTTTCTCAGGTATGCCAATAGCAGCAGACTGAGCTTCTGCTGTCTCAGACACAACACTTCTGTTGCTGACTAATTTTGTGGCATGAGATTTAGGATCTTCTAGAGATCACATAAGGGCTTCATCTCTCACTTCAATAAGTATTGACTGTGGCTTGTCTCTCACAAGATTACGAAGCTCCTTTCTAGGGCCTGTGTCCCTAATCCCCTCAATGAATTGGTCACGGATTGCCACATTCACATTTGATACTGCATTTGATGATTGCTTCAGGATATAATTCAGAATTTGAGGCAAAGCATGAGAGTAAGTACGAACATCCTTGCCTTCCATTTGTTTATGGCTATAGAATGTTTGTAATAACTGAGACACACTGTGCTTTTCTCGAAAAGATTATCTCAGGTACATAAAGAGGTTACATGGTCGCTTTGGTTCATTTCCCATCTCCAAGGCTGCACCATTTAAGAGGAAGAGTTCGAGGTACAACTGGTCCTCTGTGGTCTGATTTCTAGCCTGTAGTACCCTGTCTGCTTCGTCAATGAACTCATCAACATGTCTCCCATCTTTGCTGAAATCACCACTAAATGGTTGGATGTGATGCTGTCTTGGCACATATACTGTACATAAGACCTGGTTGGCTCTCTACTCAAATTGGCGATAGCTGCCATGGTCTCATCATGCTTTTTGTTGAGTTCTTGAACCTGTCCCTGAACATCATGCATAATACTACCTGCACCATGTTCATCATCAGTGTTTTGTAATACTGTACTATCATCATCAGACTGTGATATTTTGAAATGCTTAAATTAGTAAAAAACGGTGTCAGTTCACTTGTGGGCAAAACAAAAAGTCTCTTATTCAGTCTGTAACATTGAAACCAAAGGATATGTTGCAGAATGTCTGTATTATATACTTCTATTTTCTCTTGTAGACAGTCACTGGATAGGTGTCTCAGCGGAAACCAGGTGCTCTCTCTCTGTCTTGTCCAGCAGTCTTGTCACCTTGCCATGTCACATCTGGCTGACACCTGTTAAATGGACAACTGCACCAAGAAAGACAGCCTTCACTCTGTGTCCCACAGACACCTATTTTCACCTTTACCATATTTAAAAAAAAAAATAAAAATACAGAAACTGAAATACGGTGCAATGAAATAAAAAAATGAAATAAGAAAATGAAACACGGGAATGAAATACGTTAGAGGCACACATGCAATCCATATGCATCCCAAAGTACTCTAAATGACGAACAAAAATGGGAGCTCTCATGCCCAACGCATGCTCTCACGTCTCTAACACAAAAGAGTGCCGGAAAGCAGGTGTCGCAAAACTCCGGTGTTGTAAAACTCTGGTTCTTAAAGGGGCCATGTCCAATACATGACAAGAGTCAAATTACATGAAATTTCACCACTTGGCTACAAAGGCACAAGAAAGTGTGTTAGTTATTTGTTTATAAATAATATTTAAATGTAAAAAATAGTTTTAATTTTGCTATATATAACATCTATGCACATATGTAAAGACTGACACTGTGAACAATCTTTCTGACGAGAGGCTTTGTGCACTAGAAAGCCTCATTCATTTGCTAAATGTCAGACAGATGCCTGGAAGTTGTTCGTTTTATTTTCAAGACAAGTTAGAAGAGTTTCTGAATGTCAATCAGAATTATTTATTTTTTGACAATAAAATTGCTGCATGAGAAGTTCGGCTGTGTTAAATCCCGTCTATGGGAAATACTGTGCCTGCGTGTGAAATGGAAGGAAGTTGTGCTCTAAACATACTCAAGTCGTGCTAGCTAGCTCAAGGATTGGACATCACTGGACATGTCATTCGTCTTTCTAATGAACCATAGATCTACACCTCTGGTCATCTTTGACAGCAAGCATGACACAGATCTGACAGCACCTGGAAGCCTAAGGGATTCATGGTGAGAGGTTTAAAGGGGAATAAGTCTCAGACTTGAAGCTTCATCCTTTTGGGACTAAGTGGAAGAGTAAAATCTAACCAAATCCACTTGGTTATTCTCAGATGCCTTGGAAAAGCTTTAAGCCCCCTTGAAATCCATCAATTCCTTAACAAAGATTAAACGGACTGGCACTCGCACTTATGTGAAAATTATCTGAAAACGGCAGTCGCAATATGGGAAACTGGAAAGAGGGCTTCATATAGGACAACTTCCGATCAGATCAAAGCTCCCAGGGAATTTTTGTCACTGTGTTTTGCTTGTCTCCAAACACATTTGTGAGGCAATGAGTTTCAGCTTTATTGCCTAGTATGCTTACACATACAAGGAATTTGTCTTGGTGACAGGAGCTTCCAGTGTACAACAATACAAAAACAATACAAAAACAGCAGCAAGACATAGATAATAATAAAAAATAAAACTAATTATACACATATGTAAAGACACACACATACATACATACATACACACATACACATGGGTAGTGCAAATCTAATACAATCTGTTATGTACAGTGCAAATACAAATCTGTTATGTACAGTGCAAATGTTTTTTATTTATTTATTTATTTATTTTTTCAGAGGAATGAAATGGCAGAAGAGGTTGGATGTGTTGCATAAATATAAGAAAGACTAAACTGTGTATTGCAAATAGCTATTGCTCAATGGGGCAATTTAACTGTCATGAGATGGATAGCCTGATGGAAAACACTGTTCCTGTGCCTGACGGTTCTGATGCTCAGAGCTCTGAAGCGTCGGCCAGAAGGCAACAGTTCAAAAAGGTATAGGGCAGGGTGAGTGGGGTCCAGAGTGATTTTTCCAGCCTTTTTCCTCACTCTGGAAGTGTATAGTTCTTGAAGGGGGGGCAGGGGGCAAACAATAATCCTCTCAGCAGTCCGAACTGTCCTTTGTATTCTTCTGATGTCTGATTTTGTAACTGAACCAAACCATACAGTTATTGAAGTGCAGAGGACAGACTCAATGACTGCTGAGTAAAACTATATCAGCAGCGCCTGTGGCAGGTTGAATTTCCTCAACTGGTGATGGAAGTACAGTCTCTGCTGGGCCTTTTTCATAATGGAGTCAATGTGGGTCTCCCACTTCAGGTCCTGTGAGATGGTAGTGCCCAGGAACCTGAATGACTCCACTGCTGCCACAGTGCTGTTTAGAATGGTGAGGGGGGTCAGTGTTGGGGTGTTTCTCCTAAAGTCCACAATGATCTCCACCGTTTTGAGTGTGTTCAGCTCAAGGTTGTTTTGACTGCACCAGACAGCCAACTGTTCAACCTCCCTTCTGTATGCAGACTCATCATCATCTCAGTTGAGGCCGATGACAGTGGTGTCGTCTGCAAACTTCAGGAGCTTGACAGAGGGGTCCTTGGCAATGCAGTTATTGGTGTAGAGGGAGAAGAGCAGTGGGGAGAGCACACATCCCTGGGGGGCACCAGTGCTGATTGTACAGGTGCTAGAAGTGAGTTTCCCCTGTCTCACAAGCTGCTGCCTGTCCATCAGAAAGCTGGTAATCCACTGACAGATAGACATGGGAACAGAGAGTTGGTGTAATTTAGTCCAGAGAATAGCTGGGATGATGGTGCTGAAAGCTGAACTGAAGTCCACAAAAAGGATCCTTGCATATGTCCCTGGTCTGTCCAGATGTTGCAGAATATGATGCAATCCTATGCTGACTGCATCATCCACAGACCTGTTTGCTCAATAAGCAAATTGAAAAGGATCTAGAAAGGGTCCAGTGATGTTCTTCAGGTGGGCCAACACCAGTCTCTCAAATGATTTCATGACCACAGACGTCAGGGCGACAGGTCTGTAGTCATTAAGTCCTGTGATTTTTGGTTTCTTTGGGACAGGAATAATGATTGAGCATTTGAAACACCATGGGACTTCACACTGCTCCAGTGATCTATTGAAGATCTGTGTGAAGATGGGGGCCAGCTGGTTAGCACAGTATTGAAGACATGCTGGTGAGATACCATCTGGGCCTGAAGACTTCCTTGTCTTTTGTTTCCAAAAGACGCAGCTCACATCATCTTCACAGATCTTAAGTGCAGGTTGAGTAGCAGGAGGGGGGAGGAGGGGGGTTACAGGAGGTGTTTGTGTGAAGTGAAGGTCAGAGTGGGTTTGGGGTGTGAGATTGGGCATTTCAGATCTGCAGTAGAACACATTCAGGTTGTCAGCCAGTTGTTGGTTCCCTACAGGGTTGGGGGTAGGAGTCCTGTAATTTGTGAATTGTTTCATGCCACTCCACACTGATGCAGGGTCGTTAGCTGAAAACTTGTTTTTCAGCTTATCAGAGTATCTTCTTTTATCCACTCTGATTTCCCTGTTCAGTGTGTTCCTGGCCTAATCTTACAAGACTTTATCCCCACCCCTGTAAGCATCCTCTTTGGCCTGATGAAGCTGCCTGAGCTCTGCTGTAAACCATGGTTTGTCACTGGTGAACTTTAAATAAGTCCTAGTAGGAATGCACATATCCTCACAGAAACTGATATATGATGTAACAGTATCTGTGAGCTCATCCAGGTCTGTGGCTGCAGCCTCAAAAACACTCCAATCCATGCAATCGAAGCAGGCTTGTAGTTCCCGCTCTGCTTCATTGGTCCATCTCTTTACAGTCCTTACTACTGGCTTGGTTGATTTTAATTTCTGCTTGTAGGTTGGAAGAAGATGAACCAGACAGTGATCAGAGAGTCCCAAAGCTGCTCTAGGGACAGAGCGATATGCATCCTTTATTGTTGTGTAACAATGATCCAGTATGTTCCTGTCTCTGGTGGGGCATGTGATGTGCTATTTGTATTTGGGCAGTTCACGTGTGAGATTTGCTTTGTTAAAATCCCCAAGAATAATAATAACTGAGTCCGGGTATTGTTGTTCCGTGTCTGTGATTTGATCAGCCAGCTGTTGCAGCACCGCATTCAAACACTCGTTTGGCACGATATACACACTCACCAGAATAAGCAAGGAAAACTCCTGCAGCGAGTAGAAAGGCTTACAGTTAATAAAGAGCGCTTCCAAATTTGGACAGCACATCCTCTTTAACGTTGTTACATCTGTACACCAACTTTCATTGATATAAAAGCATGTTCCACCGCCTCTCGTTTTCCCCGTTAACTCCGTGATGTGATCCGCTCTGAACAGCTGGAAGCCCGGCAGATGTAATGTGCTGTCTGGAATGGCTTCACTCAGCCAGGTTTCTGTGAAGCACAAGGCAGCAGAGGTTGAAAAGTCCTTGTTTGTGCGGGTGAGGAGATGTAGTTCGTCCGTTTTGTTAGGAAGAGAGCGGAGATTCGCTAAGTGAATACTCTGCAGTGCTGTTTGAAATCCGTGCCGACGGAGTTTGACCAGCGCACCGGCTCGTCTCCCTCGCCTGCGTCTCTTGAACAGCAGAGTTGCGCCTCCAACTAAAATATCTAGAAAAATGTCTGAATATTTGAAAACCGGGAAAAAAATGTTCAGCAGTTCGTCTCTGTTAAAAATGACTGGAAAAAGATGACTAAACACAGGACAAACATACAAAAACAACAAAAGAACTGAGGAGCTCCACACCGAGGCAGCCATCCGCGGGGCCATCATGATGATCAATCATTGCCAGTCCTTTTAATTTCACATCAAATAAACATCCTAATTAAAGCTCTCGGTAGGCTTTTGGGTAGCTAATGTGATTGAATATAATCATTTCACAGAGCTCCATTTCTCTGTTTTCCCTGATCAAACAAAGCAAGGTACTCTGTTTTTTTTTTTGTTTTTTTTTGTAAAGAAAGAGAAAGAGAGAGAGAGAGAGAGAGAGAAAGAGAGAAAGAGAGAGAGAGAGCGAGCAAAGGATTGCACTGAAATGCAGCTGGCAGAAAAATCACATGGTGGACAATACATAATGCATTGAATCCTCTATTAAATGAAATCCTGAAATCCAGCTGATTCCAAAAGGCATGGAGACGTGATTCTAGAGCCTCTGACAGTAATCTTGCTTTCCTTTTCCTTTACACAGTTTCTCTATTTTTGGTGACTTAAGACATCACAGTCATGCTATTGACTCTCTGAGTGTTTTTGCTAGTACAGCAGGTTCCTGACTAGAAGTCTTTTGCAGTGTTTTTGTTCTCTTGAATTCTTGAGAGAGTGCCATAGTCAGCAGAAATCCCCCATATTGTTCAGCTAATCTACATGAGCTTCTCTGGATTGATCTCCTATTAGTCAATGTCTACCAAGACCCAAAGGAGTTACAATCCACCAATCACCAATTTTGAGGACAAAAACAGAGACATGTCCATCAAAATGTCTGCTCTGTGATCGCTAAAGATTTTACAAAAGAAAATTGTGATATTTACATGCCCAATGAGGTCTATATTGCCTGGAGAATGCTCTCCTTTAGTATTCCCATTCACCCAAACCGAAAGTACGCCATCTGCTTGCTGCCATCTTTGCGCATGGGCACTCAGTTCTTGGCACAGAAGTTTTTGAGCCAATCACCTACGTGCTATATGACCAATGAGTTGTAAATACCATGTGATCAATTACTCTGGAGCAGTATAGAAAAATATAATCATGTCATCAACTTTTTATTTTTTTTATTTTTTTGAGACAGGCAGGGTAGAGGACTCAAAACAAGAGGACCTTGTTTTACTGACAGCATACATTTTTGACATTCATATCAGACAGTCAGAGCAAAATGTCCCCTTCACTCATGTAACCCGTGAGTCCTTGTCCCTGTTTAACATGCAGCGAGGGTCTCATAGCTCGGCCCCCATTCTTCACCTCCAGCACCTGTATTAATCACACATAATTACATCTATTTTGGCTTCCGACTCTCTCACGGATGCAATCTGCATAAGGTGTGCCTCTGGTTTGGTGAAGAGTGCACTCTAAACTCAATTCAATTCACAATGTCATTATGTGAGTGCTTGTACGAGGAGATAACTGTTTTCTTTTGGACCACTGTGCCTTGCTCGGCTTCACAACACAACTGCTTTGATATTTAATGAACTGAAATTTCTCTGTGTAAACAGATGAGGCGAGTAGGCTTTAGACACTGTGCTAAGACTGAAAAAGAGTTTTGTTTTTCCTACTCATTTTAAAGCTTTGGAGCAGCAAGCAGCTGATGAGGAACATGTCACTGTCATTGCATGAAAATATAAACTCCTTATCTTGCTGGTAATTACATGCCTCACTGGGATTACTATGCGGGGAAAGGCAATCATGTAGAAAAAAAAAATTATTCTGAGGATCCTGCATGTTGGAATTTCAAAAGTGACCTGAGGGTCACATAACCATCCATGCATGAATAAAGGTAGTCACAGATGCCTCAGAAAGGCCATTAACTTTAAATTACTACACACTGTATAAAAAGGTGAAGATTATGCAAATAGGTGTGTTTATTATGTAGCTAATCTGCATAAATAACAAGAACATAATAAAGTCATCAGCGTTAAAGGAATAATTCACCTCTGTAAAATGAAAATTCTGTTCATGTTATTCCAAACCTTTATGATTTTCTTTCTTCCTTGGAACACAAAAGTACATGATAGGAAGAATGATAGTTACAGTCACCATTTGCTTTCATTTCATCTTTTTTCCACACAATGAAAGTGAAGGGTATCTTCTTGAAAAAACATGAGGGTGAGTAACTGATGACAGAATTTTCTTTTTTTTCACTGTGGCATATAATGTGGCATATCATAAGCAGCAAAAGATACATCTACACTACTTTTAAAAACTTAACAGATGAAGGCATCTTAGTAGACAGCTTTTTGTAAACAGGACACAAACACTGGATTCGGATGTGCCTTGTTGCATACCTCCATATTGCCTACGAAGACAGCATTTTTCAATTTATGGACACAGTCATGAAATACCTCTCTTGCAAAAGCAGCCCAAAATAAACAATTGGCTTTACATTAATCAAATCAAACAGGCCTGTCTTGTTAAAGGTCTATTCAGATGCTCTTTGATGCTTTCATACATTTCCAATTACTGTCTGCTTGCCTCAGCTAGTAAAGATAATTTCTGAACCTGCAGGCAATTTACTTGAACTCAGATAAAAATAAATAAATAAAAACAGTTAGGACAACATTTACAGCATTCATTTTGGACAGAGCAAAATAAATAAATAAATAAATGAACAAATATCTTCCTTCTGTTCTTGTGTAAGATATATACAGTATGATTCATATATGATCTATCTTTTTATTTTTACCCCATTGTGTCTCGATGTACTATTATATTACTGATTTTCTTCTGCACATTATCCTCATAATGGCAGCCCCCACTGGCAAATCTGTGGGCATAACTGCAGGGGTTCGAGATAGCACTTTAGAAGAAAATACAGCTTCATCTTCTCAAACACAGTGGATTTCAGAAAACAAGGAATATAATATCTATAAAGCTTTGTTGTTGTCGGAGCAGATGCTCATGTTGCACCTTAACAGCCAGGCTGCCTGTTAACACAGCATGACACAGAACTAGAGGAAGGCTTTGCTGCCAAACATGCCTCTTCATTTGCATTACACTGACAAGGAACATATTACATGCCTTAAAATGTATTAAAAATGATTGATGGGCTTTATACAGCACAATGAATAATGAGTACACAAAACTCAAATCATTTCTTATGACAGCATGCCTGTGAATCACTGTGTAAAAGATGCTAAAAACTTCTAAATGCAGGATTTAAAAGTAATAGGTTCTTCATAGACCTTTTAATATAATACAAGGTACATTCTCAGAATTTATTTTCATTATTGTTCAATACAGAACCCTATTGCATTCTTTACCTTATGCTGTGTTCACGTATTGTTGGAATTACTGTATAGTTACGAGTCAACTCTGAGATTCTACTCGGAGCAGCTCAAGCCCTCAAACTCAGAAATGTGCAAACTCTATGGCAATGCTCATAATGCTGAAATGGATCCATGTGTGGCCTTGTTGTTGATCAGTGTAAAACATTTAATCAATACATTAATTCATTTATTCACCTCTCTATGCTCTTGCAAATTATTTAAGAACAAAGAAAGTGCTCCAGGTAACATTAAGTGTAATAAATGGCATAACAAACAGTGTACCTGCTGACGAGGTTGCAATTTCTTTATTTATTTTCTTTATTTTTTTTTTACAACACATCACGATGGTAAAGTTGGAACTTTCAGAAAATTCTTAGATTCAATAAATATATAAATAAATATTTTTTTTTATTTTTAACATTACTTTTATTGTATTTTAAATGTGTTTTCAAATAAAAATAAAAAATAAAAAGTAAAAAGATAAAAAAATAAATACAATTTTGAAATAAATACATTTTTTTTGCGAGTTACGGTAATTTCGACATAACATGAAAGCACCATTTCGCCTAAGAAGTCTTTATGCCAGCAAGGTTCTAAGTACTGTATATAGTAACAAAGAACCTATGTGGCTCAAAGGCATTCTGCAGGCTAAGAAGTATTCGGCTATTATGTGCTCATTTAATGTGTTATGGCCATGGTTATTTCAACTCAGGTTTACGACTGTTTTATTTACATTTCATTGAAATGCAATAAAATACTATGATCCCATGTTTAGAACCCCAAAAACATTATAGAACCTTTTTACCTGGCAATGAAAAAAGTACTTAAATTGAACTCTTTTAAAAGGTTCTACTGGAAATGTTTTAGGGGTTCCATATATGAATCAAGCAATAGAGCCCTTTTAGGCTGTATATAGAACCATTACTTCGAAGAGTGTAACAGCTAATGGTTTAATATAGTCTCTTAAACATTCCTACCCTCAACAAAGCCGTCAAAGCAGTGATGTTTGTTAGCAATTTGGTTTATAAAGCAGCTGTGCTCTAATTAGCTCAGAAGGTGTTGCAACCTTTCCACTTCTGCTCATTAATCTGTCAAACAATTACCCTGGAGCATTGGCCATACAGCAGGAGTAAGCTGACTCTAGTACAGCGTTTTTTTGGTCAGGTCATGAATTTCAGGGGCTTCTCTATGGACACACAGATTATGTTACACATTATGTTAAAAGTTTCTCTGCATTTGTCACTCTGGGGATGCACCCAATCTTAAAATAATACATTATTAACTCCAGAAAAAGTAATAGTATTGTAACTGGTGGGCTGCAAATAACCACACTGGACACAAAAATATATTTTGGGGGTTTTCTCTTTATTAAAAAGACAGCGGTCGATTGAAAAAGGGAATAAAAAAAGAATAAAGAAAATACAAAAACAAAAACTGTGCCTTGTGCTTAAGAAATATAGTAATGAAATAAGGTACAATGAAATACAACAAATGAAATATGGTAGAGGTTAATGTCAAAAGAAATACAAACAGAAACAGAGCATTTGTAACGTGTAGGTGCTGGACAGAATGACCCAGGAGCAGAGGTGACAGTTCCAAAAATATTTATTAATAAAGTCAGTAATGCACCACCGTGCAGTGTAGAGAGTAGTGTGTTCATCAGTGGAGTGTGTGCTTTGTGGAAGTCAGGAGGAGCTTGGCGATGAGAGAGATGTCCAGCAGACAATGCGAGCAACAGCAGAAATGTAGATCCCCGGCACGTGGGCATAGAATGGAATTCCTTTGTGGATTGCCAAGCTGAACTCAGCGAAGACTGGAAGGCAAACCACAAACCGAACAAAGTGGGCAAGCCAACAGAGTGACAAGACAGGAGAGAGGTTAGTACTCAACTTAGCATAATAATCTGGCAAAGAAACAGAGAAACATGAGGGCATATGTAGGGAGTGCAGTCAGGCTGGAACATGTGTTGCTCAACAAGCAATCAGTGGCATGATTGGCGCCGTCCTGAGAACAATGAACGTTCCCATGGAAACGGTGATCATACCTGCGAAACACGAGGGAGAGAAAATGACAAAACAAACCTGTAGGCTTACCAGAACCATGACAGTACGTGGATGTCGGGTTCTTGTGCGGGGAACAGAGGGGGCTGGTAACCGAGGCTGCACTGGAAGGGCAATAACCCCATAGACAACGACTGCAAGTTCTGGGCGTACTCAACCCAGACTAAATGATTGCTCCAAGAAGACAGATTATGGGAGGCTACAAAACACAAAGCATTCTCCAGCTCCTGATTCGCCCGCACAGCTTGCCCATTTGTTTGTGGATGGAACCCAGAGGACAAACTAACTGTAGCCCCCAGCTGTCGGCAGAACTCTGCCCAAAAACGTGATACAAATTGGGGGCCTTTGTCAGAAACCACATCAACCGGGAGACCATGAATGTGGAAAATATGATTAATGACTGCTACCACTGTCTCCCTCACTGAAGGTAATTTGGAGAGGGGAATAATGTGAGCTGCCTTCGAGAACCAGTCCACTACAGTCAAAACGAATGTGTTGCCATGGGGGGGGGACCAGTTACAAAATTCATGGCTATGTGCGACCAGGGTCTTGAAGGGACCAACAGCAGTTGGAGGAGCCTGGCTGGGGGTTCACAGGATGTTTTGTTAATCGTGCAAATGGGGCAAGCTGCAACGAAGCGACATACATCCTGCACTAGTGATGGCCACCAAAATTGTTGTCTAATGAGCGCCTGGGTATGAGTCGCCCCAGGATGACAAGCGACGTTATACAAGTGACCCCACTGTAGGACATGTGTCCAGACAGATCGCAGAACAAATAACCGACCCGCTGGGCACGTGGCTGGAGACATGGTGTTACGTAGTGCCGTGCAGACTTTGGCCTACACCTCCCTGGATACCATGTCCACCACACGAGTGGAGGGTAGAATGATATCCAGTGGGACAGTGGAGGTCTCAACTTCAAAACACTGAGAGAGAGATTTGGGCTTGATGTTTTTCGGGCAATACGACAGCACAAAATTAAAGAGTTGAGACGTTTGGAGCTATGAATATACTCTAGGTTCTTATGATCTGTCCAGACCACGAAAGGTACCCCCAAACCCTCTAACCAGTGACGCCACTCACCCAAGGCCAACCAGCCAATAATTCTAGGTTGCCGACATCGTAATTCCGTTCAGCTGGGGTTAAACGATGCAAAAAAAGCACAATTATGCATCTTTCCATCCGAGGGGGAGCGCTGGGACAGGACTGCTCCGACACCAACCCCAGACGCATCCACCTCCACCACGAACTGATTTGCGGGATCAGGAGTAATTAGAATAGGTGCAGTAGAAAACCGCTTCTTTAATTTTGAAAAAGCATCCTCAGCTACCAGGGACCAACAAAAATCAGTGCATGTGGAGGTGAGATCCATCAAAGGTGTGACGAGCTGACTGTAATTCCTAATAAACCTCTGATAAAAATTAGCGAACCTCAGAAACCTCTGCAAGGCCTTGCGAGAATCTGGGGTTGGCCAATCCGAAACAGCCTTTACCTTAGTCGGGTCCATGTGCACTCCCTCGGACGAATCGATGAACCCCTGAAACGGAACTGACTGTACATGAAAAGCACACTTCTCCACCTTGACGAAAAGCTGATTCTCTAACAGTTGCTGGAGCACCCGCCTGACATGCTGCACATGGTTATGGATATTGTGGGAGAAGATCAGAATATCATCTAGATAAACGAATACGAACTGATCGACCATGTCCCGAAGCATTTAACACCGAGGCGGAGAAGTGCCAGGGAGCAATTTGATAGCGCAGTCATATGGGCGATGAGGAAGGGTCGGGCGCGGGACTTGCTGAACACCGCCCTCAGATCAAGGTATGTTGACGGCACTCTGGATAAGTCTGCTGGTTCATCCTGCAATGAAACACAAGACTGGACAGGGGAAACAGTAGAGTTAAGACAGTGCGACAGACAATAAGGACTCCAAGCAAGAACAATTTTGGTTGACCAACCGATGTGTGGGTTGTGCTTTACCAACCAAGGATGCCCCAACACTACTGGAGCTAATGGAGATTGGATAAGGAGGAATGACAACTGTTCCGTATGATTCCCAGAGATAAACGTGACTGGCTCAGTGGAATGAGTGATGACGGACAGTGGTGTTCTGCTCATGGTAAGGGCGTTGATAGGATCATCCAGCTGAAATGTGGGAAGTCACCATTTGGATGATAATTCAAGGTCCATAAAATTACCCTCAGCGCCGGAGTCAATCAAAGCAGAAACAGTATGAAAGGTCGATCCAAACTGCAGCCGAGCCGGAAGAGGTGTCCGAAGTCCAGGGGATTTATCCAAAGGTGCGCTCACCAATAACCCCTCTCCTACTGACGAGCGATGTCTTTTAATGGACAGGCGGCAGCAAGGTGAACCGGGGCAGCACAATACAGACACAGTCCATTAATGAGGTGCTGCTGTTTCTCCCTACGGGAGATTTGAGTCCCAGTGACTTGCATGGGTTCATGATCAGGTCGAGGTTCAGGCAAGTAGGCTGGCGAGGCAGAGTGGGCAGAATGTTCTACCGCTATAGCAGGTGGAAAGCGGTGCCGGCAGTGATGGCAACATAGAGCAAGATGTTGATAGACTTGAGTCAAAGCCACCAAATTGTCAAAGTGTGGAGGTAAATCCAATGAATAAATCTTATCCAAATTTTCATCAGAAAGCCTGAGCAGAAAGCGATCTCTCATAGCATGATCATTCCATTCAAAAGAAGCAGCAAGAGTGCGAAACTCGATTGTGTAATCCGCAACACGTCAATCTCCTTGGGTGAGTCCAGACAAAATCCTCGCTGCCTCCCGACCTTGAGCCAAGCGATCAAACACTCGACGGAGCTCCAAAATAAATGTCCGATGTCAGAACAATGAACATTCCCATGAAACGATGATCAGTCGAGTGCGCCTGCGAAACACGAGGGAGAGAAAATGACAAAACAAACAAAACAAAGCTGCGGGCTTACCAGAACCGTGACAGCATTAGCCTACCCATATGCTTAAGCATACATCACCTTATTGCATGCTTATATCATTCACAGCACTCCATGCACTTAACACATGCTTTTACTCGCAGTATTTTATGCTTTTTTTACACATGCTGAAATCACTCACAGGCTTAAAGGACATGTATTGCAGTTTAAAACAACAGAATTCTCATTACACTTGTTCTCACATATAACACGTATTACACTAATTCACTAAACTGGAAAACACTCTGGGATATAAATCATTAAATAAGATATGATTAATTCTAAATTTACATACCCAGTCATCATATGTGCACAGAACGTGGTCAGACTTCACACATGCAATCCATATGCATCCCAAAGAACTCTCAACAGATGAACAAAACTGGGAGCTCTCTTGCACAACGTATGTTCTAATGCGTCTAACACGAGAGAGTGCTGGAAAGTTTGCATCGCCAACCTTTGGTGTCGCAGAGCTCCGGTCTTAATGGGGCCACGTCCAATTTATGACTTGAGTTAAATTACATGAAATTTATCCACTCAGCTACATTCTCCCCTGCTAGAAGTCATTGTCCCCAATGACTTAATACATATTTTTTACTTTTTTAACAGCTTCTCTAAAGAACACACTACCCTGGCTTGTTAACACCTGAGAGAAGACTTCAGGACTGAGTGAAACAGCATTGCATTCTGATTTTGGCTCATGAAATAGGTTTGAGTGTATGCCAGCATTGGCTCTTTTAGTTTTTCTTGGTGCTGGTACAGGCTTTTTCATCTCTGGTTCAGGCACTCTAGGAGCCGTGCCAGTGTCAGTCTCAACCCTCTCTGGACCAGACACTCTAGGAGCTGTGTCATTACTAGACTCAACTCTCTCTGGTACAGAACCTTGTTGTTCAGTGTTCCCTGAAATCAGTAGAGGTTTACATATAAGGGCTTCATCGGCCGACACAGGGTTTTCAGGGTTCATATTTGTCTCTTGCAAACTAGGATATCTGAATTCTTCTAACACAACAAAATCAGGATCAGAATGCACAACTTCAACCTGCTCAGAAACAGATTCTCCCTTCGATTGTGGCGTTGTGGGAGAATGGGTTTCAGTAGCCTCTGGCTCAGGAACAGAGTTAAAGGAATAGTTCACCCAAAAATGACAATTTCTGGACAGAAATACTGGTGGTAAGACATCACAAAGCTCCATGTCCCAATCTCGTTTGTGTAACATGTTCTTTTCTATACAGTAATGGATTTGTTTTTAACGTGTAACTGTTATTTTTTCCCAATCATTTGTGCAGAATGCTCTTACCCTGACTAGGAGTATCCATCTCAGACAGCTGATACAATACCATGACGTAGCAATAAAGATGTTCATGTACAACAAACTTGAGCATAATGCAAGCACTCCAGCTGTAATGTTCAATTCCAGTGTTTGTGTGTGTAAATACATGTACTCAAATGTATTGTCTTTTGTAGTTACATGCATGACAACCTGTAATTTGTAACCAAAAAATCATACCTTTTAGCCAAAAGACTTGCTTTAAAGTGTTAAAAACAGACACTCTTTAAAACCTATTCACCTCAAAATGCTTTGATAGAACTCAATAAAATATTTGTCAACTAAATGACAAAAAATATTTTGTCAAATGAGATGAGTCATCATTTATACTCATATTCATGTTGTTCCAAACCCAAAGGACTGACTTTCTTCTGTGGGAGGAATTCAAAAGGAGATGTCAGGAATTATGATAGCGACCGACAGCCTCGCTTTCATTTCAGCCTCATTAGCAGTCTACATTTTTCAATGTATTCTCATATTCCACAGAAGAAGCTAAATAGTACAGGTTTTTTTAAAAAAAAAAAACATGAGGGTGAGTAAATGACAGAATTTTCATTTTTAAGTAAGTCAACCCAAAGACAATGTTACGGTTTATTTAAATTTTGTATTGCACTTTCATTTCAAGACATAACATTGTAACTTAAAAGAAATCTGAAATAACAGAAAAATAAACAATCTCATATTACACATTTTAAAAGGTGTCCTGTACTGGAGCTGGAACCAATGAGTTTTGGGGCAGGTGAGCCAAGTGCTCAAAGTTGATGGGCAGTACACAGGGGAAATATCTGAAAAAGATGGCAATAACTAATGAGTCAATTATCACTGTCAGAACATGAAGCTGTATTTTAGAAAGGGACCCCGTAATAGTACCTCCTACAACATTTACACAAAAGTGCTAAAATACAAAATTCTAATAAATATTATCTTACAACTGCTTTTATTAAATACATTAACATAATGTGAAACCAAATTAATGCCATAGCAGATTTTGTACACTGTGTAATATAGGGTATTAATTTATGGTTTGTGGTCCTAAGATCATCTAATATGATTCATGTTTTATAAAGACACTATCTGTACTACTGATCTTTTGTAGTGTCTAGTCATGTGTCTGTTTGAATCTGCCATGTAACATTAAGAGTAAAGGTTTTGATGACACATTTCAGTCAAGAAACTTGGTTAAATTTAAAATAGCTGACTCATACAGTCAGCCAGGTTAGCTATAAAGCTAATGATCAGGACACTCTACAAATGGGCAGTTTTCAGCTGTTGGCATTTAACAAGACACTTCACATGTTTATAACTGAGAGAAAATGATGCAAACCTTAAGTCACAGTATTCCTCTGATGACGTCTTTTTCTTTAAATGTTTGCGGCCTTGGAGCATATCTGTATATGTTTGATTCCATGCTCTTGAGAGTGTTGTGACTCTGGTCCTGCCCTGATAGTAAAATGAAGCGTGATTGAAGCTACGATTGGTCCGAGTAATGTGGCCATTATCTGATTGGCTTGAGCAGATGATGGGTGGATTTGTGTGCATGTCTTGACGCTAGATTTGTTTTTTAAAATCGACAAATGCGTGTAGCGATCTGCAAACGCACAGCAAGTGATCCACAAATAAATGCACACGATTCACAAATGAATGCTGCACAGAGTTGTGTTTGTGAGTTAAAAAATATATTTGTAAAAAAAAATTATTTTCAAATCTCATTTTATTTATTTGTGAATTCACTTTATATTTGTGAAACTCCTAACATATATTTATAAATCTCATTCTTTTTATTTGTGAATTCAATTCATTTTTGTGAATCTCCTAAATTTATTTGTGGATCTCTTTCCATTTGTATGTTATTATGCAACAATTCCATCTCCATACAACATAGACTGATAATCTATCTGAATTGCTGCAAACACAGACAAGTGGAGTAATACAAAATTAGATGAACTAAATGCTTTATTGCACAACAACAACAAAAAAAGGCTTCTTTAGTACTACTTGTACTGTTTTTTAGGTACACATGCAATGCCAAACTTTCTCTATACTTTCAAAGAATGGATAATGAATAATAATGTCTAATGAATAATCATCTGCCACTAATATTCTCTATAGGGAGTCCAGCTTAAACCCAAGATGTGAAAGTGAAAATGAGAAATAATTGATTTGTGTTTATGTTCAAATCTGACACCTCACCTGTGATTTGGCATCCATTATTCAAATGAGTTTTCTTGTGGACTATGACAACTGTGTCACTGTTGATCTATCCTTTGTTATAAAAGAGCTCTCCATGCTCATGGAGGTAAATGTTGTTTTGTCTCCACTGTCTGCATCTCATCTTCAGACATCTGTTGACTGTTAATGGGATTATGCAGAGCTTTCCATCCATCATCCACAGCAGCCCTGTGTCCTGCCATCCCTGAACAGCAGCTGTGCTCCAACAGAGAGACCCATGAAAGCTTTCACACTGGAACATTTTCAGTCTAACCTAGAGTGGTGTAGTAACTACTTCTGCACCCTCTCAACATATGAGTTTATATTAAAGACCCCATAAATTTAAAATGGAAGTTTTGCTGTTTTATAGTCCATGCCTGCTGCTTTAAAGTCATTTACATGCTAGTGTCCACCAAAAGGTGACAAAATGAAATTTTAGCTGCTATGAATTTAAAACTGACATTCTTTTCAGAGAAAACCGACCAGAATGTGAATGACTAATGATGCATTCCATTCAACTCGAAAAGTAGGATTTTACAGTTTCCTACTAGGAAAAGTGCAATGGAACGCCATTTTAAGTAGGAGTTCCAACTTGGAAACTAGTACTGAAATTTTCAAAATTTCGCCGAGATGCAGGTGCGTGACATCACACAAACATGTCGGCACCCGGGGAGATGTACAAAGTAAGTGATAAACATTCACTTTTTTATTAAGTATATCAATAAATGAGTCAAAGTTCCTACATTACACGATATTAAAGCTTGTTTAACAATCGCCTGCAGAAACAGGTATATAAAACATGGTCAATTATACTCTCTTTTCATAATCGTACACCTCTGGCACAAATTCTAATGTTGCAACATTGTTTATCAGTTGGGTTGCTAGGAGACTTCTTTGGTGACAGTCAAACACCTGCTAAGCTAACTGGAGCTTTGCACTTTTGTGTCCTTACAAGTCATCTTCCGAGCATCTGGCAATGGAATGCCTTTATGGTCGGAGATCGGAGATATCAATATCCCACTTGAATGGAACGCAGCATAATGTTGCACTACACAGATTTTTGTCCAATCAAATGCTCTCTAGAATAAGGATGGCCTTACAATAATCAAAGGTTCATGGCAAATTTATCGCAAATTTGCCACTCATTATTTATACATGCCAATGAGCTTGTGATTCACCGTAAATGTTTACCATAAGTTTGTAGCTCTGAACCTGCAGCAAACCTTAGGCAATAATGGACAATTTGCCGCAAAGCTCATTTTAATGTGAAAATGATCAGTGGTGAGTTTGCTGCAAATTTGCCATGAAATTTGCCTCTTTTGCCATCCCTCCCCCTCATAAAAGCTGCAACCAACTGCAACCCTATTGGCTATTTTGGAAAAAAGAAAAGGACAAGCCCTTTGATATGTAATGTACTGCCCAAACTTCCTGTTTCAATAGGAAATAAGTCAACACAGGACAGAAAACTGAGCTCATACAGCATTTTGATGATGCATTTAAAGCATTATTGAAGCACATTGTTTTTTTTTTTTTGTTTGTTTGTTTTTTGTTTTTGTTTTTTTTTTATTCCACCAGAGTTTACCAAAAATCTGCAATCACAGAAGAAGCACATGCTGAATACAATTACTGCTGCTACAATCTACTTTGTGACAAGGCACCCGACATTTGAAGACCCTGAAAATTGGTTTGTTTACAGAATTGCAATGATTTGTCTGGCAGCAAGAACACAGGAACTAACACAGAAGAAAGCTAAACAAATATATTACAAACACACACACACACACACACACACACACACACACACACAATGTTGTCTTTGAGACAGGCAAGATTTCACCAAAACACATAAATCTCTCACAATATGAGATTTTTCCAGGTAAATTGTTCCAGAGGTAAGAAACCTCCCCATTTCCAAACAAAGCAAGCTTTTTGACATTTCCCTCTGGTAATGTGAGGGAAAGCTGATGCTCTGCTTTAAATCAGCCCAACAATAAGAGAAAAGCCTCTGTTAAGCCTTTATCTGGCACTAGTGATTCATAGCGATGGTCTGATGACATGCTATGGCATTTAGTGCCCCCACGGCTTAGCAATGGATGTCAATGGTGTGCTGGAGTGCCTTCGATTTGCTAAGTGAGGTTAATACAAAGTGGCATAGAATTTTTGTCTACAGTCGCTTAAGACAGTCCTTCAAAGCAGGGGTCCGTCAACACATTGACATCACAGAATGACAAGCAAAATCGGCCAGAAATACCCCTTGTCTGGTTGAAAGCAAACTGATTTTACAGAACAAGAGTCCTTACTTTCTACATACTTACTGACCCCTCCAAAAAAAAAAAAAAAAAAAAAAAAAAAATTAAATTACTGCTTAACAGTAATTAATGTAGAATTGTTCTGTTTAAGGTCTTTTTTTCTTCAACAAAAGAAATGATTTCACTGACATACTCATACATTGCAGAGTTTGGAAGTAAAGCTGTCCAAGCTCCCATGCGTATGTCAAAAATTGCTAATCTGGTTATTCTTTATCTTTGTGCTTGTAAAATTCATGTTCTCCAGCTCAAGGCATGCCTGCCACAAAAAAAAAAAAAAAAAGACATTGGCTTCAGAGAAGGATTCCACGCATGATCAAACATTTTTCAATCTATATCTGACAATAACATAACATAGTTTTCTGATAACAAGATGAGTGTAATTTGTATGTGACAATGCATAAGGATGTACAGGATCCATGGAATATCCATGCACAAAACTACTTTTATCTCTTGGGACACTGAACAGTTATTCCCCATTTTAACAGGTAATTATAACTCGATGCTGCCCTGCAAGGCATTGGCTCTGTGCTGAGCAAAACACAGTTGTTTCAGAGTTTGTTTCTGAGCCCAAAGCAAAAAGCATTTGTAATTTAAATAAGATTCTCATCCAGAAGAACATCACAATATCAAATAAAAAACACAATCTGCTCTAAAAGTACCAGAACTGTAAAGATAAAGGAAGAATCTTCATTACCCAGTTCTCTGTGGTTGAGCTCTTGATTGGAGATGAGAAAGAGGAACTCCTCACAGGTGCTGTGGTCTAGCCATGGGCTGTCCTGTGTACAGAGGTCAACTATGAAGGACACTGCCTCCTGACAGTACATGTCATGCCCCTTTCCGGCAGCAGTCATGCTCCCTGACGTATCCTTAGTGTGACTGCCTCCTCCTACGGGATCCAAGCACACCCCTCTCACAGTGCCTCTGAAGTAGCCATATGAATGCAAGTTTCCCCTTGTGCTGATTGTATTTGCTCTATTGCCGTCACTCCAGTATGTGTGCGAGAGTGTGTGAGCATGTCTGGGTGGGTTTGTGTGTGTGCACTCTATACAAGAAGTGTTTATATGTAACAGAAATAGACAGGTTTTGTTTGTGCATTTGTGTGTAGGCATAGTTGCACAAATGTGTGTGTGTGTGTGCGTAATTATTCACTAACGCCCCCAGGTATTCCAGAGATGGCATTCACAATCCACAAATGAAATGCAACAAATGATTCCAGGTGCACAGGAGGGAGGCTGTGAGCATCTGCCTCTATCAACCACTCTTGCTCCCCACGCCCCCACCTCACACCCACGCTTGTAATGAAAAGCTTCTCATGATGACCATTGTGATTGTTTTTTTCAGGCCGACACATCCCTTTGTGAGTCTGACTGTCCTTAGAAATCAGAGCCCTGTGTGGATTTGCAAAGAACAGGGAATAGTGTATGTGCATGTGGGTTTTAATGACTAAACACTTTTGAAGGGTAGCTTTCTACAACATTCATCACTCTAATTTCTTCCTCTTATGACTGTAATTATATGTGGATGTGTTTTTTTTTTTATTTATTTTTTAACTGGCTCTTTACATATTCATTGCTTATGTGATGTATGAAGATTTTAATATGTTTAGACCACTCAGTCAATAGCAGTGTTAACTCTATGTAAACTGAACTGCCAAAATAAATCAGCATTATAGGACACTTTTTAAAACATTCAAGTCAAACAGATGACAAAATATCTTCAACTTTTATTCCATGAAGATTATCTCACTCAAAATGCATGTGATACTAATATAAACTGACTTCACTTAGTGGCTTAAACTGTCCAAAACAAAGTGTCCACTGGGACATATATCTAGATTTCCAAACGTTTTCTATGTTATGCTCTGATTTACTAAAGGTTTATACATAAACACATGCAAACTTGATTGTAAACACGCAAAAATAAAAATGTCCGACCTGACCTACAATTCCACAACTTTTCAGTTTCACTGAAAGTAATAGTTCACACAAAACTGAACATTCTGTCATTATTCACTCACCACTATGTTGTTCCAAAGCTGTTTGACTTTCTATTTAAGTAGAATACAACAGATGTTAGGTAGAAGTGGTCTCAGTCACTTTGATTGCATCTTTTTCCATACTATGAATGTGAACGGTGACTGCCGCTGTCATTCTGCCTAACTTCTTTTGTGTTCTACAGTAGAAAGAATTTCATATGGGTTTGGAACAACATAAGGGTGAGTAAATGACAGAATTTTCATTTTTGGGGCATGCCTCCATATACATGCAAAATACAGTGTGCAGTCAATGCAAATAGTTTTTGCAAATTATGACAATTCATCTCTTCATTTTAGAAATGGCAATGGCTTGTGCAAATTAAAACCACTGAGAGACAGGTATTAGAACTCTTTATTGGGGAACTTAGCGAATCAGATTCAATAAGTGCATACTATACAGTATACACACAGTCTAAATTCAAGACAATAAAATTTCAACTTATACAGTGTCTTTAAAATTAATCAGTTTTACTGAAAGTCAAACAATATTAGCTATGTACAGTGAATTAATTGCTGTGCAGTTTAAAAGAGCATGTTTCACTGAATGAAAGAAGTGACACAGAAGGAATATTTGCTCTCTAATTGACATCTTCTCTAACTATGTATGCTTAGCCTGACTTCCCTGATAATCCAGGGCTCTCCTGTTTAATAAGAACAGAGTCAGTTTATTTTAAGCTGTGTGCTTAGTCTTATGCATTGTACCTTATTTGTCTACACTTTGGACCATGGAGGGTCAAAAATTACCTGTTTCTCTGTATCATTAGGGGTTTTCCATTATAGAGAGAAATTATGGGATAAATCCCTCAGTCAGACAGTGGTTCAGAGTGCTATAGGGCAAAACATCAATTTTATTACCTTGCTGGGCTTTGCAGTAATAGCACAGTGTCATGTAAAGACCACTGGGAACTAATAAGTCAGTATTTGATGTTTTTACAACAAGGCCAGGGTATCAATTAGAAATACTCTGGCCTCACTGTATCAAAAGTGATAATGAAATGTTATTTATTTGATGATAAAACTGCAGTGATGTTATAAATACAGTATGTTAAAAACAGCATTGTGACATTTTGTAACAGTTTCCTTCAACCTGCTATCAGAAATGACTTTGTAATGGTGTTTTACCATTCTCGAATAGAATTAAGTACAGAAAAACACATTACACTTAAGCTGAACTTATAGAAATTAATGTTTAACCTTCAAAATGTTATATTTTTCACTTAACATGCAGTCAAGCAGGTGCTTACATAAAGTGTTTCTTTTTTAATATCTGCGTCCATAGATTGTCATTTCTTCTGGCTGCTCTGATTTTAATGTGTAAAGTGAGAGGTGACAGGCATTAGGCTGAGGTGACACTTCGGTTATTCATGCTCTTTCATGTTCAATAATATCCTCCAGCAACCCAAATCACTCTATTGACTCATTCTCAGCCTCTTGCCTACAGCCTAAACAGAAGTGCACTACACCTTTCATTAGGGTTAGAGGCTTATAGACGATAGGCCTACTCTAGTGAAAAAAAAAAAAACAGAATTATAATTAAAAAAAAAAAAAGTATGAGCTCACCTAGCATGTTTTATTACAATCAACAATGACGAAATGTTGATGTTATGACATTCAATGTATTTTTGAGCAGTTTGAAATTTCTGTCAAGTTTTGTTGACTTGATTACAAGCAGTGTCGAGTGAAGCCCAATTACAAAGTACTTTGTAATCAAATTACTTTTTATTCAGAATCACAGTTACTGACTTTCAATTACAAATTATTTTGGGTACCCATAATTCTAAAATTATATTACTTAAGTGCAGTAGTGGTTCTAGCTTTTATGGCGCCCCGGGCGAAACAACCCCCTGCCAAAAAAAAATTATATATATTAAATGTGTTTTTTGTACTTATTAAAAGAATGAAAATTTTCTGACAATTTGTAAATGTGATTCAGAAAGAACAATGCCCCGAATGAGAGCAAAAATGATTCAGTGAATTTCAGTACAATGAAACTCAGTAGAAAAATATGATACAATGAAATACAGTAGAGGCCAGTTCTTGCACGTGTGCACCAAACGTGGTCAAACTCCACACATGCAATCCATATGCATCCCAAAGATTTATCAACCGATGAACAAAACCGGGAGCTCTCTTGCACAATGCATATTCTCACATCTCCAACACGAGAGTGTGCCAGAAAGCGGGTGTCGCAAAACTCCGGTGTCACAAAACTCTGGTCTTAAAGGGGCCACATCCAGTTTATGACTAGTGTTAAATTACATGATATTTCTCCACTTGGTTACATATATGTACAACATAAATGACATCCATACATGTGTTTGTTTGTATTTTTACTAACAAAAGTAGGTGCGAGTCAATGTAAGGGAAAAAACATGAGTTTAGTGTTTTTAATTTCCACCTCATCTATTGTTACACATCATAGACTATGGTGTGTGTGACAATGGATGAGGCGGAAATTAGAGACACTGTTTTGAATTTGTTAAGCGGAAAACACTTTTCTGTGAAAAGTGTTATTGGGGGATATAAGTGTCATGTGTTTTTTAGAAAGTAACTTAAAAGTAAAGCAATTAGTAATGCAATTACTTTTTCCCCATGAATAATCAGTAAAGTATGCCATATATCTGATTAGAAGAGATAAGTAATTAGTAATCTGCATTGGATAACTTTTTAAATAATTTACCCAACACTAATTGCTAGTAACAAATGACCAAACTTTTTCCATTAAGCTTGTATTCCATGTACCTTTTCATTGAAACCTTGAGATATCAAACTTCATTTGTAACCCCTGAACCAAATGGGGTAAGTCTGAGGCTTATCTACAAGCTGCTGTATCTGTTTAGAAGAGAGACTCAGACAAACACCATAATCTTGCTACTGATTCTATATCTCAGGACTCAGCATTTTATCCAGAATTATTATTTTTTTTTTTTTTGGTTGTACCCACAGAGATAGCAGACACTGATATACTGTTTTCTGAATCAGGTACAGCGGACCTGAATACGATTTGGAAACTTTCAGCGGGAAATATAATAAATCTTGGTTCACAATTCATAAAGTGCATTTTACCTGTTAAGTAATTTAAAGGATATTGCACTACACAAACCAATATATATTTTTGTCTCATTCTATGTTTTTATGTAAAAAATCTCTCTCTTTCTGCCGCTCTCTCTCTCATTTATTTATTTGCAACATATTGAAACAAAATGGCTCAGCAGACTCAACCCAACATTCTGGGTTAAAAAACAAAGCAAAACAACCCAGCATAGTTTAGAGTGTATGCTTGTGCTGCCTTGTATGCACTGGTATTTGAAGCAAATCTAGTTTTCACAATGTTAACTTGTATACCAGTCTTTCAATTTGGGAAGCTATTGGAAAACAATTTTTATTTTTGCAATTTTGTTCAATTAAAACAACTTATTGTCTTTATTTTAACCCAAATAGATTTTTTCATCACTAATAACTAAAGGTTATTTCAAGATTAAGGTTATTTTATGTGCAAATCAACATCATCAGAGATGAGTCTGTGAAATGACAACGCCATTCCTGCTTTCAGTCTGGCTGTCACATGGCATAAGAGGCTGTTTATTCAAATCCATGCTAATCAACTAAGGACTTGTCTAATGGCACAGATGGAAGTGGTGTGTGGCTGTTTAAAAACACACAGTCAGTTTAGATGGAATGCTAAAATAGAAGAAAATGCAAAATCAATGACGGTCCTTTCTGATATGTAATCCTAAATTGTGGCCCCCGAAGCCACAGTAAAAACTGAAAATGAGACTTTATCTACATATACATAAAACATAATAACCCAGACAGCCAGCGAATACAACAACATCCCACAGGAAATGCACCCAATCCTGGATAAAGCTTACAGGGAACCTTGCAATACTAGAATGATATTTTCTCCATTAGCTTTGTAAACCTCAAGAGGAAGCAAAGCGCATGAGGGCAGTGGAATCACTCAGTAGCGTATCATCTCCCACTTTCGTAAAATCATCACATTTCCAACGCTGTACTGTACTGTCATTACTGTTGTACAAGGACATTTCTTAGAAGTTCCATTAGATCGCATAACATACAAGCCCTTTTCTTGACCGCATGTTAAACCCTATAATCAAATGTCTCCATTTGCCTGCATACTAATTAATCTCTTTTAATAGGCACCTCATGGAGGACAGAACATATTTCAGAACATAAATAAAACATATTTCAGAAGATAATTAAACATTATACTTATCTGAATGGCTTAATGTGGAATATTAGATCTGATTCAAGAAGGAACATTGATCAACAACATATTAGTTAAAAAGCTGTTTAATGCCACAATGGAAAAAAATGGTAACCTGCAATTGTCACCTTAAGGAACTATTTCTGCCTAATCGAACCGTTAAAATTAATTTGTTGGTCTAACCTAATATATTTAGGTTGATTTAGTGACATTAAATAATATTTTTGACTTTGATCAAACCAGCTAATTTAGATGTTAACACATAAAACATTTTTTTTTTCATTAGTGTTACTTGCTGGTAATGACACCAGTATGGCAATAGAATATTTTATATGCAAAACTCAAATAATTCTGTCAACAACAAGTGGTGCAAAAGCAAATTCAAGTCAATTTCCCATTCGCAAAATCATACATTTCTTTCCCTCTGCACAGTCCTTTAATTTCAGTCTGAAATTAAACAGGTTTAACACAATCAACCTTTTTGATAAGAACAAAATGAAAGAGAAGAGCATAAATCCAAGGCCAACTTTGATTTAATCCAACAGGAGATCACAGAGAGGGAATGCGAATGATGCCGTGCTCTTTAAAGGATGACAGACACCGCATATTACCGTCAAAGACAGAGACCGAGATTATGGACAAACAGTGGTCTCCTGTTAGGTCTGTTTTCAAATAGCCAATCCCTTTGAAGTTTGTGAAAAGCTTTTTTTCAATGTACATGAAAACAAAATGAAAAAACTTTTTAAATAGACAAATATATATAACTTTAATACACACATTTTATTAGCAGCTAACAAATATCAGTTTAATGATATCTTAAAAAGTGTTGACCTGCTATTGGCATTGTTTGGTGTAACACAGGGGTCTTCAAAGTGTAGGACAGTAAGCCGCCCCACCGAGAAACTTTCTATGGTTGCAGCCATCCCCCCCCCCCCCCCCGATGAAGATGTCACATGAAGCACATTTTTAGATTACCATAGTTTTTTTCAATAAATATTTTCAAGTTGATCACATTCAGTTGACCAAAAACAGAAATTTAGAATTTTTTTTAACTAATACATTTGCTCTATAAGTGGTATGTTCCGTAAACGGTCCACTGAATGATGTTAGGAAACAGCACGGTAGTTATCTTTCCTTAATTTCCATGTAAGAATGATTATCGCATTGGTGTCTGTGGGTTAAGATTAGGAACTCAGTTGCCACTCTGTTTCAGTGCGAGTGGCCTGATTTGTTAACACAACCATGACCGGCAAAAGCAAAAATCAACTGTGAGCCTTCATCTTCTTCCATATTTTTTATTTTTATTAATGTCCCTGTCTCATACTTGGAGGGATACATTTTAGAGCGCATTACAAAACAAAACTGACTCAAACATGGCATGGCATCTCCCGAACCCTGAATTAATTTAAGGCTGTATGTCATTGTCATCTCTGGAGTGCTGGTACTTTACATTGCCGCTGTTTACTCAAGTGAATTTGGCATCACTGACTTGGGAAGCTGCCAGGACTTTTGGCTAAATTAGCCTCTACTAATTAATCAGAGACTTTAATCAAATCTACACTGTACATGGCCAAAAATATGTGGAAACCTCTGTTGTAATTAACATATTTGTCTATTTCATTACTAACAGGTGCATAAAACCAATGCAATCTCCTTAGACAAAAGTTTTTGTAGGAAGGGGTGTGCCTTTTCTGTTCCAAGAATGAAAATGCCCTTGTGCACAAAGCGAGGTCCATAAAATGTGGAGAAAAACTTGACTGGCCTGCACAAAGCCCAGACCTGAACCTCACTGAACTTCTTTGGTGTGAATTGGAACACAGACTTCATCCCAGGCTCTATCACCCAATATTAGTGTCTGACCTCATTGACCTTTTGTGTCTGAATGGGAGCAAATCCCAACAGCCAATATCAATAAGTCAGTATCAATAAGTTTTAATATCAATTGGAAAGCCTTTCCAAAAGATTGGAAACTTTTATAGCAGCAGAGACAGGGCCAACCCTAAAACTAAATGTACACACACTCAAAAAAATATTTAAGCCAGTTTTAAAGATTTTTGCATTTCAGTTTCAAAACAAATTTCCAGAATTGTGTAATCTTCAACTAAATTAAAAAAATACAACTGAAAATGTGTTTGTTTTTTATGTTATTAAAGATTACTCAGTTCAATTTGATGGAAATTTGTTATGAAATTTAAATGCATAAATACTCAAAAATATGTAATATATATATATATGGGTGTGGTGTTCAGGTGTCCACATACTACGAAAGGGCCATAGAAGTATTTTTCTGTCTTTATAAAAGTGTCATAGCTTCATAAAATCATCTTCGGAGTGTCTATTTTCACCCTGGTGTAAATAGCATCTGCCACACAGTGCAGTTATTTGCACCCCAATAGTCCGGTGAAAACACAGGAATATACGGCAAACTAACCAATAGATGTAGCTGCAGTGGTGTGGGATATAAAGACTGTGTGTAAATGTGTAGTGTTGTCCTAGTGACCGTGGAAATTTCCTGTTTTCAGTCTTAATATTTCCTTTAATACTACTTAAAATAATAGATAAAAATTAATATAAATGTTGATTTCATCGCAGTGATTTGGTCACGGTGAATGTCGAGGAGTTCAGTGAAGGCTTTGATCCAGAGGCAGGGGCTGTCGATCGCACTCATTCCCGTGTGAAACCATGTTTACTGTAGTAAAAAATCAAGGATATTTTTTCTAAGGTAAGGTTAAGGTTAGGTATATGGGTTTATGCAGTTTGTCTGTGGAACTCTAAATAAACACATTAAACAAACAGTGATGCCCATACTGTATGTTAGTATTTAAATATGGGTGTAAATAGTATCTGACACTATTTGCACCAGGGTGCAATTAGTATCTACCATTATTTGCACCAGGGTTGGGGTGCAAAAAATATTTGCCACTAATTGTACTGGGTGTAAATAGTATATACCATTATTTGCACCAGGGTAAAAATAGCATCTGCCTAAAATCTTTGACACATTTGGAATACTCAATAACATTCAGGCCATATCCACACTAATATGTTTTCGTATCTCCCACCGAAAAATGGAGCATTTCAAAAACACTCTTCTTTACCATGTACTGTACTTTGGAAAATAATGACGTTAGGAAACTGATTAACAGATTAGATTAAATATTGAGGCTAATTATTCTATTGAGTGACTGTTAAAATATACTGTGAAATTCTAAACTTGATTGTTAAGTCTGGATTTGTTTTTCACAGAGGCCTTTGTGTCCTTACAAGCCAAGGCCAATACAGCAACTTTTTAAAACTCAGATGAAAACTTTTCCTCAGACTGCCTAATGTTACCCAAAACTATAAGTGCACTAATTCACCCTGTTAACTGAGAGCCTAAGATGGACAGGGAAATTATACGTGCTGTACAATCAACCAAAACGCCCACAGCCAGAGCCATCTGACTGCACCAGGGTTAGCCTGGACAGTGCAAAGTTCTTCATGAGAGTGACAGAAATCATTCTGGAACTTTAAATTGACCTAGGACCAGCTTCCCCTTTCTCATATACTACCAGTACACATAATAACTGTGAGAGAGTCTCTGCATCTGGTCTGGGATCAGTGTACTAAATAAAGCCACAAGTTTGCGGTTTTCTCTCCAGCTGTGCTGTAACTAATAGCAGTCACTCAGTGTTTGAAATCAGCCAAGTGGAATGGTGTCATGTTTGACTGTGATGTAGGGGCATGAGATTTATTTTATATTCAATCTTCACCACCATCTCCTGGCCCGTGAGAGCTCCATGATTTAAAGCTGAAGTATGTAATTTCTGCTCCACAAGAGTCACCATACGGAATCACGAAACTAATTGTGTTTTTAAAGTGGTTTTCTGAACACTCCTTTGTCCCATTGGTGGGACAAACAGATTTGCTGGCCACCCCAAATTCACACCATTGGTTAAGCCAATGTTACTGTGTCGGGCTAGTCAGGATGCTCAAATGATGGCACTACAGAGCAACAGTTTTTAGACTTTTCGGCAATATCAACCTACAAATGGCTTACATATATTTATCTCTGCATATTAAAGAAATAGTTCACCCAAAAATTATAATTCCCTTATCATTTTCTTTTACAGAGTGCATGTACAGCGCGTGTACATGGGTAGAGTGCATGTACAGAGCAATGTGGATGTGTCAAGCGCGAGAAAGTGTTATCGAGCTTCAAATCATGATCGTACCTAGGAGATTGCAAATGGTAAGATTTATAATGAAAAAAGGAGTTACATTTTGGTCTACTCTTACCCAAAACCGATCAGATAGCTTCAGAAGACAAGGATCAAACCACATGAGTCATATGGATTACCTTAATGCTGCCTTTATGTCCTTTTTGGAGCTTCAAAGTTTGTGATAGCTGTGAAGTAATTACATTAAAAGCCAACTTACATAACAGAGATGAGCACTCCAATTTTTCCTTAATATTGTTTAATGAGACAAAATTCACCTTGAGTTTAATTTACTCCAGATGCATTTGTAATGCATCGATTACACTGGCTGATATCTTTTACAAACTTAAACAGACGAAAACGACTTGGAATGCAATCTCCAAATTTAATTCATGATAGTGAAAAGCTCTAGAAGCAGCCATTTACTGAACTGCACATATACTCGGCTAAACCATCAAAAAACTCTGATGACATGATCCAACTAAAGGTCACACAACTAACTGCTACCACATACAGATATAGACTGGGAAGCAGAGAGATAAATCCCAGATGCAGTTTCCCAGCAGCCTGAAGAGAGACAGAGCAGAAATAGCGAGAAATGTCAGGGAAAGGGGTCATGCAGAAAATTGAACTTACCTGTGCCAATTAAATTCAGCAACAGTTTTCCAGCTTTCCAAAACTTAACGCACTACAATCTTTAAAATCCTGAATATTACAGTGCAAACTTTTATATATGTTTGTGGGGGTGAGGGCATGGTCGAGCGACAGTCTGGGGAGAGAGAAAGCAGTAAGGACATCCACCTGAGATGAATTGTGACTAATTACCATCTCTATGTTCACAGTGAGAGTCGGGGGAGATAAAAAGACGGCCAGTTCACAGAGAGAGGAGAGAGACAGAAAGACCAGAGTCTTTGTGTCTGTCCTCTGAGAGAGAGAGAAAGAGAGAGAGAGAGAGAGAGAGAGAGAGAGAGAGAGAGAGAGAGAGAGAGAGAGAGAGAGAGAGAGAGAGAGAGAGAGAGAGAGAGAGAGAGAGAGAGAGAGAGCGCGCGAGAGCGCGAGAGAGCGAGCACACCTTGTGTTGTGTGAAGCTGAAAAGTGGAAATTGGACTGTATATTTGAGAGAAGCTGAAAAGCAGACTGTTTATTTGAGTGACGCTGAAAAGCCATCTTATGTTTTGAGTGAAGCTGTACAGCGATTGCTGGTTATTTGAGAATAAAACGGACTCACGTGAACTGTAGAAACTGGTTCCTGCTTCCTCCTTTATCTGCCCAACCCGAACCTTTGTTACAATGTTAATTGAAGTCTGGGTCCACTGAAAATGCTTATATTATGCATTTTTGCAATTTAACAAAAAAATAAATAAATACTTATTACAAATCATGTTATCAGCATTATTTAAAAATAAGCAAACTTCAGAATGTCTCAGTTTTTGATTTGCCCCCCTTTTGCTTTATTGACAGTCAACCTGGCATGGACTCAACAAGTATGTGCAAAACCTGATCATCCATGTTATCTCAGCATGATTTGAGAATGTTCCCAAAATCTATAATATTTCAAATTAATTTAACATAATAACTTTTCTTTGCTTACATTTCTCTAATTCTTAAAACTTTCTTTTTCTTTTCATGTTCAAATGGAATTTTAAATCCCAGATTTTCAATGTGGATTCAGACTTTTGGGGTAATTAGGCATTTTTCCATTATGGTTAACTTTGCTATGGTTAAGAGCATCGGTAGGATTTATTAATGTAATTTATATGAGAACCCTTGATGGTGTGCACCTTTGACTTTGTGCCTAGCTGTTTGTGCCTTTCCCTTTTCCTCCTGTTATGTTCTAGAGAGCTTCAGGCAGAGAGATGATTTCAGGGTGAGCTGCAGTACAATAAAGACCAAGGGCAGAGTCAGAGTTCAAATGGAGTGTGAAGATTTGTGGTTGAGAAAGGAAGCTCATCATTAAAATGAATTACTGTACATGAAAAAGATGAGGAGATCATTGATAATTGAGTCATAATTGAATGTCTTTATATTATCTGAACTGACATGAAAAGACAGCGTGGTGTAATCACTACCATATAATCAATATACCATAATTAAGATTCCATATAATTAAGCTGTACAATAACTGTACTAATCAAAATATTGATTAAGTAATTGAAACTTAATTTCATTCATTCATTCTTTACATTTACTCACTATCATGTCATTCCAAACTTGTATTACTTTCTTTCTTTTGTGGAACACAAAAGGAGATTTTCACAGTGCTCTATTCCATACAATTATAAAAGTGAATGGGAACCTGGGGCTGTCAAGCTCCAAAAAGGACAAAAAAAAAAAAAAAAACATAAAGTAAATCATCATAATAGTAGTCCATCCAAAGTCTTATGGAAGCTTTGTGTGCGAAACAGACTGAAATTTAAAGGTAAAGTTCACCCAAAAAATGAAAATTCTCATTTACTCATCCTCATGTTGTTTTAAACCCTTATGGCTCTCTTTTTCTGTGGAACACAAAAAGAGATTTTGGGAAGAATGTTAGCCTTGGTTCCTTATCTGTCACTCACTCGACGTTGTGTCGATGTAGTGACACTAGGGGTTGCCCTTGGGAGCCCCATACACCTCTTATGTTTGAGAAAAGGCCAATGAAAATTGGTGAGTGGAATTTGCATGCCACTCCCCCAGATATACGGGTCTAAAAGGAGCTGGTGTGCAACCACTCATTCAGATTTTTTCTTCGGAGCCGAGCGGTGTTGATGTATTCCACTGCCAATCCATTCGCCTCTGTAGAAAGCAAGGGACCTCCGCGGCTGTTGGATTTCATGGTGCATCACAGCGGTTTCTCCCCCTTTCTCACAGATAAGTGCGGAGAACGCCCCTGGGTGCTTCAACAGCGCGCGTTGAGCGCTAAAAGAGTATATTTCTCTCTAAAAAGCATATATTCCCTAAAAGAGTGGGCACTGATGGAAAGCGTCTTTTTAAAGATGCCTTTCCGGTATGTGCAGTTCCTGGTTGCGGTCGTTATCTCTCTGCTTCTGATGGTCACAATCGCTGCCTTACGTGTCTGGGCTCCAGACACGCTGAGACAGCGTTCGTGGATGGTCCATGCCCGCACTGCGAGAGCATGACCATGGCCACGTTGCGATCACGGCTTTCCTTCCTCAGAGGGAAAGCCACTCCAGCCGCTCCCCACCCCGGTTCTTTTGCCCGTGGGCACAAGACCGCGACGATTAATGCTGGGGGCGATTGGGGGACTTCATTGAAAGTAACTCTGCCGGGTGAATCCCCATGGACCTCCCATTCCCCAGCATGCTCGTGCGCCCCGGTTGAGTTCTGGGATGAGTCAGGCGGCCTGCCTCAGAGCGGGTTCGACCTCTCATTCGGCGCTCAGGAGGAGGATGAGATCTCGATAGCAGCATCGGAGAGCAGGCTGCTTCAGTCCGATGCGGAGGACTCAGCTGGGCTTCTGCCTTCGGGTGTGATCGCCCAGTCTAAGGCTGATGCTGAGCTGATGGCCATGCTTGCCATGAGCGTCAGCTAGAGTGGAACCCCCACCCTGCCCTGAACCCTTGTGGCTTGGTGATTGGTTCCTGGGGTCGGAGCACCACTCACAGAGGTGCATGAAGAACACGCGAAGTCGTGGCGGGCACCTTTCACTGCCCGCACCGGACTTTAGTGTTCCGCTGCTCTTACCACCCTCGACAGTGGGCGGCCAGGGGCTACATGGACGTTCCCCAGGTAGATCAGGCGATTGCGGTGCACTTGTGCCCGCAGAGCGCCACCACCTGGCGGATCCATCCTAGGCTCCCATCCAAGGCCTGTAAGACCACGTCGTCTCTGACGGTGAAGGCTTACAGTGCCACGGGGCGGGCCGCCTCCGCTTTGCATGCCATGGCCCTCCTGCAGGTCCACCAGGCCAAGACATTGCAAGAGCTGCACGAGGGTGGTCCTGACCCGGGAGTAATGCAGGAGCTGTGCTCAGTGACCGACCTCGCCCTAAGTGCCTTAACGTCTCTCCCTATACAGCGAGATCAGGACACAAGGCCCCCCAACGTAGCACTCCCCACCTCGCTCCGCAGCGAGACTCGTTCCGTGGGTACGTCAACAGCGGTTGTCCTCTTGGTGCCCCTCACCCAGAGTTTGGAGGCGTGGTTAACACTCTCCAACCCATCACGATGGCTGGCCAGGACGATCCAACTCGGCTACGTGATTCAGTTTGCCAGGCGCCCGCCCAGCTTCGGCGGCGTCCGTTTCACCTCGGTAGGTGGTGAGGACGCCACTGCCCTACATGTCCCTGTCGCCTCGCGTCTTCAATAAGGTTGAACAAACTGGCTGATCCTAGCTCACTCTTGAGATCTGTTGTGTGCGCACAGGGACCTGGTGCTCAGCCACATCAGCCGATTGGGGCTTCAGGTCAACTGGGAAAAGAGCAAGCTCGCCCCAGTGTAGAGCATCTCTTTTCTCGGGATGGAGTTGGACTCGGTCGCTATGACCGCTCGTCTCACGAACGAGTGCACTCAGTCGGTGCTGATTTGCCTGAAGGCATTCAGGGGGAAAACAGCGGTCCCACTGAAACAATTTCAGGGGCTCCTGGGGCATATGGCATCCTCGGCGGTGGTCACACCCCTCAAGTTGACGCATATGAGACCGCTTCAGCACTGGCTTCAGACTCGAGTCCCGAGATGGGCATGGCAATGTGGCACGCATTGCGTGGCTATCACGCCGATCTGCCGCCGCTTGTTCAGCCCTTGGATGGACCTGGCATTTCTACAGGCATGGGTTCCCCTAGAGCAGGTCTCCAGGCGAGTTGTCGTCACGACAGACGCCTCCAAGTCAGGCTGGGGTGCCGTTTGCAGTGAGTACCAAGGCAGTTTACGCTTGCCCCGCATGTACCAACTTGCCCACCGTCTCCTCCTCTGGAGCCAGCAGCGGCTCAAGTCGCTGTGGGTCACTCACATCCCCGGCGAACTCAAATCGCACAGTGGACACACTGTTGCAGCAGGTGACACTCAGGGGAGAGTGGAGGCTCCACCCCCAGGTGGTCTGGCTGATTTGAAGTCGATTCACAGGTAGACTTGTTTGCCTCCCGGGAATCCTCCCATTGCCTGCTGTGGTATTCCCTGACCGAGGCCCCCCTTGGCACGGACACACTGGCACACAGTTGGCCCCGGGGTCTGTGCAAATATGCGTTTCCCCCAGTGAGCCTACTTGCACAGACATTGTGCAATGTCAGGGAGGACGAAGAACAGGTCCTGTTGGTAGTGCCCTACTAGCCCACCCAGGCATGGTTCTCGGAACTAACACTCCTCGCGACAGCCCCTCCCTGGCAAATTCCTCTGAGGAAGGACCTTCTTTCTCAGGGACGAGGCATGATCTGGCACCCGCGACCAGACCTCTGGAACCTCCACGTTTGGCCCTTGGACGGGACACGGAAAATCTGAGTGGCCTACCACCCACGGTGGTAGACACTATCACTCAGGCCAGGGCCCCCTCTACCAGGCGACTGTATGCCTTGAAGTGGTGCCTTTTCGTGAATTGGTGTTCTTCCCGAGGCAAAGACCCACAGAGTTGTGCAGTCGGGCCGGTGCTTTCCTTCCTGCAGGAGAGGTTGGAAGGGTGGCTGTCTCCCTCCACCTTGAAGGTGTATGTAGCCACTATAGCGGCACACCATGATGCAGTGGACGGTAAATATTTATGGAAGCACGACCTGATCATCAGGTTCCTTAGAGGCGCCAGGAGGTTTAATCCTCCTAGGCCGCACCTCGTTCCTTCATGGGACCTCTCTGTGGTCTTGCTGGGCCTACAGAGAGCCCCTTTCGAGCCCTTAGAGTCAGTTGAGCTGAAAGCCCTCTCCTTGAAGACGGCCCTCCTGACTGCGCTCACCTCCATCAAGAGGGCTGGGGACCTGCAAGCATTCTCTGTCAGTAATACATGCCTGAGACCCCGGCAGGGCTATGTGCCCAAGGTTCCCACTACCCTCTTTAAAGATCAGGTGGTGAACCTGTAAGCAGTGCCCTGGGAGGAGGCAGACTCAGCCTTGTCGTTGCTGTGTCCGGTACACGCTTTGCGTATCTATTTGGACCGCACAGAGAGCTTTAGATGCTCTGAGCAGCTCTTTGTCTGTTTCAGAGAACAGCAGAAGGGGAACACTTTCTCCAAACAGAGGATTGCCCACTGGATTGTGGACGTCATCACGTTGGCATACCAGGCCCTTTGGGACTACGAGCGCACTCTACCAGGAGCCTAGCCTCCTCCTGGGCCTTGGCCAATGGCGCCTCTCGAACAGACATCTGTAGGGCAACGGGCTGGGCAACACCCAATTGGGCAAGATTTTATAATCTCTGGGTTGAGCCAGTTTCATCCCATGTGTTGTAAGGTACAAACAGGTAAGGATGTGGGCAGCTGGCTGGTTGTACCACTGGCACACAAGCGCCTTTCGCCTTCCGAGGGGAAGACGTGCACTCTTTCATCCACGTGAGTTCCCGGGATCGGTGAACCCTGGATTCCTCCCTCAGCACCTGCGGCAAGCAAATTCGAGGGAGGAATTCGACGCCAGGCCCAGTACTTGTGTCAGTATGCCCTGTTCAGGTCAGCCCCTGTACTGGGATAGGTGCTCTGTATGCATTTGTTCCCTGTTGGTAACCCCATATGATGTAATCTTCCACGGTATGGTCTCCCCAATGGTAGACCCATGCCTCTCCTTAGGCAGAGTCCCCTCTGCCACCGGTCGCCGTGTTTGTAGAGCTCTGTCCTCTCTGGGTAGGACCTACCACGTGGACTTCCTCCACATGCGATACTGCCTATAAAGAATTGGTAGGCCCATGTGATGAATTTCCACACAATTACCTCCCCATTGGGCAGGGTGTGGTCTCCGCGGTGTCTTTTTCCAAGGACACCTACACCGACGCAAATACGTTTTGGCCCCAGCTGGAATCAAGCAAGTTCTTTCTCCGGCCTGTTCCCATTGTAGGCACGTCTGACCCCACCTTTTATTCTTTTGGGGGGCGAGGGTCCATACGACGTGCACGGGGCGTTGGGAAGGTTACGATGGGGCCTGTGCACTTGTTACTTGGCACGCAGTGGCCTGCCTGCACCTGCACCGCCGATCCACGTAACACAGTTCAGCTGGTTGTGGCATTTCGTATAGGGACCCCTACATCGATACAACATCGAGTAAGTGACAGACAGGGAATGTCTAGTTTACTGTTTTAACCCCCGTTCCCTGATGGAGGGAACGAGACGTTGTGTCCCTCCTGCCACAACACTGAACTACCCACTGTGATTGCAGGGACTCTGTCTTGAATGAGTGGTTGCACACCAGCTACTTTTATACCTGTATGTCCGGGGGGGTGGCATGCAAATTCCACTCGCCAATTTTCATTGGCCTTTTCTCAAACATCAGAGGTATTTGGGGCTCCCAAGGGCGACCCGTATTGTCACTACATCGACACATCGTCTCGTTCCCTCCATCAGAGAATGGGGGTTACAACAGACGTTACAATTCACTTTCATTGTTTGAAAAAGGGCAGCTTGGACATTCTGCTATAAATACCTCCTTTTGTGTTCCACCAAAGATTAAAAGCTATACAGGTTTTGAAAGTTATGAGGGTGTAAATTATGACAGAATTTTCATTTTCTGGTGAACTATTCCTTTAATGAGCTACTTCTTGAAAAGCATACATGGTCTGAAATGCATAATGATTTACAGATAATATTACTTGAATTTGAGACAGTTTGATGGTGAATAAAGAAATATTCAACATGAAACATCCACCAAGCTGTGACACCATGTGTCCGAAGAATACTGGCACAATCTTTTATCTGCAATTGTTCGAAAGTTAGAAGCCTCTTCAAAGTGCTTGTGTCCATGTGAAACCTCAGCGCCAGCACTTTATTCTTCTTAATGATCAGTTGACTTCATTCTCTGCCCACTGAGGCTCAATTTTAATGACACAGCTATTTAGCTTCCCAGTTATGGGCCAGCAAATTGAAGTATTGAGGCTGAGGCAAAGCTGCTCTTCAGACTTTGAGGGACATTTGGTTTTCAAAGTCTCCTAGGGTCTAATGTCTTGTTATTTTCTCAGGACATAACCAGAATAAGCTCGTTTGCAGCTGAGCACAGTCAAGTTAGCAATGTCACACTCTTTTCAAGGAGCCATTCAGCAATGTTCTGAAACTGAGCACCCTGCCATCTCAGACACTTGTGCCATATATTTGTAGGTCTTGATTTAAGAGAATTTGGATTGAGTTGTACGGTAGTTCAAAACAGAGTTTCATCCTTGTGTGCACAGAACAAACACAGAGAAAATACCCCAAAAAATTATGGAAAATAAGAGATTGACTAACTTGGTCTCTTCAGCCAAGAGCAAAACAAAGAAAACTCATACAAATCTGATATATGGCAATATATGTAAAACACATATGTTCATGTATGTCTTTACTGACATAAAAAAGGGCATTGCTGCTCACCAGCTTATGTTGTGTTTTGGGTGCCTGTCCCCCAGCATGGGTTGCCAGTGCTGGTTTCCCCTCCAGGCTTTTAAACTAGCTTGTCCAACTTCATCAGAAAGACCATGCGGGTCAACCAGCTTCCAGCTTCACCAGCTAGATTTGCTAGTGAAAAGCATGGCTATGCTGGTTCACCAGCTGGACCAGCACCAAACCAGCACTAGCCATCATAAACCAGCCTAGACCAGCATGGGAATTGCATGTTTTTTAGCAGGGATGGAAAAAAAATTCACATACATGTACAAATATGCAACATATTTAAATACAACACAAATGCTACAAAAAATACACACAATATACAGGTATATTAAAAGTGAAAAAAAAAACAAAAACATGTTTTCCACTTCGTGTTTGCACATGTACTTATATTATATTTCACAAACAAAAAAGTGGAATTTAAAATGTGTACATACTGTATTTGCATGCATATGAATTATAATTTTACATATCTGCTTCTGTATGGGAACTGATGTGCTTATTTTATTAAAGTATTTTCTAGTAGCCATTGATAGTTGCCATTTATGCATCTAGCAGACACCTTTGTCCAAAGCAACTTACTGTACAGTGCATTCAAGCTATACATTTTATCAGTCTGTGTGTTCCCTGGGAATCAATCCCATGACCTTGGCATTGGTAGAACCAGTTGACTTACAGGAACAATGTAATAAATCCTTCATGCTAAATCCTGTTCTTGTCTCATAGTTCTTTTCATTTTGACATGGCACTGCTGGGAAGCAATATACTGTTTGTTAAAGATTGAACAGAAAGACAAATCTTTACTTTTTTGCCCTATACTACTTTTTACTGTGTTCTTGCTTTGTGACCTGTGGCTTCAGTGGACCAATATGAAGCCCACAGGCATGTATTGTATGAAATGCACAGAATATTGTGCTTCAAATAAATATCTTTGCATTTCCACATGTATACCAAGGATAGATTCAGGGACTGGATTCCTTGAGGATCGAATTTCCTTTATGCTACTACTTTTTATCCTTTGATGCATCTGTACATTGTAAAAAATAAAAAATAATAAAAAAGAAGTTTGTCAGAGAACTTAAAAACCTCTGTGACGTGATAACACTTAAATTAACCCCTTTCCCCCCAATTTACTCAATAATTTTTATAAATCAGAAATGTTGTTTAATCTGACTAAATCAACCTGACATATTATGGTTACACCAACAAAAGTCATTTTTAGGGTTAGATCAAGTAGAAATAGATCCTTGAGGCAACAATTAAAAGTTACCACTAATGCGTAGAAAATGTCTCCTAAAAACAAATGAGCCAAAGAGGACAGGAATTTGATGTAGTTCAAAAGGTAATTGACTTGAATGGTGTTCACACCTCGAGTTTATTTTTGGAGTGAACTTTAGAAACTTGCTCAGATGTAGTGCTGTGAGACACTTAATACAGTAATGAGCAGTGCTGTGCTGTGCTGTGCTGTGCTGTGCTGTCCTTTCCTACGGTTGCAAACAAGATGATTGAGTATGTCGGATAAAGGTCAAAGTGGATGGATGAGTGCTGGGCAGGGTGGAGGCCACTGTTCTCTCTCCCCATTGTGTAAATGAAAGGACAGATTCTGATAAATGTGACCAAGGAACAAGAGTAAACAACTTTTGCCAAATGCAAACCAATGCATTTGGAACAATATGAAGATTTGAGCAATAAATACATTTCAATGAGCCTTTTTTGTGCAAGGAAAGGGAAGCTGTCCTAATGTGACTGAGAGACGAGATAAATTATTTCCTTCCCATTTCACAAATAATGGGAGTTGCCTTGGGAGTTCAGTTGAAAAAGCAAAGACTGAATGTGCAAGAGTCAGTAGCCTTGCAAATGTTTATTTCTTACTTTGACATGATTACAGAAGAGCTAAGGCAGAGAGCTGAAGGAAGCCCAGACATCAACTGATGTATATTTACTGATTTAGAGTACATGTGTCTCAGAGGACTGAGTTTCAGGCATCTACTGTATGTGAACTGAATGTGAATGTTGGCTTGATTCTGTCCCTGAACGGAGTGAAGAAGAACCTTGAGATAAAATGATTTTGGAAACTGTAAGTTATCATGCCAAGCATCTTGAAAGTTATTTCTGTACTCTTTACTACCACAAACAACAATCTCAAGAATGCAGATAAGCACCATTAAAGGAATGTTCTGGGTTCAATACAAGTTAAGCTCAATCGACAGCATTCGTGGCATAATATTGATTACCACAAAAATAAATTTCGACTCGTTCCTCCTTTTCTTTAAAAAAAGCAAAAATCGAGGTGACAGTGAGGCACTCACAATGGAAGTGAATGGGGAGCAATTTCTTAACGTTACACGTTTCAAATAGACACAAGACATAAACAGTAAGTGTGTAAACATGATTTTAGTGTGATAAAATTACTTACAAACCTTTTCTGTGTAAAGTTATAGCCAATTTTACAACTTCGTTACCATGACTATGTAATGTCAACAAACACTAAAACCCTAAAACGACTATAAAGCTGACAATTTATACAACTTTACAGATCAAATAATACATGAGTTTTATCAGACGAATTAATGTAATTGCTTTTATAAAATTATAAGCTTCACATTTCTGTGTTTAAACCCTCCAAAAACTGGCCTCATTCACTTTCATTGTAAGTGCTCCACTGTAACCTGGATTCTTGCTTTTTTTAAAGAAAAGGAGGGATGAGACAAATTTAATTTTTGTGGTAATCAACATTATGCCACAAATGTTGTCAATTGACCTTGTACTGAACCCAGAACATTCCTTTAAGGTCAATGTGAAGTCAAAATTGATCTGCTTTTATTTCTTACATTTCAGGGGTCATGACATGACGAATCAAATTTTTCTTGATTTTTGACATAAGAGGTCATTGTACTATAAAAACACTGTAAGTTTCAGTAATTAAAACTTCCTCCTCACTGCAAAAACAGCATTTGTTGAAACCAAGCTGCAAAAATGACTAATTCTCTACTTCTTCCACATTGTGATGTCACTCTGTGGTAGATATTTGCATCTGACCGCCTTAACAACAACACATCAACGACTACTCCTTAACACTTCTGTAACCCCGCCCAGTAGTGGTGAGCAGTGAGATGAGAAGGAGAGAGCAGGTCAGTCAAGAGCAGAGAGCCAATCATAAAACAAGTTCAGGTTTTAAAGGTGTAAAACTAGCAAGATAATTGATTTCTGGTGATAAATAGTACTCACTGTGAGAATCCATGGTGGTATTTAAAGATTCCCTGGGGTTTTTGACAATACCGACCAAATGAGCTAAAGAGAGTATACAAAAATAGGTCTAATGATAAAAGACTAATTACAACAGAAGTAACATTTAAGGTGTATAAGAAGGGGTTTGTATTCATAACAGACACTAGACAATATCTGGAACACATTTTTAAGCAACATTCTGTCAATTGACTCAAACGAGCTGCCTCATTAATTTCCTACTGCTACACTGATGGAAGCTGAAGTTCTGCCTAATTGACCTGAGAAATGCTCTCTGAACCAGTAATGTTGCCTGCAGATCCACAGATCAGAGTTGTGTAGGCAGCATGCTCATGTATAGTGTTTATTAAAGTACATAAGGAATAACACGTTTCTCAGGTCCACAAAATCCCTCTTTGAACTTTTGTACTGTGATTATATTGTCAAAGTAAGTACAACTGAAAATCAATATCTGCAATTGAAAATATCATCACAATTATAGTAGCAATTCAAAGACAAAAACTTTAAAAAAAAGTGAATTATTTTCGTATGATGCATTGACAAATTCTCTCATTATGAAAAAGAAAGAAATTTATATCTGTGGAGTACATTATTTGAACTTTTATATATATACACAGTGCATCCAGAAAGTATTCACAGCGCTTCACTTTTTCCACATTTTGTTATGTTACAGCCTTATTCCAAAATGGATTAAATTCATTATTTTCCCCAATTCTACAAACAATACCCCATAATGACAATGTGAAAGAAGTTTGTTTGAAATCTTTGCAAATTTATAAAAAAAATCAATAAAAAAAAAAAAATCACACACATAAGTATTCACAGCCTTTGCTCAATATTTTGTTGAAGCACCTTTGGCACCAATTACAGCCTCAAGTCTTTTTGAGTATGATACTACAAGCTTGGCACACCTATTTTTGGGCAGTTTCTCCCATTATTCTTTGCAGGACCTCTCAAGCTCCATCAGGTTGGATGGGGAGCGTTGGTGCACAGCCATTTTCAGATCTCTCCAGAGATGTTCAATTGGGTTCAAGTCTGGGCTCTGGCTGGGCCACTCAAGGACATTCACCGAGTTGTCCCGTAGCCACTCCTTTGTTATCTTGGCTGTGTGCTTAGAGTCATTGTCCTGTTGGAAGATGAACCTTCACCCCAGTCTGAGGTCTAGAGCGCTCTGGAGCAGGTTTTCATCAAGGATGTCTCTGTACATTGCTGCATTCATCTTTCCCTCGATCCTGACTAGTCTCCCAGTTCCTGCTGCTGAAAAACATCCCCACAGCATGATGCTGCCACCACCATGCTTCACTGTAGGGATGGTATTGGCCAGGTGATGAGCGGTGCCTGGTTTCCTCCAGACATAATGCTTGCCATTCAGGCCGAAGAGTTCAATCTTTGTTTCTCATGGTCTGAGAGTCCTTCAGGTGCCTTTTGGCAAACTCCAGGCAGGCTGTCATGTGCCTTTTACTGAGGAGTGGCTTCCGTCTGGCCACTCTACCATACAGGCCTGATTGGTGGAGTGCTGCAGAGATGGTTGTTCTTCTGGAAGATTCTCCTCTCTCCACAGACAAATGCTGGAGCTCTGTCAGAGTGACCATCGGGTTCTTGGTTACCTCCCTGACTAAGGCCCTTCTCCCCCGATCGCTCAGTTTGGCCGGGCGGCCAGCTCTGGGAAGAGTCCTGGTGGTTCCAAACTTCTTCCATTTACGGATGATGGAGGCCACTGTGCTCATTGGGACCTTCAATGCTGCAGAAATTTTTCTGAACCCTTCCCCAGATCTGTGCCTCGATACAATCCTGTCTCAGAGGTCTACAGGCAATTCCTTGGACTCCATGGCTTGGTTTGTGCTCTGACATGCACTGTTAACTGTGGGACCTTATATAGACAGGTGTGTGCTTTTCCAAATCATGTCCAATCAACTGAATTTACCACAGGTGGAATCCAATCAAGTTGTAGAAACATCTCAAGGATGATCAGTGGAAACAGGATGCACATGAGCTCAATTTTGAGTGACATTGCAAAGGCTGTGGATACTTATGTACATGTGATTTTTTTTATTTTTTATTTTTTTTTATAAATTTGCAAAGATTTCAAACAAACTTCTTTCACGTGGTCATTATGGGGTTTTGTTTGTAGAATTTTGAGGAAAGTAATTAATTTAATCCATTTTGGAATAAGGCTGTAACATAACAAAATGTGGAAAAAGTGAGGCGTTGTGAATACTTTCCGGATGCACTGTATATATATATATATATATATATAGCCATATGACAAATAATGTTTCTATTGATAATGGTCTTTTGATAATAGTGTGTCAGAGACTTGAAGGGAGAAATATATGATCCATTGTCATAAGGAAGAAGTGAGAAAGAAATATTTTTCAGAACCTGTTTTTCTGGGTAGAGACCATTTCGAATCAGACCTAAAATAATGCTGAGAAACCAGTCTGCAGTCAGCTTCAAGGTGAAGGGCAGCCATGAATTAAATTTTGGTGTCAAAAGAGGATGAAAGCAGTTGAGCCTTCTTTCAACTGACAGCCTTTAAGGTGAGGGATAACAGCTAACTCCATGTCCCCAAGCTCGCACATCCACATTTGAATTGAAATAGTCAGCCTTCATCAGGTCACTAGTGCTAAATTCATCAGAGCCAAAAAAGAGAGAGAGAAAGAGAGAGAGAGAGAGAGAGAGAGAAAGAGAGAGAGAGAGAGAGAGAGAGAGAGAGAGAGAATTTTGAATTTTAACACTCCTTTATTAAAACATTTTAACATTAAAACATTGTGACAACAGAAACAAAAATCCTAAGCCCCCCCACCCACCCACCCCAAAACATATAATTACAGAATTAAAATTACACTGTTCTCTTCATCAACTGTACATAAAAAACCACCAATACCCCAAAAATCATTAAAAGCAAGCAGATTATTTGTCATTTTGTAAAAAGCATACTCTGCTTTAATTCTAGCAGCTATAAGGGCTTTAAAAGTCAAATCAGGGTCTACTGAATTTCCCCTCCTTAATTTCCATTTTCTTGTCAACCATATTGCCAACTTTGCTTCACCCACTATAAAATTTATCAGAGAAATTTTCTTTCTCTCTGAAGCAACATACTTGGGTCCAAATATAAAATGTATTAAAAACTTCCCCAAATTTCCTAAACCATACCCCCAAAGTCTGAAACAACCCTTTCAGTCTAAAACAGTTTAAAAAAACATGGTCTACAGACTCTTCAAATGTACAAAACGGACACCCCTTTTCCACAGTGGAATCGATATGTGCCACATGTCTGTTTGTGGCTACCGCCCAGTGAATAACCCTCCATTGGAGAGCCGCAGTGCGTTTCTCTATGGGAGGCTTATACAGAGACCTCCAGCAGCCCCTAGGGGACGAGTCTAGCCCAAATAGATCTAGCCATTTTGATTCCTTCAGCTTCTTTAGGGAGGCTTGATGAGACACTTTCACACATGTTACATACATTGCTTTCTTAGAGATTTCCTCAAACTTTGTTAGTTCTGGAGTTCTGAAATTGAGAATCGAGTCCTCCTTTGGTTGTTCCTCAATAGCAGCAAAAACCTTTATCTCTGGAAAAAAAAGATAGCCTTCCTCCTCCAGCGGAGATATCTTGTTGGCCTCAGAAACTTGTCTAAGGACCGAAGGTAAAAAAGAATAAATTTCATTAAGTACCATCTTCATGAACCTGACAGACTTAATGCCCGTCAGGCAACACATCTCCTCAGGACTTTTCCAGGTTTCACCAGCTCTCAGATCTGATATTTTGGTACAACCAGCTTTTGCCATTATAGTCCTTAAACTCTTAAGGTTTAACACCTTAGCTTCTATCAGAGGATTACTGAAAAGTGGTTCAGATTTTATCCAGTCTCCAAGATTTGAAAAATCTCTCTCCAATTTAAAAGTGGATCTCCATGCTTTTAAAACTGACTGATAGAAAAACGAAGTGCCACTCAAATCCAAGTCTGTCAGCCTTATTAAAAACAACTGCTTGTCATATTTAAAAATGTCCACTTTTTGCAGCAAAGCACAGGCTGTTTCAATCCAATTTGATCCTCTAGAATATAGCAGTCTCTGTGCAGCTTGAAGTCTGAAGGTCATGAGTCAGCTTTGTACATCTATTAATCCGTGTCCACCTTCATGAACAGGCAAAAAAAGCACAGCCGCCTTCATCCAATGACATCCAGACCAAAAAAAATCAATTAGTCTCTTTTGTATCTCGTGAACAATATCCTCTGGTGGATTAAGCACAGTCATTTTATGCCAGAGCATGGAAGCAACTAGATTATTGGCAACCAGAACCCTTCCCCTATATGATAGCTGAGGTAGCACCCAGTTCCATCTAGACAACTTGGCACATACCTTTTCCACCATACCCTCCCAGTTCTTTCTCTGATACCCCTCATTTCCTAAATGGACACCAAGAATTTTTAGCCCTTCACTACCCCATTCAACTCCACCTGGAAGTACAGGGAGATTTCTCTCTTGCCAGCTCCCTATAATAAAACCTTCACTTTTTTCCCAGTTGACTTTTGCAGATGAGGCCTTTTCATGGATTTTTGAACTTTCTTTTAACACTCTTACATCATTATCATTTTTTATAAAAACAGTTATATCATCAGCATATACAGATATATTAACAGGTCTGTTTTCAAACCCTTTAATTAAAAAACCTTGCAATTTCTTCCTTAACTGACAAAGCAAGGGTTCAATAGCCAGAGAATATAGTTGCCCTGATAAAGGACAACCTTGTCTAATGCCCCTATGTATTAAAACTGGCCGACTAAGCCCACCTCCTACCTTTAACATGGCCGATGCCCCAGCATTTAAAAGTTTTATCCCTGATATGAATTTTTTTCCAATTCCAAAAGCTTTAAGAGTACTGAACAAATAAAAATGATCAACTCTATCAAAAGCCTTTTCTTGGTCAATAGAAAGTATACCCAAATCTTGATCATCCATACATGCTAAATCAATTACATCTCTTAATAAAAAAAGATTGTCCATTATAGTTCTGTTGGGTACACAGTAGGTCTGGCTTTTGTGTACCACATACCCAAGGTATTGCTTTAGTCTATTTGAAAAACACTTTGCAAGAATCTTATAGTCTGTGCATAATAAAGCAACAGGTCACCAGTTTTTTAAAAGACCAAGGTCACCCTTCTTGGGCAGTAAAGACAATATAGCTCTTTTACAACTTGTTGGTAATTCTTTCTTTTTAAAAGAAACTTTAAAAACCTCTAACATGTCTTCTTTAAATAAGTCCCAGAAATGTTTATAAAATTCTGCAGGAAGTCCATCAATACCAGGGGCCCGACCAACAGAAAGTTGTTGAACTGCTTTTGACAATTCCTGTATTTGTATTTCAGAGTCTAATTCCTTTTGCTGCTCAGCACTCAATTTAGGCAGATCCTTAAGTAAAAAGTCCATACTAGGGCCATCACACTCTTGTGCTCTAAACAGTTCATTATAAAAGTCCATTGCAAGTGTCCGCATCTCTTTTGGATCAGACGTCAAAGTTCCATTAGTTTGTTTCAGATGTAGCATCTGTTTTCTCTCCGATTCTTTTCTTTCTAGACTAAAAAAGAAAGAACTAGGAGCATCCATGTCCTTCAACGAGGAAAACCAGGCTCTGATTAAAGCTCCTTTTGCATGTTCATGAAGAAGAGAACCTAAAGCATTCTTTTTTCTTCAGCATTCCCACATCTGCTAAATTATTGTTACTTACACTCATTTCAAGTTGTTCAGTGTCTCTTTCAAGTTCTCTAATAGTTTTTTTAAACAAACTATTATTGTGAGCAGTATAATTTTGACAGAACATTCTTATTTGGGTTTTCCCCACCTCCCACCATTGTACAATATCATCATATTCACTTTTCTTTTCTCTCCATTCATGCCACAATAAAACAAACTTTTCACAAAAAACTACATCATGCAATAATTTAACATTAAAATGCCAATAAAAACTAGAGCGTTGTGATTTTTTAAAACTTATTTCAAATAAACACAAATGATGAGCAGAAAAACCATTCGGAGAAATAATAGATTTTAAAACTCTATTATTCCTATTTCTACTAATATAAAACCTATCTAACCTAGCTGAACTAATATGTGCATTGGACGCTTTAACCCAGGTGTACTGTCTTGCCTTTGGATGCTGTCCTCTCCATACATCAAATAAATCATAATCTCTAATAATATTACTTAAAACATTTACTGAGGGAGGGCAGGGTTCCTCTCCATTTCTATCTAAAGTAAAATCTAGGGTACAATTCCAGTCACCACCTAAAATTAGAAAAGCATTCTTATCAAATTGCCTTAAACCATCTTGTACTTTATTTAAAAACCTAGTTCTCTCTGCTCCATTATTTGGAGCATAGATATTAACAAGTACAAACAGCTGGCCCATTATATCAACTTGAACAGCTAAACACCGTCCTCTTTCTATCTCACGAGAAGAAACAACAGTCATATTTAAATTTTTCCCAAATAAAATAGCAACACCCCCACTTACATTAGAGCCATGATTAAAAAAGATATTTCCTTCCCACAACATTTTCCAGTCTATTTCATTTGTCATGTCACTATGAGTTTCTTGTAAAAAAATAATATTAATGTTCTTAGTCAGAATATATTCTGATAAAACTGCCCTTTTATTTCTATCCCTCCCTCCATTAATATTAATTGTTCCTAATTTTAGGCTCTCCATGAAAAGAGGGAAAAGAAAAAGAACAAGAAGAGAGAAGGAAAACAATCTAAAACAAGACAGAAGATTTACCCCTTGTGACATTAACATGGTTTGGTTAGTCTTTTGGTTGAGGTTTTCCCTCTCCGTAAGTTTGTGACAATTTTCTTCAATCTAAACCATTTCCTTCTACTAAGCTCATCAAACCCCACAGACTTCTGTATTTTTCCCACTGAAATCAAAAACTTATTGATGTCTGGGAAAAACTTTCGCACTTCAACTGTTCTGCCAAATGTTTCATCTAAGAAATCATTAATTTCTTTTACAGTGTAGAGCTGTTCATCTCCACACTGAGAAGGGATGTCTGACATTTCAGAAATGTTATCATCATCACCTATCTCTTCCATACCATCACTAGTTCCTGTCTCCTCTGTCTGTGAAAGAGAAGACTGTTCTGCACTTGCATTCTTGAGGCCGAGATGATGTTCTCAAAGCCAATCTGTTCACCCACAGCCACGAGCACATCTTCCACAGATGCACCGGCATCAGGCACACACCTGACTCCATGACGGAGTGAAAGAGAAGAATTCCACTCACTTGGGTGAGCTTCCATCTCCACACCCCGCCACGAGGTCAGAAAACAAACAAACAAGCAAGCAAGCAAACAAACACACACACAAAATAAATAAATGAAAAAAATAAATAAATAACAAACCGAACCAAAAAGGAAATAGGAGAAAGAAAAATGAAAAAAAAAAGTCGCTCTTCTCACGCGCAAAACGCTCACACACCCAACAATCCCAACATGCAAAGCAAGAGAGACAGAGAGAGAGAGAGAGAGAGAGAGAGAGAGAGCGAGAGAGAGAGAGCTGACGAGTGTAAATGAGAGGATAAAACACAGACAAATGGAGGTTTCATAGGAAATGTGGAAAACTTTTGACACTCACTGGGACGAAATCAGTTTATTGTCTGCACTGACTGGGCATTAAAGAGCACCTATTATGGTTTTTCAAATATTACCTTTCATGTAATGTGTTATATAGCTGTTTGTGAATGTAAAAAAGTTTCAAAAATCAAATGCACGACAAATGGATTTATTGACTCCCAAAAGAAAGTACCGATTCTGAACACCTGAAACGAGTCGTTAGTAATTCCAGACTTACTTCCTGTACTAATCTACGTAATTTGGTAACAAAAAACCCGACTCTGGTCTTCATTGGCTGCTCGCGAACAGATTTGACCCGCCCTCAAACACTACACTAAGCGGATTAAACAACTTGAGTTGTATTGATTACCTTTATTCAGCCTTTATGTCCTTTATTCAGCTTGAAAGTGTTGGACCCTGTAGCCTTGTATTGTGTAGAAATAGACTCATCATACATCTATGAAAATATATTTGTTTGCGTTCAGCAGATGAAAGAAAGACATACAAGTTTAAGATGGCATAAGGGTGAGTAAATGAATTAGAGATTTATCACTTTTGGGTGACCTATTCCAGATACAAAGATAGACATGAAATTTTTCATATAATTCTTTCAAATAAATCATATAAAATCAAATAAATTATTCATGAACTGGCCAAAGAATTTAAGTGGGCAGCGTTAAATTAGAAAACATATATTTTAACATTAGACGTTAAATTTCGATTTTAAATTCACTATTGTTTTATATAGAATTGTTCTATAGTCTATACAGTATTGAACACAATTACATCAGAAGTAACTGTAATTAAATTACTTAAAAATTAAGAGTAATCCCTTACTTTACTTTTTCAATTGAAAAGTAATTTAATTACAGTAATGAATTACTTAGTAATGCATTACACACAACACTGATTGTAAGTTGCTTTAAAAAAAAAAAAAAGTATGATAAATGCATAATGAATAAGAAATAATACAAAGGCCCAAGAGTGAAACTACTCAGCATAGACATGACATCACCATTAATAGCTAGCCTACTCTTGTCTATCATGAGTCCAAACCCCACATTCCAAAAAATGGGGCATATATGGATCCAACAGCAATTTTTAATTATTTAGCAGAAAACCTCTCTGCTTAGAGGAGGTGAGATAGCCCTCACAGCCCTCTAATTTCAATGCAAGACCTTTCGCCTGGTGTTTCCTTGGAGATGTATAACCTCAGGTTAGAATGCATTATCCTTCTTCACCCAGGCTCTACACTGTGTTTAACTGTCAGAGTTACTTATAATTGTATCTATTATATTATTTTGCACATCATACACACATTAGCATGTTAACATTAGCTTTCAGCTAGTGTTGGGTTCGAGTTCACCTTTGTCAAGTCCGAGTCAAGTCCGAGTCTTAAACAATCGAGACCGAGTTGAGTCCGAGTCCAAAAGTGGCCGAGTCGGACTCAAGACCGAGTCCATAACAGGCTGAGTCCGAGTCCAGTCCGAGTCCAGTCCGAATGAATCTGTTCATGAATCTGAATTAAAATTGTTACTGTATGAGTTACTGTATAACTCAATATTTTAAGCTTATTTTAAACTTCACAACTAAGAAAAGCAGTTTGTCAATATAAATGTAACAAAAACAATATGCCTTTCATATATACATTTTATGATTAGTTTCCTGCTGAACAAATTTCAAAGTGGTTTCAAAATGAAAGCATATGTTTAGGTGTATAAAGACAAAACTGTCCTTCAACACACTTCTTATTGCATTCTGTTGACATTTTAATAATTTGTTGCTTTTTCCCCTCCACTCAAATATAGACTAAAGAAAGTGAAAGCTGCGTTAGTCATTATAACCAAGGTTATTATGTTTTGAATTTTAATTTAGCTTTTATTTCTAATTCATTTTCAATTTGTCAATTCAATTGTATTTAATTTAAAAATATCCCTATCTAAAGAAATAATAGATTTCTTTCTGAATCTTCTTTCTCTATCTGCCGACTGATTTGGGAAAATACATACTGTACAAATGAGTCAACACAGTAGTAATTAGCTCGCTGAGAAGTTACGTCTTACGATATGACTGCAAATGCTACATCCAAAAACACTGGAAAAGCCCACTGATAATATTATGGCCATGTCGTTATGGACATGATTTTCTAGTGCGTTTGCGGGAAACTGTACAATGCAGGGCAGTTCTGCATGCTGCTCGTGTACCTAAATCCCTGATGCGTCTGTGTGCGTCTCGCAGCTGCTGCTGCAGAAGATAAAAAATAATAATAATTGATATTTGCTTGAGCGGCAGCCACGTTGGTCTGCAATCAGTCTGAAATCTTTAAATACCAACCAAAGAAAATTTCGTTGAGCTCTTCTTTAACTGCAAAAACATGGAGAATAATAATTTTGAGTCATAAATTTAACAAAAATGAAAAGTGTCAGAGATGTAGGCTAAAAAAGACGTGCATAAATTACCCAGTGGATTACAATAAAAATAAAATAAACATTTAAAATAAAAACATCATAACCAAATAAATTAAGTTTAGCTTCATACACAAACTTGCCTAAATACATTTATTTTATAGTCTATAATTAAATTATAAACAAAATATTTCACTGCCCAGAATATTCAAATATTTTATTGCGCATGGTTGAATGTTGTGAATGGTGGACAAATGCTGTAAAAGAATGAATTTTAAGCAGCTCGTCAATGCTTTGAAAATAGTAAATCAATAATAAATTGGTGCTGTTTATCTGTTTAGAGTTGCTGTCTGCTTTAGCAACAACACTTTTTTCCCTTGACTGTTTAAAAAGTTTCATCAAGCTATTATGGACCAGTTCAAGCTGACAACACTGCGTGGACCACAAGAGACAACAGAAGCCTACATGTGTAGATACATTATGCCTAAAAAGACTTAATATCCAATATTAATACTATTTTTATGTATTTTTCTTTTGATATGCTGTTTTTAGTAAACTATGAGAGACATGGTGTGGGTGACTTGACTAAATGGAGTTCATGATTTTAAGTTTTTAACCACGATGAAACTGCAATGCGAGCACCGTCTTGGCTACACAAATGCCACACGCAATTTAACCATGAAACTGCCTTATTTAGTTTCTATTACATTGGATACATACTTGTCTTTGTGTTTTCGTCATGCCAGCCACCTCTGTATGTTATACAGTAGTCTCTATTGACTGATGATTGTACCTGTGCATGCGTGTATGTGTGTGTGTGTGTTTGCTTAAACACATTGAAAGAACTCTGGCTACGTTTATGACTTCAGGGGCTAATACAGCTGCATGCAGACAGAGATGTGTTCTTTAATTTCTGTTTTGTTCTTTATTTAGTTTATTTATTTCATTGCATCACAAATGTCATGGACTCGGCTGGACTCCCAAGTCCCAAAGGCTCGAGTCCGAGTCAAGTCAGAGTAAAAATGCATCTGAGTCCGTGACAAGATCAAGTCCATTAAAATTGGACTTGAGTCCAAACTTGAGTACCCCAACTCTACATTCAGCATTAGAACAAATGCCATTAGAGGTCTTTCACATTGCTAATTTGCAAGCAACAAATATCAAATGTTAGTTTCTACTTAAAGATCCCAGGGAACTGGTTGTTGTTTTTGGCAAATGTTTGTAATCACATCGAACACTGCCATGCTCCATTACTCTGAATGCAGTGTAATGATTGTGTCTGTGTGCTAAGGACTGTGCAAAACATTTTCTAAACATCTCTCACTCTGCTCTCCTTCTCTTACTATCTGCTGAAGTGTTTATTGGCATTTCCATCCACGCTTTGATTTAACAGTTGTATCAATAATTTACACTCTGACTGTCTGACAGAGGTGTTTTTCCGCATCGCTCTGCTCAGCAGAATGATAATAGAAAAAATGGTCCACAGAGTTAGTGTTGATCAGTTTCCATGAAACATTATGCTTCAGTGCCTAAATACTGCTTTAAGTCTACATCATCCGTCTATAAAAATGGCTAATACCAAAGCTTATGTGTGGACGTTTTCATTAATTCTTCTGATTAATGGGCGAAACCTGGAGTGTATCCTTAACGCAAGGCTATAAATTCATGCTAACATTACCAAGAAGTGTGGCCAGAATGAGAACATAGCGGACACTTGATTTATGTAGATGCAAACAGCTATGATCTGCATGCTGTGATACTCACAGGATCCTCCAATCAGATCACTACAGATATGTATACATCTGTGCCCATATGCCCAGTAAATGATAGTGATGCATTGTTTGTTTTTATCACTTTTAGAATACAGAAAGAAAACAGTATATGTTGTATTGTAGATTATATAATAGTATACTATAAAAATGGAATTGAACATTGCCTACAGTTTTTTTTTTTTTTTTTTTAATTGCTTCACTGATCACTGCTTACATCTCTCCAGTCAATCAATTTAGGACAGACCTTAAACAGAATTTGTGTCATAATGTTGATTACTACAGAAAATTATTTTAATTTGTCCCATGTTTATTTGTAAGCAAAAATCGCTGTTACAGTAAAGCACTTACAATGGGATTTTACAATGGGATTTTAGTGTGATAAAATAATTTACTAACAATATCTGTGTAAAGTTATGTCTAATATTACAATATTATTTTCATGACTGCATAACATCGGTAAACCTGTAAGCCCCAAATTTTTATTAAACTAAAATCATGTTAATATAAGTCATACCTAAACAGCTCATATGTTGTTTTGTTTTTTTTTTTCTTGTCACAGTCACCTTTGAGTCATTCACTGGGAGCTTTAAGATATTAAGGCATGCTTTTCTGAAAAGCTGCTTTGAAACAATATGTAGGCTTAAAGTGAATATCACTTTACAAATAATTGACTTGACTGACTTGTCAACAATACAATACAACAACAACTTATTATCAATGGAGCAAATTACACAAATAGGCCTACATAAATCTCTAATGGTTAAAAAAAAGAAAGAAAAGTACTATTCATAAGTGAGATATGCCCGCTTTTGACATAAATAGTTACAAAAATATGATTAATAGCTCCATCTAGTGATTAGTATCTTCCAACACAGTCACTCTCTGCAATCAAATGCTGCAATTTGTAGCCCACAAAAGCCCTGAGAAATATTCATGAGTTCTTAAACTAGTCTTAAAATTGCACAGGGTCCATTTCAGGGCAAGTCTATTCCTCTCTACCCATACCATTTCTGCACTTCAAGACTGGCTTAAAGGGAAAATATCTTTCGAAGGCTTAATACATCAAAGTTATGTGCAAGTTTCTTCACCTTTTCTTCTGAAGAGAGATCACCACATCAGTTGCATGTTAAAATGCATTCATCGTCATGGCTAATCAATAAAAAGCAGCAGCATGGGGCTTAAGCCAAAGTATTCCTCAATAAAACTGATGATGCTCCACACAAACAGTGGCCAGAGGAAGTTCAGGGGCATGTTAGTCCACTTGCTAATAAAGTTATGAGTAATATGAAGGTGCATAAATTATTCTAATGAATACATTCAATCAAAATCTTGCATATCCTTTCTTAGTACAGTGTAAAAATACTGAAAATCAGTATTTACCTAAAACAATTATCCTGTCTTGATAGAAAATATTATTTTTACAGCACCAGGGTTCCCAGCGTCTTAAAACATATAAAAATCTAGCAAACCATTAATAATTTTTTCACTCTGCAGTCAAAAAAAGTTACAATTAAATGTAGGGGGGAAAAAAAGAGCAGAACACAGAATGGTGATATGCACAAAAAGGCAAAAAGATGTTTTATCTAAATAAAGATTTAAAGCATCGTTTTTGAGTATAAATAGGGGAGACTGGGGCTAGTTTTCACACGTTTCCCTTTTCTTGGAAAGTCATTTTCTGTATAGACACATACACTGCATCCGGAAAGTATTCACAGCGCTTCACTTTTTCCACATCTTGTTATGTTACAGCCTTATTCCAAAATGGATTAAATTCATTATTTTCCTCAAAATTCTACAAACAAATACCTCATAATGACAATGTGAAAGAAGTTTGTTTGAAATCTTTGCAAATTTATAAAAAAAAAAAAAAAACGAAAAAATCACATGTACATAAGTATTCACAGCCTTTGCCATGACACTCAAAACTGAGCTCAGGTGCATCCTGTTTCCACTGATCATCCTTGAGATGTTTCTACAACTTGATTGGAGTCCACCTGTGGTAAATTCAGTTGATTGGACATGCACACACCTGTCTATATAAGGTCCCACAGTTAACAGTGCATGTCAGAGCACAAACCAAGCCATGAAGTCCAAGGAATTGCCTGTAGACCTCTGAGACAGGATTGTATCGAGGCACAGATCTGGGGAAGGGTACAGAAAAATTTCTGCAGCATTGAAGGTCCCAATGAGCACAGTGGCCTCCATCATCCGTAAATAGAAGAAGTTTGGAACCACCAGGACTCTTCCTAGAGCTGGCCGCCCGGCCAAACTTAGCAATCGGGGGAGAAGGGCCTTAGTCAGGGAGGTGACCAAGAACCCAATGGTCACTCTGATGTGAAGCATGCTGTGGGGATGTTTTTCAGCGGCAGGAACTGGGAGACTAGTCAGGATCGAGGGAAAGATGAATGCAGAAATGTACAGAGACATCCTTGATGAAAACCTGCTCCAGAGCGCTCTGGACCTCAGACTGGGGTGAAGGTTCATCTTCCAACAGGACAATGACCCTAAGCACATAGCCAAGATAACAAAGGAGTGGCTAAGGGACAACTCGGTGAATGTCCTTGAGTGGCCCAGCCAGAGCCCAGACTTGAACCCGATTGAACATCTCTGGAGAGATCTGAAAATGGCTGTGCACCGACGCTCCCCATCCAACCTGATGGAGCTTGAGAGGTCCTGCAAAGAAGAATGGGAGAAACTGCCCAAAAATAGGTGTGCCAAGCTTGTAGCTTCATACTCAAAAAGACTTGAGGCTGTAATTGGTGCCAAAGGTGCTTCAACAAAATATTGAGCAAAGGCTGTGAATACTTATGTACATGTGATTTATTTATTCATTTATTTATTTATTTATTATAAATTTGCAAAGATTTCAAACAAACTTCTTTCACGCTGTCATTATGGGGTATCGTTTGTAGAATTTTGAGGAAAATAATGAATTTAATCCATTTTGGAATAAGGCTGTAACATAACAAAATGTGGAAAAAGTGAAGCGCTGTGAATACTTTCCGGATGCACTGTACCTTGAAGTCTTGACTACAAAATGGCTATCGAACTGAAAGAAAGATATTATTGCCCAGGGCGGAAAAATATCTTTTGTCATTCGATAGCCATTTAGTTTAAATTAAACATTTTAAGGATCTTGTATTTTTGCCAGTTGAAAAAAGAGTGTTTTTAATCAAATTGGGTTTTACCCATAACATTTTAAATCATTTGGTGCCAAGGTATTGTCAACTACTTCAACTTGGTTAAAAATCAGCATAATTATGCCACAAGGGGTAGTAACACAAATATCTATCCATGTAGGTTTAAAAGTCTAATGGGGAAAACACCTTTTTATATACAAGTACAATTGTTTGGAATAAATGACCAGAGTCTCTAAAATTTATAAAGGCTGAGAGAAGTTTTAAAATAGATGATAAAAGATGGATTTTTTTTTTTTTTTTTTTTTTTTGTAATCGAATGTTGATTTTTGATTACATTTGGTTTTAATATTTAGTAATTATCTATGGCTTTTGTTGTTAGATTTTCTGCACCTATGCCCCCATCTTTTTAATTACATTGGGGACCACAATGGAAATAAGCCTTTGGCTTTATTGTGTTTGTTACCCTTGACGGTTTTTTAAATTGTATGGGATGTTTTGTATTTATCATTCTTGTACATTTTGTAAAGCTTGTCAAATAAATCACATCAAATAAAAAAAAAAATTATGGGATCGTAAAGTGTCCAGTAGATCCGCACTTCAGAATCTCACCTGAAATAGTAGGTCATCCGGGTCCTTCTTGCTTACTGCTTCATGAATACTGTGGATTCGGACATACTACTCCACTGGCACACTGTTTTTGGCATACTATATGGTAGAGAAGTATGGATATTCGGACGCAGCAATACTTTTCATGTCTCTACTCATAATATTTTCTATAATACTACTTAGTAATAAATAAAAGGGATTCCTCATAGAGATTTGGTCACAGTGAAGGTCAGGGAGTTGAGAGAAGGATCTGATCCGGATAAAATTAACCATGCTTTTACTGTAGTAATATTGTAGTAACCATATGTTTTGGTGGAAACTACACAGTTCTGATGTACTAACCGTACTATATTAACATGTTGTTAATAGTAGTTAATAGTAACCATGTTTAATTTTGTGGTTACTATGATTTTACTAGAAAAATACCATGGTGATACTATGGATACTGTAATAAAATGGTTAATTTTTGTAAGGTAGGGTTAGGGGTTGGTGTAGGGTGTCTGTGGGACTTGAAATAAACACAATAAAAATACTGCATGTATGTTAGTATTTAAACAGTGTAAGAGTATCTAACGTTATTTGTACTTAGTGCAAGGAAGATGCTTTTTGTTGCTTTTTACACTTAGTGTAAATAGCATCTATCCCAAACATTACTTTTGCAAATAGAAAAGATTAGAATAGAAGAACAGGGAGCCCTGAAACAGATGTCATGGCTCCCACAAAGCCCCCCACTGAACATCGTGTCAATCTGAAATTACATAAAGAGGCAGAAGCAATTGAGACAGCCGAAATAGATAGAAGAACTGTGGCGAATTCTCCAAGAAGCTTGGTACATCATATCTGCCAACAACCAAGAAAAACTGTGTCCAGGTGTACCTAGAAGAATTGGTGCTGTTTTAAAGGAAAAGGCGGTCACACCGAATATTGATTTAGCTTTTTTATGTTTACTGGACTTTGTATGACATTAAGTGATAAATGAAAACTATTTATGTCATTATTTTCCTATTATTATGCAACATTTTTCACAAGTGCCTAAAACTTTTGCACAGTACTGTATACCCCTGATTTATAATATTTTTAAAGAGACATGACTATGTTTTTTAATTAAACATCACATTGAATTGAGTAGTCTTTCATAAAATAAAATACTAGACATTTTTAATATAATTCATTTAATTTTATTAAATATTACACAATTCAATTTGATGGAATTTTGTTGATGAAATTGAAATGCGTAAGTCTTAAAATAGGCTAAAATATTTTTTAAGTGTACAAACATACCGATATTGTTATATAATATCGTTACTGAGAGGTGAAAACATTGAAACGTGTGGAACAGTTGGCATCAAACAGTTTGGACCAAGCAGCTCTAAAATACCGGGTTGGACAGTCAAACAGGAGATCACGTCACAATGTAACTAGTGCAGTGGCTGTCCAATGAGGGTCTGTGATGATGCGGAGTCATGGCGCTGATATGAGCGGACAGCCTACCAAAGTTACACGCTAGATTGAGATATAGCACAAATATCCCAGTCTGTTGAAGAATCTGATGCGGATAGCAACCGAAATCGCCAACAAGTAGTACTTGGTAAGTACAAATGCGACAAAAAAATTTATGTGGATGAAGGAATAAATGAGACGGGTGTAGTGTTGTTTTTCTCAACCGAAGAGGCAGACAGACAGCAGACGGTTATTGTGACGGAAACCGATTTCACGTCTGTTTCTATAGTGATCATGACGCGGGACTTTGCTCAGATACCTCTTAGTTATTTCGCTGGGATGAAAAGTATGTGAGAAACGTTGCTGTTTTCATTTGCTGCTTTTGGCAATAGGTGAAGATGAGCAATGCCATTAGCTATCAGGTCAAGTCTTAAAATAGATGTATTGTATTGGTTGTAATCAAAAGCAAACGGCCTAATGAACTGGTAAAAACATATTTAACCTTGGTAGTTTACATTTTGAAACATAGGGTATTTTATATGCAGTGCTGTGAGAATTTGCTGTGTTTGGAAACCTGTAGAGCAATGCATCTATCTGAGAGTTTAATACTTTACATATTAAACACAGAAAATATTTTAGAAGCATCAAATTAATCAGTGCATTTGAATATGTGATATACTGTTTTTGCTGGCCACATAATGTATCATATGTATCATATGTATATTATTCTAGGCTATAGGACATCCACTAAAGAACCACATCTTATCATTTATACAAGGGCTCAGTCAAGTGTCCTTATAAGAAATGTGAAGGATTGAGGACTTATTTAACTGCCCTTTTAGGGTGAAGGTTTTGCTCAGCTCCTCTGGGCTTGAGCTGGTGGAATGCAGAGCAGTGGCAGCTGTGTTAATATCATGGGCATTTCTGAGCCAGGTGCAACATTACACTGCTGGCCACTGGTAGGTTAGAGACATTCACAGGGTGTGCAATAGCTTTGCAGACTGAAGTGGGGCCCTTAGGTGTGTGTGAAGCCCTTTACTGTGTTTATTTATCTCATATATGCAGTAGAAGTTATTCTGAAGTTTAGCAAAAACAATGTTTAAAATGGAAACCTTGCAAACAATAACAAAGGACTTAATTTGGGTTACATATCCTAATTTCTCCTCGTCATCATGATCGTGTCAGAACAGTTGTAAACTCTTTGAAAAATGAGCTCATGTCCCTTTAAATGTGCACTCAGTAATTTTTTTTTTCTCATTAAAAAAACTTTTACTCCTAAAGAAATGAATTGTAATTTTGAAATGTATGTATAAAATCATGAGCATTCACATGAGATGAAGACTCCAGTTATAACATTATCTTTATAAAGCTGTTTAAATCTACATGGAGAGGGTCCCCTCAAGGGGGTTGCCATATTAGGATCACATGACCAGTCAAATACTACTCTCTTAATGTTAGTAACCACTCTGTTTTTGGACACTTTCACTCTTGGATTAAATTAAAGGAATAGTTCACCCAAAAATGAAAATTTGCTGATAATTTACTCACCCTCGGGCCATCCAAGATGTATCGGAGTTTCTTTCTTCATCAAAACAGAATTTAAGACTTTTAGGATTTCATTTCAGGCCTCCTCCTTCAAACAATGCAAGTGAATGTACACATGACTCCAGTCGACAAATAAAGTTCTTCTGAACCCAAACGATTTATTATTTTTAGAAACAAAACAATACTTATATACTTTTTAACTACAAATGTTCGCTTCAGTACATCTCTGTACATGAATGGAGGACATTCACCTGCATTGTTTAGAGGTGGAGGCCTGATATGAAATCTTAAATTCTGTTTTGATGAAGAAAGAAACTCTTGGATGGCCTGAGAGTGAGTAAATTATCAGCAAATTTCATTTTTGGGTGAACTATTCCTTTAATCATGGCTGACTGCGAATAGTGAATTTCTACATTGGCATCTGTAAATGAAAGCTATTGATTTTAAATTATACTGCATCTACGCCACTAGGTGTCAGTGTAAGTCCAAGATGACACAAACAAAAAAGTTACTGAGTGGACCTTTAACCTGGCCATTTCCACAATTTCCAGAGAGTTCAAACAGTATAAGCCACAGTAATCATTTAAATTAAGATCATTTAAATTTAGACGTCAGTAATATAAAGTTCAAATGGACCTTGTGAAATTTTTTTTCCAAAATAAGTTAAAAGCGTCAGGTAAAACGAAGAATGTGGAGTTATGAAATTAGTCTAATCATAAATGAAAAATATTCAAGAAGGATTTTTTTCATATACTTTGAATAATCATTTAATTAAATTTATTTTATTTTTTGTTGTAAAAATATTTTGTCTGGTAGCCTGGTGTACTCATGATTACACCAACCTATCAGTTTGCTTCAGAAGACATTAACTGATCGACTAGAGTCGTGTAGATTACTTTTATGCTGTCTAAAAATGCCTTTTGGACTGTAAAATAGCCAGCAGCCTGATGACACTTGTTTACTTGCATTATAAGGACTTACAGAGCTTCAACATTTTTCTAAAAATCTTAATTTGTGTTCTGCTGAAGAAAGACAGTCATACACATCTGGGGTGGCATCAGGGTAAGTTAATAATGAGAGAATATAAATTTTTGGTGAACTATTCCTTTAATTTTGCTCATCAAAAATGTATGCTCTGAGTAAGTAGCATAGAATAGGTTTTAGACTAGGTATGGCATTTTTATTATTTTTTTTTTTAATGAATTTTACCCTGATCAAGAATGCTGGTTTCAGCAATGTGCTTAAATTTGTCTGTGCGCACTTCATGTTAGAACAATACATTAGGTTTATTGAACATTTCTCACAGGCCTATTTTGTTCTATCCTAGCTAATGATTTATTTATTTTTCACACCGGAACTGTTACTGGTTATTTGATCATATAGGCTAATGTAGGTGTTGTGAAATATACGCAACTTTTCAGAGCATTTTTTCTCTCGTAGATTTAGATTACCTGTTAATTATTTTTAACAATGTCCTGACTGTTGTAATATGTTAAGTTCCTTGTACTTAGTGAATTCCTTTTAGAACAGGCTATTAGGTTTGCTTTATTGGTCCTGCACTATTCATTCAGTTGTTTTTAATAAATATGCCTGTAATCGCTAACGTTAATTCACTGAATTTGTATCATGTTCTATATTTAATGTAAAATGATTATAATGCAAGGCAAGCACGTTGCTGTTAAATGTCCCTTTTCAGCGGAATTTTGTGTCGGATTTGGCTGTCGGAATAGATTAAGTATAATGGGTCGCATAAACACACAATGGTTTTTGACGGTTTTCTGTGGGTTTCTTTCTTTTTAGACTAGTCGACTGTTCGACTCAAATTTTCATTTAAACAGCAGTGAAATTAGTCGTTCCGCACTCTCTAATACATAGAGCAGCAAATGCTATGTCACCAAAAGGGGTTTCCGGTCCATAGTCACGTCTCCTAACTATAGATCTTGACACCTTATTGACACATGACATGACAGAAGTTAGAACGGTTACAGTCTTCTCTTCACTCACATGTTAGAGTGTCTTATTTGTGAAAGGTCACAGGACTGACTGCATCCTATTCTGGGACCTACTGGTAAACAGACTACAGTAAGCACTTTGACATTTATGTTGATTAATACCCAACAGGTATGAAAGGAACGAGAGGGTTACTTCATAAACCCCGGCTTAATAAAAACAGTGCTCAACTTATGCATAGCTGTTGGATTCTCTTTGAACTGCTGGTTTGTTTTTAGAGCACTATAGGTCATTGTCAAGAACTGATTTGGATTTTGGTTTGATTAAAAGAAATGCTTATAGAAAGGCATTTAAAGAAATAGTTCATCCAAAAATGAAAATTTTGTCATAAAATTCTCTTATACTCTTACATGGAACACCAAGTGAAATGTAAGGCAGAATGTTAGCCTCAGTCATCATTTGCTTTATAGAACCACTATAAAATCTAAATGGTTGTCATAATCTCTATCAGTTATGTTTTTCAGGTAACTCTTTTTGCAAACAGCTACAAGTCAAACACATAACTAAGACACTGCATTATAGAGAATGTATATCAGCATCTAATAAAAATACCCAGCCTCTCAGTAATCCAGTACATGCATGCACAAGGGAATTTATTAGCCTGTTCCTCAGCTCTTCTGCTATGCATAATGTAGGTCTCTCACTGAAAATTGTAGAGCTTTGCTGTTAGCTCTGTGCAGTTGCTGACCCTTTGGGGGCCCCTTCTCTCTCCTCCTCTTTTCACTCTCCCTCTCTCGTCCTTATTGATGAGCCAACCTTCATAAAACTTTGCTGAGCTGCCTGCTGCATAAGTGGATATCTGCATGGAATGCCACATGGCTCTGCAGGATATAGATGTTTTGTGCATTCGAGGACACGTTTGTTTGACAACTGTTTTTGATACCTGACACTGGAGATGGAAATACCTTTTTATTTTAAACTCACTGACTGCAATTAGCATAGGCACACTAATAGTATTTTTGACTGTGAAAAATTCCTTTCTTCACTTGCCTGCCTTGGGACTCTCATAGAGAATTTAAACAAGGAGAAACAGTCTTTTAATGTTATGAAATAACAATAAGTGGTGGAGGATGAATCTCAGTTGCTTCCGCCTCCGAGCATCTTATCATGTGGCTTGTTGAGCGCATTACCACGGAGTAGTAGTGCGTGTGGAGGCCCACACTATTCTCTGCAGCATCCACACACAAATCCCCACCGAGAGCGAGAACCACACATTATAGTGACCATGAGGAGGTTACCCCATGTTACTCTACCCTCCCTAGCAACCGGGCCAATTTGGTTGCTTAGGAGACCTGGTTGAAGTCACTCAGCATGCCCTGGATTCGAACTCGTGACTCCAGGGGTGGTAGTCAGCGTCAATACTCGCTGAGCTACCCAGACGTAGTGCGTGTAGTACGCTATTCTCCGTGGCATCCACACACAACTCACCACGTGCCCCACTGAGAGCGAGATCCACACATTATAGCGACCACGAGGAGGTTATCCCATGTGACTCTACCCTCCCTAGCAACCGGGCCAATTTGGTTGCTTAGGAGACCTGGCTGGAGTCACTCAGCATGCCCTGGATTCAAACTCGCAACTCCAGGGGTGGTAGTCAGCGTCAATACTCGCTGAGCTACCCAGACCTCCCTCCCACCATACCATGCTTATAATATATCACAATTCTCTTTGAGTTCATTAAAAAAATTGTGAACCAGTGAACACTTACATTTCAGTCTGTTCCTCACATAATATTATTTTATAGCTTCAGACATTAAATGTAGCACATGAGTCATATGGAGTACTTTTATGACTTTTATGGTACTTTATATTATTCATTAAGAAAGTAATATAGAGCTGGAATGACATGAGATTAAGTAAATGACGACAAATGGGCGAGTTATTCCTTTAAACTTTTGCTTTGTTGCTGTTTGAGGGTACTCAGAGTGGGGAATGGAACATTTCAGTAATCTCCAGTAACAGAAGCTGAAGGGTGTGAGGAGACCCCCCTCCCTGTCTGTGAAAATGGACACTGCAGGTGTATTTATAGACCAGACACAGTGATGAGCACTCTTTTTTAAGAGACCAACGGTTGCACACATTCGTCATAACCATATGATATTTCATTCTAGAAGCTACGTGCTCTTCTTTCATAATTTAAACGCTTTGGGAGGAAACACAGGTAGGCTAAACTACATTTCAAATTTGAAGTTTTATATTTTAAGGAATTAGTTTCACACTGAGTCAAATGAGAAATGCTTGTGTGTCTTTTCAAACTACTTAAAAAACATCACTTCTCCATTTATAGACAAATCCAGTGTTCTGAGTGGAAGTACACAAAGAGAGATACACTAAACTAAAGGGAGTTGCTATGGAGAAGCCAGTTTTACAATCGCAGTCCTCTATGCTGCCCTTCTTTGATGCAGCCCATGCTGTCAACTTGCTCCGTGGTATCCACGAGCTCCGCGCAGAGCGCAAGTTCTTTGATGTCACATTGTGCGCTGAGGGCAAAGAGTTCCACTGCCATCGAACTGTGCTAGCAGCTGCCAGCACCTACTTTCGCGCTATGTTTGCCGGTACGCTGCGAGAAAGTGTAATGGACCGTGTGGTACTGCACGAGGTATCTGCCGAACTCTTGGGCCTCCTGGTGGACTTTTGCTACACAGGCCACGTCACTGTCACACATGACAATGTGGATCTCCTACTCAAGACAGCGGACCTCTTCCAGTTCCCTTCTGTCAAAGAGGCATGCTGTGCTTTCCTGGAACAGAGGCTTGATGTCTCCAACTGCTTGGAGATCCAGGACTTTGCAGAGGCTTATGCCTGCCATGAGTTGGCCACTAGTGCTCGCCGTTTCGTGCTGAAGAACATTGTGGAGCTGGCAAAGAGCATGGACTTTGAAAGGCTGTCTTGGAAGCGACTACTGGAGTTTGTGTCTGATGATGGACTGTGTGTGGATAAGGAAGAAACGGCGTACCAGATTGCCATACGCTGGGTCAAAGCTGACCTGCAGCACCACTTGCATTACTGGCCTGAGCTGCTGCAACAGGTGCGCCTTCCGTTTGTTCGACGTTTCTATCTTCTGGCCCACGTGGAGAGTGATCCGCTGGTCTACTTGTCACCGGCCTGTTTGCGGTTGGTCAGTGAGGCACGTAGCTTTCAGTCATACGAATATGACCGCCATGACCGACCCAGCCATCGAATGCGCCCTCGTCCGTCCACTGGCCTGGCTGAAATTCTGGTGGTGGTGGGAGGATGTGATCAGGACTGTGATGAGCTTGTTACTGTGGATTGCTACAACCCTCAGACTGGACAGTGGAGATATTTAGCTGAATTTCCAGACCACCTTGGAGGTGGCTACAGCATAGCAGCCCTGGGCAACGACATTTATGTGACAGGTTAGTAGAGAGCAACCAATTTTGCCAATTTTTTTATCCTTTTACAACAATAACAATAGCAATTATTTTACATTATAACTGATATGCAGAACATATGTTTGTTTTATGTGTGGTTTTTTTAAAATTACATTGAAACAACAATAAAAACATTTAAATAAAATCATATTTTAATAATAATATATATGCCATTTATTTTTATGAAATGTTGTTTTGTAATCTAAATGGTGACGGCCTATCTCTAAAGGGGCTTCCACATTACTTGTGTCAGCGTTGATGAACTCTACGGTGAGAAGCCTCAGCGTTAGCCCCGGCGCCACATTTTGTGTCTCCGTCAAGCGTTGTAACGTGGTGTTTAAATCTGAACTTTGATCCTGTTGTCGCTAACCTTTCAAAGCGAATGCCAATCATTTGACTACCAGGCAACTTTTTGTCTCACTAATGATATATTTTAGAGTAGCTAAGAAATATTTAAAAACTGTCACAATTTATTGAAGAGATGTTGAATGTCTCAATTTCTTTTTATTCATAAATATTTACCTAATTGTTTCCAAGCATCCACAAACCGCAATTAATGAACTAATTTAAATTCACCAAGAATATACTTAATATAAACAAGTCCTCTTATTACTGCAATGAATGAATTCTGCAATGAATGTATAAAAGCATTTGCCAGGACTTTTTTCTCTTAAAAGTCCAAATACATGTTTTCAGTGTTCACTGTGCTGCACACCTCTTGCTTTATTGCCTGGCAAACTCATAAAAATGCTTCTCATGTGGAATTCAAAGTGGAGCTTGACATCCTGACATGAATCACGTGAAACCTCCTTAACCGTTGCGCGTTTCTCATTTAGTAATAAATAACTGTTGCATAAAAAGCTAAGTAATTTACACAAACAGTATGTTAAATAAGTTACTTGTAAACACCATTATTTTCTGTTGAACACAGTGATGTAATGACATTTGGTGCTATTCTTTAGAGACCTACCAAATGGTCTCATTTATCGGTAGATCTGATATTAAAGAATCGATAACCAATCAAGTAAAAAGTTGTTAATGGTCAAATATATCTGTCAAAACGACTATCGATCTATCTCTACAGGTTAATATAATGACTATTTGGGACTTGAAGGACAAACTCATGTACTGAACAAGTATTATTTCTTACTTGTGTAATATAAGAAAGCCCAAATCCCAAAGAGTCTCCAAAGAAGCTTCATGGTGTCCTTTCCAAACAACTGCTTACAACATGGCAGCAAATGTATAAATAAACCTCTGTGTGTCTGGCTATTCAAGTGTGTTGATGGGACAAAGTGTTCTGCTAGATCAGCAATGGTCAGCATGCTTTAAGGTAACAAATAAGTTGTTTACAGAAATGGACAATGTTTTAACTGATAAAACATCCCAGGCGGTTGTATTTTGTGTCTGTTTGTAAAACAAACAAAAGAAAATGGTAAAGTGCCATTTGCAGTTACATAAATGAAATGAAGTGTTATGATGTTTAAAAAGGTGCTTGAGCACTGGCAGGGTTAGTTACTAATTTTTCATCTGAGATTTTTAATCTCAAATGATGTCACCCCTTTATATACTATACAGTTGGACGACACTTTGAGGCACTACTAAATAAATACATGTAAATACTGTTAATAATGACACTACTACTACTGCTACAACCCCAATTCTGAAAAAGTTGGGACAGTATGAAAAATGCTAATAAAAACAAAAAGGAGAGATCTGTAAATTATATTCACCCTTTGCTATATTGAAAGCACTACAACTAAACATTATATGATGTTTTACCTTGTGAATTTCATTGTTTTTTTAGTTTTTTTTTTAAATGTACAGTAATTTCAAATCAAATGATTGCAACACGCTCCAAAAAAGTCTTTTTTTCATCATTTCTTCTAATAACACTTATCAAGCATTTAGGCACTGATGACACAAATTTAAGTTTAAAAAGTGGAATTTTCCATTCATCCATTATGCAGGTCTTCAGCTGCACAATTGTACGGGGTCTTCGTTGCCGTATTGTGTGCTTCATAATGCACCACACATTCTCAATTGGAGATGGTCAGGACTGCAGGCAGGCCAATCTAGCACCCGCACTCTCTGTTTATTCGGCCAGTATGTGGTTTGAAGTTGTCCTGCTAAAAATTCCGGGACGTCCTTAGAAAAGGTGGTGCTGGATGGCAGTATATGCTGCTCCAAAATTGTTACATATCTGTTTGCATTAATGATGCCCTCACAGATGTGCAAGTTACCCATGCCATGGGCACTGACACACCCCTGGCCCATACAGACACTGGCTTTTGGACCTGACGCTGATAACAGCTTGGATGGTCCTTTTCCTCTTTGGCCCGGAGAACACGATGGCTGTGTTTTTCAAAAACTATATGAAAAGTGGACTCATCGGACCAAAAAACACAGTTCCACTGTTCTACTTTCCATCTAAGATAAGGCCGAGCCCAGAGAAGTCAGTGTTGATGTAGGGCTTCTGCTTTGCATAATAAAGTCTTAACTTGCATCTGTGGACGCAGCGGTGAGTGGTGTTGACTAACAAAGGTTTACTAAATTAATCCCAAGCCCATGTTCATGATATCCATTACAGATGAATGATGTTTTTTAAGACAGTGACGTCTGAGGGATCAGAGATCACGCGCATTCAGAAGTTGTTTTTGTCTTGCCCTTTACGCACCGAGGTTTGACCATATTCCTTGAATCTTTTACCTATATTGTGCACTGTACAGGGTGAAATGCCCAAAATCCTTCCAATTTGTCTTTGGGGAACATTGTTCTCAAAGTGCTGGATTATTTGCTGAATCATCTGTTGGCAAATTAACAAATCTTGAACAATCCTTGCTCTTGAAGGACGAGGCTGTAAACATGACACGATTGCCTCACCTGTTTCATCTCCTGTTTCACATTGCCTTGTTATTTTAACTCGTAAAATTGTTATTAGTCTTAAATTGCCTGTCTCATCTTTTTTTGGAGTGTGTTGCAATCATCTGATTTGAAATTACTGTACATAAAAAAACTAAAAAACTATGAAATTCACAAGGTAAAACATCATATAATGTTTAGTTGTGCTTTCAATATAGCAAAGGGTGAAAATAATTTACAAATCACTCCTTTTTGTTTTTATTAGCATTTTTCCTACTGTTTCAACTTTTTCGGAATTGGGGTACTATTACTACTACATATTTTGAGGGAGACTTACCTGTTGTGGAGAGATGGTACACTGATATGAAACAGATTGATTTACAATATTTTATTTTGGTATATGTAAATTTGTATATGTAAAGTAAGAACAGTACATGGTAGGAAAGAAAATGTAGAAACACTCAAGTAACTACAGTCATGCTGTTTTCTGCTGTTTAGAATTGCAAATTTGTTTACAGTCTCCAAAGAAATCAAAATGGGTGTTTTGTTGCTTTTAGTCCATGTTTACTAGCTTTAAAGCCACCTGTAACTAGTGTTCTCATAAAAAATGACAAAATAAACTTTTAGCAGAAATAGACATTTAAATTTACAGTCTTTTTCTTCTGGGAAAACAGACCAAAAGTGCTGATGACTCGTCTTGCACTGCACATATTTTTGTCCAATCAAGTGCTCTCTTGAGTGAGAATGCCCCTCCCCTGACTAGCAAGTAGCAAATCATGGTTCACTACTATGATTAAACTAAAGCCTAATGGCATTTGCTTTTTTTAAAGGGATGATTTTATCATGTCTTTAAAGTCAGTCTTTTTTAAAATGCAAGTTACCATTCCTCTTCTTAACATCCTTCATTTTGTAATAGGTGGCTCGGATGGATCACGTCTGTATGATTGCGTTTGGCGCTACAACTCCAGTGTGAATGAGTGGACAGAGGTCTCCCCCATGCTGAAAGCCCGAGAATACCACAGCTCATGTGTTCTCAAGGGCCAGCTCTATGTGGTTGCTTTGGACAGCACAGAACGCTATGACCATATCTTGGACTGCTGGGAGACCTTGCCACCCATGTTGCATCCCATGGATAACTGTTCTACCACGGCATGCAGGGGACGGCTCTATGCCATTGGCTCATTAACTGGAGAGGACACGATGGCTATTCAGTGCTACGATGCTGATAGCAATTGCTGGACACTTGTGAACAGTGGAGAGTTGCCTCCGTGGTCTTTTGCCCCCAAACCAGTGACTTTAAACGGCTTGATCTACTTCGTAAGGTGAGCGTAGTGCTGAATGATTCCCATGAAGTAACACATTTTCACATTAATAAAGTGTCCCATTCCTAGTGTTTAGCTGGGAATGGATGGTGATAGGCAAGTAAGTGAAATGTCTCTAAATACTTTAAGTTTCTCATGACAGTGGTTGTGTTTCAGGGATGATTCGGCAGAGGTTGATGTCTACAACCCACAGAAAAACGAATGGGACAAGATTAGTCCCATGACGCAAGTATGTAGGCTACAATTGTTTTACTCTCAGTCCATAAAACTGTATATACAAATCCCTTTCTTGCCTTTGTCTTTAAAGGTATATTTAACCCAAAAATGAAAATACTGTCATCTTTTACCCTCATGTTATTCTATACCTCTTTCCCCATGACTTTCTTCTGTGAAACACAAAAGGAGAAAGTTTGAAGTGTGTATTTATCTTGTTTTTCCATGCCATTATAATGAATGGGGACTGGAACTTTAAAGTTTCAAAAAGGACCCAAAAGCACAATAAAAGTGTCTATGAAAGTAGTCCATACAACTTTGAAGTCAATTCTGAAGATATATATGTGTGTTTTGAAGCCATGTGATGGCTTTGTGCGAGGAACAGACCACAATTTAAGTCGTTATTCACTGATAATCTTACCTTTCCAGAGAGCTGTTAACCTCTGTGACCACGAGTCAGTGAATTGAACTTGAGAACCGGATCAGACTGATTCATAAACAAATCATTAAGACTGGTTTTGTGAACTGGATCAACAGATTCATTGAAAAGATCTGACACATGAATTCTGGTAGCAAGGGCGGCTGTCAGGATTTTCAGTAATGACTCCGTTTTGGACTGTTCCTTACACAAATCTAGAGTCTACAAAACTAATGACTATATATAAAATGCACAAGTCCTATGGACAACTTTTATGATACTTTTTTTATACTTGTACGTTGATTTTGCATCCATTTTAAAGCTTGAAAGTTCTTGTACCCATTCTTTGTTCTTGCATGGAAAGGATCGACCTGTTTAGATTTTAGAATTTCTCTTGTTGTGTTCCAGGGAAAAAAGAAAGTCACATGGGTTTGGAATGACATAAGTGTGAGAAATGATGACAGAATTTTCATTTATGGGTGAACTGTCCCTTTGAATGTGCAAACTACAAAATCTCACACTCAACAGGTTCATGTTGGAGGCAGTGTTGCAGCTCTGGGTGGTCGGCTCTATGTGTCCGGTGGCTATGACAACACATTTGAGTTGTCCGATGTGGTCGAGGTCTACGATCCTGCTTCTCGATCTTGGACCCCAGCCGGCCGCCTCCCCCAGCCCACCTTCTGGCATGGAAGTGTTAGCATATTTCGACAGTTTATGCCCCTGGTCCCTAGCACCTTTGAACCCATCGACATACCCGAGGCCAGTGTCATCCACCTCCACAGACACCACCGCAACCAGGCACTTAACAACCACAACAACAATGTCAATCAGAACCACAACCAAGATGTCAATCAAGTGCATTGAGAGCTTTTAAAGACACAAGACTGAAGGTTTCTTGGACGTTTGCAGATGGACATTAATTTGACATCGCTACTAAGTGTTTGCACTTTATCACATATTCACCTCAACTGGGCAGTAAAGGGAGCTGGCGAATAGACAATCAATGCTTACATTATTTCACCAATTAACTCTTTAAATGTTGCATGCAGTCTAATGCTTGATGTGTTTACCATGAACAGAGACTTAAAAAAAAGAAAAAAGAAAGTGACTTTATGTAAGAGTGCCTAAAGCATTTGATGATTTTCAAGCAATCCATAATCCATACCTTGGAAATATATGGAGGTTCCACTCACTTTTTTATATTATTTCACTAAATTAATCAGCATGGACCTTTTAATGTGATCCAAAAATTTGCAACTTCAAGTCCACATCCCAAAGTAAACTTGTTCTTACCAAACAAACAAAACAAAAACATTTTGAGACCCCAAGCATTCCGAAAGTTGAAGGTTTGGATTCACTTCGATTGTAGATGCTTCTTTGTAGCATGATTTAAATTTCAGTATTCTGCAATGTGGAAAACAGATGATTGTTTATATAAGCAGAGAAGAGTCTGAAATGAATATTTTGGAGAATCCAAGACTTTCCAAAAACAAAATAATTCTGTTTGAAGGCCACAGCATAACATGTTTTTTTTTTTTCATCTTGCTTGAACTGCATTTGTCAGACAATCTACAGTATGTACAGTACAGTATTTTCTGTGAACTTGTCAAACTCTTATATTTTAATAAATTAAGTTTATTTATAAATATTTAGTCATCTTTTTTTTTATTTTTTTTTTATGGAAGGTATGTAACAGTTTTTGAGTAACAGCTTGTTTGTATTATGCTGTTTGCTGATGACATGAAGAATGACATGAAAGTATGTGAAGCTTTTTTAATTTTATGTAAAATTGTATCAGGATTCTGTAAGAATAACTGGAAGCAATAATTCAGTAACCCATTCTTGTGTAAAAGTGTGTTTGATAATACCATTACTTATGAAACTGATTATTCACAAAGCGATAAAGTGGTAATTAACATTTGTTATTTTATTTTTCTTAAGGAATGTTTAGTTTGTTTTGTGGCCAAAGTAATTTTTACAGTGTTGATTAGATGTTTTGATTTGTGCCGTATTGTTTGTGTGGTCAACAAATAAATAACAGGCTGCACTTTTACTTTGTCTTTTCATTTATATATATATATATACTACCGGTCAAAAGTTTTGAAACACTTACTCATTCTTTATTTATATATATATATATATATATATATATATTTATTATTATTATTATTTGTTATTATTTTTTTTTTTCACATTTTAGAATAAAAGTCATCAAAACTATGGAATAACATAAATGGAACTATGGGAATTATGTTGTGACTAAAAATCCAAAATAAATCAAAACTGTGTTATATTTTAGCATCTTCAAAGTAGTCACCCTTTGCCTAGAATTTGCAGACATGTACGCTTGACATTTTCTCAACCAACTTCTTGATGTATCACCCTGGGATGCTTTTTAAACAGTATTGAAGGAGTTCCCATCTATGTTGGGCAATTATTGACTGCTTTTCTTTATTATTTGGTACAAGTCATCAATTTCAAAAACTTTTTTTTTTAATTAAATTTTAGTTTTGTAATTAAATAGATTAATATGGTGGCACAATTATATTTTTGCTACAAAACTAATTTCAAACATTTAAGCATACACCTTCAGATCAAAAGATTTTTAAAGATCATGAGAAACATTTCGGTCAAGCGTTTCAAAACGTTTGACCGGTAGTGTATATATGTATTTACAGTTGTGCTCAAAAGTTTGCATACCCTTGGAGAATTGGTAATATATGTACCGTTTTGAAAGAAAACATGAGTAAACAGGCAAAACACATTTCTTTTATTTCTTATGGGATTCATATTCAACTGTAGGTTATAACAGAATGGCACAATCATAAAACAAAATATGGCAACAAAGAAAAAAATGAAATGTCCCCTGTTCAAAAGTCTGCATACCCTTAGTTCTTAATACTGTGTATTGCCCCCTTTAGCATCAATGACAGCATGCAGTCTTTTGTAATAGTTGTCTATGAGGCCCCAAATTCTTACAGGTGGTATAGCTTCCCATTCGTCTTGGCAAAATGCCTCCAGGTCATGCAAAGTCTTTGGTCGTCTTGCATGAACCTCACGTTTGAGATCTTCCCAGAGTGGCTCGATGATATTAAGGTCAGGAGACTGTGATGGCCACTCCAGAACCTTCAACTTTTTCTGCTGTAACCACTGGAGGGTCAACTTGGCCTTGTGCTCACTGTCGTGCTGGAAAGTCCAAGAGCGCCCCATGCGCAACTTTTGTGCAGAATAATGCAAATTGTCTGCCAGTATTTTCTGATAACATGCTGCATTCATCTTGCCATCAATTTTCACAAGATTCCCCGTGCCTTTAGAGCTCATACACCCCCAAAACATCAGTGAGCCACTGCCATGCTTCACAGTGGGGATGGTATTCTTTTCACTATAGGCCTTGTTGGCCCCTCTCCAAACAAAGCTCTATTTTGGTCTCGTCACTCCAAATTACAGTGTGCCAGAAGTTGTGAGGTGTGTCAAGGTGTTGTCGGGCATATTGTAACCGGGCTTTTTTGTAGCATTGGCACAGTAAAGGCTTCTTTCTGGCAACTCGACCATGCAGTTCATTTTTGTTCAAGTATCGTCGTATTGTGCTCCTTGAAACAACCACACCGTCTTTGAGCAGCCTGTATTTCTCCTGAGGTTACCTGTGGGTTTTTCTTTGTATCCCGAACAATTATTCTGGCAGTTGTGGCTGAAATCTTTCTTGGTCTACCTGACCTTGGCTTGGTAACAAGAGATCCTCGAATTTTCCACTTCTTAATAAGTGATTGAACAGTACTGACTGGCATTTTCAAGGCTTTGTATATCTTTTTATATCCTTTTCCATCTTTATAAAGTTCCATTACCTTGTTGCGCAGCTCTTTTGACAGTTCTTTTCTGCTCCCCATGGCTCAGTATCTAGTCTGCTCAGTGCATCCATGTAAGAGCTAACAAACTCACTGACTATTTATACACAGACACTAATTGCAATTTAAAAAGCCACAGGTGTGGGAAATTAACCTTTAATTGCCATTTAAACCTGTGTGTGTCACCTTGTGTGTCTGTAACAAGGCCAAACATTCAAGGGTATGTAAACTTTTGATCAGGGCCATTTGGGTGATTTCTGTTACCATTATGATTTAAAAAGGAGCCAATCATCTATGTGATAATAAATGGCTTCATATGATCACTATCCTTAAATAAAAGACAGTTTTTTTGCATGATCAGTCATATTTTCAAAATCAATGCCAAAATTTCACAATTTCTGCCAGGGTATGCAAACTTTTGAGCACAACTGTATATATATATATATATATATATATATATATATATATATATATATATATATATATATATATATACACACACACACACACACACACACACACACACCGATTAGCCACAACATTAAAACCACCTGCCTAATATTGTGTAGGTTCCCCTCGTGCCGCCAAAACAGCGCCAACCTGCATCTCAGAACTGCATTCTGAGATGCTATTCTTCTCACCACAGTTGTACAGAGCGGTTATCTGAGTTACTGTAGACTTTGTCAATTCGAACCAGTCTGGCCATTCTCTGTTGACCTCTCTCATCAACAAGGCATTTCCATCCACAGAACTGCCGCTCACTGGATGTTTTTTGTTTTTGGTACCATTCGGAGTAAATTCTAGAGACTGTTGTGTATGCAAATCTCAGGAGATCAGCAGTTACAGAAATATTCAAACCAGCCCATCTGGCACCAACAATCATGCCATGGTCCAAATCATTGAGATCACATTTTGTTCCCATTCTGATGGTTGATGTGAACATTAACAGAAGCTCCTGACCCATATCTGCAAGATTTTATGCACTGCACTGCTGCCACTCGATTGGCTGATTAGATAATCGCATGGATGACTGTTGGTGCCAGACGGGCTGGTTTGAGTATTTCTGTAACTGCTGATCTCCTGGGATTTTCACACACAACAGTCTGTAGAATTTACTCCGAATGGTGCCAAAAACCAAAAACATCCAGTGAGCGGCAGTTCTGTGGATGGAAATGCCTTGATGATGAGATTCAACAGAGAACGGCCAGACTGGTTCGAACTGACAAAGTCTATGGTAACTCCGATAACCAATCTGTACAACTGTGGTGAGAATGCTATTCTGAGATGTGGGTTGGTGCTGTTTTGGCAGCACGAGGGGGACCTACACAATATTAGGCAGGTGGTTTTAATGTTGTGGCTGATCGGTGTATATGATAAGATTACAAGACAAAAAGATATATTCTGCACAACCATTAATAGAATTGGGGTAGGCTAATTTTCCATCAAGTTGAAATGAGTATATCCTAATCCTACCCTTTTAAATAAATTAGTGGAAGATACTGTGTCATGTAAGGTCATGGAAAAAGGCTCAAGCTTGACTGCAATGAATATTTAGTGGAAGATCTAGTACATCTACAAGCTTGACTCCATAATGAAGATACAATTGAAAGATTAAGCAGTGAAAGAAATAGTTAAGGAAAATTTTAAAATTCTGTCATTATTTACTCCCACTATCATGTTGTTAGAAACTTGTATGATTTCCTTTCTTTTTTGGAACACTAAAGGAAATGTACAAGCTGCTCATCTCAAGCAGACTGGCCATGGGTTGTTAAGCTTAAAAAAACAACAATATAAAGTAGTCCATATGACTCGTGCCCGATATTCCAAACCTTCTGATGACCGAATTTTTATTTTGGGCGAACTATTCCTTTAAAGCTTATGTGCACAGAACAGACATCTGATATCAAATAATAATAATTAAAAAAAATGGACAGGTTTGGATTTTGTGTTTTTACATTTTGCCACTTCCATATTAAATATTAAGAATATGTTATTTATTTATTAGATTTTTTTTGTGTTTTGTGTAACACTTTACAATAAGGTTCCATTTGTTAAAATTAGTTAACAACATTAGTTAACATGAACTAACAGTTTACAATACAGCATTTGTTAATCGTGGTTAGTTAATTTCATTTATATTTGTTAACATTAATGTACTATGAACTAACATAAACTAACAATGAACAATTGTATTTTTATTAACTAACATTTACAAAGATTAATACTGTAGACGGTGTTACAATACTGTGTATTGTCCATTGTTTGTTCATGATACTTAATGCACTAACTAACGTTAATGAATGGAACCTTATTGTAAAGTGTTACCTTGTTTTACATTAGTCTTCAATTATATTATGCATGATATTCTTTTATGTGCAGTTATGTCAAATATCCTTTTGCTTATAAAACCAGTGGAGCTCATCAAACTAGCTGGTACAAAGAAGAAAAGCAGAATCCATTAGTTTGATTCCTTATACTGTAGAATAAAAAGCTTTACTTTTCTTGTCTATTCATCCAAACATCGTCATTAAGTACCACAAGGAGCATGTCCTGAGAAGTGGACTGTTTTTTCTTTTTGTCTGTTATTTGTTTTGTGCAGTTCCAACAGATAATCTCCAAAATCTCCAAAAATGTATTCACAATCACTGACTTGTCACACTGATTTTCAAACTCTCAAACGTCATACTCCAACATGGACCCTCTGTGAACATGTTTGTAATAATGTAGCATTTGGATTTAGTAAGTCTCTCCAAGTTAGATCTTCTCATCAGCTCCAGAGCTGGGCAGCTCCACCACCACACTTGATTGATGGATGGGGTATAGCAGCTTCTGGTCCATCATATCTGCTACAGTGAACCCAGCCTGCTCAACTCCACCATCAGTCCTCTCCTTCACATCTAACCCTGTCTGCTTACCATTCACTGGCCCATCCATCATTGAATATGTTGTCTGGTCTCCTCCTGCTGCTCCGGCAGGGGCTGAGACCACCTGCTCCACCACAACCGCAACAATGTCCTGTGCCCCTGCCTGAGCCTCTGTCTGGCTGGATGAACTAGATGAGGCAGCTGCATTCTCATCCTCCACAATCAGGTTGCGCAGTCGTCTCTGCCTGGGGTTGTAGTTCTGCACGCGGTTGTGGATCTGGGAGTGCCGCCGTAAATGTGCCTGACAATAGAAAAAGAACAATGAGTTCTAAGGCAGCAAGGAGCTAGGTATGAAAATGGTTGATTTTTTGACATGTACCTGTCTGGTGAACTTGTATCCACAATCAGTACACTCAAATTTTCTCATGCCCTTGTGCCGTCGTACATGAACACGGAGCTGCTCGATGGCTGATGGGACATCATGGGATATTAGAACTCAAAGATTCCAAATTATAATGGTTTAACAGGTCTAATACAATTGCAAATGTACAGTACCTATTGATAATTTTTAAGGTACTGATTGCTGTTAATCTTTTTGTCCATATATTCTTATTATACATCAATAAAGCAAAATAATGTCATCATATACTCATCTTCATGTTGTTTCAAACCCATATGATTTTCTTTGGAACACAAAAGGGAGATGTTAGGCAGTGTGTTAGTCTCAGACAACATTCACTTTTCTTGCGTCTTTTTTTCATTCAATGAAAGTGAATGGTGACTCAGGTTGTCATTCTACTTAACATCTCCTTTGTGCTCCACATAAGAAAGTCATAAAGGTTTGAACCAACATAAGGGTGAATAAATGATGACAGAATTTCTGTTTTTATATGAATTATCCCTTATAATGTTTGTCAGAACAAAATGCAAACAAGAGATTCATTAAGTAGATTTAATGTAAATTATCAGAGTGTTAGAATCATATAAATAATTTCCCATCCCTCATAAGTGCAATTGTTTAGATTCTCACCTTTAAAGGTTTTGTTGCAGATGTGACATAAGTGTGGGCGGCCTTCTTGGTGTTTGCTGGCTATGTGGCGTAAGAGAGGGCCTTTCTCAGTAAAGCGCTGCTCACAGAACTCACAACTATATGGCCGCTCTCCTGTGTGTGTGCGGTGGTGCTTATCCAGACTGGCTGCTCACACAAACAGAAAATCTTTGGTTAATAATGCGCAAATAATACACAGTAAATAAATGTATTGCTATATATGGTACACTCACATTAAAGGAATAGTTCACCCCAAAAAAACCTTTCTCATCATTTACTCACCCTCATGCCATCCCAGATGTGTATGCTCTCTTTCTTCTGCTGAACACAAACAAAGATTTTTAGAAGAATATCTCAGCGGGGGGCCTGGTTAGCTCAGCGAGTAAAAACACTGACCACCACCCCTGGAGTTGCGAGTTCGAATCCGTGTGCGAGAAGGTGTGCTGAGTGACTCCAGTCAGGTCTCCTAAGCAACCAAATTGGCCTGGTTGCTAGGGATGGTAGAGTCACATGGGGTAACCTCCTCGTGGTCGCTATAATGTGGTTCATTCTCGGTGGGGCGCATGGTGAGTTGTGCGTGGATGCTGCAGAGAATAGCGTGAAGCCTCCACACGCGCTATGTCTCCGCGGTAATGCGCTCAACAAGCCACGTGATAAGATGCGCAGGTTGACGGTCTCAGACACGGAGGCAACTGAGATTCGTCCTCCGCCACCCGGATTGAGACGAGTCACTATGCCACCATGAGGACTTAGAGCACACTGGGAATTGGGCATTCCAAATTGGGGAGAAAAATGGGAGAAACAACATGGATTTAACATGGATTTAACTGCTGGAGTCATATGGATTACTTTTATGCTGTCTTTATGTGCTTTTTTAGCTTTAAAGATTTTTACCCTGTTTACTTGCATTGTGAGGACCTACAGAGCTGAGATATTCTTCAAAAAATCTTTGTGTTCTGCATAAGAAAGAGTCATACACATCTGTGATGGCATGAGGGTGAGAAAATGATGAGATTTTATTTATTTTGTATTTTTTGGGGGTGAACTATCCCTTTAAGGAGGAATTGCATAGATTCAGCTAACTGTCTGCAGTCAAGGTGTGTTAAATCACTTTGAGAATAAGGGAAGGCTATTGGAGAGTTACCTTGTGTGCGAAATGTCTTGCCACAAAGGTGGCACTGGAAAGGCTTCTCTCCAGTATGTGTTCGAAGGTGCATGTTGAGATTGGCTTTCTGAGTAAAAGCATGGTTGCAGAACTCGCACACAAAGGGACGCTCATTTCTAAAGAGAATACAGCAAAAATGCATTTTGTTCCGTACTGCTCAGCACTAATCCAATCAGTAGAAACAAAACCATACTAAACTGAATACATATGAAATATAAACATCATGAAATGTTTCCTGCCCTGTTTTGTTCACGTTGTTTATTGTCTCACCACATGCACCCTTAATTCCAGAATTTGCTAGCAATTTTGCATTTGAATAGCAGTCAGGACAATCAGTTTACACAATAAATAATGTTTCAGTTCTTTAATACTTTATTTGTCATAATTAGTAATATCATACATGGCTACCTGTGAATGGCTTTGATGTGCATTTGCAGGCCGTTGCGGCTGGAGGCCCGATGCCCACATTCCTCACAAACAAACAGCTTTTCACCACGATGTTTGGCAGCCTCGTGCAGCCGCAACTCAGTACGGGACAGGAAACACTTGGGACACAACGAACACTAGACGAGATATATTGTTATTTAACATTTTATCAGTAATACCCTAAATATTTGTTTCATTTCAACAGGATATTACAGTTTCATAATGGCCTGGTTGAGTGTGTCAGGGATGCTGAAAGACCCAAACACCCAATGACCCCAGGTTACATCACTAATGATGTGTCCGAGTGCATCACGAGATGTATGACAAGACTAAATGGGATTTCAATAAGATTATTCTAGTTTACACCAGGGTATTATGGTATTGCAGACAAAGTCTCTCTAGATGGAATGAGAGCTATGAGTAACTTACCGCATGTGGTTTAGGAGCTCCGTGAACTTTAATCATGTGGATCCTGAGGTCCTTCTTCTGCATGAACTGTTCTGGACATGACGTGCACTAATATGGGACAAAATTACATTGGCACAATGTCCAGTTACAGCCAGGCCAATGAGGGAAAATTTAGTTGACTAAAGATCATATCTAACCTCCACAATGGGAGACGTACCTTATTGGGCATCTCTCCTGTGTGTGTGACTGTGTGGAGACGCAGCTCATGTCGCTTCTTAAAGGTCATGGGACATTTGGAACATGAAAAAACCTGGCACAAACAGAAATATCTGCACTAAAAAGTTTTTTCAAGTAAGTATTACTAAAAGAGTGTTACTATATATTGATACAACAGTAACCACCAAAAATCCAACATGGTTATTTCAATTGAATGCACAATACCAGTTTACAATAAAGTTTAGACACACTTGGCTGATTTTATGTTTCTTAATATCTTAAAAACCTTTTGATCAAAAGGTTTAGGCTTACGTGCTTGAAATTAGTTTAGAAGGCAATAATAATTTGTACCTATGTACAAATTTCTTTACAAAACAAATACATTCTCCTTCAATAATGTTCAAAAATGCTTCAAAAATGGATGTCATGAAGTGTGTAAGCATTCCCAGAGTGTGCATTACCTTACTTCCATTATGCTGTATTATTTTAAAGTTTTGATGACTTTACTATTATTCTAAAATGTGGAAAATAGTAAGATTAAAGAATAGTAGGTTTGTCCAAACTGGCTGACTGGCTGAAATATTTGGTTACATTCCATGCAAACTGTTCCCTTTCATAAAACTTACCACCTCTGTTCTGCTAAGGCAGTTCCTTGCTTCATGCTCAAGGAGGTTTTCCCTCCTGTAGTAACACTTCCCGCATTTAGCACATTCAAAGGGCTTCTCTCCTGTGTGTCTCCTTGCAAGCAGAACAGGCAGAGAAAGATGAGCAAACAGAACCCATTAAGACAGAGTATAGGGTTAACGTTATTTTAAAAATTACCATTATAGAAAAACACCAGCCTCTTGACATTCAAGGGGCAAGATAACATTAATTCTTCAGAGAAATGCACAGTCTAAAGTTTACATATAATGAAAGGCCCTGTCCATCCCTGCTCTGCATAACAAAGAGGAATGCACCTGTTGTGTACTTTCAGGTAGTACTTGCTGAGGAATGTTTTGTGGCATGTAGGGCATTGGACCGAGCCTTTCTTGGTGTCTTTTGATGTTCCTTCCCCGTTCTCTTTATTGGTGTTTTTTCCTTGCTGTTTGCACTTTCCCTGTGGACCCTTTGAGGTCGAGCAAGGTGAATCATGAGGCACGTACTCTTCATCAGAGCCTTTAATGAGAATGTCCATACAATCACCTCCATCATTTTCATCATCATCGTAGTCGTTGTCGACATCATCTTGATCATCATTATCATTTTGATTCAAAACAGATCCATCTACCTGCTCAAAGAGGAATAAAAGTCCATCTAGCACAGATCACAGATAATATAATTTTAAATGTTTTGATGCAATAGTAGATAGGGTGTAAACTTTTGCTTTGAAAATGATTTGATTCTATTGTATCTTAAGAAATTATTGCATAATACACTGGATATAATTATAGTAATTATCAGTTATCAAATTCTGTAACCGATGCATTACATTTTCAGATCTATACATCGATGATTATATATATTAGGGTCAGAAATTAAGGGGGCTTTGGCAAAAATGCCCCCATAATTTAAAATGTTGGGGCAAAAAATGCCCTCATCAAGAATTTCAAAAAAATTTTATTTGTAACATCTGATATAGGTCTTAATATTCTAATGTAAACCTGGTTATTCATCTTTTTTTCTTCTCCTTTGCTTGTTAATGTTAATGAACTGGCTAAAATGAAGTATTTAACTTAAAAGAATGACTAACTGTATATATATATATTTTTTTTTTTTAAATGCAGAGGGCAAATATTCATACATATACATATACATAAATCTATCTATCTATCTATCTATCTATCTATCTATATATATATATATATATATATATATATATATATATATATATATATATATATAAATTTGTGTTAAGGAGGACGCTGGAGAGTGCTCCATTTAAGTGTTGCTTGATTTAACTGCAGTGTTTAATACAGTTGATAATTCAGTTTTAATTGATACATTGAAGAGATGGATGGGAATATCTGGGGTGGTTTTAGACTGGTTTGTTTCTTACTTGACGAAAAGGAAATTTGTAGTGTCGGAGGTGAGATGTGCTCCTCTTCAAAAGTGAATTGTGGTTTTCCACAAGGATTCCTTTTATGGCCAATATTGTTTTCACTATATATGTTAGCGCTTGGTTCTGTGATTCGAAAATACAACATAAATTTTCATTGCTATACAGATGACCAGCAATTATTGTTGAATCCCAATGATCTGACTTATTTAAATGTTCTTCAAGCATGTATAGAAGGTAAAAAAAATTGGATGGCATGTAATTTTCTTCAGTTAAATACTAACAAAATGGAGGTATCGGTCATGATTAAAAAAAAAAGTCAGATTGAGTTAACACTGAAACAGGTGGTCCCAAACAATCAACAGGTGGTGAAAAATTTGTTGGGGGTCTACTTTGATACTATAAAATTTGAATATCATATCCGGAAGTTAGTTCAATCTTGTTTTTATAAGTTAAGAAACATATCAAAGGTTAGACATGTCTTGAATTTCAAGGATACAGAGAAGCTTATACATGCTTTTATTTCGTCATGCCTAGATTATTGTAATGCACTGTTTTCAGTTTTAAATCATCACACTTTAACACAGCTACAATCAGTGCAAAATGCTACAGCTAGACTTTTGACACGAACAAGGTCTTTTAATCATATCACACCAGTTTTAGCTTCTTTGCATTGGCTACCTATACAGTACATTTTAGGGTTGATTTTAAGATTTTATTAATTACATATAAGGCATTACATGGGTTGGCGCCAGAATATTCAGCAGAACTTTTAAGACCTTATGAAACAGTTAGACTTCTTGGATCCTGTCATGAACTACTGTCTGTTCCAAGATCCAGATGCAAAACTAACAGTGATAGAGCTTTTGCAGTGAAGGCACCACGATTATGGAATAGCCTGCCCTGGGATATTAGGTCTGCTGAATCTGTGTCTGGTTTTGAGTCTCATTTAAAAACTAATTTGTATAGACTGGCTTTTATTATATAAATGTGCTGTGTTTTACTGTGTGTGTTGCATTTATTACTATGTGATGTGAATATGTTTTACTGTGTGTTCATTTTTGATTTTATGTTTTGTGAAACACTTTGTGCTTTTTTTGCTGACAAATGTTTAATAAATAATATAGATATATATATATATATATACACACACCGATCAGCCTCAACATTAAAACCACCTGCCTAATATTGTGTAGATCCCCCTCGTGCCGCCAAAACAGCGCCAAGCCACATCTCAGGGGCCGTTTACACTACAACGTTTTCAACTAAAAACAGAAAACTTTTTATCTGTTTTGGCTGTTCGTTTACACGACAACAGTGTTTTGGGGCCTGAAAACGCAAACTTTTGAAAACGGGTTTCAAAGTGCAAGCTTTTGAAAACAATGCCGTTATCGTCTCCATGTAAACATACAAAAACGTGAATTTGTGAAAACAATGATGTCATGCACGCGAGTACTTCAAAACAATGCACAAGATATTCAAAATTACAATGGCGGACTACAGGACTGTGTTTGTGCTGCTCAAGATTCTGAGTTTATTGATGCTTCTCCAGCAAAGTGTAGATTTACTGCATCACTACTATGACCAGCGATCGCCATCTTCTTTGTTTGTATTCACCGCTCTGTGGAAGAATGCTTATGTGCGCAGGCATGTAGTGTTTCTTTACAAAGTGACATCGGCAACTACTGGCCTGGCATGCATAATACAGCCTTTTTAGTCGTTTTTGTGGATCCGTGTGAACGGGGATCGTTTTGACAACGTTGTCGTCTGTACGCGAAACTTTTCAAAAACGCAAAGGAAAAACTTTTCCGTTTTTAGTACATCGTTGTCGTGTAAACGTACCCTCAGAATAGCATTCTGAGATACTATTCTTCTCACCACAGTTGTACAGAGCGGTTATCTGAGTTACTGTAGACTTTGTCAATTCGAACCAGTCTGGCCATTCTCTGTTGACCTCTCTCATCAACAAGGCATTTCTGTCCAGAGAACTGCCGCTCACTGGATGTTTTTTGTTTTTGGCACCATTTGGAGTAAATTCTAGAGACTGTTGTGCGTGAAAATCCCAGGAGATCAGCAGTTACAGAAATACTCAAACCAGCCCATCTGGCACCAACAATCATGCCACAGTCCCAATCACTGAGATCACATTTTTTCCCCATTGTGATGGTTGATGTGAACATTAACTGAAGCTCCTGACCCATATCTGAATGATTTTTTGCACTGCACTGCTGCCACACGATTGGCTGATTAGATAAATTGCATGGATGACTGTTGGTGCCAGATGGGCTGGTTTGAGTATTTCTGTAACTGCTTATCTCCTAGGATTTTCACGCACAACTGTCTCTAGAATTTACTCTGAATGGTGCCAAAAACAAAAAACATCCAGTGAGGGTTAGTTCTGCGGATGCAAATGCCTTGTTGAAGAGAGAGGTCAACAGAGAATGGCCAGACTGGTTCGAACTGATAAAGTCTACGGTAACTCAGATAACTGCTCTGTACAATTGTGGTGAGAATACTATTCTGAGATGCGGGTTGGCGCTGTTTTGGTGGCACAAAGGGGACCTACACAATATTAGGCAGGTGGTTTTAATGTTGTGGCTGATCGGTGTATATATATATACAGTATATTTATACAACACACAATTAATAAATTAATCATAAATAAAAAACAATTATATAATAAAAAGCACCATAAAAATAGACTATATTGGGCATATAAAATTAAACTTAAATGACTTTTGGGTGAATATGGTTGAATATTGAGTACCTCAGTCTCACTCAAGTCATGATGAATGAGCTGATCTCCTTCCTCAGTGGCAGCAATTTCCTCTTCTTTGTACTCCATAGATGATGCTTTTCTCCTTGTTGCTCCTTGTCTCATGAGAGTGGACATGGGGCTCTCCCCAACAAGTCTACTGGGCCCTTTTACTCTCCTCCCAGAACGTGTGGTGGTAGTAGACTTTGAGGCAGGGTGGTCATCATCACTAGCTGAGACCACTACAGCTGACCTGCATGCATCTGATTTATATTTTGTTCTCAGACAAGATCTAGTCTTTCCTTTCATGGTCTGACCAGGCAGAGAGTCTGCAGGTGTCAGAGGAAAGAGTGGTTTGTCTTTAGAATCTCCACTCAAGTCAGGAGACTGTAAAGCCTCCACACTTGGCAAACATTGGCATGGTATCAAGGAATCCGGCACTGATAGCCCAATAGCTGCATTCTGAACCTTTTCTAAATTACTATCATCTAAGTGGAGTTCACCAGTGTAAAACAAATTAAGCAGCAGCTCAAGTCCATCATCAGGGCATTCTGATGGGAGGGTAATCTGTACACATGGTGTGTCTAAACTGGGATCCTGGAACAGCTGGCTGAAGCAGGCGAGAACGTTGCGATGGGCAAGGTGCACCTGCCCACTCGCAGTGTTCAGCATGGCATCACAGAACTGGCCAAGACCCCTCTGTTGGTTGAGCAAAAACAGCACCCTCTGAGCATGAGAAATCTCTTGGGCAGGTATTTCCATCTAGACCAAAAGGAGACATCAATCAAATCTTAAAAATGATTTGAAAATTAAGAAATTAGCACAAATACACAAAACATTGTCGATCTCCTTCAAATAATTTTATAAATAAAGGGCACTATTAAGGCATTAATACTAAAGGAATGTTCCTAGTTCAGTTCAAGTTAAGATCAGTTAAAAGCATATGCGGCACAATGTTGATTGCCAGAGAATATAAGTTTTACTCGCTCCTGGTTAATAAAAACCAAACAATAAAAATCACATAATGAAAGTGAATGGGGCCAGTACATAAACATTAAAATATACAATGTTTCAAAGGTATAGACATAAGATTTTAATATCAAAATGTTAACATGATTTTAGTATGAAAAAAATCTCTGTTCTACATGATTTTAGTGTGATAAAATCAATTACTGGGATAAACATGTTTATCTGTGTGATGTCGCCATGAAAACAAAGTTGTAATATTGGATGTAACTGAACACAGATAAGATTAGTAAGCAATTATATAACACTAAAATCATTGTAACATGTATAATAATTACGCCTTGTCGCTATACCTTTGAAACAGTGTGCATTTTAATGTTTATGGACTAGCCCCATTTACTTTTACTTTACATTGTTAGCACCTTACTGTAACAAATTCTGTCGACTGAGCTTAACTTGTATTGAACCCGGTGTTGTGTCGAAGTTTGTTCCCACTGTTTCCACAATTAGTGTTCCCCTTAGTGCCATTAAACATGGGGGAACAGTCTGTTTCCCCTATGTTTAATTTTTAACGCCGCTGTCGATGTCTGTTCCCCCTATGTTACTCCTTTGTTGAAGTCTATTCCCCCTATGTTTCCCCTTTGTCTAAGTCTGTTTCCCCTTTGTCGAAGTCTGTTCCCCCTATGTTTGCCCTTTGTCGAAGTCTGTTCCCCCTATGTTTCCCTTTGTCAAAGTCTGTTACCCCTATGTTTCCCCTTTGTCGAAGTCTGTTCCCCCTTTGTTGAAGTCTGTTAACTCTATGTTTACTCTCTGATGAAGTCTGTTTCCCCATGTTTCCCCTTTGTCAAAGTCAGTTTCCCCTTTGTCTAAGTCTGTTACCCCTATGTTTCCCCTTTGTCAAAGTCTTTTCCCCCTATGTTTCCCCTTTGTCAAAGTCTGTTTCCCATTTATCTAAGTCTGTTACCCCTATGTTTCCCCTTTGTCAAAGTATGTTCCCCCTATGTTTCCCCTTTGTCAAAGTCTGTTTCCCCTTTGTTGAAGTCTGTTAACCCTGTTTCCCCTTTCTCGAAGTCTGTTCCCCGTTTCCACTTTGTCATAGTCTGTTCTCCCTATGTTTCCCCTTTGTCGAAGTCTGTTTCCCCTTTGTCGAAGTCTGTTACCCCTATGTTTCACCTTTGTCAAAGTCTGTTCCCCCTATGTTTTCCCTTTGTCGAAGTCTGTTCCCCCTGTTTCCCCTTGTCGAAGTCTGTTCCCCCTTTGTTGAAGTCTGTTAACTCTATGTTTCCCCTTTGACGAAGTCTGTTTCCCCATGTTTCCCCTTTATCAAAGTCTGTTTCCCCTTTGTCTAAGTCTGTTACCCCTATGTTTCCCCTTTGTCAAAGTCTGTTCCCCCTATGTTTCCCCTTTGTCAAAGTCTGTTTCCCCTTTGTCTAAGTCTATTACCCCTATGTTTCCCCTTTGTTGAAGTCTGTTCCCCTATGTTTCCCCTTTGTCGAAGTCTGCTTCCCCTTTGTCAAAGTCTGTTCCCCCTTTGTTTCCCCTTTGTCGAAGTCTGTTCCCCATATGTTTCCCCTTTGTCAAAGTCTGTTCCCCCTATATTTCCCCTTAGGTTAGTGTTGAAGTCTGTAATCCCCTATGTTTAATGTTTAACGGCAATATGGGGAACACTAACGGGAAACATAGGGCGTTGTGTCAAAGTCTATTCCCCCTGTTTCCCCTTTTTCGATGTCTGTTACCCCTATGTTTCCCCATGACGAAGTCTGTTACCCCATGATTCCCCTTTGTCGAAGTCTGTTCCCCCTTTGATTCCGCTTTGTCGAAGTCTGTTTCCCCTATGTTTCCCCTTTGTCTACGTCTGTTTCCCCTTTGTCGAAGTCTCTTACCCCATGTTTCCCCTTTCTCGAAGTCTGTTTCCCCTTTGTCGAAGTCTGTTCCCCCTATGTTTCCCCTTGTCAAAGTCTGTTTCCCCATGTTTCCCCTTTGTCAAAGTCTGTTTCCCCTTTGTCTAAATCTGTTACACCTATGTTTCCCCTTTGTCAAAGTCTGTTCACCCTATGTTTCCCCTTTGTCAAAATCTGTTTCCCCTTTGTCTAAGTCTGTTACCCCTATGTTTCCCCTTTGTCGAAGTCTGTTCCCCCTATGTTTCCCCTTTGTCAAAGTATGTTTCCCCTATGTTTCCCCATTGTCGAAGTCTGTTCCCCCATTTTCCCCTTTTGTCGAAGTCTGTTCCCCCTATGTTTCCCCTTTGTCAAAGTCTGTTTCCCCTTTGTCGAAGTCTATTCCCCCATGTTTCCACTTTGTCGAAGTGTGTTTCCCGTTTGTTTAATGTTTAACGGCAATACAGGGAACGCTAACGGGAAACATAGGGGGTTGTGTCGAAGTCTGTTCCCCCTGTTTCCACTTTGTCGAAGTCTGTTCCCCCATGTTTCCCCTTTGTCGAAGTCTGTTTCCCCTTTGTCAAAGTCGGTTCCCCCATGTTTCCCATTTGTCGAAGTCTGTTCCCCCTATGTTTCCTCTTAGGTTGGTGTCGAAGTCTGTTACCCCCTATGTTTAATGTTTAATGGCAATAAGGGGAACACTAACGGGGAAATATAGGGGGTTGTGTCGAAGTCTGTTCCCCATATGTTTCCCCTTTGTTGAAGTCTGTTACCCCTATGTTTCTCCTTAGGTTAGTGTCGAAGTCTGTCCCCCTATGTTTCCACTTTGTTGAAGTCTGTTCCCCCTATGTTTCCACTTTGTCAAAGTCTGTTACCCCTATGTTTTCCCTTTGTTGAAGTCTGTTCCCCTTTTGTTTCCACATTGTCGAAGTCTGTTTCCCCATGTTTCTCCTTTGTCGAAGTCTGTTTCCCCTTTGTCGAAGTTTGTTCCCCCATGTTTCCCCTTTGTCGAAGTCTGTTTCCCGTCGAAGTCTGTTTCCCCTATGTTTACCCTTTGTCGAAGTCTGTTACCCCCTATGTTTAATGTTTAACGGCAATAAGGGGAACACTAAAAGGGGAAATATAGGAAGTTGTGTCAAAGTCTGTTCCCCCAAGTTTCCACTTTGTCGAAGCCTGTTCCCCCTATGTTTCCCCTTTGTTGAAGTCTGTTCCCCCTATTTTTCCCCTTTGTCGAAGTTGGTTCCCCCATGTTTCCCATTTGTCGAAGTCTGTTCCCCCTATGTTTCCTCTTAGGTTAGTGTCGAAGTCTGTTACCCCCTATGTTTAATGTTTAATGTCAATAAGGGGAACACTAACAGGGGAAATATAGGGGTTGTGTTGAAGTCTGTAACCCCTAAGTTTCTCCTTAGGTTAGTGTCGAAGTCTGTTCCCCTTATGTTTCCACTTTGTCGAAGTCTGTTCCCCCTATGTTTCCCCTTTGTTGAAGTCTGTTCCCCCTTTGTTTCCACTTTGTCGAAGTCTGTTCCCCCTATGTTTCCCCTTTGTTGAAGTCTGTTACCCCTATGTTTCCCCTTTGTCAAAGTCTGTTCCCCCTTTGTTTCCACTTTGTCGAAGTCTGTTCCCCCTGTTTCCCCTTTGTCAAAGTCTGTTACCCCTATGTTTCCCCTTTGTCGAAGTCTGTTTCCCCATGTTTCCCCTTTGTCAAAGTCTGTTTCCCCTTTGTCGAAGTCTGTTACCCCTATGTTTCCCCTTTGTCGAAGTCTGTTTCCCCTATGTTTTCCCTTTGTTGAAGTCTGTTCCCCCTTTGTTTCTGCTTTGTCGAAGTCTGTTTCCCCTATGTGTCCCCTTTGTCGAAGTCTGTTTCCCCTTTATCAAAGTCTGTTACCCCATGTTTCCCCTTTGTCAAAGTCTGTTCCCCCTTTGTTTCCTCTTTGTCAAAGTCTGTTCCCCCTATGTTTCCCCTTTGTCGAAGTCTGTCTCCCCTTTGTCGAAGTCTGTTCCCCCTATGTTTCCCCTTTGTCGAAGTCTGTTCCCCAAGTTTCCCCTTGTCAAAGTCTGTTACCCCTATGTTTCCGCTTTGTCGAAGTCTGTTCCCCCTATGATTCCCCTTTGTCTAAGTCTGTTACCCCATGTTTCCCCTTTGTCAAAGTCTGTTCCCCCGTTTCCCCTTTGTCTAAGTCTGTTCCCCCTATGTTTCCCATTTGTCGATATCTGTTTCCCCTTTGTCGAAGTCTGTTCCCCCTATGTATCCCCTTTGTCGAAGTCTGTTCCCCCATGTTTCCCCTTTATCAAAGTCTGTTACCCCTATGTTTCCCCTTTATCGAAGTATGTTTCCCCCGTTTCCCCTTTGTTGAAGTCTGTTCCCCCAATTTTCCCCTTTGTCGAAATCTGTTCACCCATGTTTCCCCTTTGTCGAAGTCTATTACCCCTATGTTTCCCCTTTGTCGAAGTCTGTTTCCCCTATGTTTCCCCTTTGTCGAAGCCTGTTTCCCCTTTGTCGAAGTCTGTAACCCCTTTGTTTCTCCTTTGTGGAAGTCTGTTTCCCCTATGTTTTCCCTTTGTTGAAGTCTGTTCCCCCTTTGTTTCTGCTTTGTCGAAGTCTGTTTCCCCTATGTGTCCCCTTTATCGAAGTCTGTTTCCCCTTTATCAAAGTCTGTTACCCCATGTTTCCCCTTTGTCAAAGTCTGTTCCCCCTTTGTTTCCTCTTTGTCAAAGTCTGTTCCCCCTATGTTTCCCCTTTGTCGAAGTCTCTTTCCCCTATGTTTCCCCTTTGTCGAAGTCTGTGTCCCCTTTGTCTAAGTCTTTTTCCCCTAAGTTTCCCCTTTGTCTAAGTCTGTTTCCCCCCATTTCCCCTTTGTCGAAGTCTGTTCCCCCATGTTTCCCCTTTTTCGAAATCTGTTCCCCCTATGTTTCCCCTTTGTCGAAGTCTGTTCCCCATGTTTCCCCTTGTCAAAGTCTGTTACCCCTATGTTTCCGCTTTTTCGAAGTCTGTTCCCCCTATGATTCCCCTTTGTTGAAGTCTGTTACCCCATGTTTCCCCTTTGTCAAAGTCTGTTCCCCCTTTGTTTCCACTTTGTCGAAGTCTGTTCCCCCTGTTTCCCCTTTGTCAAAGTCTGTTACCCCTATGTTTCCCCTTTGTCGAAGTCTGTTTCCCCATGTTTCCCCTTTGTCGAAGCCTGTTTCCCCTTTGTCGAAGTCTGTAACCCCTTTGTTTCTCCTTTGTGGAAGTCTGTTTCCCCTATGTTTTCCCTTTGTTGAAGTCTGTAACTCCTTTGTTTCCCCTTTGTCGAAGTCTCTTTCCCCTATGTTTCCCCTTTGTCGAAGTCTGTTTCCCCTTTGTCTAAGTCTTTTTCCCCTGTTTCTAAGTCTGTTTCCCCCCGTTTCCCCTTTGTCGAAGTCTGTTCCCCCTATTTTCCCCTTTGTCGAAGTCTGTTCCCCCTATTTTCCCCTTTGTCGAAGTCTGTTCCCCCTATGTTTCCCATTTGTTGATATGTTTCCCCTTTGTCGAAGTCTGTTCCCCCTATGTATCCCCTTTGCGAAGTCTGTTCCCCCTATGTTTCCCATTTGTTGATATGTTTCCCCTTTATCGAAGTCTGTTTCCCCCGTTTCCCCTTTGTCGAAGTCTGTTCCCCCAATTTTCCCCTTTGTCGAAATCTGTTCACCCATGTTTCCCCTTTGTCGAAGTCTGTTACCCTTATGTTTCCCCTTTGTCAAAGTCTGTTACCCCTATGTTTCCGCTTTTTCGAAGTCTGTTCCCCCTATGATTCCCCTTTGTTGAAGTCTGTTACCCCATGTTTCCCCTTTGTCAAAGTCTGTTCCCCCTTTGTTTCCACTTTGTCGAAGTCTGTTCCCCCTGTTTCCCCTTTGTCAAAGTCTGTTACCCCTATGTTTCCCCTTTGTCGAAGTCTGTTTCCCCATGTTTCCCCTTTGTCGAAGCCTGTTTCCCCTTTGTCGAAGTCTGTAACCCTTATGTTTCCCCTTTGTCAAAGTCTGTTACCCCTATGTTTCCGCTTTTTCGAAGTCTGTTCCCCCTATGATTCCCCTTTGTTGAAGTCTGTTACCCCATGTTTCCCCTTTGTCAAAGTCTGTTCCCCCTTTGTTTCCACTTTGTCGAAGTCTGTTCCCCCTGTTTCCCCTTTGTCAAAGTCTGTTACCCCTATGTTTTCCCTTTGTTGAAGTCTGTAACTCCTTTGTTTCCCCTTTGTCGAAGTCTCTTTCCCCTATGTTTCCCCTTTGTCGAAGTCTGTTTCCCCTTTGTCTAAGTCTTTTTCCCCTGTTTCTAAGTCTGTTTCCCCCCGTTTCCCCTTTGTCGAAGTCTGTTCCCCCTATTTTCCCCTTTGTCGAAGTCTGTTCCCCCTATTTTCCCCTTTGCCGAAGTCTGTTCCCCCTATGTTTCCCATTTGTTGATATGTTTCCCCTTTGTCGAAGTCTGTTCCCCCTATGTATCCCCTTTGCGAAGTCTGTTCCCCCTATGTTTCCCATTTGTTGATATGTTTCCCCTTTATCGAAGTCTGTTTCCCCCGTTTCCCCTTTGTCGAAGTCTGTTCCCCCAATTTTCCCCTTTGTCGAAATCTGTTCACCCATGTTTCCCCTTTGTCGAAGTCTGTTACCCTTATGTTTCCCCTTTGTCGAAGTCTGTTACCCCTATGTTTCCCCTTTGACAAAGTCTGTTCCCCCTATGTTTCCCCTTTGTCAATGTCTGTTCCCCCATGTTTAATGTTTAACGGCGCTATGGGGAACACTAATCGGGGAAACATAGGGGGAACAGACTTTGACACAAAACCGGAACATTCCTCTAATAAAACCATGTAAAACACAGCACAATACACATAATACAAAATTACAAAATGGTCTGCAGATAATACTAATAAAAAATACAGACAAAGACTAAATTAGAATTAGAATAAATTAGTATAATTAATCGCATAGGTTAGTATCATTAATTATTGCTGATGGTCTAGCTAGTGCATCCAATAATTTATATCAAGTATTTTCTGCTGTATTCACGAAGCTATAATATTTGTAGAGATCATACAGCTAAAGGAAATTCTTGATAACCCTAAAACATTGCAATTAATACACTTAAAACAGTCATTTAAGAGGAAGCATTAGGTGCTATTGCAGAATTGTGCCAATTTTGCGTAGTTCATTATATGAAACCAGAACACAAAATTCTGCACATTTTCATCTATTCGTGGTCATAAATATTTCCGTGCATTATGCTATTAAACTGTATTGACTATTGATTGATTAACGAACACAGCGTTAACCTTACCTAAACGTTAACCACAATGTCCACATTTTAATGACGCTCCCTAAACTACGTGCAGCACAATTAACCGCGTATGACTCACCTTTCACAGATATTAAATCAATGCTCTCATATTTATTTTCATATACTAAAACTACTCATATATGTATAAATGCTATTTTTTTAATGACTAATTGATATATTTTGCTCCATTGAATGCTTATATTGAGCAAAACAACAAGAAGCCATGTTGAAACATTAACAGGAAGTGACGACTTATCATACTATTGGGACTCTGCGGTAGCTGGCCAAGTAATGTATTGCGCTGGGTGAGATGTTTTTCCAAATATGAACCGATTGAATGTTTTATCATCGGTAGCCAAAGTGCAAACTAATTCTTAAATTTCACGACATTTGTAAAGTTACTGAACGAGAATAAGCATTTATACACAATGGTACTATAGAACAAACCTCCATTGAATCTCCGGGAAATATTTTATTGTCCATCACATGTGAGCGCTGCACAAAATTGCTTCCGTTAGTCACCGAGTCGTTTCGTTGACATGCTTCCAACTCTGATGTTTTTATGCTTTCAATCGCTTGTTTGCATCAATCAAACACCTTCGTCTCGTCTAGTGAAGTGGAACCACGACAGAATCGTGCAGCGTGATTTTAGTGTTCACATGGAGCCACTGCCAGTTACATAGAAATACAGTGAACAGGCAGATCGTCATATGCGTGTTTCACATTTCTGATTTTAATCATATCTGCATGCACAGGAGTGTATACAGCACATAACGTCTTCTCACTTAAAACAGGTAAGTTAACTGTGCCAGATATGAATTAGAACTGCATCACAATCTGAACTGGCTTCCAGTATAGTTAAAACAGTAGTGGATAATTTTACTAATCGGACTTGATCATAACTCATTTCGCACCAAATGAAAATAGCAAGTGACCAGCTGGTAGTCATGGTCAGATAGGAACAAAGTTACGAAGCATTAACTATTTTGACTTTTATTAGCAGTTAAAAGCACTTCTCTTTAGCTTTCTTCTAGACAGATAACTTTTATGTGACTCCAGGTGTGCGGACCCCATCATTGTTGTCCGCTCTTCATTCACAGGCGCCACCCTGCTCTGGGTTTATGTCGTTTCTAGTCTCGTTAGAGTTCATCGGATGACAATGAAAGTTCAGAAAGTCTCTTCTCGATCCCAACATGAGCAACGAATCGCCACTAAACGTCACGGCAAGAATAAGTGGCTCAAAAAAGTACGCAATCTGGACTCGGCTCTCTCAAGTGCAAGTTCTGGCACTGCTAAATTGGAGCAACAGATAGCCAAAAGGGAGAAACCTAGGTTAAAACGGTTGAAGAAGTCGTATGCAAAGCCTGTGACTTTGATCCCTGAAAACAGTTATACTGAGGAGGGAAAGGTGACTTTTGCTCATGTCCACACAAACGGAGGCACAGAACTGGAGGGCAACAGCAATTCCGAGGACTCCCAAGAATGGAGCGCTTATGCCAAGAGTGTTCTTCAGAACGGTGTGGAGAGTTCAACGCTACCTGACACAGAGCAGTTGGAAAAGGACGGTCTTCAATACCATTCCCAGCTTGACCATGCTCAAAATCGTGCTGTTTTAGTCTTGCAACAAGGCCAGGTACTAAGATAATCTCAAAAGACATCCACCCTACTGTTATTATGCATTAAAGCCAGGAAAAGTTAATCCAAAAATGACATTTTTTGTCATTAGTTTATCACCCTTATGTTGTTCTAAACCTGTATTACCTGGCTTTCCTCGTGGAACACAAAATGTGAATTTTTGAAGAATGTCCTAGTCACTCTTTTTCACATTATGAAAGTGAATTAGAAGAACTGGGGCTGTCAAGCTCTAAAACAGTTAAAAGCACGTTTGAAGCATCATGAAAGTGGAGCATACAACTTGCTAATAACAGCTTGAAGGATAATGGACCCCAAAATGAAAATTCTGTCATCATTTACTCTCCCTCATGCCATTCCAGATGTCTATGACTTACTTTCTTCTGCAGAACACAAAGTTTTTTAGAAGAATATCTCAACTCTCTTGGTCCTCATAATGCAAGTGAATGGTGATCAGACCTTTGAAGTTCCAAAAAACACAAAGGCAGCATAAAAGTAATACTTAAGACTCCAATGGCTTAATCCATGTCTTCTGAAGCGATCCAATCGGTTTTGGGTGAGAACAGACCAAAATGTAATTCCTTTTTCACTGTACATCTTACTATTGCAGTTTATAGGCACATTTATGATTTCAAGCTCGATTACACTTCCTAGTACTTGACGCATGCGAAGAGCGCTAGATGGCGCTATAGGGAAATTAATCGAGCTTGAAATCATGATCGCCAAGGAGATTTATAGTGAAAAAGAAGTTATATTTTGATCTGTTCTCATCCAAAATTGATGGGATCACTTCAGAAGACACAGATTAAACCACTGGAGTTGTATGGATTGCATTTATGCTGCTTTTTTGTGCTTTTTGAGATTTAAAGTTCTGGTCACCATTCACTTGCATTTTATAAAGGACCTACAGAGCTGAAATATTCTTCTAAATATCTTAGTTTGTGTTCTGCTGAAGAAAGAAAGTCATACACATCTGGGATGGCGTGAGGGTGAGTAAATGATGAGAGAATTCTCATTTTTGGGTGAACTATTCCTTTAAAATTTTGTTCTATTCCTCATGCAATCGCTATTGTGTGGTGCATTTCTTCTGGTCATTTTAAAGTTTGGCAGCCTCAGTCCACTTTCAGTATCATTATTTGGAATAAAAAATGTACATTCTTTGTTTTACTAAAGTCATTTGGAAAGGTTTGAGGATGAGTAAATAATGACCAAAAACAATGATTGATTTGTGGGTTCTTTTACAATTCTGCTACATATTTGAAGGCTTGAACAAAACAATTTTTTTGTTAATCTTGCAGTTTTTGCAAGTAGGCTCACTTTTGTCTCTGATGCCTTTGCAGGTCTTGTGTTTCCGTGGAAAGTGCCTGCTCACTTGCCTCTATGGTCGTGTAGAGGTGGTTGGCTTCACTATAGAGGAGGGCCAACAATCTTACCCCCTTTTCTCACCACCCACACACTGCCCTCTCACCATCACTGCCTTAGGAAACAACTCCCACTCCACCAAGAACAAGAAAGAGGGGCGACTGGAGGCGAAAGCCATTGTTCGCAAATACCTCTCTTCAGGTAACATTAATAGCAGCATGCTACCTCATTATTTTTGTTAAATAGTTCACCCAAAAATGAAAATTCTCATCATTTACATATTGTGTATGACTTTCTTCTGCTGAACACAAATTAAGATTTTTAGAAGAATATCTCAGCTCTCTAGGTCCATACAATGCAAGTAAATGATGACCAAAACTTTGAAGCTTCAAAAAGCACAAAGGCAGCATAAAAGTAATCCATAAGACTCCAGTGGTTTAATTCATATCTTCAGAAGTGATATAATGGATGTGGGTGAGAAACAGATCAATATTTAAGTCCTTTTTTTTTTTTTTTTTTTTTTACTGTAAATTCTCCTAACTGCCCAATAGGTGGCGATAAGGACAAAGAATGCAAAATGGCATAAGCACAAGAAGAAGAAAGTGAAAGTTGAGATTCATAGTAAAAAGGGACATGCATTTTGCTCTGTTTCTCACCCACACTTAACATAATGCTTCTAAAGACATAGACGGCTGGTGTCGTATTGATTACTTTTATGCTGCCATAATGTGCTTTTGGAGCTTCAAACGTTTGGCACACATTTACTTGAATTGTGAGGACCTACAGAGCTGAGATATTATTCTAAAAATCTTTGTGTTCAGCAGAAGAATGTCATACACATCTTGGATGGCATTAGGGTGAGTAAATGCCTGTAAAAGATGCCAGAACTTGTGTTTTTTGGGTACACTACCCCTTTAATTAATTTCTTCCTGGATTAAATTAACTTTTAAGTGTGCAAAAACACTTAATGTTGTGAGGATCAATGTTTTTGATGTCCAGAGCCATGTAAGAGGCTCATCAGTGAGGTGGACTCGGAATCCTGTGTGCTGCTCCTAGAACCCTTGGACACACCCCTTACTCGCTTTCTCAGCAGCTTCTCAGAACTCAGTGAGGTCTTTGGAGTCAACTCGGTGAGTCAAGGACATTACAGATTCCACATTTAAAATAAAATGTTTAAGCTGATGTCTGAGGTTTTTTCTGTGTGTTCTTAAAATACTTGCCACTATTCCAGCTTTATGTGTAGAGGCAATTATGAGTAAGTCATTTGTAGGTTGACTTCCCAAAGAGTGTGAATACATTGGCCCTGTAGCACTTTAAGTTCATTGCTCTGTTTATTTGTGCATCGGCATCCCAACATGCCTGACACAGCCGTATTGGCTCAATAGGTTTGGGGTGGGACTACCTGTTCGTCCTACCAGTTAACTGCCATGTCTTTTGCCATTCTGTTTTAGTTGTATTTCTACCTATACAACATGCATCTTCTATATGGACACCCACATTTATGGTGATCGATTTTATGTGTATATTGCAGAGGGAGCTGAGGTCTCAGGCTGCCATCTATAACCCTGCTCTGTCAGCCGTGGGTGTGACAGCTCTGTGTGGACCCTGTGCACAGGGTCTGGTGATGTCATGCAGCTACAGAGAGGCCCTAAGCAGCTTGCTCAAAGCCTGGGCAGGTAATACATGTTGATGGTTCTCCTCTCCAAACAATTTTTGAAGGAAGGATTTGATTTTATTTCTGGTCAAATTTATTTGGTCGAATTTACATTGATGTTTTGTTTTTTTCATAGGGGAGTTTGACAGCTGTCCCATCATCCTTGTATGTGGTGGGAGAAACTCTGGCAAGTCCACCTTCAGTCGTCACCTTATTAACAGCCTGCTCAATCAGTGAGTTCAAGTTAATTTTATCAGTTTACTTATGAATTGAGAACTTAAGCGTGCAATCGGGGTTCCTGTGGATCCTTAAAAAGTCTTAAAATGTCTTAAATTCAGTTTTCCCAAATTTAAGGTAATAAAAAGTCTTAAATATCTTAAATGATACAACAAAATTCTTAATGATCATTTAAAGGGTCTTAAATTTGGGGGCGGAAAGATGGGAATCGGATATGTCCTAATAGGAGTATCAGACTTCAAATGAATACAATTAAATTAGTGCATGCGCTGCATCCTTCAGAGTGAAAATGTGGCCCTGTTGTATTTTCTTCAAGCATGCGAGTCTGTGAGTGTTTTCAGCTGTTGCAGAGCAGTTCACAGTCAGTAAGCCATATCGGAAATTTATGACAAGCTATCACTAAAGATCAACTGTTGATGATGATGATATAATGTTGATGAAATATGGCAATGTTTACTTTTAATTGTTTATATTGTAATATGTTGTAGATTATTGTAGGAGTGCACAATTTATTTCCCTTATCTGTTTGAATGAGCAGCTGGAATCAGTGAAGCGCATACATTTCAAAATAAGAGTCCCTGGTGTGTTTCAGATCTTTTTTCTTCATTTGTTTTGGTATGGGTATACGGTATAAATTTGATTGTTCAGGTCTTGAAAAGGGTCTTATAAAGTCTTAAATTTGATTTTAAATACTCTACAGCAACCTTGGCAATTCCAAGCCTGAATTAGCCTGAATTCCAAGTTGGACTAGCACCAGAGAGCAAATGATTTTTATCAGAAATTCACATGCATAATGATTTTAAAGGGGTAATATTGCTCTCTAACTTGTCATGTGTGATTGTGTATGTGTAGCACTGCAAGTGTTGAGTATTTGGAGTGTGATCTAGGCCAGACTGAGTTCACCCCTCCTGGTTGCCTTTCCTTAAGCACTGTTACAGAGCCACTATTGGGTATGTGTCATACTCCACATCTCCATACAGCCACATGCAGTACATATTTGTCTTGCTAATATTATTCAAACAGATTCTACACATTAAAAAGAACTTTGTACTGCAGAAATGTGAAGCTTTTCTGAATTTATTACAAACCTTCAGTACAACATACTGTTCATTTTACATTTCCAAAATAATGGCATGTTTATGATTGTATGCTTCGTTCTGTAGGGCCTCCTTTCACACACTTGCGTGACCCGGAGCACATGGTGTACTATGGTTTGACAGATTGCCAGGCTGACATAGATCGGTATTTGGAGTCCCTGAAATCCCTCTGGCGCCATTGCAGTGGAGAGAGTCCGGTCATCATCAACACTATGGGCTGGGTCAAAGGTCAGCAATATGAATATGTGTTGTGCATGAAAGGAAATTCATTAGTAATGTTAATTTGAAATAATGCAATCATCAATGGATATCTTTAATCTTAGGATTTTTATATTATATATTGTATATATTTAAATTTACATTTGATTTTATTATATTAACGTAAATTAATGTCTTTTATTTTTAAAGGAATATTCCGTGTTTAAGTTAAGCTCAATCGATAGCATGTGTGGCATAATGTTGATTACCACCATAAATCATTTAGACTCGTTTAGATTTTTGTGGTAATCAACATTATGCCACAAATGCTGTCAATTGAGCTTAACTTTTATTGAACCCCAAATATTACTTTAAAGCTAAAATTGTGTATTTTTTTTAAACCTGTAGTATTTTTTAATTAAAATACTTTCTCCTATCCCAGTTTAATTTGTTGGTTGATTCCCCTGAAAAGTAAATAATATGACACTGTGGCACTATCAAAACATTACTGTTTGTTTGAGCTGCCTGACCAGCCAACTATAGCAACATTGGCTCAACCAAAGATTTGAATTTTAGGCAGGACTGTTTGTTTTCTGACCAAATGGCAGATGGGACTGTGTTCTGGAAAGTTATTTGAAAACAATCATTTTTGCAGTCCGGTTTAGTGACACTAGCGGCACATAAATTGCACACTTCAGCTTTAATGGAAATCATATACTTAAAGTTTCTGAAATGTGTGTTACTCAATTTTTTTTTTATTATTTATTTATTTTTTTACGGGAATGGCTCGGGACCCATCTTTATGATGGTAGCCCGTGAAAGGAACAGTGGCACGCTCCTTTCCTCCGTAGTGCTAGGGTCATCTCCTTGGGCAAGAGAGAACAACCCTCAAGCACCCCCCGCTATGGTTACGTTTTTACCATCCCTTGACCTGGAGTAAAATAGATCCTTATTATCCCATTTCTGTTATAAGAAATAAGGAAAAGGACGACTCGTTTGCCGTGAGTTGCAACCCGTGTCGGTGGAGGAAGAGATCGTGGTCCCTGAGAAATGTGGTTTACTGCGGCTTCCACTATTTCAACATGGTACTTTGGCTCCTACTTCACCTAGGCAGGAGGTTGGAATGGCTCGATCCAGTCAATCGGCTGGTCAAGACATGCCCTTGGAATACTCTGTGATAGCTGAACATCAAATATCTCTCAGATTCCCAGTAGGCATTGGTTAAGGGTCAGTCAATAAATTGAGCAACTTGTTGCTCATTTTGCTTGAGTATATCATCTCTATATCCCTGATGCATAATCTGCTGGAGATCCGTGGCACTGTGCATCCCTTACTTTTGGGCTCCCAGGTGGGTGGGGAGCAGAGATGACGAAACTAAAAACCCAAAACATGGCTACAAAACACACCTAAAAAAAAAAACTTTCTTGGACCTGGATACCGACAATACCTCAGAAAATAGACGTGCTCTTGTGCCGAGTAATGATGACTGGCCAAAATTCATCATCATTGAAGCTGCTGCTCCAGATTCTGCAAACATCAAGCTTTCCCCTTTTGCTATACAAAAAGGTATTGCAGGAATAGCGGGAACAGTAAAGGAAGTGGAAAAAACTATGATCTGGACAGATTCTTGTGGAATGCAGTAAAAAGGCCAATGCTGAAAATCTACTGCATGCCAGCATGTTAGCTGGAATTCAAATAAAGACATCTCCTCATCCAGCTTTGAACTACAGTAAAGGAGTAATCTGAACTAGAGAGTTGGATGATGTGGATGAAGAAGAAATAACGTATGGGCTCAAGACCCAAGGAGTAATGAACGTCAAAAGAATAATAATCAAGAGAGAAGAGCAAATGATTAAAACTGGTATGTACATTCTCACCTTTAATAAACCGCTAATCCCAGATAAACTTCGAATTGGATACTTAAGTGTTCCAGTGGACTTATTTGTACCCAACCCTCTGCGTATGGCCATGGATCTAATGGCTGCAACAAACATACCTGTTGTATCTGTGGGGAGGTAGGCCATGACAAAAGGAGCTATGAAAAACCATCAAAATGTTGTAATTGCTCAGGTGACCATTCAGCTGCATCAAAACAGTGTCCCATGTGGATCAAAGAAAAGGAAATGCAGAAAATCAAGGTGTACTAAGAGAATCAGTTACCTCGAAGCAAAGAAAATGGTGGATGTCATCCCTGTTTTTACCCTGAATAAAACCTTCGCCTCTGTTGCAAAAAAAGCTGTGAGAACAATAGACTGTCAGACAGATATCACCTGGATGCATAAAGACAAACCTCAAATCATTAACCATAGTAATATTCCCCCAAAGATGAAGAACATAGGAACCCAGAGCGAAACTCTTCTAAATGACATTCACTCCAGTCAGAGCTCAATAACAGGAAACCAAAAGGCAAATAAAAACAAGGGTAAGGCAAGTTCTTCACAATCAAAAGTATCCCAAGATGAAGCCTCAAAGACAAAACAAACAAAAGATGGGGAAATGAAAGAGAATGAATACCATAGTAGAAGTCCATCCCCTAGAAAACTGTCCCTATACTCCCTAATAGGTAATGGAAAATTCAATCATCCAATGGAACTATCGTGCTATCAGGGCAGATTTTACGGCGCTGCAGCGTCTAACTGCAATGATTAACCATCTAGCCGTATGTCTTCAAGAACCACAATTACCACCAGACGGTACTCTCTTTTAAATAAAAAAAATAAAATAAAAGTTTTAACACTTTTTTTTAACACAGTGACACACGGGCTTCCGGTGGTACAACCATTTTAATAAGAAAATATGTGATCCATAGTCATAAATATTAATAGCAAATTACAGGCAACAGCAGTACGCCTGACTTTGCAGAAAACCATTACAGTCGTCTCTATCTACATTCCTCCAAATTTTAACTTGACACACATGGACCTAGATCACCTTAATCGCTCACTCCCATCTCTTTTTATTCTCATGGGAGATTTTAATAGTCATAACACTTTGTGGGGCAGTAATCACTGTAACACAAAAGGAAAGAAGATTGAAGATTTTATAGATAACCACACCTTATGTATTTTAAATAATGGATTGAATACCTATTTACATCCAGGACATGGAACGTACTCTGCAATCGACCTAACAATTTGTCAGCCTGAATTATTTTTAGACCTATCATGGAAAGTTTGGCATGACCTCTGTGGAAGTGACCATTTCCCAATCATTGTAACCATCAAAGGCAGAGAGGAAGAAACAAATGTACAAAGATGGCAAATGAAAAAATCAAATTTCAATTTCAAACCCTCTGTCATGAGAAACTGACACGGTTTCCAGAAGACATCCCAGATGCTATGCAGAATTTCACTGAAACGCTCATATCTATAGCTAATGATACAGTCCCAAGAACATCTTTAAACATAAAATATAGATGACTTCCATGGTTTGATGATACATGTAAGGAAGCTATAAAAGAGAGGAAAAAAACTGAAAGACTGTTCTTCAGACATCCATCAACTGAAAATCTCATCAAACTCGAGATGAGTAGAACACGAGCAAGAAGAATTATAAATGAAGTAAAAAAGAAAAGCTGGAGAAGATTCGTTTCCAACATGACAACAAGTACTCCATCATACAAAATATGGAACCTGATACGGAAAATGAAGGGAAAAAACAACGGTCCTCAAACACATCAAACAGCACGGCACACTTTTGACTTCAAAACAAGAAATTGCAAACATTCTAGCAAAAACTTTCGAAAACAATTCATCTATTGAGAACTGCCTTCCTGCTTTTCTAACTTTTCTTGCTCAACAAGAAAAAGAAAAGATTAACTTCGGCTCCAGTAACACAGAGCCATACAACCAACCTTTTTCTATGGAAGAACTAAAGCGAGCCATTAAAAAAATCCCACGACAGAGCTGTTGGACCGGATAAAATCCACTATCAAATTTTTAAGAGTCTACCCCACCTTTCCCTGAAAATGCTCCTTAGAATTTTTTACTCCCATTTGGATATTGGGATAAATCCCATCTGCCTGGCATGAAGCAGAAATAATACCTATTCCAAAGCCAGGAAAAGACCATAACAACCCCATAAACTACCGCCCTATAGCTTTAACCAGTTGTTTATGCAAAACAATGGAGAGGATGGTCAATGATCGCCTGGTCTGGATACTGGAATCTAAATACCACATAAGTAACGCCCACTGTGGTTTCTGGAAAGGTCGAAGCACTACAGATCACCTTATTTGTCTTGAAAGCCATATTCGTGACGCCTTTACCAGAAAAGAACACGTTGTAGCTGTCTTCTTTGATTTGGAGAAAGCCTATGACATGGAAACATGGATTTTTAAAGGATCTGTACCAAATGAATTTTAGAGGTCGACTGCCAATCTTCATTGAAAGTTTTTTTATCGAACAGACTTTTTAGAGTTAAATTAGCAAACACCTTGTCTAACCTACATAAACAAGGACCTCAAGGAAGTATCCTATCAGTAACCCTCTTTAGTATTAAAATAAGTAGCATTGGAAAAGTCATTGGTTCTGATGTCCTCTGTAGTTTATATGTAGATGATATCTGCATTTTCTACAAGAGCAAGTACATGAATACTATCGAGCGAAAAATCCATTTGAAGATAAACAAACAAAATGCACTCCTGGTCATCACAGAATGGTTTCAAGTTCTCACAAACAAAAACCATCTGTATGCATTTCTGTCGGCTTCATTCACTACACAATGAACCAGAGCTGTTTATGGATGGAGTCCCCATTAAAGTTGTTAAAGAGAACAGGTTTCTTGGTATCACTTTTGACAACAAACTGTCTTTTATTCCTCACATTAAATCACTAAAGAATTGTTTTAAAGCCATGAATGTTTTAAAGGTTTTATCCAAAACCAAATGAGGGAGCAGACAGCTCAACTCTTATGAACTTGTACAGAACCATGGTATGCTCAAAGCTGGACTATGGAAGTATCATTTATGGATCAGCTAGGAAGTCATACATACAACTTTTGGACACTGTACACAACCAAGGTATATGACTAGCTTTGGGAGCCTACAGAACATCACCAATCCAAAGTCTCTATGCGGAAGCCAACGAACCTTCCTTGGAAATCAGACGCCTAAAGTTGGCCTTACATTATGCAACCAAACTTAAAACAAATAAAGAAAACCCAGCCTATTCAGCAGTTTTCCCACTTCAGCATTCAACAATATATGAAAAAAACAAAAACAAAAAACAAGTTTCATTCGTCCATTTGGCCTACGTATAAAAACCCATCTGGAGAATCTGAAAGTGGATCTAAACAGTTAGGAACAGACACATTTCTGCAAAATTCCTCCATGGGATCTCAAAAAGCCTGAAATCCATCTGGATTTAACAAGGAACCAAAAATCCAAAATGCAACTGAATGATTTCCATCAACAATTTTGGACATAAGAGCAGTATACCCACAACATATCCCAATATACACAGATGGATCTAAATCTGGAAATAAAGTGGCAGCAGTTTTGCAACATACCAACTTTGTCAGGGTATCCGCATCCCTGACCAAAGTTCAGTTTTCACTGCAGAGGCAAACGCTCTACTACTGGCACTGAAGTTTATTGAGACTGCTCCACAAAAACCTTTTTTAATAATAACTGATTCAAAATCATGTCTTGAAGCATTGGAAGCTACTAAAACTGATCATCCAACAATCGTGAAGATTTTAATCAAAATGTCATCTCTTGAAGCAGAGTATTAATATTATTTTCTGCTGGGTACCTGGACACTCAGGAATCTCCGATAATGAACAAGCAGACAGAGCTGCCAGAGAAGCACTATCTACTGAACCAGTAAAATGCCCTATACCTTCCACAGATCTGAAACCAACTCTGAATGTATATATCAAAAACAAATGGCAGTCGGAGTGGGATCAATGTTTAAACAACATATTACGGGAAATAAATCTTGTTGTTGGAACAAGATATGTGTTCCCTTTTAATAATCACTGGGATCAAGTCATTTATACGCGATGCCGGATAGGACGTACAAGATTCACACACCAGTTTTTACTATCAGGAGAAAATTCACCAAAGTGCTCATCTTGTCAGAACCAACTATCCATTAAACATATTTTACTGGACTGTCATACCTCTACACATCTAAGGAACCTGTATTATTCAGTTGATACTTTTGAAAAGGTTTTTAATCAAGTGAATCCAAATTTAGTTTTAAGGTTTTTAGGAAAAATTAATCTTAAACAACTTATTTAACTGTTTTTATATAACTAAACCTGGCTCCCGCCATGAATATAGCCATAGAAGCTGGCATGGCATAAAAAATGAAAGAAAACAAACAAACAATGTTTTGTTTTTTTTTTACATCCACAAATGTCTCTCTCTTTCAGGCCAGGGCTTTCAGATTCTTGTTGATCTCATCCGCCTTTTTTCCGTGACACACGTGGTTCAGCTGAGTTATGGGGATGTCCCACAGTGTCAACATCTTACTCCAGACTTCCTCAGAACTGCCCACGGCTGGCAGACACACCCTCCAACACCACCCACCCTGACAGAGGAGTCCACCAGTCACCTCACTGTTCAATCTCATGTATTTCTCAACATCCTCTCAGAATTCGAAGGTGCTGGGACATCTGGAAAAATGTGAGTAGGCTGTGATAGGAGTGTCCATGATCTGTTGTCAAATATTGATGGCTGATAGTCATAGTAAACAAATGACCGGTCATTTCTCACTTCTCACTCCTCACTCATCCCGTGTTTCTCATAGGCGGCATCAGCGTAGTAATGAGCTACGAGACCTGGCTTTGCTCAGCTACTTCAGTCAGCTGCAGTCCACAGACCCGGGCCCCATCCGCCCTCTCCACTGCTTCATACCCTACCAGGTAAACATAATACTGGGTAAGAGAGAAATTCATTGCTTATAATCTATGACTTAAGCACAGCGCTGTACTCCAAACCAGTGTCAGATATAAAATGTGTATTTTATTAAGGCAGCGTTTCCACGCATCCTTGAATACCTGGAAGACCTGGAATTTTGCAATGCAGTTTTCCAATTATGGAAAAGTCATGTAAAATGAGAAAAATACCTAATTGTCCTGAAAAATAATTATTTGTTCTTGAAAATATTTTAGTATAATGAAACTGTTTGACTCTTACAATGTTTGTGCTTCATGTACAAAAACATATTAACGACCAGGACTCGGGATAGATGTCAAATACACATTTGTATCTTTTTGTCACTAACAGTGGCTGTGCATTGTGAAACAACATCAATGGTTGACTGTCATCATGAACGAAGCCCTGTCACACACAGTGCTGTGAAAAAGTATTTGCTGATGTCTTCTGGTTTTGTATACATCTCATACTAAATTGCTTCAAAATTTTAAACTAAATCTGAGTAAACACAAAATACAGTTTTTAAGTGATAATGTTATTTATTGTAGCAAAAAAGTTATCCAATACCAACTGGGCCTTTTTATTTGCCCCCTTAGTTACTAAATCCCCAAATCTATGAAACTGCATTCATAATGGGGTTCAGCTGGACTAGAATTTTTTCAGCAGCATGAAGTTGGCTAAAAGGTCTCACCCAGTAGCACACTATGCCAAGGTCGAAAGAAATTCCAGAAATGATGAGGAAAAAGGTGATTGAAATACATCAGTCTGGGAAGGGTTACAAAGCTATTTCAAAGGCTCTGGGACTCCAAAGAACCACAGTGAGAGCCATTATCTCCAAATGGAAAACTTGGCACAGTAGTGAACCTTCCCAAAAGTGGCTGACCTTCCAAAATTCCTACAAGAGCACAGCGACAACTCATCCAGGAAGTCACAAAAAAGCCAAGGAAAAAATCCAAGGAACAGCAGGCATCTCTCACATCAATAAAGGTCACTGTTCATGACTCCACTATCAGAAAGACACTGGCCAAAAAGGCCATCCATGGAAGAGTGGCGAGGCGAAAACCACTGCTAACCCAGAAGAACATTAAGGCTCGTCTGAATTTTGCCAGAACACACCTTGATGATCCTCAAACATTTTGGGAGAATGTTCTGTGGGCTGATGAGTCGGAAGTGGAACTGTTTGGAAGACGGGTCCCCTTACATCTGTCGTAAATCAAACACAGAATTCCACAAAAAAACATCATACCTACGGTCAAGCATGGTGGTGGTAGTGTGATGGTATGGGGATGCTTTGCTGCTTGAGGGCCAGGGCGACTTGCAATAATTGAGGGAAACAAGAATTCTGCTCTCTACCAGAAAATCCTGTAATCTTTTAAAGGAGAACGTCCGGTCATCAGTCCGTTAGTTAAAGATCAAGCGCAACTGGATTATGCAGCAAGAGAATGATCCAAAGCATATGAGTAAGTCCACCTCTGAATGGCTCAAAAGAAGCAAAATTATAGTTTTGGAGTGGCCTAGTCAAAGTCCTGACTTGAACCTGATTGAGATGCTGTGGCAGGTCCTTAAATGGGTAGTTTATGCTCAAACCCTCAAATGTGGCTGAACTAAAGCAGTTCTGCAAATGAGTGGGCCAAAATTCCACCACAGTGTTGTGAAAGACTGATCTCCAGTTATCGGAAGCGTTTGGTTGCAGTTGTTGCTGCTAAAGGTGGCACAACCAGCTATTAAGTTTAAGGGGGCAGTTAGTTTTTATATGGGTGATATAGGTGTTGGATAACTTTTTGCTTCAAGAAAAAAAAAAATATATATATATATATATATATATATTTGAAAACTGTTTTGTTTTAACTTTTGTGTTTACTCAGGTTGCCTTTGTTTTATGTTAGATCTCGTTTGAAGATATAAAACAATTTAGTATGAAATTTTAATGTAATGTTTACTGTAATTAAATAATAATAATACAAAAAGAAGTATTTCACATCTGTGATGTTCTGTTGTGCAGAACTTAATTTTTGAACATATCTTGTGTTGTTTCGAATTGTCCTTTGGGGGTTTTGAATAAAAGCACTTAATTTAATTAAAAATAATGCAATGTTATGTTGAAAAATTAAAATAAAATAATTAATTTGATTAAAATTTTAATTAATTCATTTGAAAAGACACAATTTTGATGATAAAATTGAAATGGTCATATACAGAATTTAATATATAATAATAATATTTAATAATAACCATCCAGAAACCGCTTAAATATTAAACCCTTTGGACACATACCTGTAAAATGTCCTGGAAATGTCCTGGAAAGTTCTGTCTGGAAATGAGTGGGAACCCTGTAATGGGCATTATTTGTATTATATTGTATTATATTCTATATCTAGAATATAATATTCTGAAATATATCAAATGGTAGATAACAGATAAAAAAACAGATAAATTAATTGCAACATTTTAAATGTCTGGTGCATTTTTGTGACTTGCAGTGACATATTTGCCCTTGTGAGCTCTGATGCTGTTCCAAACTGTTATTTTTAAGAGTGAGCACTGAAGGCATTGTTTGTTTAATTTTTTTTTGGTGTGTGTGTTCTGCAGCAATGTAATTAGCACCTTTTTGTATTTCTCTAATCTTGTCGTGTGAATATGTGTTTGTTCTCTATTTCTGCAGGTCCCACACTCATCATTGGCTATAGGGGTAACACACTGTGAGGTCGCACCCAACCACATTCTGTATGCAGCCAATGCCAGTCTAGTGGGATTATGCTGTCTGAGTGAAAAAGTCATGGGCAGAGGAGGTCCTGTTGTGCTCTCCCAAACTCCCATCTGTCAATGTGTGGGCCTAGGTGTGTATACCAGTTTAAGCTGATGTGTGTCATTTTTCTACACTGAAGGAATAGTTCACCCAAAAATGAAAATGTTCTCATCATTAACTCACTCTCATGCCAACCCAGATGTGTATGACTTACTTTCTTCTGTTGAATGTAGAGATTTAAAAAAAAAAAATAACTCTGCTCTGTTGGTCCATACAATGCAGGTGAATGGTTGCCAGAACTTTGAAGCTCAAAAAACACAAAGGCAGCATAAAAGTAATCCACTTGACTCCAGTGGTTAAATCCATATCTTCAGAAGCGATTATATAGGTGTTGGTGAGAAACCGATAAATATTTAAGTCCTTTTTTACTATATATTTGTCCTCCCTGCCCAGTAGGTGGCGATATGCACGAAGAATGTGAAATTGGACATTGATCTGTTTCTCACCCACACCTATATAATCGCTTCTGAAGACATGGATTTAACTACTGGAGTTGTATGAATTACTTTTATGCTGCTTTTTTGTGGTTTTTGGAGCTTAAAAGTTCTGGCCACAATTCGCTTGCATTGAATGGACCTACAGAACTGAGATATTCTTCTAGAAATCTTTGTTTGTGTTCAGCAGAAGAAAGAAAGTTATACACATCTGTGATGACATAAGAGAGTAAATGATGAGAGAGTTTTCATTTTTGGGTGAACTTTTCCTTCAGTCTGTTATTCTGAGCAATTGCAGTTGGGGAGTGTTTGGGAAACCTGTTTGGAAACTTTGAAATTACACACTGCAGCTTTAAACAATTCTGTAAACCGAGAAAAGAATGCAGATGTGAATGTTACAAAACGTTTTGTAATTGTTTACATGGTAGTGAGTTGCCTTTTTGTTTTTAAGGTGTTCTGAGAGGGGTAGATATGGCACAAGGTCTGTACTTCCTGATTACTCCCGTGTCTCCATCTGTCCTGAGGCATGTGAACTGTCTTCTGCTGGGAGAGATCACTCTGCCTAAATTACTGCTCACCATGCAGGTTCGAATCGACTGTATAATTGATGGACATCTACAATATTCTGTTACTTTCTCTGTGTTGCCAGATTTAATTTGAAGTGTAACTAGATGAGAAATTTACAAAGCATATGGGTACATTTTATCAACTTTATTCTTTGAATATATGGGACTCTAAATTATGTACACCCTTGTACTAAACCTCTCCTTTTCTCCTGTTCCAGCATGGAGTTGAAGCAGAATTGCCATACGTCACCACAGACTACAGCTTTGAAGTCACAGGGGCAGGAAAGCTCCAGGTCTACAAAGGATTAACAAGACCTGGTTTTTTAAAGTCAAATAACTAAGCTTTTCTGTATGGACTCTGCTTTCTGTGAATTACATTTGTATCTTTGTATTTGTTTTATATCCTGAGTATTGACTTAAAAAATTGCCATTGAATGTACAAATCTACACCAGTATCTTGGCTTTTGGAATTGTATACTATGAGGAAATAGGGTGAATGGTAACATGTTGTTTTCTATATCTCTTGGTGAATGGCTCCATGTTAAAGATCTGTATGGATGACAACTGTTCCTCATGTTATGATTTGCTGTACTGGTACAGTTTTTCAACATGTTAAGAATACGTTCATTGTGAGTCCTTGTAATTTTTCCATAAGTCGCATTCCCAAACCAAGATAATTTGGACTGTAAAATATTAAAATGGGTTTCTTTTTTGTCAAGAAAAATGACTTGATCATTGCTTGAATTTTTTGTATTAAATATTGCGTTAAAAATGAAGTAAATACACCAGCATACAGTCCTCCAATTGTTTGTGAATAAGACACCCCAGTCAAGTGTGTAAAAGGAATAGTTCACCCAAAAACAAAAATTATTTCATTTACTCACTCTTATGCCATTCCAGATGTGTATGACTTTCTTCTGCTGAACACAAACGAATATTTTAGAAGAATATCTCAGCTCTGCAGGTCCTTACATTGCAACTGAATGGTGACCAAAACTTTGAAACTATATAATAGGTGTGGGTGAGAAAAAGATCAATATTTAAGTCCTTTTTTACTATAAATTCTCCTCCCTACCCATTATAGGCGAAATGCATGAATAATGTGAATCACCAAAAACACAAGAAGGAAGTGAAGGTTATAGTAAAAAAAAGGACTTAAATATTGATCTATTTTTCACACACACCCGTCATATCACTTCTGAAGACTTGGATTTAACCACTGGAGTCTTATGGATTACTTTTATGCTAACTAAGGTTAATTATCTGTAATCAAAACAACCAAGTGCATGAGATGAGGATTTTGGCTGTATTAGTTTGATTAGTCTGGAAAGGTTATTGGATTATATTAGATTATACGTATTGTAATATGTCACCATTTAGAGTGGTTTTGCAGTAATTAGATATGGGCATATTAACAACAGAAGAAAAAAAATCCCTTACATCGTGTTGTTTGTGTGTGTGTGTCGGCAAAATGCGTCATAATAACATTCATTTACTGTACGTTCCATAAGGTGGCAATAATCACTCCAGAAAATGGCAGTGGAAGAATCATTAATATTCATGAAGAAAGCGATACTTGATTGGAGGATTTATTAGCATTCAACAGAAAAGCGCTACCTGGTTGGTCTGTAAAGCCATAAGTGAATCCTGATCCAACCCCTTATCGTTTCACCTACCAACCAGGTAGCGTTTTTCTAATTCGAAAGAATCTTCACTTGTTGGTATTTTCGGAAAAATGGTCGCACAAAACGATAGGTCATACGCTATTATTACTTTATGTTTCTGCTTTTATTTTTGAATCGTTGTAGGTGTTCCTTAACATGTCCTCTTCTGGATCAACATGTATAAACAAATATTTCCAAAGAGTGTAACACACCAGCCTACTCTGAAGTAAGTGACGTCATCGACAACGTGATATAAACACGGAAGTTTCGGTTTATGTTGATTAACAAACTGGAACTTTTACATTTGTTCGCGCTTTGTTGCATTTTACCAGGGCACTCGTGTGCTGTAGATTACTGCCACAGATTGATTTACGATAACACCACGTTGTCTTGAAAAACTAATAGCCATAAACACATTTAATGCCACTGTATTATTGCCACAATGGACTCGAAGCACAGACTGATTCTTCAGCGGCACCGAAACTATCTAGTTGTGACATTAAATCCAGCAGACATCTGCGATGTGCTTCTGTCAAAGGGGGTCTTCACCCAGGACATGATAGACGAAATACAGGTTGTGTGTGTGTGTGTGTGTGTGTGTGTGTGTGTGTGTGTGTGTGTGTGTGTGTGTGTGTATATATATATATATATATATATATATATATATATATATATACAGGTTTTGCTATACTTGTGAGGACCAAGTATTGAGAATCAGTCTGTTCTGTGAGGACATTTCTAGTTGTGAGGACCTTTTGGGTGGTCACAAGTGAAAATGGCATATTAAATTATGTTTTTTTGTTGTTGTTGTTGTTTGTTTGTTTGTTTGTTTGTTTTTATGTAAAAATGCAAAAAGGTTTCTGTGAGGGTTAGGGTTAGGGGATAGAATCTATAATTTGTACAGTATAAAAATCATTATGTCTATGGAGGGTCCTCACAAGTATAGCAAAACCAACGTGTGTGTGTGTACAGGTTTCAATATAGCAAATCATGTTTAGCTTTAAATCTACTGATGTGCACAGGTTTCTGCGAGGTTTCGGGTCATTTTAGTACGGTGGCGCAATGCTGCGAATCTTTTCTTGTTATAACGAGATATTATTTCATAAAAACGACATCTTTTCTCGTAATAGAGGTATGCCGTATAAACATCTTTTCTCACATTAATGATATATTATGTCATAAAAATTATATATTTTGTCTTAATAACTAAATTATGACACTTAACTGACACTTGTTGGTAGTTGCAGCTCTGCTCTGTAGCCTATATAAATAACGGCAAATTAATTCAACATACAGTTGAAGTCAGAAGTTTACATACACTTAGGTAGAAGTCATTAAAACTAATTTTTTTAACCACTCCACAGATTTCATATTAGCAAACCATAGTTTTGGCAAGTTGTTTAGGGAATCTACTTTGTGCATGACATGAGTAATTTTAACTATATCAGGATTTCAGTGGGTCAGAAGTTTACATACACTAAGTTAACTGTGCCTTTAAGCAGCTTGGAAAATTCCAGAAAATGATGTCAAGCCTTAAGACAATTAGCCAATTAGCTTCTGATAGGAGGTGTACTGAATTGGAGGTGTACCTGTGGATATTTAAGGCCTACCTTCAAACTCAGTGCCTCTTTGCTTGACATCATGGGAAAATCAAAAGAAATTAGCCAAGACCTCCAGAAGTCTGGTTCATCTTTGGGAGCAATTTCCAAAGGCTTGAAGGTACAACGTTCATCTGTACAAACAATAGTACGCAAGTATAAACACCATGGGACCATGCAGCCATCATGCCGCTCAGGAAGGAGACGCATTCAGTCTCCTAGAGATCAATGTAGTTTGGTGTGAAAAGTGCAAATCAATCCCAGAACAACAGCAAAGGACCTTGTGAAGATGCTGGAGGAAACAGGTAGACAAGTATCTATATCCACAGTAAAACGAGTCCTATATCGACATAACCTGAAAGGCTGCTCAGCAAGTGAGAAGCCATTGCTTCAAAACCATCATAAAAAGCCAGACTACAGTTTGCAAATGCACATGGGGACAAAGATCTTACTTTTGGAGAAATTTCCTCTGGTCTAATGAAACAAAAATGTAACTGTTTGGCCATAATGACCATCATTATATTTGGAGGAAAAAGGGTGAGGCTTGCAAGCCGAAGAACACCATCCCAACCATGAAGCATGGGGTTGGCAGCATTATGTTGTGGGGGTGCTTTGCTGCAGAAGGGAGTTGTGCACTTCACAAAATAGATTACATCATGGGAAGGAAAATTATGTGGATATATTGAAGCAACATCTCAACACATCAGCCAGGAAGTTAAAGCTCGGTCACAAATGGGTCTTCCAAATGGACAATGACCCCAAGCATACCCCTGCCCTGACCTCAATCTTATAGAGAATTTGTGGGCAGAACTGAAAAAGCATGTGCGAGCAAGGAGGCCTATAAACCTGACTCAGTTACACTAGTTCTGTGTGGAGGAATGGGCCAAAATTCCAGCAACTTATTGTGAGAAGCTTGTGGAAGGCTACCCAAAACGTTTGACTCAAGTTTAACAATTTAAAGGCAATGCTACCAAATACTTACGTTACAAGTGTATGTAAACTTCTGACCCACTGGGAATGTGATGAAAGAAATAAAAGCTGAAATAAATCATTCTCTCTATTATTATTCTGACATTTTCTTTTTTTTTTTTTTTTTTTTTTTTTTTTTTTGGGTGTGGGGGATTTTCTCACAAATTTGAATGCCCAATTCCCAGTGCGCTATACGCTATTCTCCGCAGCATCCACGCACAACCCACCACGCGTGAGAACTGCACATTATAGCAACCACGAGGAGGTTACCCCATGTGACTCTACCCTCCCTAGCAACCAGACCAATTTGGTTGCTTAGGGGACCTGGCTGGAGTCACTCGAACTCACGACTCCAGTGGTGGTAGTCTGCGTCAATACTCGCTGAGCTACCCGGGCCCCCAACATTTCAGTTTCCTAAAATAAAGTAGTGATCCTAACTGTCCAAAGACAGGGAATGTTTTCTACGATTAAATGTCAGGAATTGTGAATTGTGACTTCAACTGTATAACCATGACACAGTTATTTGAAATCAATATCTTATTTTTCTTCTCTGTTTAAGCCATATAGAAATTTTACAGTGTGAAATAAACAATAACACAAAATATGAACGGTTTGGCTTTTGTGAACTGGTTGTTGAGATGTAATTCTCAAAAAATTATCACTAAAAAAATTAAGACTTATGCATTTCAATTTCATGACAAAATTAAATAAAATTGAATAAATCTTTAGTAAAAAAATAAATCTTAAAAATAGGCAAAAATATTTTTTTCATGTGTAAGTTCATTTAGATTCATAAAATGCATTGAAATATCAATGTACAATATAGCTTTACTTTTTAACAGTTTTTAATAAAAAATGTTTTATTCATTGCACACTTTATTAAGTGGCAAATAAAATGTCAACCAAAAAACAATATTTTCTTTTATTATTGTCATTACAATGCCTCTGTAGTTTTATTAGTTTAAATGCCCGACAAAGCATTGGGTTGCATTTATATTTAGGCCTGAATGTTTAAAGACTAATTGATGTGAAGTGCACGAACGATGAACACTCTCTCACTCTTTCTTAACACGTTCAATATATTTATGCAATAATTTTTAACATGATCTGTTTGGTAAGTGGTAGGTGAAATTATAAGGCATTATTTTCTAATTGTCATTAAAATAGCTACTTTTTCGATTTTACACTATCATATCATATCTTTCTACACTATCAAAAATTATATTCTCGTCCTTTTTGCAAACACTCCAAAACATCTTGGCCTGCAGTTTACACTAAGATGGTTCAGAAAACATTGCCCAGATTCATATTTCTTATGTTCCTCTAAAACCTGGCGATTCTGGATAAAAATCCCAGAATCCATGCTGACTTGACAAAATGTAAAAAAAAATAAATAAAAAATTAAGTGTAGGATTCATTTAACACTGAGTAGCCTACACTGAACTGTAAGCACAGGTGGGCTGGAACATGAAAAGTGATACGTTAATTTAAGTTAAGTTAATTCGTGAGATGCTCGAAACATCTTGCTAAAATGACAGATCTCGTTTTATGACAATTATCCCAATTACGAGAATTATTATTTTTTTTTTACAATATAATTGCTCATTATTACAAGATGATGTTTTTATGACATAATATCTCGTTATTATGAGAAAAGATGTCGTTTTTATGACAAAACTATCTTATTACGAGAAAATATTTAGTTTTTACAAGATAATATCTTTTTATTATGAGAAAATATATCGTTTTTACGACATAACTGAGTGAAAAATAAGTAAGTGGCAACATTGTGCCACCGTATTATGGACCCATTTCGATTTTTTATCTTTAATGAAAATGGTATCCTTTATCTGAGTGGTACAATACTTGGTGACTTTTCCTCAACTAGCTATCTGAACACACACACACACACAAAAAACATCTGGACTTGATTCCATAAGTCTGAGAGGTTGTAAAAAAAAAAAAAAAAAGCAACACGTGATGTTCTGGGTCCACCATAGGAAATAAATGGGAACTACTAAAATACAGAGAATTTTTTTGTCAAATAAAAATCAATAAACAGACAATGTGGAACGTAAAGTAAGGGGTGAGACTATAAAATATCCAAAATGCAGAAAAAGGTCTAAATACCAATTCCTATTGACTTTATGGTCTCTATTTTCGTGAGTGCACAAAGCGCAGCACTACACGCAACAACAGTGTGCACCTAACCATTATTCGATTTCCACGAGAGCACTATTTCTAAGCACAATTTTCGTGCCAGCACAAAGCACAAGTGGTCATGGGTGGGAGTGTTTGCGCTATCTGTGGGAGTATGCACGCGAACTGTGGGTGTATTGTATGTAAATAAAGTAGCACATAGTGCAATTTGCCATTTTCCTGAGAAATAGGTCATTGCGTTAAAACGTTTCAAAAGCAGGTCTCAAAATATAGTGTAACCATTAAATTATGAGTTGTAGCCGTCTTATGAAACAAAAATGTATGAGACTTGTGTTAAATTTTCTATAGGTCTTGGATTTTTCAATTATTATTATTATTATTATTATGTTTATATTTACAGTTGTATTTATAATGCAATTTGTATTGGTATTTTTCCACCTGTTGTCTTAAGAGTGATTTTTAAGTCACTGCAAAAGATGTTGGAAAGGATAAAATGTTTGGATTTGGTATATGATTTTTTTTTAACAATTCGTTATTTTGATTATATTTTCGTTTTGTTTGAGGTGTAAGTTGAATTTAGAAATATTTTTGGTTTAATTTTTTTGTGTCTCAGTAAATGAATTTCATTCAGTGTCAGTAGATTATATTTCTTATAATTTAACAGAGTGGACATCCAAATCCTGACGAGAATAAAAATTTCTAAGCATATAAAAGGAGTGTGTCCATTTTTCTGTTATTCTAATTCATTGCAAACAGTCCATTTACACTACCAACTAAACTTTGTTTATATCACTGGTGCTTGAGGAAATGGACTACATAGGACACAGATGGTTCAATAACCAGAGAAGAACCTCAAAATTAAATTGCACTTGACCATTAGCGCGTTGCTCACCTGATTTTGACAAACCCACTTGCACATAGACTTAGCGCATGCTTTCACGACTTTTCAATTATGACTTATGGCATAGCGCTGCACTTAGCGCTAGCGCTCTTAAAATAGGGCCCGATAACTTTAAAAGAGAATATAGTCAGACAGATATAGATAAGCTCCCATAATGTAGTTGAACTTCAAAAACAAAAGCTGCATCCGTAAAACTTAGATGGAACTAAGACAGGTAGGACATGACAGGCACATAGAGGATGCCGTCAGTGCCAAGGGTCTCAGAGACAACAGACAGAGTTTGTGGTTGCAGTGGCAACCAGTTAACAGCATCCCTCTGCAACGTGTACTTTCACATTGTTAGATCATTATTACTACAGCTGTGATCGTGTTCTGTGGCTGTCACAGTATGCTTGATGAATCAGCATGTGGTTATGAATTTTTCTGCCGTTCAACTGTCAGTCACTGCAAAACTTCCCCAAAATATCTTAACAGAATATACTGTAGGACACCATATATTAGTTTAGATTTGCAGTACAAAGGAGCATGCAGGGCTCAACCACACTTGCCCAGATTCACTATGAAAGAATGTCAGTCCAGTTAAAGGAATTGTCTCTTGCATTGCCACTAAATCTTACGCTTGGTTTTCTGTGATATATAAAATATTATTGTTGCAAATTCTGCTAATTTAAATCTGTCACCAAGATACTATTATCTATTATAATGTTTTGTCAAAATTGCGAGAATGACTTGTGATAAAAGGGTCAGTGATCCATTTATTTGTACAGCTCTGTTAAATTACTCAAAAATACATATATGCAATTCACACAAAACCGTTACTTTAATACACCTCTTCGGATTCACATGCATTCAGTTTCTGAGTTATTTTGATACATTTTCTGGGACTTAAAGCCAAAAATCTCACGTGGTGTAACCATCCAGAGAAATAAATAAATAAATAATCAAAGCCTTATTAAAAGCTAAAAATCTTGAAAAGAAATGTTGGCATGAGTAGTGTAGCTTAATTTTTATTAAATATTTCTTTAAGAATAAAAAAAAAAAAAAAAAAAAAAAGCAGTGCAACAATTGTGTTTTAAAATTATTAATATTTGAAAAACTTTTGTTGGTAGCCATTTTGTTGTTTATGTTTACAAAAATCATAAAACAGAGAGGACACTTTAGACCCTCAAGACATCTGATATTTTGACATTTATATATTTATATTTATATATCAGGTGTAACCCTGAGAAATCTTCTAGATATTCTTGGACTCGAAAATTCATTATATTTGTAAAACACATTTTAAAACTTGAAAATATGTTTGAGAGTTTTATTTATTATTGTTTTTATCAATGGTCATGTTGTGTAACTGTCATGTATGCAAGGAAACTTTAATACCTTTTACTTAATTTTGCAAAGTAATTTTAAAGTCATTATATCATTTTTTATTTATTTATTTATTTATTTTTGGTAGAAAATGCTATAGGCCTAAATGTTTTTCAAAAATGTATGAATCCAAAGATTACATTGGTGAATAGTACAGATAATTTTAGGAATCTTACAAACATTGTGTTCTGTTTAACTATGTGAATGCAATCATTCAAAAGATTATATTTCTTTAAAACACTAAGTCAATTTAGTCTGCAGATTCAGGTCAGAGGTGAGTCTTCTCTTTAGATACACTGGCATCCAGTTCCTCTGACTTAGTCACATGATTCTCAAAATGATAAACAGTCCCTGCAATGACATCATTAGACAGAACACATTTCTTTCAAGGTTGAGTCAGGCCTCACTGGGACACAGGCCTTATCCAGCTGGAATAAACATGACAATAGAACAATACATCCAAACGCAACAGAGCAAAGTTGGGCAGAAATATACTTTTAGTGATGAATGCTAATTATTACCTTTTGATTATAACAGTTACTTGTGAATGTATTCAACTCATCAATAGGCTGAAGAGACAGGGCCCGCCCCTTCACCTCAACCAACCTTATTTGTCAATGACCCAGAAGCAGCATTAAGAATGGGTTGAAAATTATAAACCAGTAAAAAGGTTTTGCACCATATGCCATCATTTTCCAAGGAAAGTGTTTATAAATGTATAGCTTTCATGGAGATATATTAGGTTACAGCTTTCACATTTTTCAACTATTATTGCTAAATAAAACCTAATACTTTTTATTTATTTGTAAAAGAAACGTAATGTTTAACGAAAATGTTTAATGTTTTTTTTTTTTTTTTTTTTTTTTGGAAAAAGGTTGGGCCAGTAGTTCAGATCTTTACTTATCCTGCCAATATATTCACTGGCCCCACCATATATAATATAATATAATATATATATATATATATATATATATATATATATATATATATATATATATATATATATATATATATATACTTTTTTTATTTATTTATTTATTTATTTATTTTTTGATGGTGGGGCCAGTGAATATGTTGGCAGCATAAGTAAAGATCTGAACTACTGGCCCAACCTTCAACACAGTAGCCCTTACCTGTCCATCCATAGTCCCTTTGAGCCTAGCTAATAAATAAGAACAGAACAGCTCATTACTTTGGTATGTCTATATTATATGAACTGTTATACTCTTTCTTTCTTTTTTTTATCCGATCTTGTAATTCAACATAGAGGCATCCAAAAATACTGAAAAACCAGACAGGCCTGATCTCACTCCTCCACAGCTAGTACCACTGAGACCAGAAACCCTACCTGTGCACAAGCCTCCTAGCCCACGTAAGTCACTGTCGAGTAAAACAGGACTGTATATTTGTAAAATTTTAATTCATATGTGTGTTTATTTGTATGTGTTTAAGATGAAAGTAAATTGTATGTATTGTCCAAATAAATACTTATTTGGTTGCAAAGCCTGAAAAATCTCTGGTCTTAGAATAGAATGTTATATTCCGCAGCTTCTGAAACACAAGTGAAAAGACAACTCAGACAGAGACGTGACAGTATAAAGGTAAGTGCTTTGAAGTTTTTCTGTTTTGTGTGAAAACATCAAGATGCTAACTGGCAAAGATCCATCATCCTAATGCAAATGGAATCACAATTTTCATCCTAAGCAAATGACAGTACACTAGCTGGTGGGGATATCCCAGTGGAGTAACATGTAATTAACCCTTCAATGCATGGCTGTTTTGCCATTCCTTATAACATACCTTGGGTCTTTAGCGACCCGGCACATATATCTATCACAAATGGATCTACAAAAATGAATTGTGTACAAATTTCATAGCATTTTAAAGACAATTAAAAAATAATAATAATAGAATATAATATATTCTGGTATATTATGATATTTTATTTTTCAAATGTCCAAGAGATGGTGCAGCAAATATAGAACAGGATTCATTACTTCCACACTGAAATGTTATGAGATTCAACTGGCTGTCAAACCCATATTGAGCTACACATAACACATAAGCTACACATATGAATTTTCTCAGGCACTTTCTGAGTCTAAAAAGACGCACAACCTATATAATTTCAGTAGTACACCCAAAAGACAGTAGTCGTATTATACTGTTCATGTGTTACACATGCTAGAGTTTACTTCCATGTCGTTTCTTCATCAAAAAGCAATGTCAAATGTAAATCAAGTCAGTTACTGAAGCAATAGTGCAACCTTGAGTTACAATTTATTTATTTATTTATTTTTTGGAATTTTGACATTTTTTTGATTTTTAGATGATTCATAAAAGAAAGGTTGAGGAATACTAAAGAAGTGGGGGCATAACTCCAAAAAAATGGATGAGGCACAGGAGGTGGAATGAGGTCCCAGGTCACTAAAGACCCGAAGTATGCGTTAAAGGGATTGTTCACCCAAAAATTACCCAAGAACTGGAGTACTAGCAGGTAAAAATACAAGTCTACCATCATTGTGTCCTTGCAAAGTTACTTAAAAGGATAATTCACCCAAGAATAAAAAAATATATTTACTCCTATCATTTAAAATCCGAATGTCATTCTATCTTTTGTGGAACATGAGAAATTTTAAATGTTCACGTTGTATTTTTTCCATATAATAAAAGTGCATGGCGACTTAGGCTGTCAGTCACTAACATTTAGCCTAACATCTCCTTTTGTGTTGCATAGAAGACAGAAAGTTGTATGAGTTTGGAACAACAAGGTGAGTAAATGATGAAACTTAAAGGGTGAACTTTCCCTTTAAGTAGGCCTACTTCCTTTCGCAAGCACACAATAGTGATAGAGCTGTACTGTTACTCTGTAGCACTCCAGTTCTTGTGTCAGCACTACTTTGAACTGAACTTAAAACCTTTTTGTTTTCACAAATTTCACATATTACTCTATCTGTCCAGTCTTATAAGATGGATGCCAGTCCATGCGGGAAGCGTTTGATTATCAACAACGTCGATTTTGACCCAGCCTCAGCCCTAAAAGATAGAAAGGGGTCCAACATTGACTGTGACAAGATGGAGAGAAGATTCAAAGCTCTTAACTTTGAGGTTGTTGTGAAAAGGAACTTGAAATGCGAAGTAAGCACTGTGTTATTCTCAGCTGTGTTAGATAAATAACCTTTGGTTAATTATTATTGTCTTTTAATACAATTAAAATAATAAATATTAAGAAAGGACAAAATGTTTGCTCCCCTCTGTAGCACATAATTCATGAGATGTTATCTTTAGCAAAAATGGATCATTCTACATATGACTGCTGTGTGGTGATCGTCCTTTCATATGGCACTTAGGTAAAAACCACCCCTTTATATATATATATATATATATATATATAAAGGGGATATCTTCTATATTTGCTTTGTATTTATGAACACTATTATCTGCTCTACAAAGAAGTACCTCCTTACATTTGTTTAGCAGTTTTATTGGCTTCCTCGTTTTGTGTTGGTCATATCATGCTATCATATCTGCATGGCATTTCTGTTACAAAACATTGGTGCAGTGGTGTTTATATTCTATTCTTGTGCTCTTCATAACTCCTCAAATGTTTAGGCAAACAACAATCATTTCCCTGGAGCAGTTCATGGTGTGGATGGACCAGCCGGCTGTCTCAGTTCAAAAAATCACAAACAACCTCAGTGGCCAGAACTGTCCTTCTCTACAGGGCAAGCCCAATATTTTCTTTATCCAGGCCTGTGGATGAGGCGGGTTTTGCAGAAATATTCAGTTTAGAACAGTGCTTCTCACCAAACGGGCCTCGGAAAACTTCTAAGGGAGCGTCAAGATGATATATAATTATTTGAAATAAGTTTGTGTGTAGTGTAAGCATTAAATCGTCCTGTTGCATGCCTGACAGTGGTGATGTACTGTATGTAGTCACAAAACCAGAGACCCCCTCCCTTGTAATCGTATCACAAGTAGTCACAGGAGATGCATTTATATAAGGTATATAAGGTGAGGTAAAACTTTATTAATCCCGTAGGGAAATTTCTGAATTGAGACGCATGTTGCTAACAGGTGTAAACAGAGACTAATCCTGCCGTGTCCTTATTGTGTGCATTTGAAGATGAGAAGGGCACAGGCTTTGAGGTTTCTCCAGATGAGGTGCAGCCCTCTTTGGGTGGGATAGATGACCAGACAGATGCTATTCCCATGTCTTCCAGCAGTGACTCTCTCAGCACATCCAATGAACTTGATGCTTGGGCCACTTTGCCTACACCCAGCGACATCCTTGTTTCCTACTCAGCCTTTCCAGGTCTGTGTTTTTGTCATGGAATATACAATTGCATGTTTTGTCCTTAAAACTGATGTGTGTAATTATTTTGACATTAAAATACTTCCTCTTATCCAGTTTAATATGCAGAAAGAAGTAAGCAAGCCACTCGTAGATTGATTTTCCCATAAAGTGTAAACACTGACCCCTTTACATCTGGTATTAAGATGCATTTTGGGTGATCCGAACACATGTGGTCAACGCTACACACAGGTGTTAACAGGGTCTAACCACATCGCATTTGAGTCGTAAATGCTAATCCATCCTGATGCGTCCCGGACAGCAGTGAAGCTCCATCCCTCACCTGTCAATCATCTGCTGCTCTAAAACAAGAGCACTTTTAAAAGGAAGTAATCATCCGATTGGAAAAATTAAAAAAGTGGATACATAAACAAGCACGAGAACTTCACAGATCTTCTTCAGTGTGTCAGATATCAACATGCAGAGACACAGATGAGAAGCACACACATCTAAAGCTCAGGTACTCCACTAAAATAACGAATAATTCTGCTCGAAATGTTGTGTTTGTTTTTTCGCGCTTTCTTTGTCTTTTCTGACTTTGTTGTGCTTTAATGTCATGCAGTAACACACTGATATAGTGATTGATGTATGTCGTCATGAGTCCCTTCCCTTCCAAATCCGATCACAAGTGGTCACAGAAGACCACATTTAAGCGACCAGGTTTAAACTGTGATGTGTCTCATCTGACCACGTGTGATCGGATCACCCAAAACGCATCTCGATACCAGCTGTAAGCGAGGTCACTGTGGCACTATCTCAACATTGCTTTGTTTGGTTAAGCATCTTGACCAGCCCGAAATAGCAACAAAGGCTCAACCAGCGGAGCAGGACTATATGTTTTGACCGACCAATGGAAGACAAGGGAGTTTTGGGAGAATTTAGTTTGATGTAGTGCCGTAGAAATTACACACTTCACCTTTAAACATGTTGGTTGATTAAATATTTTTATTACAGTATTTTAATTTTACATGCACAGATCAAACATTCTTGTGGGCTACAGGCTCCTTTTAGATAATGCAAGACAAATCTTTGATTTGAGTAAATCTGATTGTAGGATAGTTCCAAACACTACAGTTGCAAAGGGATGATCTCCTTGCAAAAACGTTTGCAGGCTACGTCTCGTGGAGGGACACGCAGACTGGCTCCTGGTATGTGGAGAATCTTGATCGTGTGCTTGAGCAGAATGCTGCCACTGATGATCTGGTGACCATGCTGACGATGGTAATCCTTTCTTGCATCAAATGCATTAAGATGTGTTAAGACTCTTTTGAATGGGGGCTGCTTCAAATAGTGCCAAACAATAAAGATATCCTCAAACATAGAAAAAAAATAACAGTATGTGCAACAAAACAACCTCAGCAACCTCACCCAAAAATGATAATCCTCTCATCATTTACTCACCCTTGTGTCATATCAAACTCATAAGACTCTTTCTTCAGCTGAACACAATCAAAGATGCATAAGACTCCAGTTGTTTATTCTATGTCTTCTGAATTGATCCAGTAGGTTTTGGGTGAGAACAGACCAAAATATAACTCCTTTTTCCACTATAAATCTCCTTGTCAATCATGATTACAAGCTCGATTACACTTCCTAGCACTCTGTGCATGTGTCAAGCACTAGGAAGTGTAATCGAGCTTGAAATCATATTATGGCAATACAATGGCAAGATGTACAGTGAAAATATATTTATATACAGTACTGTGCAAAAGTCTTAGGCACATAAGATGTTTCACAAAAACATTTGTCTTAAGATGATTATTTATATCTCCAGCTTTAGTGTGTCAATAGGAAATATAAATGTTAGACTCCCAAACATTACTTTTGCAAATAGAAAAGATTATAATAGAAGAACAGGGAGCCCTGCAACAGATGTCATGGCCCCCACAAATCCCCCCACTGAACATCGTGTCAGTCTGAGATTACATAAAGAGACAGAAGCAATTGAGACAGCCTAAATATATAGAAGAACTGTGGCGAATTCTTCAAGAAGCTTGAAACATCCTATCTGCCAACAACCAAGAAAAACTGTGTCCAGCTGTACCTAGTTAAATTGGTGCTGTTTTAAAGGCAAAGGTGGTCACACCGAATATTGATTTAGCTTTTTTATGTTTACTGGACTTTGTATGACATTAAGTGATAAATGGAAACTATTTATGTCATTATTTTTGAAGACATCCTCCCTATGTAACATTTTTCACAAGTGCCTAAAACTTTTGCACAGTACTACATATTTAGTAAATAGTTATATTTTGGTCTGTTCTCACCCAAAACCGACTGGATTGCTTCAGAAGACATGGATTAAACCACTGGAGTCTTATGGATTACTTTTATGCTGCCTTTCTGTTCTTTTTGGACCTTGAAGATTTGGCCACCCTTTCCTTGCATTGTATGGACAAACAAACAGACATCATATCTCCATTCAGATATTTGTTCTGCAGAAGAAGGAAAGTCATACAAGTTTGAGATGACATAAAATGATGAGAGAATTATAATTTTTGAATGAACTATTCCTTTAATACACAATACACTCACTGCACAATATGCACATACTAAACAATATCCACATTATACAAAATATGCATAAGCATGTTATTGTTTTCTGAAACGGAAATTTAAAATGCCAAAAAAAAAGTGAAGATTTGCCATAAAATCAAAATCTTTAAAAAATATCTGTTTTGTATAGGTAAGTGGTGCAGCCTCCCAAATTTCTGCCAAAGGCTTGTATAAACAAATGCCGGGATGGCTCAGCTTCCTCTGAAAACTTCTCTACTTTCAGACATCACAGTCATGATCACTGGAAGATCTGTAGTATGTCTCTGTGCTGTAAAAGGAACACTGCCACATGCTTCCTGCTGCGTGATGAAAAACAAATCGTCTTTTTAATATCATAAACTGAACCACTGACCTGAGCATTTGACTGGAGTATTTCTTTTTAACAATATCTTTTTTTGTAAAAAAAAAAATAAAAAATACAAGCAATCAGAAGTTTGATTTTACAGATGAAAGCAATTACACTGTTCATAGCTGGGAAACATTATTGTTAACATAAGTGACGTTTTCTTATTTCTATAACAGTCTGACATGCGCAATACTAGGAGTGTGTTTTTGATGTTGGATGTTTGATTGTGGTGTTGGAAAAAGCGGTTGGATGTCACACCATCATCTTCTCATGAAATTTCAAATGGCACACTGTTAGCAAGTGAACACAAGTCATTATGTACTATACTTTTGATTAATATAGTCTTTTTTTATGATATACCTGTATTTATTTTATTTTTTTAAAGATGAGGCTTGGTCTCCAATTAATGTGTTGCAGTAATGAGACTTAATGCAGTGGGGAAAAGTACTTCTTGAGCTGAGCACATTTGGATCTATCATGGGAAATATCTGAGATGCTCAGGAGAGGAAGGAAATAGGTGCTCACACTAGCACCAAGGAAACAGAGATAAGAGTAAGGGAGATGTGTGTCTGTGTTTTGAGAATCTGATTCTGAAGGCAAAAAGAGAGAGATATCACTTGATGTGCTCCACTGTATTATGGTGAAATAAACATTATATACTCTATTATAGCTTGTGTTATAAACACACCACTGACTTGGGAGTAGGTAAATAGACTGACAGTACATTTCTTTCATGCTACATTTTGTACTTCATATGATTTTGGGTAGATTCAATATATAATAAGTTACTTTTTCAAATTTTTTTATAAAACAATGCACTTTTTTATCGGTATGAGTAAACATAATTATTTCCTGTACCACATTTAAATATGAGATTTGATTCAGTCTGATCTCTGCAAGCAGCTGCTCCCTGTCTCACTTTATGTGCGAGGAAAGGTCATAAATAAAGTGTCATGAAAGATATGAGATTAGAGGTAGTTTAATCAAAGCTTTTTCCACCATTTATGTTTTTTTTACTGACCACAGTTCATATTTTTGTCCTGTGTGGGCAAATCTTCTGTGAAGTCACTCACTGCAATGATGATGGATTGCAAACACCAATTGGACACAAAAAATAAAAAATAAAAAAATGGGTTAGTGGAAAACCTGGAAATATGAAATGTTTGAAATGGTGTTTTTTTTAGGTCATAGAAAGTCACAAATTAAATAAATAATAAATCTTAAGAATAATGAAAACATAATGCAATGTCCTATGTACACATACACATATTTTATTCATAATTTTCTTACCATCATTTATCTCTGCCTGCATCACCTTTGTTATTGATGGACTGCACTCTTGAAATGGAATACATAGACTATCATTTAACTGCCAACAAAAGCCTTCATCAGCCAACTAACAAAGGAAAATGCATCTATGTGAACTTCTGCAGTTTATCCAGGGTGGACTTCAAAGAAATTAGTCATTAATATTACAGTTCATAAATTTTTTTATTTTATTTTTATTTTTTAAAACACTGGACCTTAACTCTTACTTAATTACTAATTTTAAACCATGCCTTGCACTATACATAAGTAACATTGTCATTATATTCATGATGTTTGCCAGAGGGGAACTGGCCCCCACAGTGAGCCTTGTTTCTCCCGAGGTTATTTTTCTCCATTAACCAACATCTTATGGAGTTTTGTGTTCCTTGCCACAGTCGCCTTCGGCTTGCTCACTGGGGATATAAATAAAATTATTGTTTAATTATTTATTTTTAAACACAATTCACAATCGTATTTTATCAAACTACACAATGATGACTCTAAGACATTATAGATATTACAGTTTCATTTTCTGTTAATGCATGATTTTCTGTAAAGATGTGTGTTGTGAAAAGCGCTATACAAATAAAAATGACTTGACATATTGAAGATTAATCATTTACATGGTTTTCACCCTAAAATGCAAATTGTCATCATTACTCACCTTCATGTTGTTCCAAAGCCATATGACATAATGTATTTACTTTTTCCATAAAATTAAGTGTATGAAAGAAAGTCACACTAGTAGGGAGAGTTCATTATAATATTCATGAACAGCTGGAAAAACAATAATGGAAAAGTCATGAAACTTGTAAATATGATGGCAAGTATAACACTTTTAGAATGGTGAAAATCACTTGTGTGAGTGAGTGAGTGTGTGTGTGTGTGTGTGTGTGAGAGAGAGAGAGAGAGAGAGAGTGAGTGAGTGAGAAAGTGAGAAGGTCATAGTCAGAGGGGGAGGAGGGGCCAGTAAGGTGAAGTTTTACTCAGCATTCAGTACCATACACTCACTGTCAGCACACAGTGACTTGAGTGAGAGAGAGGAAGGAGAACGGTTTTCTCTTTCTCTGTATCTAACATTGTTTGTGTAAGTGTGTGCAGGGGACAGAACGGCTCTCAGTTCTTTGAATTGGGAAAGTGGTAAAATATCATTGAAGAAGGAAAGACACGTTTTTAAGGGGATATATATCGAGGAGGCCAATGCAAGTACCATCCAGAATTAGATAGGTAAGTCTTATGTTTCATCAGCTATATTGCAAAAAATTTAATCATGATGATGGACAGATGCAATTAAACAGCACTGCTTGTTTTCTTTAAGATTTGATTTTTTAAGATTAGTTTTTTTTTAGTTTTTACCCTGCATGTCTCATTTGCAAATTTTACATTTATTCTGCTTGCCGGTATTTAACAAATTAAAGTATAATTTGAAGAATAAATTAGTAACAGCATTTTAGCCTTGCACATAACTGCTAGAAACTGTCAACCAGCAAAGCATTTTAGAGATTAGGACATTAGAGTTTAAATGCAGTGGCTGGAAACCATGCATGTACAACTATGTATTTCAATATATGCATGATTTGGAGGATGTTATTTTGGTGAACAATTTTTGGTGAATGCTACTTTCATGAGATCTAAATGGGGAAGTTGTTTCTGTGAAGAGTGATGGAAGGAAGGAGAGAGAGAGGAGTGGCCTGTTGTAATGACTAATGCTGACAGTGTACTGCTGGTGTCTGATTTGCTCTCTGCTCTTAACACAGGAAGTGTGCTGCCTTCCCTTTTTTGACACCCTAGACTAGAGCTTAAGTTTGTTCAATATAAAAGAACAGTGCACTGTACACACTACAGTAGGTTATGGCTGTTGATGACTGCTGTCACGTGTTGCATGAGGATACTCTAATGTACAGTGAAGATCCCAGACGACTCTGCAATGTGAATGAACCTTTCTGCGCTGTTGCTGGTCATTTTGACACGTTTTAGATTTAACACAGATTTTCTGCAACTTAACGACAACATTTCAGCCTACACAGATGTGATTTGAACATGCCGATTTAAATGCTTTCACTTTTCACACAAGCTCATGTCTCTTACATGTTTGTAATATAGGGTCAATCTGACCATGTAAAAGCTTTGCTGTACCTTCAATAGTAACAGAAAAGTTAATGTCAGAATAACTATGGAGCATCCAGTTTATTGTTTTCTATTTATTTTAAATCAGAATAAATTATACAAGATATTTTCCAATGACCTGGCTAGAATTTTATTTATTTATTGTTTTATTTTTTTATTTTTTCTTAAATGTTGCAAATTTATATAGCTAATGAATGTCCCTGAAATTAACACATTTATTTTGAGGCAAAATAGTTATTTATCATTTTCAAACATTTTTCAATATCTGTCCAATAAGTGAAAGGATAGTATTTGGGGTAAAAAGCCCCCCTGTTGCAGGGGCTAAAGGCCCCTATTAAACACATTGTTTAGGGTTTTTTTAAAGTGGGGTGAATAGATTTGTTATGAAAAATGTTCAAAGAGGGCTCACATTGACTCATCCAGTCATAATAGAGATTAGTTTGTTTATAGAACACTTGAGATGTAATTAAATGCCAAATGTGTTTGAAATTAACAGGAAATGGTTGATTTTTTTTTGAGTAAGCATCGTCTTAATTTGTTTCTCAAAAAAGCATCTTGCTCTCTCAAAATTATTTGCATTAGTTGACAAATTGTGCCCTATAACTATTGCCCCTGTATCTACACGATATCACTTTAAACCCCCTAGGGGCCTTTTACCCCAAGTGAGGGAGCCTTTTTACCCCAAGTGTGAGGCAAAAGGCTCCCTCACCACCTTTTTAAAAAAAACTGAATTTTAATCAAAACAACCATCCTTTATTATTTATTTTCAGACAAATTATGTTGCTCCATCAATATTCAATAAAAATAAATACATTTTTCCGACCTTGATACATTTTGTGACCAGGAAAAAAAGCTACATTTCCTTAAGGGGTGTCTTTAGCCCCGTTGTACCCATAATTCTAAGATGCGCTATTATAACTGATGATTAGACCACAGTCAAGATGGGTATTTACCATAGTCCAGATGAATTTATGGATTTATAAGTGGACAACTCAAGAAAAGTTTCATATTAGAAAGCCAAAATAATTTGAATATGAATTTGAATTTGTGCTTGACCTCAACCGATCAAAGGCCCAAACCAATGTAATGAAAATACAGATAATTTCTTTCTACATATTCTTAATTTCTAAGGGTTGTTGTATAGAAATGACAGCTCCACAATTAAAATTAAAAATTTGAAATGAAAATGTTGTGAATAGCTAAGCTTTTTGTTTAAGTGAACACTTTTATGTGTACTTCTATATGGCATCTGTTCTTTGCAGATTTTCAACCAGTTGGAGCTACAATGACTTCCCATGTCAAACTGTGGAGGGACAGATTGGGAACAGCAGACTATGACATACAAATCAAAGGTAACAGTCGTCAGAGCGATGAATACTCTAATCTAGAAGCTTTCTGAGGAATGGAAAGTGGAACCCAGTCGTGACTACTTCCTTAAGAAATGAAATCTGCTTATCTGCTGTAATTCAGTTTTGCATGCTTACACTGACACTTCTGCTAGACAGATTTCAGAAAGAAAACCATTACCAAAATCAAATTCTTCTTTGCCTTTATATAGTATATCATAACTTTATAATTATATTGGCTTCACGTTATTGTCCATAGCCAAAGATCTATCTGTCTGTCTGTCTGTCGGTCGGTCGGTCTGTGTATAACCTTCAATTTCAAGTTTTTTTTTTTTTTTTTTTTTTACTTTCAGGCAAGTCTTTGTCAAGTCAATATTCAAAATTTGTCTTTATAAACTTTAATTTTCTTGTTACAATAGTAGTAATCAAAGAAATGTAATCTCTCTTTCTTTCATTAGAGGTGCGGTTGCAGTTGGCTGAACAGTTGAGGATATTTGACGGTCAGATGGATCAAAAGTGTCAGATGTTGCAGGATCTGATTGATTACTTGCGCAGACGAGGCGAGATCGAGGGGGAGTACGCTCGCTCGCTGGACAAACTGTCCGAGAGATTTTCCTCTAGAACCAGGAAGTGAGGACCTCCAAAGAAGCACTTTTAATGCACAAAGGACTATTTTTGATCTTGATCTATTATTTTGATTTAATATATGAATTTTGTATTTACAGTGGCCTTAAAAAGTATTTGAACACTTACAGTATGCTAAGCTTAAAAATGTGTGCATGCCATTGCATTAGATAACAAAACATGAAACCAAGAAGAGAAAAATAGCAAAAGCTCACTTTTCAAGCAACACATATCACAAAACTAATTTTAAGTTATAAAACCATAGATTTAGCTCATGTTCAAAAATAAAGACAGTATGTGGACACTTGCTGGTTGTCAGACTTAGTGGAACATCACCTTAGTCAATATGAAGAACTATACCTGTGGTAACTAACATACTCTTAAACATACTCTGGCTGTCTATTGCTTCCTAGAGACTTGCAAGCTGATATCTCTATTCTGTATTTCTCTCTTCCTATTATCTTCTCAGGAAGGAGCCTAGCCATCAGTCAGTGTTTAGCTGCTGGCAGGTGTTATTGACACAGACGCGTCAGGAGAGCCGAGACCACAGCATGCTGAGTGACAGCTACAGCAACACTCTGCCTCAGCAGCTTTCACATTGCTTAGAGCATGCCCAACGCCTGGCCAAACGGGTACACACCCAGACAGTTGTTGTTTTATATAAAACAAATTAGAAATATCATTTATACCCTTACCTTAACCATAAAAAACCTTTTATTATTATTATTATTTTTTATTTATTTTTATTTATTGTTTTTATTTTTTTTGCATTTTAGGATTTTAGGATTTTAAAATGCTGTATTTACTATATTTATTAATTTATTTATCAATTAACCCCTTTTAATTTGTAAGTCAAAGTACATTCTTGAATGTTCCAAAAGGAACACTGTAAAAAAATCCTGTTGTTTAAAAAAAAAAAAAAAAAATGTGGTTGCCAAAATAATTATTTAAAAAAATACAGTAAAAATTTAAACAACTTTACAGAACAACCTGTAAATTTAAAAGTTTAAAACTGTTGTTTTTATGGTATATTTTATGGTGTAGTACTATATTAGTAGTTTATATTATTAAATAATACATTTAATATACACTGCCATTCAAAAGTTTGGGGTCACTTGACTGAAATGTTTCTCTTGATCTTAAAAATCTTTTGATCTGAAGGCGTATGCTTAAATGTTTGAAATTAGTTTTGTAGACAAAAATATAATTGTGCCACCATATTAATTTATTTCATTATAAAACTAAAATGTAATTTAAAAAAAAAAGTTTTTGAAATTGATGACTTGGACCAAATAATAAAGAAAAGCAGCCAATAAGTGCCCAACATAGATGGGAACTCCTTCAATACTGTTTAAAAAGCATCCCAGGGTGATACCTCAAGAAGTTGGTTGAGACAATGTCAAGAGTACATGTCTGCAAATTCTAGGTAAAGAGTGACTACTTTGAAGATGCAAAAATATAACACAGTTTTGATTTATTTAGGAATTTGTTTAGTCACAACATAATTCCAATATTTCCATTTATGTTCTTCCATAGTTTTGATGACTTTACTATTATCTTTAAATGTGAAAATAATTAAGATAATAAAAAATAATAATAATAAAGAATAAGTGACCCTACATTTTTTTGACCGCTAGTGTATTAACATTCTGAAACTGTAAAAATCTGCTTTTCACTTTATAATGTATTGTTAATCACCGTAGTAATTACAGTAGGGCACATGATGACATGAAATTCATCATTAGTGGCCCTTCCAGGAGCAATAACCAATAAACATGTTGAGACAGTGCTCAGTGTCACTCACACAAACACTTAACACCATCAGGGTAACACATGTGAAATTAAAATAATGCAATAAAAATTAACTAACACCCACATCCCCCCCCCCCCCCCCCCCAAAACCATACACATTTTCACATCCTTCCACACACACATTACTACAACACTTGCCCACGTACACATCATGCAGCTTCCTTTGCACCGACACTTGTTTGCAGACATACACTTACATGCTATTTTATACCGTCATACATATTTACCAAAACAATAACATCAGGTTGCTCAGTAACAATGAAATCTATTCCTTCCCTCTTTTGTCTTTTTTCCAGAGCAGAGATATATGCACCCAGTTACAGGATGGACTTTTGAAGGTCACTACAGAACTTCAGACAGTGAGTTTTAATCTGTGTTTTAGAACTGTAAAGATTGTTTAGTTTCACTCACAGTAAATTGATTTTAAAATCTCATGGCAACTCTCCTTCTTATGTTTGTTGAAAATCAGACCTTGAAGACATATTACCAGTACTACGCTGAGTTCCTATCCGCAGAAGGCAAACTAAAAGATGCAGCCAAACTTGAGGAAAAACAGAAGCAAAGTGCTTCCAAAAAGATGGAAAGACTAATAGAGAAAGTACACCCCCCTTTTTTAATACCAAACAATTACCATTTTACTAGGAATTAAATTGGTATAAGTATAGCTAGAGTGTGTAATTGTTTCAATGTTAAAATACTTTCTCCTATCCTAGCTTAATATGAAGAGCCAACTTTAAGTAAACCATTCATAGGTTGATTTACCTAAAAAAGGGACAGTGAAACTGTAAACACTTACTCTATCAAAGCATTGCTCTGTTTGACTGAATATCCTGACAAGCCCTACATTGCAACGTTGGCTCAAAAAATGGCATACGTTTGGGGCGGGCTATCTGTTTATCCAATCAATGGCAAATGTGCTGTTTGAAATCTCTAATTTACTTCTGTAATTGTGTTCAGTGACACTAGTGATGCAGAAATTACACACTTCAGCTTTATTGATGGGGACTTATGTTCATCAGTCTTGTTTTCTTGGCTGAAAAGTATCAAGAGAGCAAAAGAATGTTGTTACAGTAATTATTCCTTTTTAATTTCTTTTTTTTTCTTTTCTTTATTTCTTTTTTTTTTCTGTGATACACAAGGGCAGCATCTTCCACTCTGAAGTGTGATGTGGGGCAAATGTGTTCTGCATATGACTGGCACTTTCTAAATGCTTGTGTTTGGTTATTGTGGTTACAGTTTGTGTTTGTAAGTGCAACTGAGCTTGTCTGTGTATCAGCAATTTTTCCAGTAACTTTTGAGGTTACATTTTCTCTCTGCTGTGTGAACAGAGACAGTGCAAAGTTCAAGAAATTCAGCAGAAGTGCACAAAATCACGCAATGACTACCTGCTCAACCTGGCTGCAGCGAATGCATGCATGAACAAATACTACCTTCATGATCTCTCCACTCTTATAGATGTGAGTCCCTAAAAAAACTCGAAGAGACTGTATACACAGTAGGTTTCCACACTGAGCAGGCCTAACATGAGCTGTCTCATTGCATGCTCTTTCAGTGCAGTGATCTGGGTTACCACCAGTCCATATCGAAGGTGTTGCATTTTTACCTGACCAGTCATCAGCTGGTCCAGCAGAACTTGAGCTCTGGGCTGCAGCAGCTGGACATGTCTGTCTCAGAACTGAAGCAGAATCAGGACAGAGACACTCTCATGCAGGCCAACATCTCCGCCTTTTGCCTGCCCCTACGTTTTCAGTACCAACCCTATGAAGGCGACCAGGTACTGCATGAAAAAATGAGTCTGTACAATATACTGTATATATATCAAGCATAATATCTCACTTATTTTTTAGCCCTTTGATCAAATTCTATATACAACCCCAATTCTGAAAAATTTGGCACAGTATGGAAAATGCTAATAAAAACAAAAAGGAGTGATTAGTAAATTCTGTTCACCCTGTACTATATTAAAAGCAATAGAAGTACACATTATTTGATTTAATGCTCCAAAAAAGTTGGGACAGTTAATTGTTTACCACTGTGTGACATCACCTTTTCTTATTAAAGGGACAGTTCACCCAAAAATGAAAAATCTCTCATCATTTACTCACCCTCATGCCATCCCAGATGTGTATGACTTTCTTCTGCAGAACACAAATGAAGTTTTTTAAAATAATATTTCAGCTCTGTTGGTCCTCACATTGCATGTGAATGGTGACCAGAACTTTGAAGGCCCAAAAGGCATTATAAAAGTAATCCACAATACTCCAGTGGTTAAATCCATATCTTCTGAAGTGATATGACAGGTGTGGGTGAGAAATAGATCAATATTTAAGTCCTTTTTTAACTTTATAAACACTTTCAATTTCACCTCCACATTCTGCCACCTACTGGTTGGGACTGGTCAAAGGTAGAGATTGATTATAAAAAAGGACATCAATATTTATCTGTTTCTCACCCACACCTATCATATTTCTTCAGAAGATATGGATTTAACCACTGGAGTCATATGGATTACTTTTGTGCTGCCTTTATGTCATTTTTGGTGGTAACCATTCACTTGCATTGTATGGACCGACAGAGCTGAAATATTTTTCTAATAAAAAATCTAATAATTTGTGTTCTGCAGAAGAAAGAAAGTCACACACATCTGGGATGGCATTAGGGTGAGTAAATGATGAGAGAATTTAATTTTTTGGGTGAACTAGCCCTTTAAGTGTTTGGGCACTGAAGACAGAATTTTGTTGCAGAATTTCAGAATTTTCCCAGATTCATCCATTATTCAGGTCTTCAGCTGTGCAATTGCACAGTGCCTTTGTTGCATATTTTGTGCTTCATAATGCGGCACACATCTGTAACACTTAAGACACAAGTTTGTTAAGTTTAGCAGTCAGAAGTTTCACCCATTCATCCACTGTGCATCTCATGATGGTGGTTGAGGAGATTCCCCCTCTACTATGTAAAGCTCTTTGAGTGTCTAGAAAAGTGCTTTATAAATGTGAGGAATTAGTATTTACTTTTATTAAAGACACAAGTTTGTTCATTTTAGCCAGCAGAATTTTTCCCCATTCATCCATTATGCAGGTCTTCAGTTGCGAAGTTGTTGGGGGCCTTCGTTGCTGTATATTGTGCTTCATAATGCACCACACATTCTCAGTTGGAGACAGGTAAGGATTGCAGGCAGCCCAATTGAGCACTCACACTCTCTACTTACGCAGCCATACACTTGTAATCCGGGCAGTATGTGGTTTGGTGTTGTCTTTCTGGAAATTGCAGGGACATCCCTGGAAAAAATAATCCTGACAGTCCTGACCTATCTCCAGTTGAGAAGATGTGATGCATTATGAAGTGCTCAATACGGCAACAAAGACACTGTACTTTGCTCAGCTGAAGACTGCATAATAGATGAATGTGGGGAAATTCTGCAATTCTGCAACAAACTTGTGTCTTCAGTGCCCAAATATTTAATAAGTGTTATTAGAAGAAATGTTAATGTTACATAGTGGTAAACACTCAAATGTCACTGTCCCAACTTTTTTTGGAGTGTGTTGCAATCATCTGATTCGAAATGTTAAAGGTCAAATCAAAACATAATGTGTTGTTGTACTACTTACATTTTTTGCACAGGGTGAATTGAATTTACAGATCACTCCTTTTTGCTTTTATTAGCATTTTCCACACTGTCCCAACTTTTTTTAAATTGGAGCTGTATCACAATATGTCTCAATATATATTGTGTATTTTCTCTGAAATGGCTTAAAAGGGTAATTTTTATTTAAAATGCAAGAAGTAAAATACAGAATCTTTAGTTATAATAATCAATGCATTTTTTCCACAGTTTTCACTAAATGCTAGAAGAATGCTGTTCATTTTTATTTATGCACCATAACAATACAGTACATAAGGCCTTCTCATCAAACAGCAATTCAAACCTAAAAATATTATTACCACAACATTTTTAAGGCATGTAAAATGCCACATGGAGACTTCTATGTGCAATTTGGAATAATGATGCAAGCTTCTCGTTGAACTGACTCATACAAAGGCGCAGTTCAAAAGAACTAAATCACAAAAATGACGTGAACTTCCCAAATCTATCAGCATTTTAATATGCCTAATGCTAAAATCAGCAACTGTTTATATCGATTACCATTATTATATACTATTATATAATAATAGTAATCGATATACTATTAATGTTGTGGTAAAATATTATTACCACAAAATTTTTAAGGCATGTAAAATGCCACATGGAGACTTCTATGTGCAATTTGGAATAATGATGCAAGCTTATCATTGAACTGACTCATTCAAAGGCGCAGTTCAAAAGAACTAAATCACAAAAATGACGTGAACTTCCCAAATCTATCAGCATTTTAATATGCCTAATGCTAAAATCAGCAACTGTTTATATCGATTACAACATAACATTGAGTTTGTGGTAATTTTTTCCTATTTTACTATATTTTACTTATTGCATTTAGCAAAATTCAATGTTTTAAGTCACTTCATAGAAAATACATAAATTTTGAAATATATATTTAATGGCTGTTTGTCAAAATGTGTGATTGCTTATGTGTGTGTATTTGGCCTGCTCCAGGTGTGTGAGGTGTCTGCCAAGGGTGAGATGAGAAGTGAGTTGGTGACTCGCTTCCAGCAGCTGCGGTCCAGGCTGTCTTTAATAACCGCAGAGGTTGAAGAGGTACCCACAATTAATACAATTAATACTGTACATACAGTATGTCATAACATTAATTGTATGTGGCACTACTGTCCAATGACAGAATGCATAAATGGTCCTTGGATGGATAAATACTGTTTGTGTACTCTATATAATTTTTTTTAATCCATGCATGAATCCTTTGCAGTCCGGCAAAATACTTCAATCAGCTCAGCTATCCATGCTGGATAGTATTGCAGAGGATACCTTTAGATCCACCCCTGACTTCAACATTAGCCCATCTCAGGAGGGGAGCAGTGACATATCAAGCAGTAGGACTAATCAGCCTAAGCGTAGAGCAAGCCTTCCTGACACTGAGAGTTTGTACTTTACGGTAATCAAAAATCAACAGCAATATTGCTACTACCACTACTACTGCAGCCACTACTACCACTAGCACTACTACTACTAATGATAATAACTGTGCACTTTAATTTACTGAATTGTCTGTTTTTATCTGACTTTTCTATTAATATGTCTTCATATTGCAGAAAGTCAGGGACCACCTGTGTAACAGCTCTTTAATATCAAAGCTGGAGGCCAAACATGACCTGCTTAAAGTTGCGATTCAGAAAGGTGAAATAATGTCCCATACAGATGTTACCATAATACAGTAAAACCACATGAACAAGTAAAATGATTGAATTCATTTTGTTCTTCTGGTTGTTTTTCTTATCAGCTGAAAGCGTTGATGATTACTCCAGGTAATTAAACAAAGCTCCTTTAACTGACATCATTCACAAACAGTGGAAATATTTGGACCAAGTAATACTCACGCAACCATTCAAAAGTTTGAGCCCACTTGACAGCGCAAAAGCAAAAGTGCCTTTACATTTGGACTGTTTTAGTTGTACAGAGGGGTTTAGCGTTGTGTTGACTATAATTCAACATTTCTCGGTTTACCATTTCTATGTATTTAGAACACGCTCCAAAAGATCTGTGCGTCACAGAAAGAGTCAGCCCTGTGGCCAGATCAGCCAGAAGCTCTTCAATGGGGATCTACTTTCGTACATTCAAGTAAACTCTCTCTGATTCAAGAAGTGCTCTGTATTCACTCAAAAGCGAGTTCAGGTCAAGGCCTCTGACTCACATCTGTTTCTTCCCCATTAGGCATCAGGACAGCTCATTCCTGCGGTGGTGGAGAGCTGCATTCGATTCATTAATCTCAATGGTAAATCAAAGTCTACACTATGAACTTCACTGAGTCAACAGATAATGTTTCTTTCTTCCATTCTTTCTGTGTTATTCACTGATTTAAGAACCCATTCACTTTATCCCATCTGGTAAGGTTTACATCATGAGGGATTGTTTAGAGTGCCAGGCTCTCAAATGGTGGTGAATCAGCTGAAGGATGAGTTCGAGAAAGGTACACACATTCGCTCAGTGAGTGCGGGCTCCAGGTTTATATCTCTCCCTCTGTGAGATAAGACATGACCAAAGGGGTTAAAAACAACAACATTTTTTAACAATTTAGTAGTTCAAGTATAAGTCCTGTGGTATAGTTTTTGTTTTGTGAGCAAGGAGACCTGGTTCAAATTCCAATTTAATATATCCTTTTTTCTTTTTCTTTTTTTTTTTTAATTAAGTTTAGTAAAAAAAAATTATATATATATATATATACACATATATACACATACACACACTACCAGTCAAAAGTTTTAAAACACTTACACATTCTTTATTATAATTTTTTTTTTCTTCACATTTTAGAATAATAGTAGTCATCAAAACTATGGAACAACATAAATGGAACTATGGGAATTATGTTGTGACTAAACAAAATCCAAAATAAATCAAAACTGTGTTTTATTTTAGCATCTTCAAAGTAGTCACTCTTTGCCTAGAATTTGCAGACATGTACTCTTGACATTTTCTCAACCAACTTCTTGAGGTATCACCCTGGGATGCTTTTTAAACAGTACTGAAGGAGTTCCCATCTATGTTGGGCAATTATTGGTTGCTTTTCTTTATTATTTGGTCCAAGTCATCAATTTCAAAAACTTTTTTTTGTTGTAATTAAATTGTAGTTTTATAATGAAATAAATTAATATGGTGGCACAATTATATTTTTGTCTACAAAACTAATTTCAAACACTTAAGCATACGCCTTCAGATCAAGAGATTTTTAAGATCATGAGAAACATTTCAGTCAAGTGTTTCAAAACTTTTGACCGGTAGTGTGTGTGTGTGTGTGTGTGTGTGTGTGTGTGTGTGTGTGTTTCACTGGAAGTTTTGGCAGCATAAGGGTGTGTGAGAGAATTTACAGTTTATAGTAAAGGATCTCAATTGAAAATGCCAAATTTAGATATGAGAAGTGGTGATTTATAACCTAGATACATTTAATTATTCATTGATTTATTTATTTTGCATTAAAGTTGCATTACAAATTTATTTGGCTAAAAAATCTGAATGGGCATGCTTATACTCTTCTCTCTCCTTTAGAGATTTAGTTATACAGTAGACTGTGATTTTTTTTTTAATTATGTTTTTATTATTATTATTATTATTTATTTATTTATTTTCCATAGGAGACGACCCCCTCGCAGATGGGGGGTGTGACATGGACTCTGTGGCGGGAGTGCTGAAGCTTTATTTTAGAGGTCTAGAGAAACCCCTCTTTCCTGAGGACAGTTACGACCAACTAATGGAATGTGGGCGTAAGACGATTTTACTGCACTAATATTGTGTGTATGGTCAGGCATTACTGCTGTCATTCCTATTTTAAAGACCCACAAAATAGATTGATGAGTACAATTTCCTTTTCTATGTGGAATCAGGTAGTTCTGTGGGGCATACTGTATATGCAGTGTTAATCCAATGTTGTCATCATGCACTCCCAACAAGTTTAGGTGCTGAGGCCAAAAAAACTTTCACAAAAACAAATGTTTGCACTCTGAAAATGTCCATAGAAAATATATATATATATTTAGAAACAGTGTTCACACTCTATTTTCTTGAGCATGCAAAGTGCAGCGCAAAGTGCAAGTGGCCGTGGGTTGGAGTGTTTGCGATATCTGTGGGTGTATTGTAAATGAAGTGGAGCAAAGTGAAGTTTGATATTTTCCTGAGAAATAACTCATTGCGTTAAGATGTTTCAAATGCAGGTCTGTTTTCAGTGCAAAGTCCAAACTCAGTTCCTACATTTGCAGTTTGGAGATTCTACTAGCAGGTGGTAATAAGTTTCATGTCCAAACTCTGAAAATATAATGGAACATCAAATTATGTCCCTGATAATCAGTGTTGTAGCCGTCTCATGTAACAAAAATGTATGAGATTTGTGTTAAATTATCTATAGGTCATGGTTTCTTTTTCTATTATTATTATTATTATTATTATTATTATTATGTTTATATTTAACATTTTATTTATGGTCTAATTTGAATTGGTATTTTACCACCTATTGTCATAGAGTGATTTTTAAGTCACTGCAAAAGAGGCCGGCTAAAAAAGGTGGTAAGAGGGTAAAATGTTTGGTATGATTTTTATTTTATTTTATAAAAAATAAAAAAAAAAAAAAAAAAATTACCACTTCATTATTTTGATTATATTTTCATTTTCATTGAAGTGTAATATGAATTTAGAGAAATATTTGGTAATTCTTTTGGGTTTCAATAAATAAATATAATTGTTCAAACTTAAAATTGACTGGCGTGCCTCATGAATGAGTGCGCACAGTCGGTGCTGAACTGTCTGAAGGTGTTCAGACAGAAGACAGTGGTTCCACTGAAACTTTTTCAGAGGCTCCTGGGGCATATGGCATCCTCAGCGGTTGCCACACCGCTCGGGTTGATGCATATGAGACCACTTCAGCACTGGCTTCAGACTCGAGTCCCGAGATGGGCAAGGCGCCGCGGGACACATTGCACGGTCATCATGCTTATCTGTCGCCGCCTCTTCAGCCCTTGGACCGACCTTGCATTTCTATGGGCAGGGGTTTGCTAGTAGCACCCTACTGGCCCACCCTCACGGTCCTCACGACAGCACCCCATCGGCGAATTCCCCTGAGGAAGGACCTTCTTTCTCAGGGACAGGGCACCATCTGGCACCCGCGACCAGACCTCTGGAATTTTCACGTCTGGCCCTTGGACGGGACGCGGAAGACCTAAGTGGCCTACCATCTGCGGTGGTAGACACGATCACTCAGGCTAGGGCTCCCTCTACGAGGCGCCTGTATGCCTTGAAGTGGCATCTGTTCGCTAAGTGGTGTTCTTACTGATGCGAAGACCCCCAGAGATGCACAGTCGGATCGGTGCTTTCCTTCCTGCAGGAGAGGCCCTCCACCTTGAAGGTGTATGTAGCCGCCATTTCGGCACATCACGAGGCAGTGGATGGTAAGTATTTGGGGAAGCACGACTTGATCATCAGGTTCCTGAGAGGCGCTAGGAGGTTGAATCCCTCCAGACCGCACCTCATGCCCTCGTGGGACCTCTCTGTAGTCCTTCAAGGTCTACGGGGTGTTCCCTTTGAGCCCCTGGAGTCAGTTGAGCTTAAGGCACTCTCTTTGAAGACTGCTCTCCTGACTGCGCTCACTTCCATCAAAAGGGTAGGGGACCTGCAGGCATTCTCTGTCAGCGAATCGTGCCTGGAATTCAGTCCGGGTTACTCACAGATGATCCTGACACCCCGACTGGGCTATGTGCCCAAGGTTCCCACAACCCCGTTTAGGGATCAGGTGGCGAACCTTCAAGCGCTGCCCCAGGAGGAGGCAGACCCTGCTTTGGCGTTGCTGTGTCTGGTGCGTGCTTTACGCATCTATTTGGATCACACGCAGAGCTTTAGAAGCTCCGAGCAGCTCTTTGTCTGCTTTGGTGGACAGCGGAAAGGAAGCGCTGTCTCCAAACAGAGGATCGCCCACTGGATCGTTGACGCCATCGTGATGGCATATCACCCCCAGGACATGCCGCCCCCCGTGGGGTTACGAGCCCACTCTACTAGGAGTGAAGTGGCCTCCTGGACCCTGACCAGTGGTGCCTCTTTGGCAGACATCTACAGAGCATCAGGCTGGGTAACACCCAACACCATTGCGAGGTTCTATAATCTCCGGGTTGAGCCGGTTTCGTCCCATGTGTTGTCAGGTCCGAACAGGTAAGTTCCGGGACAGCTGGCTGGGTGTACCACTTGCATATAGCGCCTTTCCCCTCCCATGAGGTGAAGACATGCACTTTTGACTCCCAGTCATGTTCACAAGTTGTGATCCCTGGATGACTTTCCTCCATAGCCCTGTGGCACATGAGTTTGCGGAGAAACTCGCTGCCGGCCCAGTACGTGTGCTAATTAGGTGCTCCACATGTGGTGGTTCCCCGTAGGTGACCCCATGTGATATCTTCCGCTAAATCGTTTCCCTGTCGGTAAACTGCGTCTTCCTTGGGCAGAGGCTCCTCGGCCCCCGGTCACCATGTTTGTAGAAACTCCTCCCCCCTCGTGTAGGACCTACCATGGGACTTCTCCACATGACATACTTCTGACAAGACTCAGTAAGACCATGTGATGTATTTCCACTCAAAACACCCCACCTTCTCTGGGCAGGGTGTGGTCTCCGTGGTGTCTTCGCCTTGGAAGTGACTCCCCCCGACGTAGACATTTATGGCCCCCAGTCGGTTAACAAATTCCACTCTTTTTGGGGAGAAAAAAGAGGAAATGAGGCCATGGCTGGGCTAGCCCGTCCCTATTTGTTGGGCAGTCGACTTGTTCCCAAAGGACCGTTCGATGCTCATAAGAGCATTGGGGGAGGTTACGTGACAGCCTGGTGCGCTGGCTATGAGGCACACAGCGGTTTGCCCGTCTCGCACCGCCATTCCACATAACACAGTTCAGCTAGTTGTGGCATTTTGTATAGGGACCCCTAGTGTCACTACATCGACACAACGTTGAGTGAGTGACAGAGAGGGAACGTCCTGGTTACTTTCATAACCTCCGTTCCCTGATGGAGGGAACGAGACATTGTGTCCCTCTTGCCACAGCACCGAACTACCCGCTGAAATGGCCGGGACCTTGTCTCGGCTCCTCAGCACAAAACCTGAATGAGTGGTTGCATACCAGCTCCTTTTATACCCATATGTCCGGGGGAGTGGCATGCAAATTCCACTCGCCAATTCCCATTGGCCTTTTTTCAAAAAGCAGAGGTGTTTGGGGCTCCCAAGAGTGACCCCTAGTGTCACTACATCAACACAACATCTCGTTCACTCCATCAGGGAACGGAGGTTACAAAAGTAACCAGGACGATTGTAATTTTGTAGAAAAAAAAAACTTTGAAAGAAAATTTAAATTGACAGGTAGAAGTGAAGTGTGTGCTGATACAATCACAATTAATACTAGCCATGATTTATGTGTAAGTAGATGAAAATTATTAATAATTATTATATTCCCCATAATTTAACGGAGCGTACATCCAAATCCTGATGAGAATAAAATTTTCTAAGCATGTAAAAGGAGCGTGTCCATATTTCTTTAATTCTAATTCATTGCATTCTGTTTATTTACAATACCAACTTCTTATGAATGTGCTATTTTTGTTTATATCGCTGGTGCTTGAGGGAATGGACTTTATAATAGGACACAGATGGTGGAATAACCGGAGAAAACCTCAGAATTCAATTGCATTGGCCCAGCCCATTAGCGTGCTGCGTGCACAATTTCACAAAACCCACTTGTGCCTAGACTTAGTGCATGCTTGCATGAAAATACCAAAACTTCATGGCCATGCCCACTGACTTGTGCTTTTGACTTAAAGCATAGCGCTGCTTTTAGCGCTAGCGCTCTTAAAATAGGGCCCTAAGTGACACACTGAGTAAGGCTTTTGGTCTAAATGTTTGTACCTAATCTTCTGTTGCTATTAAATACATTTATTTATCCTCCTGTTGCTATATACAGTTGTGCTCAAAAGTTTGCATACCCTGGCAGAAATTGTGAAATTTTGGCATTGATTTTCTGTCAAAAGACAGAAAAACAGATACAAAGAAAATCCCAGGTAACCTTTGGTTGTTTCAAGGAGCACAATACGATGATACTTGAACAAAAATGAGCTGCATGGTCGAGTTGCCAGAAAGAAGCCAATGCCACAAAAACACCCTGTTACAATATGCCTGACAACACCTTGACATGCCTCACGGCTTCTGGCACACTGTAATTTGGAGTGACGAGACCAAAATAGAGCTTTATGGTCACAACCATAAGCGCTATGTTTGGAGAGGGGTCAACAAGTATTGTGCTCCTTGAAACAACCACACAGTCTTTTTCCAGAGCAGCCTGTATTTCTCCTGAGGTTACCTGTGGGTTTTTCTTTGTATCCCGAACAATTCTTCTGGCAGTTATGGCTGAAATCTGTCTTGGTCTACCTGACCTTGGCTTGGTATCAAGAGATCCCCGAATTTTCCACTTCTTAATAAGTGATTGAACAGTACTGACTGGCATTTTTAAGGCTTTGGGTATCTTTTTATATCCTTTTCCATCTTTATAAAGTTCCATTACCTTGTTACGCAGCTCTTTTGACAGTTCTTTTTTGCTCCCCATGGCTCAGTATCTAGCGTGCTCAGTGCATCCACGTGAGAGCTAACAAACTAATTGACTATTTATACACAGACACTAACTGCAATTTAAAAAGCCACAGTTGTGGGAAATTAACCTTTAATTGCCATTTAAACCTGTGTGTGTCACCTTGTGTGTCTGTAACAAGGCCAAACATTCAAGGGTATGTAAACTTTTGATCAGGGCCATTTGGGTGATTTCTGTTATCATTATGTTTTAAAAAGGAGCCAAACAACTATGTGATAATAAATGGCTTCATATGATCACTATCCTTAAATAAAAGACAGTTTTTTTGCATGATCAGTCACATTTTCAAAATCAATGCCAAAATTTCACAACTTCTGCCAGGGTATGCAAACATTTGAGCACAAATGTATATATATATATATATATATATATATATATATATATATATATATATATATATATATATATATATTCTATGGACATTTTTAGAGTTTAGAGACCTTTTTGTCTTTTAGTTAGCCAGTAGCCTTTAGTTTATATTACAGCCTTTAGTCTTTAACTTCCCCTCCTTTTCAGAAACGGATGATGAGTCAAAAAAAGTGGCACTGTTGAAGTCCGTCATCTCCTCATACCCAGCCCAGCTAATCATTGTCATGAGATATCTTTTTGCATTTCTTCACCAGTGAGTATCACAACATTATATCACAGCAATGGAGTTTGTCCTTTTTTTTAAAATTTAAAAACTTCACACTACTGAATGTTTGTTTGTATGCACGTGTGTGTGTGTGTGTGTGTGTGTGTGTGTGTGTGTGTGTGTGTGTAAAGTGTCTCCCAGTACAGTGATGAGAACATGATGCAGCCCTATAACTTGGCAGTATGCTTTGGGCCCAGTTTGGTGAGGGGGCCAGACAATGGAGATGCGGCAGCACTTCAGCAGATCAACGCCCTGGTCAAGAGTATTATCATCGAACATGAGAGCATCTTTCCCAGCCAGAATGAATTACCCGGGCCTGTGTATGAAAAGTGCATGACACTGGAAGAAGAAGACTGGTAAGAATTTGTGTACACACAAGCAAACACAAGGGATGGGCAGATTGGTCTAGAAACATTGATACTTCTGATATTGATGTTGTATCGAGAGGATTGATCCTCACATAAAAATGTCAACCCTAAGTGTTTTTTTTTAAACTAATGATTTTGTTATATACTTACCTTGAACATTTGTTTATGTTGAATTTCAAAGTGAAAAAAAATGAGCTGTGTTAGGAAATAAGTCTCATTCTGCTCATCATGAGATTAAGTAATTATTTCATTTCAAGGATTTTAAATGTTTACAGTTTAATTCATGTTAATGATCATTTTAAATAATGATCCAGTTTGGGGCCTGGGTAGCTCAGTGGTAAAATACGCTGGCTACCACCCCTGGAGTTCGCTAGTTCGCTAGTTCAAATCCCAGGGCGTGCTGAGTGACTCCAGCCAGGTCTCCTAAGCAACCAAACTGGCCCGGTTGCTAGGGAGGGTAGAGTCACATGGGGTAACCTCCTCGTGGTCGCCATAATGTGGTTTGTTCTCAGATGGGGCGCGTGGTGAATTGAGCGTGGTTGCCCCGGTGGATGGCGTGAAGCCTCCACAGGCGCTATGTCTCCGTGGCAACGCGCTCAACAAGCCACGTGATAAGATGCGTGGGTTGACTGTCTCAGACGTGGAGGCAACTGGGATTCGTCCTCCGCCACCCGGACTGAGGCGAATCACTATGCGACCACAAGGACTTAGAGCGCATTGGGAATTGGGCATTCCAAATTGGGAGAAAAAGGGGAAAAAATCCCCCCCCCCCAAAAAAAAAATAATGATCCAGTTTATCCATAGAAATCAAAGCAATCTTCCATTTAATAGAAATATTGGTAGTAGTATCGCTATCAGTCATATTGGCATTGACAGTACTATCCTATAATAGAGTATGTGTTAAGCATGGTTTATATTTTTCATGTCTTCAGTGAGGCTGGTGCAGAGGAAGGAGAGGGAGATTCAGACCAATATCAAATTAAAGAAGCAAAAGATGGTAAGGTTGAATGGTTGACTTTAAAACATTATAGACTAATGGAACTAACTGTTTCCTTTTGGTATGTTCTTAATGCATAGTCCCTGTTTTTGATGTGCAGAGCTGCAGGGAGTTGCTTTGTTTGACTACACTGGCCGTTCCTCAACTGAGCTGTCCTTTAAACACGGGGACCGTCTCATTCTACACAACAGAGCTTCCTCTGACTGGTGGAGAGGGGAGGTGAATGGGACAAAGGGTCTCATCCCAAATAAATACATTAGTGTATCAAGGTAGGTTTTCGCTGTCCACGTGGATCACTTGGATTGAAAAGCTTTGTCTGAAGAAACTACTTCTGATTTATCATACTTATTGACATGACTGCTCATAATCAAGTAATTTATATTCCCAATTACTCTCTGCTGGAGTTTGATGATCATATTGAATTAATGAATATGCAGTTGGAAGGATGGACTTTTAATTGAAGTCAATTATTTACTACAAGGCAGAACCAAGAGAGTCCTAACACCTCTGAATTATCTCCTTGTTCTTCAGTGTGGATGGAGGGCAAGATCAGAAAGGGAAGGGTGCTGTAAAATCCAACTGTGGTAGACACCAGGCCGAGGAAAAGCCAAGGGTAGAGCAAACCACTCGGTAATGCACTTACTGATTGTTTATGTGCATAAACTATGTAATCATGTTGATGTTGTTTTTTTGTGTTTTTTTGTTTTTTGTGCTAGCAAGAATACTTTGGTGGTTGTTTCTCCTAGAATAGCTTCAATATTTTACAACAGTTCATTCTGGTCCTTGAATCTGATTGGACAAACAGCGTTCCGAAAGTGCTGATATTTAGTATAGCAGCAAAGGAATGGGTCACTGTATGATCTGATTAGGCCGTGACTTGTACATACTCTATATAAACACATACAATTAAACATTCATGTAATCAATGTGAACATAAAATTAAACATTCATGTTATCAATGTGAACTTTGGGTGAACTGAAATCTCCATTCTTACTATATAATGATGATCAATGATTTGATGACTCAGTAACCAAATAAACAAAAAAATAATTCTGGCTCTATTCATACTCTAGGCTCAAGGTCACTAGTGAGAAAGCTGGGGTTGTTGCCAGTCATGTCACTTCTGGAAAGGTTTCGTTACAAATACCCACAGGACAACATATGCGGCCAGGAAATTCTCCAGGGGCTCTGCGAAAAACAGTAAAGTGAGTCAATACATAGCATCGTTTGATCTCTAGAAGTAATGTTCACAATTGAAACAGTGTCTAAATCAGTTGTTGTTTTGGAATATGCAAATATCTAAATGTCAGCTAAGGAAGTGTTTGTCTTTGTTGTCTTTGTGACTCGGACAGTCCTCAAAAGAGACGATCCACAGTAGAGGGAGGCAGTGGAGAAGATACTTCAACAGAAGTGGATAAGGTCAGGAAGTTTGTTCTTCATTCAAAATTACAGTATTATCCCATGGAGTTCTCCAACCTCAGTGATTTTATGGCATTGTCTAAACCAGTGTTTTCAACCTTCTTTGGATTATGTGTTCCCCCACAAGCCCTTTAGTATGGCTCACATACCCCTTCATTGACACTAAACCAAAATAGTTTTTTGTTTTTTTTACTTATGTTATACTGGATATCACTTAGCATTATTAGTATTATTAAATTAGAGATTAATACGATGATTCACTTTAAACGAAAAACATTCATTACTGTGGGTGACCATGAAATGCAGACAGCTTCCTCTCCCTGAGACACCTGAGCTTATTTATCTTTGCAACTGTATCTGGCATTGTATTGTTGTGAAAAAGAGAGAAGTGTGAGTGAGATAAATAAAGAGCACTGCTACAGACATCTACAGATTGCATATCATTTTGTTTTTGTCTTTTTATTAAAAGAAACTGAATATGTTAATACATTAACTGCACACAAAAAAATAAAGATTATTTATAGATTCATTCTTAATTAATCTATTCACAGCCCTGATATTTTTATTTTCCATCATAATTTTCTTTTGTAGGTTTAACAAAAGCAAATTCTAAATCTTTCCATAGAGCCCCAAACAGTCACTGTCTAAAGAAAAGTTTGTTCTTGTCCATCATATCTTGCAGGAAGTGTGTCAAATGATGCACTCAGTGTTTAAGGAGCTCCTTTCCAAACAATCTTCCCAGGATCAAAACACATCTACATCCTCAGAGATCACCTCTTCATTCCCTGTGCAAACACCTCAAAACAAAGTAGGACTGGGATGGAAAGGAAAAGGTTTATTTAGATCAGCTGACCAAGCGGACTGATGAAAAACCAAAATGAGAGGACATTTTGAGTGACCTAAGGGGAAAATTTAGGTGACTAAAGTTAGAAACACATGAAAATTGAAGTGAAACATTAGTGTCACAGATGTCTGAGCTAAGATATTTTGTATATCAGTGGGTTTAAAGATGTGCTTCCAACCCCAAGATGTGAATTCTCTATGCTGGCTGGGGATGAGTGGATACAGCTGACTTTTAATAATAACTCACCACTTTCTTTCTTAAAGGGATAGTTCACCCAAAAATGAAAATTCTCTCATGATTTACTCCTCCTGGCATCCCAGATGTGTATGACTTTCTTTCTTCTGTAGAACACAAATTAAGATTTTTAGAAGAATATTTCAACTCTGTAGGTCCATACACTGCAAGTGAATGAGTGCCAAACTTTTGAAGCTCCAAAATCCATATAAAGGGAGCATAAAAGTAATTCATATGACTCCAGTGGTTAAATCTATATCTTCAGATGCAATATGATAAGTGTGAGTGAGAAAAAGATCAATGCTTAAGTCATTTTTTTATCATAAAGTATCCTCTCTGCCCAGTAGGGGGTAATATGCACGAAGAATGTGAATCACCAAACACAGAAAAAGGAGAAAGTGAAAGGACTTAAATATTGATCTGTTTCTCACCCACACCAATCATATCGCTTTAGAAGACGTGGATTTAACCACTGGAGTCATCTGGATAACATTTATGTTGCCCTTATGTCATTTTTGGTGGTCACCATTCACTTGCATTGCATGGACCTACAGAGCTGAGATACTCTTTAAAAATCTTAATGTGTGTTCTGCAGAAGAAAGAAAGTCATACACATCTGAGATGGCATGAGGGTGAGTAACTGATGAGAGAATTTTATTTTTTGGGTGAACTAGCCCTTTAAAGTCTGTTTAGCATACGTTTTTTATCTTTTCTTGTCATTACTCAGTTCTGCCATCAGAATTCAGAGCTCTCCCCCTAAAAGCTCTGACACTCAAATATTGAAGTCCTCCTGTTGAAGTTTCATATTCCATTGTATCCAGAAAAAAAAAATTAAAATCATGACTGTGTACAAGAATACTCATGAGAAGTATATTTCATTTTCTTTTTTGTTTTTATTTAAGTAACGAGATCTTATTTAAATTGAATCATTGAATTATTTTAAATTATTGAGTGATCATTGCAACGTATTGCCTAATGGCATTGCCTGCTGCCGATCGGGACATTTTTGAATAAACATTTATAGCTTGACTATTTATTTATTTATTTATTTATTTATTTCTGACATAAGGTAAAAGCAGATTGTAGTGCTGCCTAACAAACACTTGAGGGCAGTCAGAGTCCTCAAATGTGACCTCAAAATCATTGCTCAAATCATCCGTCAACTGTAAAAACACCAACACAAAAATGAAACCATTTCAGAGAGTATTTATTTTAATTCCCAAATAAGCTTAATGATATGGCAAATGTAACTTCTAAAACACAAAAATATGTGGCACCTGTGATATCCTCATATTCATATTTTCACAAGCTGCTTGGAAACAACCACTCTCTGCCTTCAGAAATCATGTAATTCAGTTTTAGCTTCTCTCTACATGGCAAGACTGACATTTCTGATTTCAGTCGTACATAATCTCAAAATATTCCACTTGAATTAACCTATAAGAGTGGAATGAACAAATAAGATAAATGGAATTTAAGTATGCAATATATATTTCAGGTACAAAACATTGTACCAGTCCACTGTACTTTTCCACTAGTTTTCAGACTGTATTTCAAACCTTGTATTTGAAATGAAGCATTTAATTAACATCTTGTTACAATTTTATAAACTTTATAAGCCATTTAATAAACAATGCACTTGAAAAAATAGGCTATGTAATACTATAACACTTAGGCTATGTGTAGTTTGCTAGAACTGCAGACAAGACTTACTGGTAAAGAAAGTGTTATGTCTGGCATGTGTTTCATTACTCAGTATCCAGCAGCATGCCAGTAACTTGGTCAGTGGCCAGGGTGCCTAAGTTAAACCGCAACTCAAGGTGTAAGCAATTTCATCCTTATTAGAGAGTGATGCTCAAAGCTTGTGCAAGACTGTAAAACAAAAGACAATTCTTGCACAGGGCTCCTAGATAAATATTTCTGAGTTGAAGTGGGGTATGAACTAAATGTATTTTGAATAACTTTTATTAGGTAGATGGATTCAATAGCGGATTCAATAAAACTCATATTATCATGTTCTTGGGATAAAAATGATTTTAGCAGCAGCTGATATGAGCTGACTTAAATTCTGTTTATCATCTCTCTCTCTCTCTCTCTCTCTCTCTCTCTCTCTCTCCTCCTCTCTCTCTCTCTCTCTCTCTCTCTCTCTCAGTCTCAGTGTAGTCCTAATGTAGAACAGCTTTTTGTAATCACATGAGGTATCCATGCATTCAGGAATTAAGTTTAATCAGTGCATGAAACTATTACAATAGTCTTCATTCAGGTTTTCTATTACATTAAATTGACCCTATTATTTTCTGTTCATCATTCTACAGTTTCATCATGTGGCATTTTGGCACATTTTGAACCCTGCTTCGTAGATTACTACCAGTACGTTATAATAGTTTTAGTGTTCTGATATGTGTTGTAATAAAGGTTTTTAACTTAAGACTTTAAAATACAACATAAACCTAGCACTCTTCTATTGGAACAATAATTATTTATACATAAGTTTCCATTAATGCTCCAAATGTTACCAAAAATTTCCCCCAAAAAATTGGCACAGCTTTTGGGGAAAACACACACTGTCTTTGGACTGGGGCGTTTAACATTCAGAAAGGAAAATTACTCGCAGGAACTCTGGCTTTCCTAGACTATTTGAAAACCTTTCATTCTTTGTTGCCACTACATGCTGTTTATTGTAGTTATATATTTTCAATACATATTTAAGTGTCTGTGTGTATGTTAGTGATCTGATTTATTTCCTTAGTATGATTCATAATCCCATCCTAAATCTGACCCTAATTACTTCTTCATGGAGGGGTTTGGCCATTCCGTGTCAACCTCTCAACAAATAAGCTACACTCCCCCTTTATATCTCTATAAACCCTCTCTATGAGAACAATAGCAATGAATAAGTGAATGACCTTGGGCACAGAACACTCTCCAGCATCAAATGCCAGAAATCTTCTGTAGTCCTCCTGAAACACTGCCATTAATAAAGAAAAAATTATGGCTTTATTCATAGGAATGTTTCGGAGATTAAAATCTATATTCCACACAGCCATGGCGTGTATTTTGCCGCCTAAACAGTGTTAATAAAGCTCAAGGCTTGATCGCTTGCCCAGCGGTTAATATACTGGTGTTCATTGCATTTCCTGTTCCCAGAGGAAATAGACTTAACAAGATTCAAAGGAAAATCCAGGTTACAAAACATGAAGATAACATGTACAGTTGTGCTCAATAGTTTGCATACCCTGGCAGAAATTGTGAAATTTTGGCATTGATTTTGAAAATATTAGACACCTAATATAAAGTGGGGCTGTATTTTTTTTTATCAAACAAATTTATACCACAAGTTCAGCTTTCATCTTATCTTTCTGCAGTACATTCTACAAATAGCTGTCTGGATAATGCAATTTGTCTTTGACAAAAAGGCTTAATGGAGACCATGAGGTTATTTGTGACCTCCTGATATACTTGTTATATGCCTTGCTCTTGCACTAATTTCAACTATTCCTGGAAAGGCTAACAATGGTGCTGAATTTTCTCCATTTACCATCTGCCTGAACAAGAATATACAGCTGTGTCAGAGTTGTCAAATGGTTTTGTAACCCTTTTGGAAGGCCCATTAAAGTATTTAAATCATAAAGAGCATGTGTTAAGATATCAACAACTAAAGTCTGTTAAAAACGCTATGCTCCCATAGGAACATCTGTTGTACAAAGAGGTTAATTCGGGTCTGTTGTTCACTCAAAAAAATATTTTAAGATGCACGCATTTCAATTTCATAACAGAATTCCATCAGATTGAATTGAGTAATCTTTAAAAAAAATTACAAAATAAATATTTGAAGTATTATTAAATTAATTTAATGTTGTTAAAAATTACACAGCTTAATTTGATGGAATTTTGTTATGAAATTGATATGCATAAATCTTAAAAATAGGCTAAAATATTTTTTGTGTTCATAAATCAAATCCTCTTTGACCATTACTATAATTTAAAAGGAATCCATCGAGTAATCTGAGATCTTGTGATCTTGGCCCACTTTCTGTGTCTAGATCTAGACTTAAAAAAAGAGGTGATTGTGCATTTAGGGTCGCTGGTCCGAAACTATGGAATAGTCTATCTCTCCACATCAGGCTAGCCCCTTCAATCTCAGCATTCAAATCTGTCCTAAAGACTTACCTGTTTTCTCTGGCTTTTAATATCCCATAATCATTGTGAATTGTGAATTTTAATATTTTATGTGTTTTTACCTTGTTTCCAGTTAAATCTGCTATAGCTGTTTTTTTTTTCTTCTTCTTCTTCTTTTTATACTGTACAGCACTTTGGTCAACCTTGGTTGTTTTTAAATGTGCTTTATAAATAAATATTGATTGATGATTGAAGATCATTTTAGACCAATTAATGCCAAAATTCACAAACTTTCACTTCTCTTTCTTTCACTTGTGGTTATGAAGAGAATTTAAATACACAAATTTAGGAAACTACACAAATCTAGGAAACCATTATATTTCAGAAACTGAAAACCAAAGACATTTTAACAATTTGTGATGCACACATGCAAATATAAAATTGTGAATGTAGCTGACAAAAAAAAAAAAAAAAAAAAAGGTACAAAGTAACAAATACTATCATCACAGCAACATTTTCAGAAAATGCTGTATTTATCCCCCCACAATACTATTCCATTGATTTTGGAATTCATGGAAAGTCTATTTACTTAGACACATACATCTCTCTCTAAAATGTTGAATAAATATGAAGATAAACATCCATCTACATATATTTTTTTATTTATCTACATCATATCTCATATGTTTTTATATAGTGTAGTCTTAAAAATTGATGCCTTTTTTTTTTAAATTGATGACTTGGACCAAACAATAAAGAAAAGCAGCCAATAAGTGCCCAATATAAATGGGAACTCCTTCAATACTGTTTAAAAGCATCCCAGGGTGATACCTCAAGAAGTTGGTTGAGAAAATGTCAAGAGTACATGTCTGCAAATTCTAGGCAAAGGGTGACTACTTTGAAGATGCTAAAATATAACACAGTTTTGATTTATTTTGGATTTTGTTTAGTCACAACATAATTCCCATAGTTCCATTTATGTTATTCCATAGTTTTGATGATTTTACTATTATTCTAAATGTAAAAAAAAAAAAAAAAGAAAATTATAATAAAGAATGACCAGTAGTGTAGTTCAGCTGTTAATGAGGAATTGAAAGTATTGCTCCTTTGCAAGCTGCTGGTGATTCACTGATTCAAGTAATTACAGTTTTTCTTCACCACAACCTATTTTTCAATATGTGTCACATTTACCTGTACTTTTCTAAATTATGTATTAAATTAGTATGGGGAAAAAAAGTCAAATATGGAATGCATTACTTCCACTTTTCAGTCCTGGGTTTATAGTGCTTTTTCTATGCTTCCAATGTGTGCTTCTTGTTTTGAATGTTCTCTCCTTTTGGCATGAATTTAGAACTGTCCCCTAGATATTGTTTCCATGCATGCATCACATAATTCATCCTCTTCCTCAGTCCTTGCCATAAAAGCACTGAATCTGAAGAAGACTTATGGCTGAAAGACCGATAAATGGGATGAAATAACTGGTTCTGAGGTTAAGGCCTTGATCTATCCCTCCTTCCTCACAATTGTCTACAATACTTCAGCTGTGTCATAGAATATATTGCTTAATAATTTATTTAATGTTTCTTTGCAGTTTAATTAAGTTCATTATAACAGTCAGCAATCTGACCAAGATCAGCCTCTTATTCAGAGGTCTATTGAATATGTGCCCTGTTTTACATAAAATTCTCATGAATTCATCCCCATATCATACACTGATCCCATTGGTCATTAATATGCCATGCTGCCATGCATATATGGTTCACTCGGTCAAAGCTGCGACTTCAGTTGCCCTGAAAGGAATATGTGGCTCCTGCATGTCGATGAAAACCTTGCAAAATCTCATGACAACATAGATGTCATTAAATCTTCTATATCTCAATGCATGGGGCCGATAGACCTGCAGCTATAAATCTCCTCCTCTGCTGACACTCAAGAGGAGGGTGGATTGGTTATTCAGTAGGGTTCAGAACTGGTTGTCCTTGGTGGTGAAGGTGTTTATGTCACTGGAGTAGTCATGCAGTGAACTCCTGCGGGGTGGCTTTGGGCGACAACGCAGCAAGAAGAGAAGCTCACGGGACACGCTGCTGGAAAATGCAGTGTAGATCCACGGATTAGTGCAGGAGTTTAGACTGGCTAACAGCATCAGGATAGTGAAAGCCACACCTGAAAATGAGGGAGAGGAGAAAGAAAAAATATATACAGTATGTTTTCATGTACAGGCTAGTCAAGTTCTTCCACACTAGACTAAGTGAACCTTTTCTTTATGGATCTCGCTTAGTGCATAGGGGCATTGTTATGCTGGAACAGAAAAGAGCCTCGACTGTTGTCATCTATTTGGAAACACAGAATTCTTTAGAATATCAAAGTATGCCGAAGCATTCAGATTAGTCTTCACTGGGATTCTTGGAATGGCTAAACCCATTAATTAAAAGGGGTTGGCCACATAATGTAGTGTATTGTCCTCATTATACCACTACTATATTGGGTACAGTGTCGTGACACCTCAAAATGTGCTGATCTAAGCAGAAGTCTGCATGGTAGTCATTAGCACTCAAAATTAGTCATTTGTAAAGTACATACAATTAACGTATTAATGTGAAAGCAATTTCTGCGTCTACCCTACTCAGTGTTGATCTAAAACTCAATAATGTCACTTTTTGGGGATAACATTTCATCTGGAAAATATTCTGATCAGACACTTCTTTGAAAACTGACTGGCTTTAAAACTTAACAGGAAATAATAGAGAGATGAAATCACCAAAGCAGAGAAGGTATATGAGACATATATTCAGAGAGAGAGAGAGAGAGAGAGAGAGAGAGAGGAGATAGGTCTTGTACTTGCATGACACTTTAATCAGAAAGATGGAATAAAACGCTCTTGGCTCCTCTCTACTGAAATTATTAAATTACTTTTTAAATTACCTTATGTGATAACAATGATAAATTATGATTAATTTTTCATTGTGAGAAAGGCAGGGAGGGGATCTCTTATCGTAAACAGTGTACTGTATATACATTTAACTGTTCTATCAATTGCTAATTTGCCGAAAATAAACAGCTGATACAAATCAAATGCAGCTAGTGTTTAAGCACGTTTGTACACTCTTCACTCCGCCCTGACTCACTTCGACAAAAACAACACATATATCAGGATGCTATTCATTGATTTCAGTTCTGCCTTCAATACTTTGATCCCATCCAAGCTGATCTCCAAGCTCACTGATCTTAGCATCAGCCCCTCCCTCTGCAACTGGACCTTGGACTTTCTCACTAACAGACCACAGTCTGTTAGGATCAGCAACCAAAACTCCTCCACCCTCACTTTGAACACTGGTGCACCACAGGGCTGTGTGCTGAGTCCAATCCTCTACTCCCTCTTCACCCACGACTGCCTACTGGGAAGAGGTACAGCACCTGGCAGTGTGGTGTGTCAACAACAATTTCACACTCAACACCCAGAAGACCAAGGAGCTGATTGTGTACTACCGGCGGACTAGGAAAGGCCACACATACACTCCCATCTACATTGATGGGGACGAAGTGGAGCGTGTGACTAGCTTCTAGTTCCTGGGTGTCCACATCTCTGAAGACCTTTCCTGGACCTACAACACATCCACTTTGATCAAAAAGGCACAACAGCACCTTTCCTTCCTTAGGAAGCTAAGGAAAGCTCATCTGTCCCCCCACATCCTGCTGAACTTTTACCGTTGCACTATTGAAAGTATACTAACAAACTGCATCACAGTGTGGTATGGCAACTGCACTCTCTCAGACCAGAAGGCCCTACAGCGAGTGGTGAAAACTGCCCAATACATCACTGGTGTTCAGCTACCCTCCATCAAAGACATTCACCACAAACGCTGCTTAAGGAGGGTGAGAAGCATTATCAAAAACACCTCTCACCCAACCATGGTCTGTTTACTCCTCTCCCATTTGGGAGACGCTATAGGAGTCTTCGCTGTCGCACCAGCAGACTCAGGAACAGTTTCTTTCCCTCAGCTGTCAACCTACTGAACTCTAAACTCAGGCGCTGAACACTACATCCCACTCAGAATACATACTTTTTCTTTGCACGTTCCCTTGCACATTTCTTTCACATCATTTCTACCTCTTGATGTCACTTGCACTGTTATGGTCACCAGCCATATATATATATATTTACTTATTTATACTTCATTCTGTACAATGCACCTTCAGTGTTTATATTTCTTCATTTGCACCTTGTACTATATTCATAGATATAGACATTTGCATTGAGCTGGTCTCTGCTTCTCTACCTCATAACTTTGCACTCCATATAAATCTTTATTGTATATGCTCATATATATATATATATATATATATATATATATATATATATACAGTTGTGCTCAAAAGTTTGCATACCCTGGCAGAAATTGTGAAATTTTGGCAATGATTTTGAAAATATGACTGATCATGCAAAAAATGTAAGGATAGTGATCATATGAAGCCATTTATCATCACATAGTTGTTTGGCTCCTTTTTAAATCATAATGATAACAGAAATCACCCAAATGGCCCTGATCAAAAGTTTACATACCCTTGAATGTTTGGCCTTGTTACAAACACACAAGGTGACACACGCAGGTTTAAATAGCAATTGAAGATTATTTTCCCACACCTGTGGCTTTTTAAATTGCAGTTAGTGTCTGTGTATAAATAGTCAGTGAGTTTGTTAGCTCTCACATGGATGCATTAAGCAGGCTAGATGCTGAGCCATGGGGAGCAGAAAAGAACTGTCAAAAGAGCTGCGTAACAAGGTAATGGAACTTTATAAAGATGGAAAAGGATATAAAAAGATATCCAAAGCCTTGAAAATGTCAAGATGTCAATGTCAATGTGCTCCTTGAATCAACCACACCATCTTTTTCCAGAGCAGCCTGTATTTCTCCTGAGGTTACCTGTGGGTTTTTCTTTGTATCCTGAACAATTCTTCGATCAGGGCCATTTGGGTGATTTCTGTTACCATTATGATTTAAAAAGGAGCCAAACAAGTATGTGATAAAAATGGCTTCATATGATCACTATCCTTAAATAAAAGATTGTTTTTTTGCATGATCAGTCATATTTTCAAAATCAATGCCAAAATTTCACAATTTCTGCCAGGGTGTGCATACTTTTGAGCACAACTGTATATATATATACATACATATTGCTATTTGCACTTCTGGTTAGATGCTAACTGCATTTCATTGGCTCTGTACCTGTACTCCGCACAATGACAATAAAGTTGAATCTAATCTAATATAATCTAACTGCATTGATGGGCTCTACATTTTCTTAAACATTCTTGAACCTTTTTGTGAAATGTTTCACTTGAAAAGTGTCACTTGGTTTGATATTTTATATCATGCAAAAACATTCCTAAGTTTTTAAGCGAGGCCTAAGTCTCCAAATACAACTGTCACCTTCTTGTAAGGACTGCATTATTTCTCACCTTGGTCAGGTGGGTTGGGGTCCCAGGCAGCCCAGAGCTGTACGCTGAAGAAAGGTGACCAGCACATGGTATAGACAAGCACAATGACCAGAGTCATCTTTACCGTTTTAGACATAGCTTTAGATACACCTGTAAAAGGTGGAGGAATGGGGCAAGGAGGGAAAGAGGGGACTGATGAAGGACTGCAGTGCTCAGTTGGGTTGTTATAGGATGTCCTGTGAGGAACAGAGTAACCAAGTGAGGTCTGACAGCAAGCACTTTGAGGCTTAGGGGAAAGTATTCTGCTCTGGTTGTTGTCCTGGATAGAGGCAGGTTTGTTGCAGATGGCATGAGGGCAAGTCTGAATGGGAGGCAGCACATCAGGGGACTGTGAACTGTAAGTGTGAGCCTGTGAGGTTCGATAATTTGGACAGTAGCTGTCCTGGCCCGATTGGTCACAACAATCTGGCTCTGGTGCGTCCTCAGAGTTGAATGTGTTAGAATGAGAAGAGTCACTGTTGTTGTTCTTTTTATGGAGTTCTTCTTGTGGTATGCATGAGTGTCTTGCTCGCTCTCTGACTGTGCTGGCCTGCTTTTTCAGGCTGGGAAAGTGAAAAAGCACCATGTTCTTCTTCATGTCAGCAGAAACCACACACTCTGATTTCAGATAAATGTTGTCATGGATCTCTTTGAATATTCGTACCTAGACACACAAAAATCTAGTTAATACATGTTGGACATGTGTTAAAAAAAATAGGAAAAAATAGTAAATACCCCTAAGTTGATTATAATGCTTCAAAATTGTATCAAACAACTGCAACCTTTCAACTTGTTGGACAAAATTTTGCAATTGTTCAAGAAAAAATTGGAGAATCAGTGTACTTAAAGGTATTTACAAGCCTATTTTTTTCTTTTGTTTACTGCATTGTATCCTGCACCTGTACCCAACTTGGTTTAGATCATATGCATATTTTTCTATAATTTCTCTATGAGTTACAAAATGTCTTTGTTTGAATAGATTACTGTACCTATAAAGCTATGTAATGTTAAAGGTGCACTCAGTAATTTTTCCTCTTTAAAAAAAAGTTTTACTCCTAATGAAATGAAAAGTAATTTTGAAAGATATGTACAAAATCATGACCACTCACATGAACTGAAGATCCCAATCATATCAATATCCTCATAAAAGCTGTGTTATTCTACATGGAGAGGCTCCCCTCATGGGGGCTGCCAAATTAGGATCACATGGCCAGTTGAATACTACTCGCTTAATTTCAGTAACTGCTCTCTTATTGGACGCTTTAACTTATAGATCAAATTAATCTTGGCTGACTGTGAACAATGAATTTCTACAATGTCATCTATAACTGAAAACTTTTGCATTTGAAATGCTGCATCCATACCACTAGGTGTCAGTGTAACACCCTATCTTCACCGGGCGCGTCCACTGACGCGACGCGCCGCAACGGCTTGACGCTGTCTACACTGGACGCATCAACATGAATGTTCAAACCCGTTTAATTTGTGTAGTAGCGCCAGTGAGTGCAGCGCAAAATGGAGCGTGACACCCATTTATTGTCGTGCAACGGATGTGCCGCAATTGTCGCTTCCAGTGTAGACAGCATCATTGATTATAATGGGGTTCTATTGTTTTTGATGCAACATGCCGCTCGCGTCCAGTGTAGACAGGGTGCGAGTCCAAGATGACATATTAAAAAAATTAATGGGTGCACCTTTAAGACTTTTTTGTAGTCACATAGACCATTATAGATTGGCCCATCTGTGATTTTTAAAATGAAAACGAGGCTGTGAGGGATAGAATTACTATCACTTTAATGGCATGCACAATATTATTATTTTTTTTTTTGTCTTCTGAAATATCTTGGAGATATTTTTCAATGTTTTGTCCATGGAACAATCCAAAACACTTTAAACTGCAGTAGCCTACAGCTTATTGAAGAGATGTCTATCCTTCACGGCCTCATTAGTGTTTCCATCAAAAATCAAAGAGAGCTTCTGTGAATAAGGTATGCTTTGTTTGGATTAAATTTGTTTATAAGGATGAATACTTGTGAAAATGGAAATTCACATGTTCCATATAAAATTAATTATAAAACGATAAAGGAGGGTTTATTGAAAACTGTGTTATCACGGAGGTTTTGCGCACGTGCTGTTTATTTATTTATATTTTTATTGCAATTATACATGACAAAACAGGGAATAGTGTGTTGTTTATTAAGTACAGAGATGTAACTGATGTGACGCTGGTGTCTTGGAGTGGAAGAGAGGAGACACAGGAGCAGAATTTTTAAAGGATTTAATTATAAATGCTGGAGTGGAACAAATGATGGAGCTAGCTTCACAAGATAACAAAAGGAAACACTTTAACAATACACTTCATTAACTCAACACTTCAAGGACTGACAAATGAAGAAAACTAGAGGGTATTTATACACAAAGAACTAATGAGGGAATGGAAGACAGGTGAGGATGATGAACTGTTGGAAGAGATTAGGGCAGTGAACTATGTGTGATGTAGTCCAGTGGAACACTTCAAAATAAGAGTCCTTGAAGAAAATGAGGGAGACAGACTGTGACATTACCCCCCCCAAATGTCAACTCCTGGCGCCCAACGACGGATGAGGGTATGATGATGCAGAAGATGAAGGATCCAAGGAGGATGATCAGGAGGCAGCTTCAGGACTGGAAATGGATCAGGAGGCCTGGGAGGCAGCCACAGGGCAGGGACTGGGTCTGGAGGCAGAGACTCTGGGGAAGCGGGTGGAGCCATGGAAGGCGGAGTTATAAGAGGATCGAGGGAAGAGTCTATGGAAGGCTTGGGGCTGAGAGCCGTGGGAGAGTACAGGCAGAGACTGGGGAACGACCTCCATGGTCATGAGCATAGGCAGAGTCTGGGGAGGAGGAGTCCTTTTCCTTCTCCTCTTCCAGCCAGCAGTGAGCGTGGATACGGGGATGGTCGAGGCTACAGGCGCTGGGATGATCGAGGCTACAGGCACTGGCTCGTTAACCGTGGCAGGTATGGGCACTGGCTCGTTAACCGTGGCAGGCATGGGCACAGGTTGTGGCCCGGGGTTCCCACCATAATTCACAGCATATGGGGGAAATGCAACTTCCATGGTCACTACCGTTGACTGCAGCAGGGTATTGACCACCGGAACCTGGAAAGGATGAGCCCCCCAAAAACATTTAGGGGAATTGTATGGAGGAGTCACCTTGGAGATAGGGGGTGTGGAAGGCACAGAGACAGGGGCCATGGAAGAAGTCAATTTCTGTATTAGACATGATGTGAGTGAAGGGTTATGCATATTCAGGGTGGCTAGGATGTAATTCACCAAGGGAAGATCTGTGGGTCTGTGGAAGTTTAATCCCATTCCATAAATGGGTTTGAGGTATATATCCGGTATTGAAGTCGAAGCAACGAGGTGAAGGAACTTGGTTGTATATTCCAAGAGGGGAAGATCCTGCCTGAACAGCTCCAGGAATAACTGTGTTGGCTCCATGCTCAGTGATGCGCTCATCGAGGAGAGGCTTTGTAGGATACGTTAGGAGGAACAGGGAAGTATATCCATATTTTCGATGGTCAGTCCTTCTGTAACATTGGTGTCTAGAAGTGGAAGAGAGGAGACGCAGGAGTAGAATCTTTAAATCCTTTAATTATAAATGCTGGAGTGGAACATACGCTGGAGTAGAACAAACAATGGAGCTAACTTCACAAGATAACAAAACAAGGAAACACGTTAACAATACACTTCATTAACTCAACACAACACTACAAGGACTGACAAATGATGAAGAAAACTAGAGGGTATTTATACACAAAGAACTAATGAGGGAATGGAAGGCAGGTGGGGATGAGGATGAACAGATGGAAGTGATTAGGGCAGTGAACTATGGGTGATGTAGTCCAGTGGAAAACTTCAAAATAAGAGTCCTTGAAGAAAATGAGGGAGACAGACTGTGACAACAGAGATGCATTTCTCACTCTCAACTTGTCCTCTGTTCTACAGGTATGTATTGTGCTAAACATACACAAAACATCCATTTTATAGGGAGTATGATATGAATGAAAAATATGCCACATTATTTGTAATTAGCCTACCTGGTATTTCTCTCCTGAATGTTTTATTTTAATCGAAGACAGCTCTCATTGTCGAGTTGAAACATTACTGTATTATTGTGAGAAATAGGCCTCAGATGGAACAATGTGACCTTGATGCTTGCTTATCTGCTTTGTATGTTTTCGGCACTGTCTTGATCACAAAATATACTTGATAAGAAGTATCAAGAAGTTACTTCTGTAAGCGAGAGAAAACAACACCATATATGGAGGATTGAGAACGTTTGAGGTAAAGGGTGTAACCAGTCTCATGTGACAAGAACCATATAAACCCCTTGCTTGCTTTTAATAAACCGAAGAACTGCTTGTGACATTCTGTGTCCGTGTATTTCTTCCCACCAGTGAATTCATCTCCTGATCGAAGACTGACTGCGAGGAAAGCAGAATAAAGCATCCGAATCTTATTTTACTAACAGTCCTGGTGTCAGAAGTGGGATATCTCCGGACATGTAAGATCTTATTATAATTTATCTGCCTGTCTGTGAGATATCTATTAAATATTGTTATAAAACGATTCAAGTAAAACTCCTTGTATCTCTACGATGGTCAGGATCCATCTGTGACACAACTGCAGTATGTGTCACTAGTCGTAGAATGAACGATTCCAGTTAAACTCCTTGTATCTCTGTGAAGGTCAGGATCCGTCCGTGATACAACTGCGGTATGTGTCACAAGTCGTAGAACGATAAATTCACAAAAACTGCGGTCAGATCTCACGAGAGGTGAGGATCTTTGTTGTTCAAGTCTTTTAAAAGGCCAGTCCTGTGGATGAAGTGCGGCGGATTCCACTAACAGTCAGTAGGAGTTTCACTGCCGCATTCACTCTTCGTGATAGGAATGAACTTTGATGAAATCAGAGAATTGTTCATACTAAAAACCAAAACAAGAAACATTTTTGTTGTTTGAACAAAATGGGACAAACGATAAGTAGACCAATAATAGGCGAAACGCCCATACATTGGATGTTTATAAATAACAAAAGTTTCAGAACCTAACCATTTGTCAGTAACCTGGAAGGATGGTCAGAGGGAAAAATGCAATTCGATCCATTTCCACGAGAGGGGTTGTTCAAAAAGATAGATTTAGACAACGGCAATTCAGTGGTGAACAAAGGATGGGGCGACCCAGAATGGGATTATAAATATATGAAAAATAATTTGAGGTGACCGAGAAAGAGTTAATTGACGAAGTCCCCGCAATGGCTAGCACGCACAATCTACTGGAAATAAAAATGGAGGAAGAAGCCAAATCCACGAAATTAAGATCACAAGAAAAAGGGAAAGACGGTAAGATAATGTTAAAACAAACACTAGATTTTAAATGGGCTAACCCACAGATGTTCAGACATATGACAAAATTTCTAATCAAATTATCAGACCGTAAACAAGATCTTTTTGCCAGATTTGTTCAAAATGCATGCTTTTGTAATCATACCAGACTCTCCATTTTGTTTAATGGGCCAAGATATATTGCATAAAATTGGTGCACAAATCGTTTTTGACTCATGTTTCCTGCTGTGTATTCAGTCACTGTGCCTACAGGAGGTGTGGGCGAGAAGGTGAGCCGAACACAACTGCTGAAGGCTGATGAAGCAATAATTAACCTCAGACTATGGGCTCAGCACAAAGACGAAGCTGGCTTTATAGATGTGAAACCACATACAGCTAAATTAGCAGTAACCACCCCAGTATACTGTAAGTAATATCCACTATCGATTGAAGATATAAGGTATTCTAATACCAACACACTCTCCATACAATACTCCAATAAGTCCTGTGAGAAAGGCTAATGGAACATGGAGATTGACATAAGAATGATTCAATTGAACCACTTTTTCCAATAGTCCCAGATGTATAAACAATTATTAATTTAATACCATCAACACATGGTCATTTTACTGTAATTGATTTATGTTCTGCCTTTATCAGTGTACCTGTTTCGCCTGTGACCCAGCCATTGTTCGTATTCACCTACGGGGGCCAACAGTATACATGGATGAGATTGCCACAAGGGTACAGAGATTCGCCGGCTGTCTTCACAGCTGTTGTGCACTGTACATTACAGGATGTGAAACTTCCACCTGACACATGCCTGTTGCAGTATGCCGACGACATCCTGGTTATTGTTAAAACATCAGAGGATTGCAGAAAAGCATCAATTATTAATTGAAGCTACAGTGGGTCAAACAAAAGGTTGAATACCTTGGACATGTGCTAACAAAGGGGATTGTATGCATGTCTGCAGAACAAATCAAGACAATTCAACACTGAACAATGTTGATGCAATCCAATGGACTATGTAAATGGACTTGGCATTTAAACATCTGAAGTAATACCTTGGGAAACCACCAGCACTGGGTCTTCCAGACTACAGCAAGCCTTTCCATCTGTACATGCACGAGGCTGGGGGGACTGCTGCTGCAATCCTTTCCCAGGAACACGGGGGCTCTTACCGCCCAGTGACATATTTATCTAAAACACTGGATTCGGTTGCAAAGGGCTTCCCTGGTTGTCTGTGAGCAGTGGCTGCAACAGCGATGATGGTACAGGATGCAGAACAAGTTGTGCTTTCACATCCTCTGATTATGCACACAACTCACCAGGTAGGTGCTATTATGCACAATATTTCAACACAACACATGACTGCACAAAGACAGTCTGGTTGTGAAGCTATTTTAACATCTATTGCTAATTTGACTCTAAAACCAACCAGTGTGGTCCACGGACCAACAACCATCTGCATAATTTGTTGGTTCAGGGCACTTTCGAGCATGACTCACATGATTGTATGGAGAGAATACAGGTTTCCACTGCATGCAGACCGGATGTTTCTGCATCCACTCTGCAAGAGGGGAGACACTGGTATGTAGATGGCTCATGCTATAAACCAAATGACAATGTGTACTGGTGTGGTTACGCAATTACAGAGCTACCCAATCAAATTAATGAAGCATACTCGTTACCATACAAATCAGCACAAGCTGCTGAACTAGTAGCATTAACAAGAGCCTGTCAATTGGCAGAAGGCCAATGCATAAATATATTTACAGATTCAAAGTATGCATATGGGGTAGTGCACGATTTTGCAAAATTATGGGAAGAAAGAAATTATAAAACTTTGGATGGAAAATCAGTATCACATCACAATGTGGTAGCTGATTTGATTAAAACAGCACAGTTGCCTTCCAAATTAGCAGTAATCAAAGTGGCAGGCCATGACATTGGTGACTCAGAGGAAGCAAAGGGCAACAGGCTTGCAGATGAAGTAGAAAAGTGGGCAGCAAAAGAAGTAATTCATAGCCCTCACACAGGTGAATGGGATACCAAAGTGGGCATAGTACCAGTGATGCATTCCACATTGACTAGTGATCTAGACAAAAAATTTTGCAACAAACCCAACAGCACATGACTTAGAGCATTGGGCAGCCAATGAGGTATCAGATGATAGGGGACTGCTTAAAGGCAAAACAAAAACGATTAGCACTACCAACATCAGCAATAGTGCTGTTGTGCAGACATTATCATGGCATATCACATATTTCAAAAGAAAAGGTGATACAGACGATCAATTAATTGCATTGCATTGCAAATGTGAGAAAAACGGTATCTTTAATTCTAGACGCGTGCTTAGTGTGAGCACAAAATAACAACAACAAGACTGTCTCCATTTGAAATGCCCAAAGAAAAGCCCACTCACCCATTTGTTCCAAACCAGCAGGTCCTAGTGAAGTGTCTGAAACCAACGAAGCTTGGTGAGCCCAAGTATCTGGGTCCAACAACGGTTCTGGCGGTAACAAGGATGGGGTACTGACAGATCTGCAACCACAGTGGATACACGCAAGCTGCGTGAAGCCTGCACCTGGGGAGAGCCTGACTATTTCGAAAGCAAACGGTGAAAGTACTGGAGGAGCTGAACACGCAGCGCCAGTGCCTAATCGGGAACTTGAGAATTAGAAGGGATGAAGAATGAAGTTCTTTATAATGTCACTCTGTCTTATGACAGTAGTCGAAGCTCGTATATCTAGCGGTAAGACGTGGATAGATGATGGTGATGCACCACATACCTATGCTACCAGTTTGTGGTGGAAAGTTACTAACTTTACGGCCAAAAACTAGGGAAAGAAAGGTAGTTGTTATGTATGTACGCATATGCTGCATAGTGCATCTACACCAGCGGTAAAGGTACACTGCTCTGCCGGAATTGTGGACAGGTAGATGTGCCATGTTAGAATAAAGTGACCACACCATGGTGGTCCGAGCTATTGAGAAAACAACAAACAGAAGGAGAAATAGTCTAAATAGACCCAATACCACACCGAGAGAACACAGATTATGGACAGGAACAGAGAAATTCTTTGGAGCACTGTTCCCATAAGTGGGTGTTGCAGTAATACAGCAAGAAATTGAAAAGACTAGATATGAACTGATATCATTCATAAATTCAACAAAAACAACGACTGACGCAGTATACCAAGAACAAAAAGGCCTAAGATTAACAACTGCCAGTGATACCACACCGAGAGAACACAGATTATGGACAGGAACAGAGAAATTCTTTGGAGCACTGTTCCCATAAGTGGGTGTTGCAGTAATACAGCAAGAAGTTGAAATGACTAGATATGAACTGATATCATTCATAAATTCAACAAAAACAACGATTGACACAGTACACCAAGAACTAAAAGGCCTAAGATTAACAGCTGCCAGTGGAGGAGTATATGTTATCATGGGAACGACTTGCTGTACTTTCATTCCAGAAAACCTTGAAGATGCTGATAGAAATGGTTATGGGACACATTGGGAGGAATATGATGGTAATGAGTAAAAGATAGAATGTAAGGTAAACAAGATTTGATTTTTGAATAGCCATCTGAGGAACTTGTCTCTTCGAGACAAAAGTGGGCAATGTGAGAAATAGGCCTCAGATGGAACAATGTGACCTTGATGCTTGCTTATCTGCTTTGTATGTTTTCGGCACTGCCTTGATCACAAAATATACTTGATAAGAATGTACTTCTGTAAGCGAGAGGAAACAACCCCATATATGGAGGTTTGAGAGAGTTTGAGGTAAAGGGGGTAACCAGCCTTGTTCGGCAATAGCACTGCCCACAACCGCAAAGCCCTGCAAAGGGTGGTGCGATCTGCCAGACACATCACCGGAGGTGAGCTTCCCTCCCTCCAGGACATATATACCAGGCGGTGTGTGAAAAAAGCTCAGAGGATCGTCAGAGACTCCAGCCACCCGGGCCATGGGCTGTTCTCACTGCTACCAGCAGGCAGACTGTATCGCAGCATCAGGACCCGCACCAGCTGACTTCATGACAGCTTCTTCCCCCAAGCAATCAGTTTTTTGAACTCTTGATCTCCCACGATCAAACTACATCAGCACTGCACTTTATTACTCTTATATCTCACACCGGACTGTCATAAATTATATTATTATTATATTATATTCTCTCTTAACAACACACTGGCAAGTTACTATCAACCGACAGCCTGAATGTCAATACAGTACAATACAACCTACTGTACATTTTATATATACTATATATACTTTTTTATTGTATAATGTGTATTCTATATTGTTTGTATTGTATAATGTACATTGTATGTTATTATTTGTTTATTGTGTTATGTGTAATTATGTGTATATTAGATTTTAAATTGTGTTGTGTTAATCTGATGTTTATTGTAAATTGGTATATGTCTCATCACTGTCACGACTACTATGTTGCTCGGAACTGCACCCAAGAATTTCACACACTATTGCATTTGTGTATATGGTTGTGTGACAATAAAAGTGATTTGATTTTGATTTGTTTTTTGTTTTTTTTGTGAACCATATAAACCCCTTGCTTGCTTTTAATAAATCGAAGAACTGCTTGTGACATTCTGTGTCCGTGTATTTCTTCCCACCGGTGAATTCATCTCCTGATCGAAGATTGACTGCGAGGAAGGCAGAATAAAGCTTCCGAATCGTATTTTACTAACAATTATTCTCTGTGTTGTATATTTTAGTTGTATGTCGTGTATAAGTTCATATTTGACGCTAATTGAGTATTGAAGATAGCGCGAGCGGTTGGCAGTTCCACGAGGAGATATTCACAACACGTGAATTTTCTGTCAGGCCAATTTATTTTTTAAGTGAATAACTAAATTAAGCTTTTCTTTAATCTCACAAAATAGATGTATATGCAAGATCTAAATTATCTTTATTGATCCAGAAGAAGAGATGTTGATATGGACATACTAGCTACTTTAATACTGTGGTGGATTAGAATTTCAGTTTTTAGATCAACGTTAACGTTCCATTCATCTAAAATGGTTTGCCATATTAAATACATTTTTTTTTTTTTTTTTATGATTAACATTTGTATTTATTAAAACACAGGAAAACAAAACATAATTATAAATACACAAAATCAACTTTTTACACCCACTACCACCCTTCCTCCTCCCCAACCCCAACCCCACCCCACCCCAAACCTCAACAAACATCCCTGTGGTCTTAGATGAACACATATAAAAGAATACAAAAACAAAAAACAAACAACTAAAAGAGGAAAAAAGAGAATAATAATAATAATAATAATAATAATAATAAAATACATATATATACAAATATACAAATCACACACACTGACAATTACCCCTCTCTCTCCACTATTCCACCCGAGAACCCTCCAAGAATGCTAAATATCCACCCCATTTTCCCACAAACAGATCCGGATTCCCCAGTCTTCTATAAGACCCCTCCTCTAAGGCCGCCACTCTCCCCATCTCCGAGCACCACTCCTGAAACAGGGGTGCTCCAACCGACTTCCAACCGCACAAAATCACCCACCTGGTGACCATAACACAGGTCAGGACCCAGTCCGCCACATGTTTATTCTCCACATTCATTTCTGCCCCATCTCCCAAAATACAGAGTCTGGGGCAAAATGAAACCCGAGTGCCCAAGACCTTACATACAAAATTCTGAACTCTCAACCAAAACCCCTGGATCTCAACGCACCCCCAAAAAACATGGGTTATTTCTCAATCCTCCAATTGGCATCGCCAGCAGGTAGGTGTGTCTTTAAGACCAAGCCTATACAGTCTAGAGGGGGTCCAATAGAATCTATGTAAAATCTTGAACTGAATGAGGCGAACCCTTGCATCTCTAGATACAAACTTGACATTTTCCAGAATCTTAGTCCACACTCCATCCTCCAATACCAAATTCAAATCTTTCTCCCATAATCTCTTAATAGAAGTTAAGGCTCCATACCCCATACTCTGAATTAACAGGGAGTAGTACACTGATGCCTCATGACCTTTTCCAAAAGCTGCAATCACCTCACCCAAAGCATCTGCCTCCTTAGGGGGGTGTGTGCTACTCCCAAAAATAGTATAAAGCAGGTGGGGCAATTGTAAATATCTATAAAACTGAGGTCTGGGGATCCCAAAATGTTGGACCAAGTTTTCAAATGATCTCAACACTCTCATTCTCTTTCATATAGGTCACCAAGTGTAGCAACCCCCTTCACAATCCACTCTGGCCAGCAGAAAGGGGACTTGCCAATACATAATCTTGGGTTCTGCCATATACTCGAGGCAACATTTATATAAGTGTCCAATTTAAACAATCTGGACACTTTAGTCCATACCGAGTGTAAACGCGAAATAACGGGGTGTAACTTAACTTTTCTGATTAGTTTGATAGAGATGCTTTGTTATGGCGAAATAGGGGCAAGAACTGCCTGTTCAATAACAAACCAGGGAGGGGCTCTCTCAGGTGGAAGTGACCAATGAGCCAAATGTCTGAGACTGAACGCATAGTAATAAAATAAAATCTTGGGTAGGCCTAGCCCACCTTTGTCAATCAGCCTATGTAACTTATTAAAATGCAATCTGGGACGTTTACCATTCCAAATGAAGGACTTCGCTATGCTATCAAATTGCTTGAAATAAGAGAGGGGGACATCTACAGGGAGAGATTGTAGCAGGTAGTTAAATTTTGGAATACAATTCATTTTGATAACATTAACCTTCCCAATCATAGATAAAGGTAATGAAGCCCACCTGCCCACATCGCTCAAAAATCTTTTTATTAAAGGGTCAAAATTAACACTAACTAAATCAGACAAATTTACTGGGAATAAAATACCCAAATATTCAATGCCCTGTTTGGGCCATGGGAAGGCACCCGGCTGAAAAGCCGTTATTGAACAGTACGCTGTCAAAGCCAAAGCTTCGGATTTAGACCAATTGACTTTGTATCCTGAGAACTTGGAAAAGGAATTAATAATTCTGTGGAGGCAAGGCATAGATCTAGTAGGTTCAGAGACAAATAATAAAATATCATCTGCATAAAGCAGAAGCTTATGCGCCACACCTCCTGCCTCCACCCCCGGAAAATCATCCTCCTTTCTTATCGTGGCTGCTAATGGTTCCAGGGCAAGACAGAACAATAAAGGGGAAAGAGGGCAGCCCTGCCGAGTGCCATTATCCAGAGTAAAATAATCTGAAATTAATCCATTTGTTTGTACCGCTGCTACAGGGTGTCTATAAAGTAACTTAATCCAACCAATAAATGTACTCCCGAACCCATATATTTCCAAAATCTTAAAAAGATAATCCCATTCTACCATATCAAACGCCTTTTCGGCATCAAGTGAGATGGCAGCGACCGGAGATTGATCATTCACTACTGACCACATGATATTGATGAAACGCCTAATGTTATCAGAAGAGCTATGGCCCCAAATAAATCCCACCTGATCTATATGTATAAGAGATGTCATAACATTACTTAATCGGTAAGCCAAAATTTTTGACAATATTTTTACATCTAGTTGGATCAGGGAGATTGGACAGTAACTTTTACACTCGCTTGGATCTTTGTCCTTTTTAAGAATCAGACTTGTGTCATGGTTGGAGGAAGCTTTCCATTCTTTAATGATTCAGTATAAACTTCTAACAAAAGTGGAGCCAGTTCTGTAGCATAGGATCTAAAAAATTCTGCGGCAAAACCATCTGGCCCCAGAGCCATACCAATAGGTAGGGACTTAATTACCCCGTCAAGCTCCTCCAAGGTTATCTCAGGATCAAGAGAGTTTTTTGCTCAATCGTCAATTTAGGAAGATCTAATGGTTCCACAAAGTTTCTAATATCTTCATCAGTGGACGAAGACGTGGAACTATAAAGATCAAGATAGAATTCTTTAAACGCATTATTAATATCAATGGCTGAGGTAAAAATTCACCACCAGCAGATTTCACTAAGGAAAGATAGGTAGAGACTCTCTCTGCTTTATATATCTAGCCAAAAGCTTCCCTGCTTTATCACCCGACTCAGAGTATGACTGTCTTGCCTTGAATAACCAAAACGCCACTTCCCGCGACAAAATAGTATTATATCTATATTTCAATCGGGTCAATTCTCTGAGGCCATCAGATGACATATGGCGCTTCAGCCTCGGCACTTTTAATATTTCCTTCCAACTCCACAAGTTCTTGTGCTTTGGATTTTTTGGTGAATGAGGCATACTGTATGATCCGACCTCTAAGAACTACCTTAAGTGCCTCCCAAGCCACGCCCACAGAGGATACTGAGGACCAGTTGGTCTCCATATAAACTATTTTGAGTTCAGTCTTTAACATTTGTTGGAAATCAGGATTTTGCAAAAGGGACACATTAAGGTGGCAACTATATGATTTCTTTTTCTCTGTATATGGCAACACCTCTAAACTCACCAGGGCGTGATCTGAGAGTAAGATATTTCCAATTGAGCAATCAACAACAGATGAAATGAGGGATCTGGATATCAAAAAAAATCTATTCTAGAATAAATCTTATGGACTGATGAAAAAAATGTATAGTCCCTACCAGATGGGTTCAGAAGATTCCAAATTCCAGATTCCAAAAAAAGACCAAGATTTTTACACATCCTGTGAAGCGTCAGTGTTGCTCTAGGGGGCTTACACACTTTTACTTCAATGTGATCAAGGACTTGGTCCAAAGATTAAAGCCAGCGGTGTGCAGCATCCCTTCAAGATCTATAAAAAAGCCCTGATCATCAGCGTTAGGTGTGTAAATATTAGCCAAAATCAACCTTTGCCCTTGAATTTCAGCTAAAACAATAATGACTCTTCCTAATTTATCTTTAGTCTGTTTGAGACATTTGAATTGTAAATGTTTATTTACCAAAATAATGACTCCCTTACTCTTACTTGAGCCAGCACTAAAGAAAACATGTCCACCCATCTTCCAAAATTTTTCAGCTTCCTGCGGGGAAAGATGTGTTTCTTGAAGAAACACTATATCATATTTCTTACGTTTAAGAAAAGAAATAACCTTCTTCCTTCTTTTTATGGGGTGCCCCATCCCATTTACATTCCATGTGGAGAGAGATAGTACACTCATATTAACAACTGACATATAATAAAAATAAAATAAAAAAATAAACTGTGTCAAAAACAAAATTATTCAGACCACATTTCCCATTAGTGAAACAATCAAACCCTGAACTTCCCCCCGAACAAAACAAACAGAAAAAAGAAAAACGTGCACATTAACCCCGCGCACGAAAGCGCCAACCGGCAACAATCCCTTTAAATTCAAAAGGTCCATGAACGCCCACGAGCCCCCACGACAACTTTGCCATCGGATTGCTCAATTTTGCCTCACAAATTTGAGGCAAAATTACATAACAGAAAATACTTTGTAAAATAAACCCAGCCAATAGGAAGAATGAACACAAAAAATGTGTAGATTAATTCACAGAACTGTCTTTTGTGGTGTGATCTTCCACAAAACAAATTCCAGCTGATATAAAACTGTTCAGATTCCTCGGACAGACAAACAAATTTTCAGTGAGCCAGCTGTTATGAGTTCAGCGGATGACGTAATCATTCAATGTCCCATAAAAAAACTCAAAACAAACTACAGCCAGCAGGAGGAATAAGCACGAAGAACGAACAGATTAATCCACAGCTGTTCCAAAGGAGTGTTATTCAATTGAACAAGCTCCAGCCGCTAGGCGGAGCCAACACAAAAAGAAACAAAACCGGCATCCCGGTTCCCCGGGTGATCGAGTCAATTCACTCGGAGGCCTGTAAACGTACAGTATATACCATGACTTAAACAATCCGTCAACTTTATAAAAGACATCCTTTGTGTGAGCATGTAGATATTTTGCGGTCATCCATAGTGTTTATTCTCAATCTGTCCAGGAACTTCAATGCAAAAGTAATCTTCCGTCAATGCAAAAGTTTCTTTAAGGAAAAGTGTTATTCACAAAACAAGCTCCAGCCGCACGGCGGAGCCAACGCAAAAAAAAACAAAATGTCGTCCAGCTTCCTCAAGAGTAAGTACAGCGAGTCGACCCACTCACATGAGAAACATCCAATGGTTTACTCAGCCATTTATTCTATAAAAGGCATTACCTTATTGGGACATATAAATACTTTGCGACCGACCTTCTTTTCTATTCTCAGTTTGGCTGGAAACATCAGAGCAAATGAGATCTTTCGCTGATGTAAGAGTTTTTTACTTTCCTTGAACCGATCGCATTTCTCTCTTGTCGAACTTGCAAAGTCCGGGAACAAAAAAATATTATGGTTCTTCCAAGAAAGCTTCACTTTGCTCCTCGCCTGGCGCAACACAAGATCTTTATCGGATGATCTCAGAAATCTGGCCAGGATTGATCGAGGCCTATCTCCCTCAGCAAATCTGTGAGCTGGGACGCTGTGAGATCGCTCGATTTCCAGTTTGTGGCCTGATATGTCGAGCAGACTTGGGAAAAACTAATCTAGGAATTTCACCATATCTCTGCCCTCCTCATGCTCAGGAATTCCAACAATTCGAACATTATTCCTGCAGCTTCTATTCTCAAGATCTTCAAGCTTTTCAAGGAGATGTTCCAAATCAACTTTGGTCACGGGTGGATTAGCAGTTAATTCCCTCTCCGAAGATTCCAGAAAACTGATTTGTTTTTCAACATCAGTCACTCTTGTAACTAACTCAGAGAATTTTATTTCCATTGCCGTAATCGATCGACCTACTACAGCAAGATCCTCCAAGTCAGCAAGAATCTTCGTCAGCATCACCAACATGTTGGACAACTGACACTGGATTCCTTCTCCCACCGCCCCATCCAAATCGAGTTCCCGGTCCACAGGCCTGTCGGGGCTTTCATCCTGAACACGTAAGTGTCTTTTAATGTCTCCAGAGCCCAAGGATTTTGACATCTTTGCCATGTTTTCATCAAAGAGAAAATGTGTAACTGGGTGTATCAAATTTCACCAGAATGTATCATGAAAATAATTAAAAATTTAGCAAAGTGCGCAGAGCTCGTCGCTCACACGTCTGCTCCTTGCATGGCGTCACGTGACCCCCTATTAAATAAAATTTTTAACTGCACAGTGCACATTCGTTTTGATTATGATACAGAAAATTCATGACTTAAAAGTTAGATATTTACTATCTAAGTATTTAGCATATACTGAAATATATACAGCTCTGGAAAAAATTAAGTTTCTCTGGATTTACTATTTATAGGTATGTATTTGAGTAAAATGAACATTTTTGTTTAATTCTATAAAGTACTGTGGCAGCGGGGGCGTGGTCAAGCATCCGTCCGGAGAGAGAGAGAAAGTGGTAAGGGCGCTTGCACCTGAGCTAGATTATGTCTAACACCTGTCTCTAATTACAGTGAGCATGGGGAGAGCGGCATAAAAGAGCCACACCGCCAGCAGATGAGAGAGAGAGCCTGGGTCCCCAAAGTTATTACTGTGAAGCTGATTATATTTGTGACGCTGAAGAGATTATTATTGTGAAGCTGAGAATTTATTATTGTGAAGCTGAAGAGATCAGTGTGGTCATTAAAAGCCTTACCTGTGAGTGGAGCAACCTGCCTCCCATGTCCTCCTTAATGACTGTCGCTACAAGTACTGACAACATTTCTCCCAAATTCCAAATACTATAAAATTGTCATTTAGAGAATTTATTTGCAGAAAATGACAACTGGTCAAAATAACAAAAAAAGTAGTGTTTTCAGTGTGATGCAGTGTTTTCAGACTTCGAATAATGCAAAGAAAACAAGTTCATATTCATTTTTAAACAACACAATACTAATGTTTTAATTTAGGAAGAGTTCAGAAATCAATATTTGGTGGAATAACCCTGATTTTCAATCACAGCTTTCATGTGTCTTGGCATGCTCTCTACCAGTCTTTCACATTGCTGTTGAGTGACTTTATGCCATTCCTGGTGCAAAATTTCAAGCAGCTCGGCTTTGTTTGATGGATTTTGGCCATCCATCTTCCTCTTGATAACATTCCAGAAGTTTTCAATGGGTTCAGGTCTGGAGATTGGGCTGGCCATGACAGGGTCTTGATCCGGTGGTCCTCCATCCACACCTTGATTGACCTGGCTGTGTGACATAGAACATTGTCCTGCTGGAAAATCCAATCCTCAGAGTTGGGGAACATTGTCGGAGCAGTAGGAAGCAAGTTTTCTTCCAGGAAAACCTTGTGCATGGCTTGATTCATGCATTCTTCACAAAGACGAATCTGCCCAATTCCAGCCTTGCTGAAGTACCCCCAGATTATCACCGATTCTCGAAATTATCCTTTAGCACTGAGCAAATTTAAATCTTCTTGAAACTTCCTTGTCTTAATTGTTTAGTGTTTTACAAGTATAGGAACTACAACATACGGGAGAGCAAAATAAATGATCAATCACATTTTAATTAAGTCCATTTCCATAACACATTTTGATCTAATAATTAAGTATTTTATTATTATTATTATTAAATTATAGCAATTTCTATGTAATTCTTGCTTTGTAATTCAAAAAATATGAATACGTTTTTTTTATTAATTATATTATTACCATATTCATTGTAATGGTTTATAAATAGACCACTGAAAAGCCCATATCTGTCGACCACTTATTTGAATAGACTATTAGAGGAGCTCATCCCACTGTGGTGTTTCTCTGAATCTCAGAAACATGTTGAATACAGTTTTTCAGCTCACCACTCTTAAAACTCGTCCTCTAGAAGACAAGCATCTAGATATTCACAGACTTTTTGGCCTCTCGCCTCTCAGTTTCTGCTGGTATCTTTTTGCTGGTATGCTTTTTGCATACCGGTATGCAGTACATAAAATTGTGGTTCATGGATTTTGAGCGCAGCAGAGGGAACATCACCTCGACACTGAAAACGCATTCATGGCCATACGCTACAATCTGAGCTCTTAAGAATTTGCAATAGCAAAGTAGACAAGATTAATTGTACTATTTGTTGGCCTAATACATTGACTCATTGTGCATGTTTTTATTTCAATGCTCTTAATAGGCATCACATTTGCAGATTTTTTAGCTCCCTCAAGCACCCCTGTAGAACCGGGCCTGGCTTTCAGAGGTACAGTATCTGCAGTTGGAAATAGGAGGATTATCCTAAATTGCGTCTCTGATTTTTGTAAGAAAAGAGTTACTGTCACGCCAAGCAAAAAAGGGCACTTTGATGGATATATTTTTCATTATATAAGCCCAACAGAGAAGGTATTTTCAGGTTTAAATTATTTCAAATATTCAGACACTGAACGAATAGGAAGCATAACCTCAAGATTGTCCTCTGATAAATGCTGTGATGATGCATGTTGCAATTATAAAATAAATTTTTTGCAGAATTAAAAGCCAAGGAACCATGCAAAAAGGAAATCCAAGACAGTAAAGATGCAGGCCTACTATTGCAATCGGCAGACGGAACTAACAGACAGAACTTCCAACTAGAGTCTTCAATAATGCCAAAGCAAACTGAATTCCATAAGAAACAAAAGAGACTTGTTACATCAGAGATGGAATCCACAGACACCAGCAGTACCTGACAGATGGTGATGATCAAGGTAGGAAGCACAAACACAGATAGAGTCATCCAGGTGACATAAGCCTTCAGTCCCCAGGGCTCAGCAAAGCGCCCCCAACACTCGAACACTCCTGGGGCAACCTCTGACCTGGAGAAAATAAACACCTGTGGAGAAGACAGCATGGGATAGGAAACACAGTATCAGTAAAATCAGCAATATAAAAAAGGAATGAATACATCTTGACGACAGTGGCATGTGATTCTGTGAAGATTTGTAACTCCATTATCCTCGTGAGACCCCGCATCCAATTGCATGGACATTATGTTTTGGCTTTGCTTTAGGCTATGCTTAATTACATTTTTTAAATCCAACTGATCTCAGTTCAGTAGACTCTAGGCTGTCATTAAAGGGTTAAACTTTTAGCGCATCGAGTCATGTGAGAAAACAACAAGGTGCCAATCTCAGCCGAGTTTGTCTTTTGGAGAAATGGCAACAAAGCTACATCTGGTAAAAAGCCAGCTTAAGTTTTCACATTAAAACATGTTTGAGTCAAAAGAGTAGAGTAGTTCCATCCGATTTGCAATTTTAAAAAGTGCATTGATTTATCGCAAAATGGCATGCTGTTAAACAAAATGTCCACATACGTATGTGGACAATATGACTAATTTTCCATAAAAATCTTACATTAACTGTGCATTATCACATTGAGAATCAATGGACGTATCCAAAAGCTGGAAAATGTTGCTTTCAGAGAATGTATATGGAGTTAGGTTGAAAATAAGGTACATTTCAAACTGTTCTGAGACCAGTGAAGACAGACAGCACACTGGAGGTTCAGTCATTCACTCACTGTTCTTGGCTGGATAACTTTATTAGCTTTAAAAAAGTATTAATGTATTATACAGTGAAGACCAGAAGTAGTTTTATTTAGCATTTCATTCTGAATCCATTACTGAAATACTTGATACTGCTGTTAATATAATTTAAAGCGGGGGCCTGGGTAGCTCAGCAATTATTGGCGCTGACTACCACCCCTGGAGTCACGAGTTCGAGTGACTCCAGCCAGGTCTCCTAAGCAACCAAATTGGCCTGGTTGCTTGGGAGGGTAGAGTCACATGCGGAAACCTCTTCGTGGTTGCGATTAGTGGTTCTCGCTCTCAATGGGGCACGTGGTAATTTGTTTGTGTCCCGCGGAGAATAGCATGAGCTTCCACATACGGTGTCTCCACAGTGTCATGTACAATGAGCCACGTGATAAGATGCACGGATTGACTGTCTCAGAAGCGGAGGCAACTGAGATTTGTCCTCCGACACCCAGATTGAGTAACTGCACCACCTCGAGGACCTACTGAGTAGTGGGAATTGGGCATTCCAAATTGAGAGAAAAGCTGTTAACAAAACCACTGTTTTCTTAATTTTGTATTTTTTCTTTTATTACTTTTAATTTATTTCTATTCATTGCTCTATTTTTATTTTATTACTGACTGTTTAGTAGTCTTGAATAATTATTTCAGTACAATTCTTACATAACAAAATAGTTTGTGTTATTATTTGTTGTGATAATCTGGTATCAAGAATTATCAAATTTCACTAACAACTACAGAAATGTTGGTATTGTGACAATGTATATATATTGTGTATGGTAGATCTTGTCATTAACATGACAAAGTAGATCTCATTCCATAGAAGTGTGAGCACCCCTGCTGTAGATAATGGAATGAACTACATGGAGATGGTGGCTTTTCTTTCTTTGACTACCCTACGCAACATAATATAACTATGACAATAGCCTCCTCCCCTACCCAGTGCAGTTTACATTTCTGTTGCAGAGAATCGAGTTGATTGCATAAGTGTACTTTCAGCAGTGCTGTTTCTATGGATATGGGGGCCATAAGCAAAATCCTACTTGGAGGCCACCTGCAATAATATTATTTACAAATTGGACATTGGGGAGTCCAGCAATACGACCTACAGTTGTGCTCAAAAGTTTGCATACCCTGGCAGAAATTGTGAAATTATGGCATTGATTTTGAAAATATAAGTCTTTTATTTAAGGATAGTGATCATATGAAGCCATTTATCATCACATAGTTGTTTGGCTCCTTTTTAAATCATAATGATAACAGAAATCACCCAGATGGCCCTGATCAAAAGTTTACATACCCTTGAATGTTTGGCCTTGTTACAGACACACAAGGTGACACACACAGGTTTAAATGGCAATTAAAGCTTAATTTCCCACACCTGTGGCTTTTTAAATTGCAATTAGAGCCTGTGTATAAATAGTCAATGAGTTTGTTAGCTCTCACGTGGATGCACTGAGCAGGCTAGATACTGAGCCATGGGGAGCAGAAAAGAACTGTCAAAAGACCTGCGTAACAAGGTAATGGAACTTTATAAAGATGAAAAAGGATATAAAAAGATATCCAAAGCCTTGAAAATGCCAGTCAGTACTGTTCAATCACTTATTAAGAAGTGGAAAATTCGGGGATCTCTTGATACCAAGCCAAGGTCAGGTAGACCAAGAAAGATTTCAGCCACAGCTGCCAGAAACATTGTTCGGGATACACAGAAAAACCCACAGGTAACCTCAGGAGAAATACAGGCTGCTCTGGAAAAAGATGGTGTGATTGTTTCAAGGAGCACAATACGACGATACTTGATCAAAAATTAGCTGCATGGTCAAGTTGCCAGAAAGAAGCCAATGCCACAAAAACACCCTGTTACAATATGCCTGACAACACCTTGACACACCTCACAGCTTCTGGCACACTGTAATTTGAAGTGACGAGACCAAAATAGAGCTTTATGGTCACAACCATAAGCGCTATGTTTGGAGAGGGGTCAACAAGGCCTATAGTGAAAAGAATACCATCCCCACTGTGAAGCATGGTGGTGGCTCACTGATGTTTTGGGGGTGAGTGAGCTCTAAAGGCAGGGGCCTTTATATTATCTTGTGAAAATTGATGGCAAGATGAATGCAGCATGCTATCAGAAAATACTGGCAGACAATTTGCATTCTTCTCCATGAAAGCTGTGCATGGAAGCTCTTGGATTTTCCAGCACAACAATGACCCTAAGCACAAGGCCTAGTTGACCCTCCAGTGGTTACAGCAGAAAAAGTTGAAGGTTCTGGAGTGGCCATCACAGTTTCCTGACCTTAATATAATCGAGCCACTCTGGGGAGATCTCAAACGTGCAGTTTATGCAAGACGACCAAAGACTTTGCATGACCTGGAGGCATTTTGCCAGGACGAATGGGCAGCTATACCACCAGCAAGAATTTAGGGCCTCATAGACAACTATTACATAAGACTGCACGCTGTCATTGATGCAGATGCAGACTTTTGAACAGGAGTCATTTCATTTTTGTCATTGTTGCCATGTTTTGTTTTATGATTGTGCCATTCTGTTATAACCTACAGTTGAATATGAATCCCATAAGAAATAAAAGAAATGTGTTTTGCCTGCTCACTCATGTTTTCTTTAAAAATGGTACATATATTACCAATTCTTCAAGGGTATGCAAACTTTTGAGCACAACTGTACATTAAGCAAATGCCAGTTTTCCCCATTCTCCAACATCCTTTAATATAAATACTAAAACAAAAATAAAAACTAAATGTACTGAAAAACTAAAACTAAACTAAAACTAACAAAAAAACTAACAAACAAAATGAAAACTAAATTGGAGTGAAAAACTGAAAATTAAATAGAAATAATAACTAAATTAAAAATTCAAAACTATTGTAACCTTGGTTTGGACCACTCAGCATGTTCGGAAGACATGGGACAATGATAATCAGTACATAGATTCAGAATTTTATAATGCAACATTTTATTTTAACATGGTTGGCCGTGATTGGATGATGCTGGCCATTACTTTTAATCAGAATTATGAATTCAGCCTTATGGAATATCAGCTGTAATGTCTATAACATCTCAAAAACATGAATAACCAACACTCCTGGATACATAATACACTATTTGATGAAAAAATGACTATATATATATCTTTAAATTACTTAAATTTTTCACAACTTAGTCCTGCTGTCCCCATATGTGGACATCGATTTTTCAGAAAACTCTTTTTTTTTTTTGGCTTGTTTATTAGGTGCTACTAGTTACAAATCAAAAAGGGAAGGGAAAAATGCACACAGCAGTCACGCAGGGGTCTCAGTAGGTTAAACTTAAGCCTCAACCATTAAAGGAGTATTCAATGAAAGAAAATTCTTTAAAAAAGTTAAAATAAAACCCAGTTCCCAGCCCATTTCACTTCTGTAATTTGACATACATGTATTTCTGATTGACACAGTATATTAAACAGGAAAAATATAGGATAGGACTTGATTTTACTGAGAGGGAACGAATAAATTGTGAAAAGTAGGTGTTCCAAACCAGAATTAATCCAGATCTAAATGTGACTTTTCAAGGCCTAAATTGCTTTTTGGCTTTTGTTTAACATTATCCAATAGCCCGCACTTTTAAACATTGATGTCAGGGTTAAAGGAAATTTGTTTAAGGGGAAGAGTAAGTTATTACATTTTGATTTAAGATTACGAAGACAAAAAATATTTGGAATAATGTGCATTGATGTATTTCTCACAATATGACCAGGTACATGCATTAAGAAAGTCAGTTTTGATCTCATGTTTATTCTACCCTCTGATGTGTACCTGTGGCACACTAAGAACAAGCGCTAGCCCCCAGGCCACCATGATGGGCTTATTCCAGCGTGAAATGGCCCCTCCTTTGTAAGCCTGCAGAGGGCAGCAGATGGCATTATGGCGGTCCACTGTCATTGCAACAATCATGTAAGAGGATGCAAACATTCCCACAATCTGGAGGTATTTCACTGAGCGGCACAGTACATCAGGACCTTGAAATCTCTCTGTGATATCCCATACAAGCTGAGGGAGGACCTGCAAAATGGTATATTATATTGCTGTTGACAGGCATTACACTATTTTGAATACTATGATGGATTGCAGTGTTGCCAGATCATGCTACAAAAACAAGCAAACTGGGCCGATAAAACAAGCCCACAATAAGTGACTAGCCTCAATAAAATAAGTCTTAATAAGTGACAAAATAATAATAAGCATAAAAAAGGGGTTGATGTCCGCACATTGAAGTTAAAGCTCCAAACATTATTACAAAAATGCAAAGTTTCAATCAGTTTTGTTTTGTTTTTTGTTCTGCACCTGAGCCCAACTTGGGTTTTGGATGTGCACACCTTGACAATTTTTTCTACAAAATAATAATAAGCACCCCCCCCCCCCCACCCCCTTTTTTTTTTTTTTTTTCTTACTGTAGAAGCCAAGCACTAGCAAGCCCAAATACGTGACTGTAGTCTGGAAATAATCTAAAAAATAAAAAAAAATGCACAACTTTACTCTTTTTATCTATAAGTGACTTCATGAAAAAGAAGCTCAAAGTTGCTTATGATAAGCAAACATGGCAACACTGATGAATTGTCACATAGAAGGCATGATACAATGATACGCTTTAAGTTGTGTTGTGAAGCTCACCTGAAAAAATGCCACCACAAGGTCTGCCACACACAGATTAACCATGAATAGGTGCATGGGTGCATTATATTTGCGTCTCCTTAGCAGAACCCATAGTACAAAACTGTTCCCAAGTGTCGTGAGAGCAAGAACTAGACCCAGAACTCCAATCTCTGCATGAGCAAGAGCCATGTCCCGTTGTCTTGGCAGAGTAGGTGGCAGAGTCGGGTTTATTGAGCTGTTCTGAGATACCAACCAAAAGTATGACCCTGCTCTGAAAGTACTGTTGAATCCAGCATGCCCAGAGGATGAAGAGGAGGTGAAGTTGGTCCATCCAACAGCTTCATGGACAGATCTACCTCCCTTCCCTGAAAAGGTCTCCATGCCTGCAAGAATAGCATGATTTCAAAAAGGTGGGCTGATATAGATCACTGGTTCTCAACTGGTTTTGCTTCAAGACCCACATTTTACATTCATCATCATGTGGCCATTGTAAATCATTGTCATATAAAAAGTAAACAAAATTATAATTAAAATCAAATATGCATGAAACCAGTGGCAGCCCGTGCATTTTAAGTCTAGGCCTTCAGTGCGATTCATGCCATTAAGAAAACACAGTTTCACATTGAACAAGACATTATAGATTAAATTATATTTGGCTTTTAATTTAAATGAATATAAAAGTTTTTTAATTAAAAAAAAAACCTTTTAAACAAATATATAGATTTTTATACTGCCTGTATGTTCTTACTGTGAACCTGTACATATTAAATTACACATTATATTCAGTTATGTATATTTTTTTTTCATGGCAGCAGCTGTGTTTCTTGTTGTGTAAATGTTTAAATTCTTCATATTTTCATAATAATCTCTTGATCTTCAGTGGAGACATAAATCACGCTGAATGTTTTGTGATAAGTAAATCACACCGACTATCTTTAAGCTTCAGCCATTGGCTGTTCTTGGCAAACATCACTCATTCATGTGCACAAGCTTCAGTGTTAACCACGAACTCAGGATCAAAAGGAGTTAACAGAGAACATTTGTGGTGAGCATCTTGAGATGGCCAGAACTGATCTAAACTGGTTTGGCTCTATCTGGTTTTGTCAACTTGAAACTTACTCTGAAACTCTGAGTTTGTTCAACTAGCTTTGTGCTACAGGCCACTGATCTGCACCAAAATCATTGCATAAAGAATGTAAGAAATGTACATGGCTGTAAAGTTTCCTGTGTTGTTGTGCCGGTTGTGTGGGTCTCGCTGTAGCTGACCTCTTCGACGTGCTACTATGACGCAAAATGTTAACCGGAAAACATCTACGTCACTTCCTCAGTTGACGTCCTTTGTTCCCCTATTCAGTTGCAGATAGTGTCATGTATACTTGGACAGATAAATTAATACTGTAGCTCGATAATGCAAAAACACGTGGAAGTTCGATTATAACTGCACATGTAAACGTACTAACTGATCATTAACCCCAGTTAATCCTGTTTTATGAGTTGATCCACTGTTACCACTCAGTTGGTTTAACAATTTCACAGACTCACAAAAAGCAAGCAAACAAATCTGGTTCCTCTTCCACTGGTTCCTCTTTGATTTGTTTAAATTCCCAAGGAAACAGTTCATTTTTTTAGATTGACCAGTAAGCCTTTTTCCTACTATCCCTGATACAGACCCTCTCTTTTTTGTTTTCTTTTCCATATTTTCCCTGACTTGATTTGACTCCTACTATCCCGCCCAGCTTAGTCCACCACCTTCACTCCACATTAATCTCTCCCTCAACCCTTATTGACTTCATATATTTCTGCCCTGTGTTTTTCCATTGCTCATTCTTTTACTGTTTTCTATTGCTTCTGTCCTTCTGTTATCAATTGCTCCTTGATCCTAATAAAATGTGGTTTATTTTCTTGGCCTTGCAAATAAATAATTCAAACAAAAAATATCAGTTGCACATATGAAACTGACAGTTTGAGAAAGAGTAGTAGCATTGAGCTTTGACCTAGTAAAATAAACAGTGAGGAAGAGGAGGGAGGGTGAGCAATAGGAGCAATCAGGCCATGAGATGAGAACTCACACAGAATAAAAATGTGCAACGACTGCCTAAATATGAGAATGACAAGAAAGGGTGCTTTAAGTAGAAAATTCCAGGCCTGAGAGCAATTACATTTGTGATTTGTCAAAGGTGTTATGCTTGTATCCAGTGATGCATGACATTTTGCACATACTGTCTCTCCCTTACTTTCTCCTTTTCTTATTCTTTCTCTCCGACTTGCGAGGCTACACATATCTCTGTGTGTAATTATGTGGGCTTTTGTGTTGGTACAATATCTTCAACTATCTTTTTTGGGCAGGATCAGGTTCACTACCCAGCCATGAGTAAAATAAGAAACATAACACCAAGTAACCTCAAGACATCATATGAAGGTCATACATGTCAGTGATTCCTGACCAGGGCATCCCAGGAGGTACCTGGTTTTAGGATTAAAAAAAAAAAAAAAAAATTATTATTATTTATTACAACCTATAAAGCAGAAATTATGCCTTATAAAATAGATTATAACTACTTAAATGGATAGTTCTCCCAAAAATTCTGTCATCATTTAATCACCCTAATGTTGTTCTATACCCGCAGTAATTTCTTCCATAGAACACAAAAGGGAAAGGAAGTATGAAAAGTGGTACAGTATGTCAGTGTCAGTCACCATTTACTAAAAAAGCATCTTTCTTCATGCATTGAAAGTTTATGGTGACTGAGGCTGTCATTCTGCCTCACATCTTTGTGATCCACAGAAGAAAGTAAATAATATCCCTTTTAAAAACAACTAATATAGCTACTAATAAATTAAATGGCAAATAATGATTACTCCCAGGATTAAGTTCCTTTTTAAGGAAATTAAACAAAATTATGTGTGTAATATCAATATGTAAGTTAAAAAAATGTACGTGGAGATAAAGTGAGAATAAAGTGTTTGTGCTGCTTGGTAAGTCTGTTTTGCAGCCACCATATGAACTGTTTTTGTTTGTTTAAAAGTGACTAATTATATTAATGATAATGCTAAATGATGTGCTGTATAATATGTGTTAAATGGAACAAATTTCTGTTTTGTTGTCTATGATGAGGTACTTGAGAATTATTAATGTAACTAAGGGGCTGTATAAGACAAATAAAAAAAAAAGGTTGGAAAACACTGACATGCACCAACTCATAAATACTACATCTACAACTTTCTATACTACATTCTATATCAGCAAATATAGACCTGTGATTGTGAAAATAGCGTAACTCTTAAGCTGTTTACAGAATGAGTTTTTTATGATGTCGTTTGGTGCGTGGCTTTCCAGGTCCAGTCATAAATAATGCAACTGTCCCTGTCACACCAGTCTTTGAGGTCATCCCCTAATGCAGCTGATGCATGAGCTGTACAATTTACCCTTGCTTTGTCATTTTCTACCTTTCCTTGAACCCGTTCCTCTGAGGAATGCACTGTTGACCTATAGGCCAAATATGGCTGATGATACAGAAAGGCACTTTGCTTTTGCAAGCTACTTTAATGCAGAACACTTGAAATTGTTTTAAACATGGTTTATACAGCAAAGGTATTTGTGTGAGGATGTACTCGGACACTTCACCCAGGTTGCTCCAGTGGGGTTGGCCATGAAATAAGTGTGCTGCTGTGAGTTTCTTTGTAGAAGAAGCATCTGCTGAATGACAAATAATCAAGTCTGGTTTATGCTGTAATTTAGAGTATGAAGGGAACATGTAGTAAAGGAAAATAATTTTGATATTGAAAGCATGGTATATGATTAGTCCATGGAGCCATTATCTTAAGTACTGTATTATTTTCTTTTTACTTTGAATTGTAAATTGGTGTAAACTTTTTTTGTTTTGTTTTATTAGTTTATAGAATCCACTCAATGTAACAAAGTATTGATGATAATTTTAAGTGATCTCAAATATTTGCAGTAACAGTTACAATAACCAAGACTATAAAAATGTTTTTTTCTTCTGAACTTATTCACATGCCCCAAAAGAGTCCAAAATAATATCATTTTTGTTAAAAAAAATTTTAAAAAAGCATTTATTGTATTTATACTATTATTATTTTTTCACTCAACGATTAAAAGTCCGTCTAATTTGGTGTATTTTGTAGTCATCTAAAAACAAAACTTTTCATTAGAAAAACTAAAACTAAAAGCTACTTTAATGTCTAATTCCATCCTGTCTGCCTGTTCCCAAAAAACATGTTTAAAGCAGGTATTCAGAGTATGTTTTCCTTTGGCATGTTTTTTCCTTACTTCTAAGCTCTGAGTGATTAATGAAAGTCTGACGCCTAACAAGAGATTATATAACATCCATTTCTCCCCCCGTGACTTTTGCAACATCTCTTTTCATTCTATTAAGCGAATAAAGGCTGAATACTGGAGAATGATTATTTAGGAGGGGAAAAGATCAGAACAGTCATCTATAATCTACTAAACTTTCCTTTTATTGTTGCTACACAATTTTCTGTGTTCCCAAGACATTTCTGACTACCAAACTGTCGTGTGTTTTTAAAAAAAAAAATTTATTCATGTTTTTCATGTCTTTTATTTTGAAATTTCTAGTTCCTGTTTCATGTCATGTGGTTCCCTTGTCATGTGATTTCATGTTTCCCTCCATGTTCTTGTGTCTTGTTTTTCATTGGTTGATTGTCTTGTTATCTTGTTTAGAGTTCTTTGTGTTTATTGGTTATCTTTATCATATGTTCTCCCATGTCTGTCACTCACTCGACGTTGTATCGATGTAGTGACACTAGGGGTTCGAGCTTGAGAGCTCCAATCATGTTTGCTTAAAATAGAAAAGGCCAATGAGAATTGGCGAGTGGAATTTGCATGCCACTCTCCGCCCCGGACATACGGGTATAAAAGGAGATGGCGTGCATCACTCATTCAGATGTTTTCGTTGGAGCCGAATACTTGTGTGTTTGTCCTCTCACCTCTTGCTACGCTGCTGAATTTTTTATGGTGCATATCAGCGGTCACCCTCGCACGGTCGAGTGTGGTGCTTCCCCTGGGTGCTTCGGCAGCCTGAGTCTGCGGGTGCTAAAAGAGTATATTCAAAAGAGTATATTTTCTCTAAAAGAGCGCGTGCAAACGCTTGGTGTCTTTTTAAAGATGTCCTTCCGCGTTTGTGCTACTGGATGTGGCCGTTATCACTCCCCTCCGGATACCCATGAAATCTGGGGCACCAGCATGCCGAGGCAGCTTTCGTGGAAGGGTTGTGTTCTCATTGCGAGAACATGCCCATGAGAACGTTGCGGTCATGGCTCACTTCCTTCTTCATGAAGCAAGGAGCCACCGTGGCTGCTCCCCAACCCGGTCTGTCCTGGGCTGACGCTCAGCCAGCCGGGTCGGCAAGCACCGCAGGCGATCTGGATGTCGACACGGGAGCGTTTCTGCCGGCTCAGCCCCCGCGGACCTCCCATCCCCCAGCACGCTCGTTCTGTCCGGATGAGCTGTCGAGTGATGCAGGCGGTCTGCCTCAGGGCAGGTTTAATTTGTCATTCATGGCTCGCGACGAGGATTAGCTTTCGGTCTCAGCATCGGAGGGTGGGCTTCTGCTATCGGAAGCAGACGAATCTTCTGAGCTCCCGCCCACGGGCGGTAGAGCACAGGATGAGGCGGATGCTGAGATGGCAGTCGTGCTTACCCGGGTGGCTGCGAACATCGTGCTGAAGTGGAACCCTCCACCCTGCCCTGAGCGTTTGCGGCTGGATGATTGGTTTCTTGGCTCAGAGCGCAACTCGCGGCTGTGCCCAGCCCCGGTGCCTTTCTTCCTGGAAGTGCATGAGGAGCTAACAAAGTCGTGGAAGGCACCTTTTACTGCCCGTACACGCTTCACGGGCTCATCCACTCTGACTACCCTTGACGGCGGAGCAGCTAAGGGATATGTTGGGCTTCCCCAGGTAGAGCGAGCTGTAGCGGTGCATTTATGCCCACAGGGTGCAGCCACCTGGCATGACCAACCAAGGTTCCTTTCCAAGGCCTGAAAGTTCTGTGCCTCTTTAATGATGAAGGTTTACAACGCCGCGGGTCAGGCCGCTTCCGCCCTGCATGCTATGGCCATCCTGCAGGTCCACCAGGCCAAGGTGCTGAAAGATCCGCACGAGGGTAAGACCGACCCAGGGCTGATGCAGGAACTGCGCACTGCGACCGACCTCACCTTACATGCGATGAAGGTCACAGTGCGCGCCCTGGGCCGGACGATGTCCACTCTTGTGGTCCAAGAACATCACCTGTGGCTCAACCTTGCGGAGATACGTGACGCTGAGAAAGTCCACTTTTTTGATGCGCCCATCTCCCAAGGGGGGCTTTTTGGTGACACTGTCGAGGATTTTGCCCATCAGTTCTCGACGGTGAAGAAGCAGACCGAGGCAATTAAACACATCCTGCCACAGTGTGACCTGGCCGCCTTTAGGCCACCGAGGTCCCGCACCCCGTCTGCTTTTCGCCAGAGCTGTTCCCCTGTGGTGCCGGCCCCAGCTCCTGTACCATCGGAGCCCGCACGCCGGCCTCAGTGAAAAAGATCCTCCCCGGGAAGTTGGCTCCACCTGCCCGTCAGCTGGCCCCCAAGAATTGCAGATGGGCTTTGAGGCAGTCCTGACATGGGCCGCCCAGGGATGAGGCAACTTCTCCTGACCGGTCTGGCCCAGGGCATCTCTCCAGCCCCACCATCGCCCCGGGGCCAGCGCGTGGTGAGTATTACATAACAGAGTGCCCTCTGGGCCTCGGCACCCACATGGTCAATAAAAGAGCAGTTTCCTCATTCCCTGGACCAGCGCACTCGCAACAGCCAGGCGCTGGAAGTCTTTCCGGCCAATCAGGCGAACACGAGTACCTCCCGTTCCCTCGTTCTCTGTCGAGAGACAGCCGGTGAACAGGTAAGTGTGCTGGTCTCTGGGACTGCTCACCCACCCCAGTCACCGCCCACCATTGCAGGCTTACGGAGCAGCACGTCCCCCCTGGGCTGTCTTCCAGGTGGGGCGCCTGCTCTGCCTTGCCACAAACCACCCTGTCGGGCACGGTAAGTCCAGTCGTCCCCCTGCTGCCGCTGTTGCGGAGGCTGGAGGCCTGGTTAGCGCTCTCCAGCCCCTTGCAGTGGCTCATCAGGACGATTCACCTTGGCTACGCAATCCAGTTTGCCAGATGCCTGCCCTGGTTCAGTGGCATCCTCCTTATGGTGCAGGGCGAGGGTGCCTCCATCCTCCGGGCGATAGAGCCCGTCCCCATAGCCGAGTTGCGCAAGGGCTTCTACAGCCCTTATTTTATCGTGCCCAAGAGAGGGGGAGGGTTCTACCCAATCTTGGACCTGCGTGCCCTGAACAAGGCCTTACACAGGCTTCCATTCAGGATGATAACGCAGAAGTGCATCCTGGTGTCAATACAACATCAGGATTGGTTTGCGGCCATCGACCTGAAGGACGCGTACTTTCATGTATCGATCCTTCCTCGACACAGACCCTTTCTTCAGTTTGCCTTCGAGGGACGAGCATACCAGTACAATGTCCTCCCCTTCAGTCTGTCCTTGTCTCCTCGTGTCTTTACCAAGGTTGCAGAGGCTGCCCTGGCCCCGCTGAGGAAGCATAAGCATTCTCAATTATCTCGATGACTGGCTAATCCTAGCTCACTCGTGAGATATATTGTGTGCGCACAGGGATCTTGTGCTTCAGCATCTCTTTTCTTGGTATGGAGTTGGTCTCGGTCATGGGTTGATGCATATGAGACCGCTTCAGCACTGGCTACAGACTCGAGTCCCGAGGTGCGCATCATGCCACAGTGCCATCAGACGTTCAGCCCTTGGTCGGACCTTGCGTTTCTACGGGCAGGTGTTCCCCTAGAGCAGGTCTCAAGGCACGTCGTGGTCATGATGGAAGCCTCGAACTTGGGCTTTGGTGCCGTGTGCAGTGGGCAGGCAGTGTCAGGTCTCTGGATGGGACCCCGACTCCAATAGCACATCAACTGCTTGGAGTTGCTGGTGGTATTGCTTGCCCTGAGGAGGCTCCGGCCATTGATTCAGGGCAAGCATGTGTTGGTCCGAACCGATAACACAGTGATCGTGGCGTACATAAACCACCAAGGCGGCGTACGCTCGCGTCACATGTCACAACTCACCCGCCGCCTCCTCCTCTGGAGTCAGCAGACCTTGAAGACTCTGCCAGCCACTCTCCTTGGGTGTCCTCAACCGTGCAGAGGACGCCTTCTCATGGCAGATAACGCTTTGTGGGGATTGGAGACTCCACCCCCACATAGTCCAGCTGATTTGGGAGAGATTTGGGGAGGCACAGGTAGACCTGTTCGCCTCCCAAGACTCCTCTCACTGCCCCCTGTGGTACTCCCTGTCCGAGGCCCCCCTTGGCAAGGATGCCTTGGTGTACAGCAGGCCTCGGGGGTTACGCAAGTATGCGTTTCCTCCTATGAGCCTCATTGCACAGACTCTTTGCAAAGTCAGGGAGGACGAGCAGCAATTCCTGTTCATTGCACCGTACTGGCCCAACCGGACTTGGTTCTCGGATCTGGTGCTCCTGACAGTAGCACCTCCCTGGCGCATTCCCCTGAGGTAGGACCTTCTCACTCAGGGACAAGGCACACTCCAGCACCCATGGCTGGACCTCTGGAATCTCCACATCTGGCTCCTGGATGGCAGGTCTTCCGCCAGCAGTGGTAGACACGATCACTCAGGCCTGGGCCTCCTCTACGAGGCGGCTGTATGCCTTGAAGTGGTGTCTTTTCGCTAACTGGTGTTCTTCCCGTGGGGAAGACCCACAGAGATGCGCCGTCGGGTCTGTGCTGTCTTTCCTTCAGGAAGGGCTGGAGAGACGGCTGTCTCCCTCTACCCTGAAAGTGTATGTGGCTGCCATAGCAGCTCACCATGATACACTGGACAGGAAACCCTCACAACAGCGCAACCTGATCAACAGATTCCTCAAAGGCGCGAGGAGGTTGAATTCTCCTAGACCGCGCCTGATCCCCTCTTGGGATCTCTCTGTGGTCCTACCTGCCCTACAGAGATCCCCCTTTGAGCCCCTGGAGCAGGCCGAGCTCAGCATTCTGTCCCTGAAGACAGCCCTCCTGGTGGTGCTCACTTCCATCAAGAGGGTGGGGGACCTGCAGGCGCTCTTTGTTACCAGCAAATGCCTGGAGTTCGGGCCGACTCACTCTCACGTGATCTTGAGACCCCGACCCGGTTACGTGCCCACTCCTTTTCAATATATCGACCTCGCCCTGCAAATTATTGGTTCCACATTCACTGTTGGGGAGGCGGATGCCGAGCCAGAGTTCCATGACATTGCTGCCGAGCCAGAGTTCCATGGCATGGCTACCGAGCCAGAGTTCAACACCATGGCCGGCGAGCCAGAGTTCCACGGCATGGCCACCGAGTCAGAGTTCCTGACCCTCAGAGCCCTGGACTCCACCTTGGTTCTCCGAGCCCTCAGTCTCACCTTGGCTCTATGTCCCTTTGGCTCCACCGTGGTCCTTCGGCCAAGCGGCTTCCCCGGGCTCCCTTGTCCCTCCAGCTCCACCTTGGTCAGTCGGTCACCAGGCTCCACCTGAGCTCTCCAATCCCACAGCTATGCTTTTTCAATCTGAGCCTGTGGCTTCACCGGGGACCTCCTTCCCTACGGCTCTGCCTTGGTCCTCAGTCCCACTGGCTCCGCCTCTGTCCTCCAATCCCCCAGCTCCACCTCAGTCCTCCGAGCCTTGGGCGCTACCTCGGTTCTCCGAACCTCCGGCTCCACCATGGTCCTTCAAGTGGTTGGCTACTCTCTGGGCACCAAGTTCCATGGTGTCGCCCTTCAAGTCTCTCACAGCTCCGCCTTCCATGGCTCCACACCTCAAATCTCTCAAGGCTCTGCCCCTCGAGTCTCTCATGGCTCCACCTTCCACAGATGTTGCCCTGATCCAATGCTCCACGCCTTGTCCTGCCAAGCCACGCTTCAAGACCCCCCCCCCCCCCAGCTCCCTACAGAACTTTGAGTTTATGCCATGTTTTATGTGTTGGTTCATGTTTTGGGGCATCGGGAGCTGCCCCTTAGTGGGGGGGGGGGGGTATGTCATGTGTATTTTATTGATTCATGTTTTTCATGTCTTTTATTTTGAAATTTCTAGTTCCTGTTTCATGTCATGTGGTTCCCTTGTCATGTGATTTCATGATTCCCTCCATGTTCTTGTGTCTTGTTTTTCATTGGTTGATTGACTTGTTATCTTGTTTAGTGTTCTTTGTGTTTATTGGTTATCTTTGTCATGTGTTCTCCCATGTCATGTATTTAACACTCATGTTTTCCATGGTCCATGGTCAGGTATTATTGAATGTAACTGGTTGTGTATTCAAGTTTATGTCAAGTCAAGTTAAAGTCAAGTTCATGTTTTTTGTTTACATTTGTAGTTAGGGTTTTGGATTTCACTTTTGTTAATAAATTTGCGCTTGGGTTCTTTACTTCATCATCATCGCCTTCGTCATTGCCAGCGCCAGCAACAAACATTACACAAACATAATCTCAAATTAATTGTATCCGGAAATGAAATGGACTTCCAGTGATTGGTCTACATTTCAGATGCTATGGCAAATACGGTCATAATTATTGCTCAAGATGGTGATTGTCAAGAAAACAGGATCGGTTGCATAACAGTTGGATGCATCATTAAAAATTTAATTTCTTTCCAAATCTCGTCTCATTAGTTTTAGCCTCCAATGGGCTTATGCAAATTCATTTTCACTGTCATGGATGCCTGCCATGGTACTAAGACTGAAAAAGGATATTGTGACTTAATTCCGTAGTATTTAGCATTATTATTATTTTTTTTTATAATTTCAATAATAAATGGTCTCAGCAAAAAAAAAAAAAAAAAAAAAAAAACTCCTTATGGCCTCTATATGACCTCGTGTCCAAAACCTCTGTGTTGGATTTCAACAGCTTCACATACCTGATAAGAATAGTATAAACACATTCAGTGTTGCAAATATAACTGACTGAAAATAATGTTGAGGACCCACCTGCAGGATTGAAGTTTTCTCAGAAAGATAATAGGGGACATAATAAGTTATTATAATAAAATAATACCGCTTTTGGTCTTTGTCTTCATTACCTGCTTACCTGGCGGTGTTCTCAGCGTGGTTGCTGCGGACGGCTGAATATCTGACAGAGAGATTTCATGGCATGGTGGCTGTCGTGTGTGTTCCCATTTGCCATTTGAGGTCTTGGAGTTTGCACTCACCTTGGCTCTGTGGCATGCGAGATGTGGGGTGACACGGGTTGCTTGGTGCCCCATTCCATGCGGAACTACCTTGGACATGCCATTTTTCCTTTACTGTTCATTCTGTCTGTACTGTCATGTCAGATACGTGCAGATTAACAGAATAGTTTCACTCCGGACTATATGATTGACACTGGCTCTCTTGTTTTGTGGTGTTTGATGTATTTACTGTGTTGCAGAGTTGTTTGGTTTTGTTTTGATGTATATGCTTGTTGTTTGTGAAGTGCTTTGAGCATTGGAGAAGCGCTATATAAATTAAACTTATTATTATTATTATTATTATTATTATTATTATTATTATTAAAAGGCTGGGGAGAGGAGCAATGAGTGAGTAGGTCAAATGTTTGTGAAAATATTAAAAGGGGGTCCCTGCAAATACTGAGGACATGTGATTTTGTAAATAAACTCTGGCATCAAGTCACAATCTTTATCTAAAAGTAAAAAGCATTATTTTTTTATAAGGTGGCTGACCTCGAGGCAAAAGCCCCTTTCTTTTCAGTGTTATTTACATGATTTTTACAATTTTAAATAAAAGCATTATTAAACATGGAAATGAATTACTGTATGTGGGCCCTATGTTGAAAAATAGCAATTAATTAATTTTCAGAGGTACCTTTATATACTTAAAATACTCACTGTTTCAAAGGAATAGCCACAAGATGTAAACAATATGTGTGTTAACATGATTTGAGTGTGAGGCAATTGCTTTTCTGTGTAAAGATATTTCCAAATTTACAACTTTGTTGCTATGACGATGTAATGCTGTAAACCATGTAATCCAAATAAACAAGGATTTAAACAACTTTACAGCTCAAATAATACACAAGTTTTAAAAGAAGAATTTCTTTAGTAAGTGCTTTTTTAAAATTATAAGCTTCACATTTCTGCCTTTAACCCTTCCAAAAATTGCCCCCATTTACTTTCATTGTACGTGCCTCACTGTAACCTTAATTTTTCCTTCTTTTTTTAAAGAATAAGAGGGACAGTTGGAATAATTTGTTGTGGTAATCAACATTATGCCACAAATACTGTCAATTGAGCTTAATTTGTACTGAACGTGGAATATTTCTTTAAAGCGGTAAGCTGATGATGGGGCATTTTTACATACAGAGTCTAGACAGTGACTACATCACAGCTGTGCATGTGTGGAACTCATTAATATTGCACTAAACGTCAAAGTAGTTGTGCTTTGTTTTCACAGACTGAAGCAGTCACTCACAAACTAGTATATTCTTGTTTATTGAGAAAGTAGGTGTATCTGTAGATTTGATAAAATTTGTCAATTATTTAGCTTAACTTTGTGTGCGTTTGTGTGAATCTGTGTGCATTCATGCATGTGTAATGACAGATATTTATATCTCTTACCTCTTTCAACACATGGTTCTCACTCTATGAGTAGTTCCCTCTTTATTGTGTTGCTCTAAAATATAAATACGTCAGACAAAAAGTAATTAAAATAAAAATTACAATGTTACATTAACAACATCTAACATGATATTTTAAGTGCTTTTTGAGTCCTACTCACTAAAAAATTAAAAATAAAAAAAAAAAAACATTTGTCAACTGAACTAAAACTACAGGCCTGTCAGTGTTGCAGATACCTTTTTCTGCATTTGGTAGACGTGTTAAAGCAAAGTGAAAGCAACTTACTGTGTAATCAGGTTTAAATTTTATAAATACATCTATTACTTGGGAATCAAACCTATGTTCCATTTGCACATCAAGAACACTAATTCACATTTTAATAGACTCTCGCAGTGTTCACCACCATACAAAAGACTAACTTGTCATTTATAGTATAACAAATAAATGAAAATGCTTTCTGCACTTCTGCAGACATACACTTTAGCATAAGACAACAAATATGTAGAAAGCACATTTCATTGTAACATCAACTTTCATTTCAAACTTTTTTTGTAATATCAACTTACATTCGCAAACTTACTCTGATATCTGCACAGCTGTAATCCACGTGTTTTCTGAAGAGCCTCACTCAATTCTCCAGAGCTCAAACTCAAACTTGTATTGATTAGTTGACATAACAGCTACAGCTAATGAATAGTGACCCTAAGTTATTTCTTCACCCTATGACATGTGCGTGTTCAGTTTTGCAGCACTTCAGTTTTACAGCTTTCATCCACGTCCATGTACGTATGAATTCAGAGCTTTGCTGCTTGGAGTAGCCCAAATAGAGCCATGCAATTTATTCCAAAAAAATGTCCCACCATTCCTGAGACTCTGCGTGTGTGAGCTTTAATTTCCCACTGTACATGATCACCAGTGCGCTGATGGCGCTGAATTTGAGTCTTGTTTAGTTTGAACATATCTCTTACATTCATTCTCTCTCTCACTCTTTCTCCCTCCCCCTCCCTTTTCCAATCCCTCTCCCCTTAACTCAGGTCTCTTGTGTTGTAGAATCAAGGGAGGAGCCAGTGGAGTAATGTGAGGTGTTCCTATACATATAGCTCCACTGTGACACAAAGAATAGATAGATGATTTGCTTATACAGGACTCCATATGAAATGGCCAATCATAGCATTTAATTGCAATTTAACCAAGCTCTCACTTTAAAGGATATATTGAGAGTCTTGTAAAATGTTCCTGTTGCTGAATAAGTAGGGCATGGCCCTAGAAAATGTTTGATTCTTAGGGAATACACAAATTGATAAAATGTGTACCATTAATGCACTATAAGTCACTTTGAATAGAAGTATTTGCCAATATAATAAATATCTGTATAAATGAAAGTCAGTCTTACGTTCCTGAAAACAGAGGTGCAATGTGTGTCTAAAAGAGATAGGATGAAAAAAACAAATGGCTTTCGTATTTCGCATTGTAACAACAGTGTCCTTGACTCCTTGCCTCAAGAAGAAACAAAGGCATGATGACTTATTATGAATGACAAAAGAAAAAAAAAAAAAAAAAGAAGAAGAAAAAAACATCCAAAAGTGGATTTCTTTCTAACTAATGCACAACAACACCTCTCCTGAGCACTGCAGACATAAATACATGGTGTCTCTTGGCCCTCTCCTCTTCTGCATTAGGACAAATATCTTGGAGGCAGAATGCATTTGCAGCACAAATCAAGCAGACATGGAGCAGGCCACAGTCCTTTCCCATCTTCTGGAAATGTATTGAAAGGAATGTTTTCAGGGCCCCATTGGAACAGAATAAGGGCCAAATAGGATCTCAGTGACCTCATATCTGTTTCTATAGCGATTTCTGGTGTTTGTCTTCTGGAGTTTGTCTACATTTTAAGGCCCATTCCCATTTCCTCTGTGGACATGAAAAAACTGGCCACTGTTTTTCCTTTGAGAGAGAATTTGTCTGGCAGTGCACGCGTCTGCATGTCATCGGCAGATTTCCTCCTAATAGAACTGCTGAAAGACCCGAAACATACCTGCCAATCCATCACAAGGCCAGGCATGAACAGAGATGGACTGGGACTAAAAAACAGCCTGGGACCTATGCGGCCCATCAAAACCCACAGCGTATAATCACCCACTTTAGGGCTCTTGCCTGAGACCACTAGTGAAAAAGCTTCTATTTTGCATTTTAGGATGTATTTTGTTTTACATTTTTATTTATAAAAGTATTAAGATTATTATCTTTTTCACTATAAAAAGTAATAATGTCAGGCCTATTGCAAAGGAACTGAAGAAGTGAGGTATGTGAGGCTTTTCTCTGATGGAAAAATCCAGATTAGGCTAAGCTGTTTTTTTTTTTTTAGAAAATGATAGCTGGTTTCTCGCTGGTCATTACCTGGTCCAAGCTAGTCATTAAAAAATATGTTCCAAAAAAATAATTTGACCACCTTAACCTGATATAACCAACTGGTTTCAGCAGGGTTGTGCAAAATTTTGAATTTCAAAATTAACTCCCTTTCAAATAATGAGTTGGAATTTGACTTGAATTGACCACGCCCCACCGGAAGTTTAAGTGGAATTTGAATTGGAATGAAAGGAAGTAGAATTTACTGAATTGAAATTCAACATAGTCACACTACACAATTTCATTATTCCAAGACACATTTTGTGACAAATTATTACAATTTTTTTTCACCTATTTTACCTTATTCCTATTTATTACTTAATAGGTAGAATATTTTTTTTTTATTATTATTTTTTTCACTTAAACATCAAAAGATTAAATTTTTGCTGTATAGCACCAGAAATGGTCCACCACATTGTTTTCAGATAGCTTAATAAAAATAGCTTCAAAATAAGAATCTATTGAATGTTTAATATATTGAGCAAGTTAGAGCATTCCTGGAAATGAAGTATTCTTCCACCATGGTCCAAAAAATGACAATGTTTTAAATATAGCAAAACAAACAAAATTTTAATTTCTCTATGTGCCATTTTAAACATTATTTAAAATAAAACTCTGGAGGCTTTACAAAGTGAATGCAAGGAATTAACGCAGAACTGACAAAGCAGTAAGCTCAGTGTGAGGTCTTGTGTCAAAAAGACATGAAATACTGGTTCATTTTGGTCATTTTCTCCTGGTTTTTCATTGCTGAGATGAAAAAGTGGCAGAGAATCAAACAAGTTTAGACAGAGGACCTACAGTTATTGACTGCTCTCTTTACCACATTGTTTGTATCCGAGAAGACATGTCCATGTTGCAAGTTGCATCATTAATAGACTGAGAAATCCACTTCTCATGAACAGTTGTGCTAATTTGGAATCTTTTTTTGGTTTTAAAGATGCAAAGTGAGCAAGTCTGACAAACATCCCCTCTGGGACATTTCAGGGACATACTCATTTGGAAAAACTAATCTTCTCCAGATTTTTTTTTTTTTTTTTTTCACAAAAACTCTGCCTTCTGAAGGATAAACTGTATGGTTTGTTTTTTCTCTTATTCTTTTTCTCTCCAGTTTGCACAGATTTTTTTTTTTAAATACTATGATTTTCAGGATCTTTCTTGGAACTAGGTAAGTTAAATTAAAAGGAAACAGAACTAGTCCGCCGACCAGAGCAAGTCAGTCCAAGATTCACAAACTTTTTTATTTATTTTTTTAATTATTAATTTCTATGCTGCTGCATCTTCCTCTTGATTATCAAAGAAGGAAACAAAGGATTTAAGAGATTTTGTATTTGAAAACTAAAAAGACTTTGTGTAAGAGGTGCTTATACAACAAGGTAAATTATTTAGAGTGGGTGGGCCAGTGTTAGCCAATCAGGAACTGTTCATGTAACATTAAGCACACTGATAAATCATTCTTTCACTGGATTTATGTAATTGCAGGAGGATGTGATGTTATCATGGAAACAATTTGTGACGGACAGGGGCGGACTGGGAAGAGAAATCAGCCCTGGGGGTGGGGGGCTATGTACACTGTATGTGTGGGTTTGCAACCACTGTATATTTTGTTAGTATCTGGATGGGATGTTTCTATTGTTCTATTTTTGTGTTCAAGAGCTGTTACCATATTTGATTAGTGACCAAGAGATTATGCAGAATCTGAAATATTTCTAATTCATTTTTTTCATAATTTTTGTTTTACATTTTTAACTTTTAAAATTCTAAAACTTTTAGATTAGAGTTTCTTATTTATATTAGATTTTGAATCTCAGTTATATTTTCAATGTTGACTTCTTTTGGAGTGAATGTATGTGCACAGGCTTACATATTTGTGGATAAGCATTCTCTCCTGCTCAGCGGAAGGCTGTCCTGATTGCGGTCATTAACTTAGTGGGGGCAGGTGGAAGAGACCACAGATGAAGGGCAGCAGTGCAACTTTATCCAGTTTAAACCTTGCTTTGAACTTCAGCTTTCTCATTTTTGCCTAACCTCCCTTGATTGACAGAGGAAAGCAACAAAGCCTGGGAGCAATATAAGGGGATAAAAGAAGAATATCTAGGAAACAACTTATATTGATAGATAACTAGATCTCGTATCACACCACTCATGCAAACAAAAAAAAGACAAACAAGGACTTTCAAATTCAAGGATACATCGACCTTATACAAGGGCAGTCACAATTAGAGGTGAAGTAAAAGAAATCAGTATTTCTGTATTTTACCTCATAGTACAAGATTGATATCTTCACGCCATGAATCAATATCTTTAGTTCAATTTTTCAAAATGTTATTTTTAGGGAGAAAAAAATATAGACCACCTCTTATAGACATTATGAAAGAAGTTGCAATCAGTCAGCGCAAGTTGATTATTTTATTTAACCAAAATTAAAACTTAGAAACCCAATTCAATAACTTAATTTGTATGAATCTTTTGTGCTATGACAGATATGCTGGAACCAAGGTGCGCTATTCCCTCAAATTGTGGCATGACACTGACTTATAAGCTCCCCATTATTTCAGAGGCTCTATGAAATAAAGCGGCAAGTTCATCACTTGTTGTGCAAAGCACAAAATGCAATGAATATGAATGAGAAACAATATAGTAAAATATTGCAATATGTCATAGTTTTGAATCACATCACTATACACTAAACATATAGAATAGCAATATTATCGTATCACAACCCAGACATAAATATAAAATAATTTACACAAGTCACTAATGAGTTCGACCCTCAGTCATAATGACTCTTCTCCACAGAGAGTAATGTTACATTACTAAAGCTCATGTCACACTAGCAGACTCAAAACAATTTTTTTTTTGTTTAATAAAAACAGACTGTTGTGTCTCCGCTATTTGATTTCATTTTAGTGTAGGACAAAGTCACTTTAGTGTAGGAGAAAAATGCAGGAAAAACGCTTGGTGACAGAATCACTTTGAATCACAATATACAGTTGAGATATGCTGCTGAGTGGGATGAAAATGTTCAGATCAGCTTGATGTCTTGTCAGTTCTTCAGTAAAAGAAGAAGCTCATTGGTCACTTGAAGAGAACACAAGAAATTTTTTTCTATCATGTTCGATCCTTTTTCCAGTTTCTGGAACCATTTACTCAGCAGGGAGTCCCGACGGTCAAGTTATTAACCACCTCCTGCAGGCAGACACTAATGTGCGCTTCATTTCCCTCACCCAGCGAGTATGTAAATTAAGCTCACACCTGAAAATCACTGAAAAAATTGGCTAGTGTGGCGCCGGCTTCACCAGCCTTGGCAATCAGACAGACAGATAACAAAATGATATCACTGCACCTCACTGTATAACTGTCTTCTTAACTTTATATACTATATACTTCTGGCACTAATGATTTTATTAAACCCATTTTGTGTGGGTATATTTTTTATGATTTTATTTACACTTATTTGAATGTCTGGGGTGAGTGCTGATGTAATTCAGTAATTATGGTGGTGATTTTGATGGTATTTGTGAAAGAAGGTGTTAAAATGAAGGTTCTCTGAAAGAGAGCTCTGTTGAAGTGGGTGAACAGAGGTACAGAAAAGAGAAAATGAATAGAGAAGGAGGTGAATGGTGCATTTGTGGTCTATTTTCATGTCTGCGTTGTCCTATGAGGCTGAATGATAATGTCTGTGTAACCTCATGTAAACCTGTATGTATCTGGCCTTAAAACAGTACACCACCATGGCTACCTCTCAACACCTTGACATGGTATAGATTGACATAACAGACATAAACAACCAGCATACAGTATAAATAGGTAGGCACAGAAAACATGCTGTGCACAAGACAAGATTGTGCTTCATGACCGGGTGTAAGGGGCAGCTAGGGGCATTGCCCCCTTAGATTTTCCTTGTGCCATTTCTGTTGATATACCCTCAACCCCTCGATTTTGACAGAGGGAGCGAGCCAACTCAGATGTACACTTCAGGCAGCTCTATATCCCACAATGCAACTCGACTGTGATATCAGATCACGCTTAACATACCCCACCCCAAAACAACATAAGGTTACATATGTAACACCAGTTCTCTGATAACAAGAGTGAGGTATGCACGAGGTGTTTCCCATAGTGAGAGATACCGTACGAATGTTTAAAAGAGAACTCTATGTATGATGGAAGTGAAGTTTAGTCAGTTAAAGGAATGTTCTGGGTTCAATATAAGTTAAGCTCAATCAACAGCATTTGTGGCATAATGCTGATTACCACAAAAATACATTTTGACTTTTTCTTTTCTTTAAAAAAAGCAGTGAGAACTACTGTGAGAACTTACAATGGAAGTGAATGGGGGCCAATTTTTGAACATTAAAATACTCACTGTTCCAAAAGGACTGTATAGCCACAAGACATAAAAGATATGCATGTGTAAACATGATTTTATTGTGATAAAAAATAAATTACTAACGTTTTCTGTGTAAAGTTATAGTCAATTTTACAACTTCGTCACCATGATGATGCAGGCCCGGTTCTACGGGGTGCTTGAGGATGCTAAGCACCCTCAAACGAACCTTAGAGCACCCTCAATTGCAGACCAGGGCAAACTACTGCCCGCGGGTCAATTTATCATGAACGTTTTTTATTAGATCTTTAATTTATCTGGCTTTGGGACCTATCATGCATCCACAAGCTTTTAAAATGCTCAGGGTTGCCAGAGAATAGATGCAACACCCCAATCAGAGATTTATACCTGCACAAATTGGAAATATTCCATCTTATATCTTACTTAACTTATGCAATATGGCAACAATGCATGCGTGTGTGCACGCTTTCTCTCTCCTCCGTTTGTTTGGATGCCAAAAAAACCATTGACGAGACCCACATCATGACCCATGAGCGTGTAAACAGGTTGATAATGTTTTGAGAATAAAACAATTTTGTCCACTTTGCGGCAAACACTAAAATAAGCTTTTAGAATCTATAATTTCCGAATATTTAATTTCACTATTAAACCAGACTCCTGATGTAGAGTGTTAAATTGAATACTAAATTACCACTGCATTGAAGTATGGTAAAATAAATTATAATTATAGTTAATAATTATACTCAGTCTTAATTCAGTTTTACTAACACATGATAGGACAGTAGCAGCAAAACTTCAAGCAATCGCAGAATGGCCCCATACACTTCAGAAAATTGTGCATCACTCATTGAGTGCATGAGTGCACTTCTACTTCTGGGCTTAAAAGATACAACTATATTTTCTCTCTTCCATGTTCTACTTAACAGCTGATGTGGCCCCTGTACCAAAACAATTGCATACTCCTGCTCAGTTGAATATGTAAGACTAATACTGTAAATTGGCAAGCAGATTTCCTTGAATCCCAGCAAACACACAACAATCCCTGCATTTTGTGAACACACAAAATGCTGCATCAAAATTTATAAATGTGTATGATTTTGCAAATTAGTATGTCCTAATCTGGAAGTGCAGCATTTTGCTGTCATTTTCAGTGACAGATCATGTGGAAAGAAAATAAAGCAATAAATGTTTTGTACATTAAAAAAACAACTTTTCATTACGTTGTTTTAGTAGCATTTAACATGATTTAATCTATTAAAAAAGTTGTAATTTTGATACATCTCTACTTTAAACAGAGCACCCCCACTATTTTCAGAAGCACCCTCAGTGATTTTGATCTGGAACCGGGCCTGTGACAATGTAATGTAAACAAACCCTAAAATGACTGTAAAAATTACAAATTAAACAACTTTACAGCACAAATAATACATGAGTTTATACAGAAGAATGTATGTGTTTTTATAAAATGATAAGCTTCATATTTCTGTGTTTAAACCCTCCATAAATTGGCCACATTCGCTTTCATTGTCCCCATTCACTTCCATTGTAAGTGCCTCACTGTCACAGATTTTTGTTTTGTTTTTTAAGAAAAGGAGGAACAAGTCTAAATTTAATTTTGTGGTAATCAGCATTATGCCACAAATGCTGCTGATTGAGCTTAACTTGTATTGAACCCAGAATATTCCTTTAAGTTATATTGAGAGTTTACAGAATAATACTTGTAACTACCTTAAACTGATTGTTTGTTACACAGTTATAGCCTATGTGTTAATTTTAATGTAACCATTTTCATTTGTGTAAAACTTGATTAATGTTTTCTAATAATTAATTCTAATAAAAAGTTTAAACAAAATTCTTAACAGACAAGATTTATACATAAGCCTCTGAAACAACTAAATTTTACCTGATTCTGTGATTGCATCATTCATTTCATGAGACAATAGGTCATAATAAGAATTCAGAGATCAAAGATCAAAGCCTGGTTGTACAATTGTTCCTGGTTGCACAATCAGAGATGTGGCCGAAAGAAATCCTGATGATAAAATGTAGGAAATGGGACATTTCCGATTCACCTTGATATTAGTGTTTCATTTTGACTTAGGTAAACACAAATTGATTGTGAAGTGTGAGCAACTCAAGGACAATGGATGTTAAAAGAGAGGATGAAAGAGTCAGAGACACACAGAGAGGGAGAGACAGTGCAATGTGGGAACAATTGTGGTCGCTTTCCATTACACTGGCCTAAATAAAATAGAGAACAAAGTTGTACAGATAAAAACAGAGGAAGGATATTATAAAACAAATCAAATATCTATGACACAGCAAAGAATAAGAAACATGGGTTGAAAAATAAAACAGGAATGCACCTTTAAATAACTGGGACAGTCCGCCTGGAGCAACCGGGGATTAAGTGTCTTGTTCAAATGTATAATGGTAATAACACTACTAGGCTACACCACCAAGTAACTACATGTGCTTTACATCAATACAATGTTTGATAGCACCACAGAGTCACTGTGTTTATACTTTTTAGGAGAATCAACCCACACATGGCTGATAGTTGTTTCTGGGATGGGATAAACTGGAATAAAAGATTGTAAAAATGTTGAGAAAATTACATGCTTCACCATTAATTTTAAAGCATTGGAGAGGTGAACATTAGAGTAATACTAAGGAAGATTTGTCATACAGTATGTCTAAGTGAGAGTACATTTTTGCAGTGACTCAATTAAGAAATATAACCAACAACAACAACAAAAAAACAATGTGCTAGAATTTTTTGCAAACAATTTGGGTACTCATTCATCAAGATTGTACTGGCTTTGAAGAAAGACAAACCCAAGACAGATGAGAGAGATTTAAACAGTGGGTCAGAGTGCAATAGAAAAAGTACTCTTTGGAGAGAGACAAATAATTGTTGATAAGCATGGAAAAACTCTCTGTAAAGCTCGTGGAATCACTCTCACAGCCTTTGGAGGAAAATAATGTATACAGGAGCTGAACAATTTAATGGAAACAAGTGATCAAAGAAAAATATGTGCACAAAATAAGAGAAGCTTTGTAGTACATGAAATATTGAGTGTGTCAGTCAGCTTGATTGCACACGGGGGGTGTTGGACTGAAAGGTCTGAATGATGGAGCCCAATTGCGTGTGAAGCAAGCGAGTGTGTGTAAAGGCTCTGAAGCCTTGTTGTCAGTGAGGGTGGGGTCAGAAAAGAGCTAAGGGGTCATGGGCACTGACTAATTAGGCCTATTGTTGTCTCCTTACATAGCCAAAAACTTTGAGTAGTGATTGAGTAAGCAGAAATACTCTTTCACTGTAAATGTCACCTGTGCACAGTGAGAAAATTTATGTTCATAATGTCCCTTTTATTCTCCCAAAGTGAATTGTTTTTAAAACCTAATGAAAACAATATTTATGTTCTGTGGCTCTTAGTCCATGTCTCTTAGCTTTGAAACCATAGTGTACTCCTAAACGTGGACCAAATTAACCTTTAGCAGATTTAAAATGTGCATTCTTTCTAATTCAGGAAAATGGACCAAAAATATTAATGACTTGTCTTGTACTAGACAGATTTTTATTCAATCAAATGCAGAATGAGATTGTCCCTCCTAATACCAACTGCAACTGACTCGCAAGAAGCAAATCATGATTCATGGCTGTGATGTAAATACTGTAAATTCAATAGAGTGCAACAGTCGGGTTCCAGAAGTAAAAACAGCATTAAGTTTTTCCATAGACTAATATGGATAACTTGCATACATTTATAGACAGACCTACCGTGAGCTCTGAGTCTGTGGTTCAATGGTGGAATATTATTCTGTTGAAGCCATCTGTCCATGTTATTTCAATTTCAGTGTTTAAAAATCATGTTTGATAGTGGAATTCCTGGTGAACATATACACTACACATGGTCCAGCAGAGAAAGATCCACCAATCAGAGAACTGTGACCAAGAAAGCCCACCAAACAAGCCAGAAAGCCAACGCCCACTCCCATGACGCAGTGTGAATGTTGCAAACAAGTCAGTCTCCCTTCACCCTCAAACTACTTATATATTTGTATATTGGAATATTTTGCAAAAACGTAAACTATATTGTTTTTAATTAACCTAAAATCAATAGTTTTGTATATTTCCATCATTTTTATATTCGATTATTTAATTGGCAATGCTTCATGGGATTGTAGTTTGTGCCCTCATGAAAGTACACAGTCTTGTACCTTTGTCCTTTTGTCCGATTTTCGAATACTTTTTTTGCTTCAAAACAAAGTTTGTAATGTTATGATTCACCTCGGAGCTGATTGGTTTGGTTCATGGTGCACAACTCTACTTTGGAGGATTTAATAAAAAGTCTATGGAAAAAATAAACGGGAAAAATACTACCAGAGCCCAGATGGCTGAAAAAGTGGGCGGGCATGTTGCGCTGTAAAAGGGACAAGCCCTTTGATATGTCCCATCCAAACCTCCTGTTTCAACAAGAAATATGTCAACACAGGAAAGACAACTGCTTGTCAAGTGATTACCTGGGATTTATAATGTTTGTGTGCAAGAATAACTGAATGATATATTGTGGACCTAATGATTTCACTAATTAACTTTTAGAAGGAAATGCGGGTCTTATATTGCACCCTCTTATAAAATGGGAAATTAATTAACCATTTTAAAAGTGTTCTTGTGGTCTAAGAATGGAGCACATAAAGTTAGAGAAAATTGCCACCTGTTTTCTTGCATCCAAGTTTACACAGTACACAGTCACACAGAGGATCATTTTACATAAACAGTCCTAGCAAATTAGAAGTGTTGTGTCATTCAGTACATACTGTTTACTTTCTTCAAGAAGCACAAAAATATCAGGTGTTAGTATTTTTTGTTGTTGTGCATATTTAAGGAATGTACTATTTTAGGATTATAAACTACTGTAGTGTGGGGATGGGTGACAGGTCATTAGTGTTTAATGATTCTGACTCCAGATTGTATTAAATGTACTTTAATAATGGAGCAGTAAGGAAAGAGAGATCCCACAAAGCCTTGGTGATTTTGTGCCAGGGCATCATTACACTTTAGGGATTAAGGAGCCATCATATTCTCTTTAAATTGAAACAGGGTGGAGAAATGAGTGGCGTGTAAGGTATACTATAGCTGTTAACCAACCCTAAAACTATCCTCCTTGCCTTATATCATCATTACAATTGTCTATGCAGTGTCAAAGTCTCATATACAGGTGCATCTCAATAAATTAGAATGTCGTGGAAAAGTTCATTTATTTCAGTAATTCAACTCAAATTGTGAAACTCGTGTATTAAATAAATTCAATGCACACAGACCGAAGTAGTTTAAGTCTTTGGTTCTTTTAATTGTGATGATTTTGGCTCACATTTAACAAAAACCCACCAATTCACTATCTCAAAAAATTAGAATACATCATAAGACCAATAAAAAAAACATTTTTAGTGAATTGTTGGCCTTCTGGAAAGTATGTTCATTTACTGTATATGTACTCAATACTTGGTAGGGGCTCCTTTTGCTTTAATTACTGCCTCAATTCGGCGTGGCATGGAGGTGATCAGTTTGTGGCACTGCTGAGGTGGTATGGAAGCCCAGGTTTCTTTGACAGTGGCCTTCAGCTCATCTGCATTTTTTGGTCTCTTGTTTCTCATTTTTCTCTTGACAATACCCCATAGATTCTCTATGGGGTTCAGGTCTGGTGAGTTTGCTGGCCAGTCAAGCACACCAACACCATGGTCATTTAACCAACTTTTGGTGCTTTTGGCAGTGTGGGCAGGTGCCAAATCCTGCTGGAAAATGAAATCAGCATCTTTAAAAAGCTGGTCAGCAGAAGGAAGCATGAAGTGCTCCAAAATTTCTTGGTAAACGGGTGCAGTGACTTTGGTTTTCAAAAAACACAATGGACCAACACCAGCAGATGACATTGCACCCCAAATCATCACAGACTGTGGAAACTTAACACTGGACTTCAAGCAACTTGGGCTATGAGCTTCTCCACCCTTCCTCCAGACTCTAGGACCTTGGTTTCCAAATTAAATACAAAACTTGCTCTCATCTGAAAAGAGGACTTTGGACCACTGGGCAACAGTCCAGTTCTTCTTCTCCTTAGCCCAGGTAAGACTCCTCTGACGTTGTCTGAGGTTCAGGAGTGGCTTAACAAGAGGAATACGACAACTGTAGCCAAATTCCTTGACACGTCTGTGTGTGGTGGCTCTTGATGCCTTGACCCCAGCCTCAGTCCATTCCTTGTGAAGTTCACCCAAATTCTTGAATCGATTTTGCTTGACAATCATAAGGCTGCGGTTCTCTCAGTTGGTTGTGCATCTTTTTCTTCCACACTTTTGCCTTCCACTCAACTTTCCGTTAACATGCTTGGATACAGCACTCTGTGAACAGCCAGCTTCTTTGGCAATGAATGTTTGTGGCTTACCCTCCTTGTGAAGAGTGTCAATTATTGTCTTCTGGACAACTGTCAGATCAGCAGTCTTCCCCATGATTGTGTAGCCTAGTGAACCAAACTGAGAGACCATTTTGAAGGCTCAGGAAACCTTTGCAGGTGTTTTGAGTTGATTAACTGATTGGCATGTCAAAATATTCTAATTTTTTGAGATAGTGAATTGGTGGGTTTTTGTTAAATGTGAGCCAAAATCATCACAATTAAAAGAACCAAAGACTTAAACTACTTCAGTCTGTGTGCATTGAATTTATTTAATACACGAGTTTCACAATTTGAGTTGAATTACTGAAATAAATTAACTTTTCCACGACATTCTAATTTATTGAGATGCACCTGTACTTTTCAAAACACTCCCCTCCCTCTCTCATGGTGAAACAAAGATGCATTTTTGCAGTTTAGGAGTGGTTTTAGGGTGCCTGATAAATAATCATTTTGGGATAACTAAGGGGACCCTGGGGCACAGAAGGGAAATTAGATAATTATGTTTCTACATGAATACCAAGCAGGTAAGAAAGAATAGTCTTGATCACAAAGTGTGCCATATAATCAATAAAAACATCACTGTATTTGATATTGGAGTACAAAATAGACCTTATGTTGATATATCTAATTTGTAATATTTAAATGTAAAAAAAAAAAATTTTGTTTCTATTATTTTTATAGTAGGTTTCTGCATCCCTGTTTGGAATTGTTGTTTTTATCGCACCCTGATTTATGTTAATTAAATTAAATTAAATACAACAAATTTGTGCAAAGTTCCATACAAAATCTTTGTTTGATCTTTTTACATACAATAACTTGGGTAACAGGGTTGAATGGTTGAGCCTGGTATATGCAGTCAATACTAACATTTTTGTAAAAATAGAGAAAATGAATTGAGATTTTTCAAATTTTATATTTTATTTTGGATTTGGAATTTGTTCAAATGATATTGCTTCTTAGGTTTTAGAAATGTAAGAAATATAAAAACAAATGTGGTGAATAACATGCGGTAACATGATTTGATTTAAATTGGATACAGTAAAGAAGGTGAAGACCTCTGATGAGGACAGGACAAAATAAAAAAAAATTTCATGACTCTAATGCGTGAAAAAAAAAAAAGTAATCAAAAGTAATCCTATTCATTGAAATTGCCACATTTAATATTCAACAAACAACCCCTTGTTTCCGATGGCACATGAGGCCAAAACAAAGCGTGGGACTTAAATGCCAATTTATACTTCTGCATTATACTTCTGCGCTGTAGCTATGGCGGTTACGGCATAGCCTACGCCATAGCCTGACATGCACCTCTTCAAAAATATAACTGCGTGTCACATTTATTTTAATATCTATGCATTATACTACATTGTATTTGGACTCGGGACCATTAAACAATTGTCTCAACAGGGAGCACCTTGTCACAGTCTGTCTCACTCGTGTTTCATAGGACTCTTATTTTGAAGTGTTTCCCCCAGACTATGTTTCCCAGTTTGCTCTGCCTTCATCACTGCCGTCTGTTCCCGATCATTCTCACCTGTTTTCCATTCCCTCATTAGCTCTTGTTTGTGTATATATACCTTCTTGTTTTTGCATTCCTTTGTCAGTTCTTGTTTGTTGTTTTCTGAGTTCACATTTGTTTGTTTCATTTTTATCATCTTCATTAAAGCTTGCAATTAGATCCTACGTCTCCCGTCTCATCTCAGCAACGACTCCTTACACACCTGCTGTATTTTTTATTTATTTTTTTCTGTTTGTGTTTCATGAAGTTTCTTGGTGCAAGTCCACCAAGCCAAGGCACTAAAGGAACTGCACAAGGGTAGTTCTGCCCCGGGATTGATGCAGGAGCTGTGCTCGGCGACCGACCTCGCTCTCCGGGCGACAAAGGTCACAGCGCGGTCTCTCGGGCAGGCGATGTCCACCTTGGTGGTCCAGGAACGCTACCTTTGGCTCAACCTGGTCAAGATGGGAGAGATCGACAAGGCACGGTTCCTTGCTGCCCCCATTTCCCAGGTTGGCATGTTCAGCGACAGGCCTTGGACGGGAGCTTTGGGTGCCCGCACCAGGTGGCAGCGCTCTGTGGGCATAGGTGCACCGCGAGAGCCTTATCCACCGGGGGATTGGTGAATAGCCTTTGGCTGCCCCACCATAGAGGGTAGTGAGGGTGGGGGAGATGAAAGATCGGGACCCGGCAGTAAAAGGTGCCTCCCACGACCTTGTCAGCTCCTTGTGCACTTCCAGGAAGAAAGGAACTGGGGCGGGGCGTGGCTGTGAGCGGCGCCGCGAGCCCAGGAACCAATCATCGAGTCGCGAGGGTTCAGGGGAGAGTGGAGGGTTCCACTCTAGCCCGACGCTCGTGGCTGCCCGGGAAAGCATGTCCATCATCTCTGCATCAGCCTGTGACTGGGCGACCGCACCCAAAGGGAGGAGCCCAGCTGAGGCTTCCGCGTCCGACTGGATGAGCCCACTCTCCGATGCTGCGCTCAAGAGCTCATCACCTTCGTGGGCTCCGAATAAGAGGTCGAACTCGCCGTGAGACGAGCCGGCGGACACATCCGGAAACCCAATCGGGGCAGACGAGCGTGCTGGGGAATGGGAGGTCCGTGGGGGGATACCCGGCGGAGGTGGTCCCGTTGGGGTCCCCAAATCGCCCCCAGTGCTAGCCGCGCTGGCCTCATACCGGTGGGTAGAAGGACTGAGGCTGGGAGCCTCTGGGGTGGCTTGCTTTCTTACGAAGGTAAGCCGCGACCGCATCGTTGCCATGGACATGTTCTTGTAATGAGTACATGACCCATCCACGAATGCTGTCTCCGTGTGGGCAGCGCCCAGACACGAAAGACAGTGATCGTGGCCGTCAGAAGGCGAGAGATAACGACCGCAACCAGGAACACACAAACGGAAAGCCATCTTTAAAAAGACGCGTCTTTAAAAAGACGTTCCGTGTGTGCCGCTCTTTTAGAGAAATATACTCTTTTAGAGAAATATACTCTTTTATTTCTGCCGAAGCGCCCAGGGGCGTTCTCTGCAGTGCACCAGTGCAGATGGGGGAGAAGCCACTGAAATGCGCCTTCAGATCCAGCAGAGGTGAATGAACAGCTGTGGGAATTCAGCTCAGTGAGCATCGACTGTTCGGCTCCGAAGACAAAATCTGAATGAGGTGGTTGTGTACCATCTCCTTTTATACCCGTATGTCCGGGGGAGTGGTATGCAAATACCACTGGCCAATTTTCATTGACCTTTTATCAAAGACCAGAGGTATTTCGGGCTCCCAAGAGTGACCCCTAGTGTCACTACATCAACACAATGTCGAGTGAGTGACAGATAGGGAAAGAATGTCACAGATCACTATTTTCCAATGACAAAAACATTTGATCATTTAACCTCAAAACTGATTGGATGGAATACATTTCACAAATGTTGATATTCAGATGAAATGTCCAGATTAAGAGGAGCACAGACATTCAATAAAGGTGTTGAGATGAGATTTAGTGCCATCTATGGTCAAGAGAAAAAGTTAAGTTGGGGTGTGTGTGGGGGGTGGGGGGGGGGGGGTGGTATTGGTCGGTCATCCTCCTTCTCTATTATTTAAGCAACTCATACAGTAATTTCCTAATTTATTTTCTGCCTGCAATACAGACAACATTTATAATAAATAATATGTACCTACATTTCAACATGTTCACATTCTTTGAACTAATTTTTGATGCAACAATAATTTAATAAATACTTTTGATTCCAGAAATGACATTGCTTGCATTGCTTTTGTTTATTTATTTAGTATTTTGGCTGTGTACTCACAGAACGACGCAGAAACACCAATGCAGAACTATAAATGCAAACCAACACGTTGGCCACTACGCAGAGCATACGCCGTAGGTTCTACGCAGAAGTATGGATCAGCCTTAAATAGTCATGAAAATGTCACTCTGTGTTGGGAAAGACCTGTTGAGGATGTGCATGTACAGTATATTGTTTTAGACTTATATGAAAACAGATTAGGTTGTGGGGTTTCTAAGGGAAAATTACTTGACTTACAACAGTATGACTTTGAGCACCATCAACATGGAAAAGCTATACATATGCATTGTTTTAGTGCCATTCATTTGAAAAGTAAGCCTTTGTGGTAATGGCTTGTTTAAAACACATACACAGTGGCCATACTTGAGTAAATGTAAAGATACATTTTACATTTACAATTACATTGAAAGTGGCTCAAGTAAAAGTTGATGTAACCCATGTGAGAACAGTATGAGACTGGAAGCTATACTTCAAACTTGAAAAAAATAAATAAACATATGAACATGAACATATGAAACATAATACAGGTATGCCATCACTGAGAATAATTTTAAAACAAAAAGCACTTATTTATTCCAGCGATCCATGTGTACCATCAAGCTCTTATTCTGTGACTAATAAAATATTAACATTCTATGAAAGTTTCGACTGCAAAAGTTATTTTTATAAAAAATTTTAATTTATACTTTTCACAGCAAAAGTGATACTAGTGCACAAGACTGAATTAACATTAGAAAGTTAAATTTATGACAAATTGAAATAGTTGAGGCCAACCCGGTCTCATGACAAGTCTTAATAATAGGATGAGGTGGCGAAATCGTACAAAAAAATATTTTCAAGTTGAGTTGGATCATACAAAAATGTTTGACTTTTACTCCAATAAAGAGAAAAAAAATGAACCAACAAACAATGTTATTATGACCTAACCATAAGTGCAACCCCTTGCCCAAACCCTAAACCTAAACATGACAGGAAAATAACTTACTGTACCACAGAAGAAAGAAAACATCAGGGTTTGGAATGAGACGAAGGAAGCCTTAAAGGATATTGACATGCATCAATCATTTGTATTGGAAGTTGTACAGTATCTTACAATTTTGCCCTCTTGTACAAATAATTACCAGTTGTCATGAGATTATTGTTGGTCAAGGCAAAGTCAAATGTTTTTATTCAGTATAAAAAACAAAAGTAACTGTCTAAATTGTTCTAGAAATAAAGGGTTAAATGTGTAATTGGTTTCAAATTCAAGAGCTCTCTAAATGAATGACCATTTATGTCATAGAAGTATAAATGCAATCTCCTTCTCTAGGCCATAATTTATTCATCTTTTCACTATCAGGGATGCAACAAAATTATTTTTTTTACCCTTAAAGCTACATTTTGAAAATTGATGATTTTACACTGCTGGGTAATTGTGCTACACTTAAAATGTATGTATTATCACATTTCATCAAAGAGTTGAAAACTGTGCAATGTACTCATGACATAGTTTTAATAATTAGGTTACTACAATATTTTTGTTATCAGATTCCAACTGATTGTTTCATAGTTAGATAATATGACTTCAAACCCAAAATAAAGTAGTCGCAGTCATGCTCATGGGAAGTCACTTTGATAAGAAGAATGAAAGCAAAAGTAATCAGACTTGTGTTTTCTGGTGGATTTCCAGAAAAATCTGTTTCATCAAAAGCTCTTTAGAAACGGTGCACCAAGGTGGGGAGGGGATAGACTAACATCAGAGAGCAATATTACTGTACAGAATGGCATGATTTTGTTATATCCTACAACAAAACAAAAGATTTAAAGCAAATAAATGTGTCTGACGTAATGCAGTTTAACCTTGCATATTCTCTTCACTTGCAGTTTGTTTCTTACTTTATCATTGCATCAACTCTTGTTCTTTTGTTAATGCAATTTTTCTCTGCCTTAAATCCGTTCATGAGAATTTATATAAATGTCCTTAGTCACAGTCTAGACAAGCCTTTGGCAACAAGGACATGGAGACAGAAACTAAGGGAGGTTGTATGGCTAGAAGTAAGGCGGAAAATGTGGCTGCTCTTTGACGGCCCATGTGATGGATTCCCCTTTTTAATGTTTTATGCTCACTAAAAACCTGCTCCATATACTGCAAATTACAGGGAGTGGGGGAGGTCACATATTCACATAATGGATGGTATGATTCCAGCGCTCAGGGGAAATTGGGAGAGTTGTAATATGACAGTAAAAGTAAAGCATGAATGATGTGACAAGAGCTGGGGCTGATGTAAAATTGCACTCACAGAGAATTACAAAGAGCCAGACTCCCTTGCTCAAACCCAATGTACACAACTGCAGTGTTTTTTTTTTTTGTTTTTTTTTTTATTTTTTTCAATAAAACATGAAAACATCCTTAATAAATATCAATGTAATGTAGTATAGATTTTAATGCATAAATATTAAGAATTGTTTTCAAAGAAATCTTAAATTATGTTTTTCTTACAACACTGGCAAAATGTGTTTTCTTTCAAATCTAACTAAAAAAGTCTCCCTTTGGGGCGCAAAATCTAGTTTTGTATTCTTTAATGGTAAAATATTTTTTTGGCATGACAATTTATTGTATTTTTTTCATGGGCAGTACACTGAATTTTATGCCAAAGCAAATGTACTTTATGAACAAATAAATATACATAGTGATTTGCCAACATTTAAAACAGCAATTTAAATTTCATGTTTGTTCTTTTTTTGTGTGTGTGCTCACTGTCCATACATTTGGTGTCAGGTTATGTGCAAGAGAACCCAAGCACAGATGGTCAAAAACTCTCAAGTCTTTTATTAAGAGGGGGAGAGAAAAAAATTAAAAATACAGAAAAAACACAAAGGGCCCAGACTGTTGCCAACAGGGCAGTAAACTAAAACTCCCATGAAAGGGCAAAAACTGAGAAAAGCAAATGGTGCATAAATCAAAAGGATAGGGAAACATAGAAACAGAGAGGAAGAATCCAGCACAAGACAAGAGACACAACGAGTAGGGCATGTGGAGCAAATGAACAAGAAACAAGGCAGTCGAGGGGGTGGGGGCAAGACGACAGGGCACATGGAGGAGAAAAACACACACAAACCAAAAACTACAACGTGATATAAACTCAACAAGAGAGTGTCATTTGGATGATAACCTAAACTTACCTGATATATTTTAAAAGTAAAATCACCACTTAAAATAGTAAACACGGTAGTTAATCTGAATATTAAACCTTCTTGTGGTTGTTTTATGGATGTCTTCGTTAAAAAAAAAAAAAAAAAAAAAAAAAATCTTGCCATTTATTGATAATTATGTACATTTTTTTTACTTGAAAAAGCAAATTGTTGGATTTGAGCCAACTGACTCCAAATATCTTAATTTACCCATAACCCATACACTGCAGAACTCGAATGCACCCATCTGACAAGAGTAGATAACACTGTACATCTACAGTACGTAAGCAGGCTTCACACCCATGTGCGATCAATTGTCTTGCACCTTAGGGTTGTGTGGGCCCCTCTTGGTTCATACACACACAAACATACACTCATGCAAACACACTATTTCCACCTTTTTTAGGTTATCTTTAGTCCCCTCCTTGGGGAATAATTATGAAGCAGAACATAGGATAAGCTATAGCACTTGCATGGATATACCATAAATTGGCAATAAAATATTCGCTGTAATTTTAAGGACTCATGTCATATGATACTGAGCAACATAAAACATGTTGTTCCTCTCATTGCTCAAAATCTCTCATGAACATTTCCACAGAGATCACCAGAGATGCATTTAGTCTGTTCAAGTTTCAACCCACTGAACACATGAAATACATTTAAAAAAATTACTGAGGTTGGATTGACTCAGTTCTTATTCGCCTGTTTTAAATAGGCTAAATACTAATAAAAAAGAAAGTATAAACAGACCATCCATTATAATCAATCATTATAATGTGTGAGGAGCACAAATCAGGGCAATGAAAAACATACTCTTGAACTCAGGGGCCTAAATCAATTGAGGAAACTGATATGGGGAGAGCCCAGCCAAAATAATATAATATTAAAAAATCTGTCTTCGGAAAATACAGATGTCTGCCAACCACCTAAAATCTGTATACATGATAGAAAATGACGTGGGAATTAGTCCTAACAAGGTGTATGCATATGTATATCTTTGTGTGTCTCAGCATGAGGACACACACAGGAAGTCTCTCAACTTTTCCGGTTGAATTCATTCCCTCCGGTGGCGTTTACACTGGCGGCCAAATGTTTGGAATGATGTTCAGATTTTGCTTTTATGGAAAGAAATTAGTACTTTTATTCACCAAAGTGGCATTCAACTGATCACAATGTATAGTCAGGACATTAATAATGTGACAAATTACTATTACAATTTGAAAAAACTACTTCAAAGAGTTCTCATCAAAAAATCCTCCAAGTGCAGCAATGACAGCTTTGCAGATCCTTGGCATTCTAGCTGTCAGTTTGTCCAGGTACTCAGGTGACATTTCACACCACGCTTCCTGTAGCACTTGCCATAGATGCTGCTGTCTTGTCGGGCACTTCTCACACACCTTACAGTCTAGCTGATCCCACAAAAGCTCAATAGGGTTAAGATCCATAACACTCTTTTCCAATTATCTGTGTCCAATATCTGTGTTTCTTTGACCACTCTAACCTTTTCTTTTGTTTTTCTGTTTCAAAAGTGGCTTTTTCTTTACAATTCTTCCCATAAGGCCTGCACCCGAGTCTTCTCTTTACTGTTGTACATGAAACTGGTGTTGAGCGGGTAGAATTCAATGAAGCTGTCAGCTGAGGACATGTGAGGTGTCTATTTCTCAAACTAGAGACTCTGATGTACTTATCCTCTTGTTTAGTTGTAGATCTGGCCTTCCACATCTCTTTCTGTCCTTGTTAGAGCCAGTTGTCCTTTGTCTTTGAAGACTGTAGTGTACACCTTTGTCTGAAATCTTACATTTTTGGCAATGTCAAGCATTGTATAGCCTTCATTCCTCAAAACTAATGACTGATGAGTTTCTAGAGAAAGCCGTTTCTTTTTTGCCATTTTTGACCTAATATTGACCTTAAAACATGCCAGTGTATTGCATACTGTGGCAACTCAAAAACAAACACATAGACAATGTTAAGCTTAATTTAATGAACCAAATAGCTTTCAGCGGTGTGATATAATGGCAAGTGCTTTTCTAGTACCAAATGTGCAATTTAGCATTACTCAAGGATAAGGTGTTGGAGTGATGGCTGCTGGAAATGGGGCTTGTCTAGATTTGATCATTGAATGACTTTTTTCAGATAGTGATGGTGCTGTTTTTTTTACATCAGTAATGTCCTGACTATATTTTGTGATCAGTTTAATGCCACTTTGGTGAATTAAAGTACCAATTTCCTTCCAAAACAGCAAAATATGTACATTATTCCAAACTTTTGGCTGCTAGTGTACCATTGAGTTTAGTTCAGCATGGGCCAGCACACCACTGATGTTGTTATAATTTAGAGAGAGTTTAGAGATTGTGTAAAAAGTTGTGGTAGTGAAAATGATGTCACACTGTAAAAAAAAAAGAAAAAGAAAAAATTACTATCTATGTAGTATTTTATTTAGTTTTTCATTAAATTTGTCATAATTAAAGTAATCTAAAAATGTTTAGTGAGGTTTATGCTTAAAAAAAATTTAAATCTATTTGCCAATGAGATAAGAAAAAAAAAATCTAATGGAAAACTATTTTAATGTATATATTTTATTTTATTTTATGTTACTAACATATTATCCAAACAAAATTATTTAACTGAATCTGCTGGAAACAAGGTAAAAAACCAGAATGTATTTAGGAAATGGTGCCATATAAATACCTGAGTATTTTTATGTTGTGCTGTTATGTCAAAGTTTGAATGGATGTCATTTGATAAGAGAAACAGAAGATGAGATTGTCATGCTGGAATAGCAATAACTGATACAGTTGAGAGAATGCTTTACAGTGTGCAGAAATTACATGTTTCCATTGATCATTGTATAAATATTGGGAGGTTGGGGTGGGGATGGGTGTACTTGCTTGTTTTGATTATTGGGGGGGGGGGGTTAACTCCCCCCATCCCCCCTGGAATGTACGCCTTATACATAAGACTCCAGTGGATTAATTAATGTCTTCTGAAGCAAAATGCTAGGCGTGTTAGAAATGGATCAATATTTTTAAAACATTTTTACTAAAAATTCACAACGGTCGAGGTAAAGTGTGTTGGCAAATTCACGCAACAACTGACACATGAAATATGTGAAAAACTAAAAAACAGAAGCACAGTGTTGTTTACAACAGAGGAGCATAAATAATCATACATAGATGCCTCATTTGGCTGGTCTGGATACATCAACTGCGCTGCCATCTTGGAACGGTGAACAAGGAGAGATGTTTGAATCGGTTTGAATGCAAGTGAGTCAGTGGAGATGCCTCAGACCGAGCTCCTTGCTCAGACTGCTGCATAAACTGCTTTTGTGTGGAAACAATATTGCGGTCCATAGAAACAGTTGCTAATAAGGGATCTATGTATGAATATCTATGCAGAGGAGGCTTTTGCGCTTACGTCACGCAAGAGGCAGTTTGAACTCCACCCTCCTCAACGAGTTGGCCGGAAGCAAATATGTTTAGTAAAAACAATTTTTAATATTGATCTATTTCAAGAAGTTGCCACCCATTCACATTTTATGGACCTACAGAGCTGAAATTATCTTCTAAAAATCTTTATTTGTATTCTGCTGAAGAAAGACAGTCATACACATCTTGGATGGCATGAGAGTGAGTAAATTATGAGAGAATTTTCATTTTTGGGTGAAATATTCCTTTAAGGTCAGCAATATTCACAGCATTTCTTCATTGCTTGCACAACCCTTTTCAACCCCTTGACTTTTTAATCACTTGACGTACAGAGCTACAGGATATTTTCCCACAAAATGATATGCCTTCAGTCCTTGACATGTCTATTAGTCTATAGACTTATATAATCTACAAATTGCATTCCACATATTTTCCTCCACTGCTTTATTTTGTTTGGATTTTCAAAGGTTGTTGAAAAGCAGTGGGAGTTATTGCATCTCAATTTAGGCCTTCGTAGTATTATGTTATACGCTATTTGATTCTGTTCCCGTGGGTTTTCCACTCAAACATCATGATACCACAGTCCAGCTGCAAACCATAAAAAACGCTAATATCAGGGTTTTACGTCATGAGACGTAATCTTGTAATACAATTTGGAAAAGAATACATGCAGTTTGTGGATGAGAATCAATTTAAACATTGTTGAGAACAATGTCATGTAAAGTAGGATTAGCTAGATGCTTACTGTAGCAATAATTTGTTGCCTCCCTAGTGCCCAGATTTACACTTGAAACATCAATCGTCAAAAGTGTTTCTGCAGTTAGTACGATGCTGTATAAGAAAAGGTCTATACAGTAGAACTATATGCAATAGTATAGCTATTCTATGTGGACAGCAAGAGCTTCTTTCAAGTTGCAAAAACAAAGTAGTGAGTCTTCTCAAATGAGGTAAAGGGATTCCTTGACATCTGGGTGAAGTTTTGTGTCACCTGTGATCTACGTAATTGACATTGCAATAAAAAAGCCAAACAATACAACTGTTTTATACATAATGTCTCCAGTTTATTATTGAGCCATCAAGGATTTGTGCAAGGTGGTACAGCTTTTCATATTTTAAACCTTTATACTATAACAATTATGCTAATCAAAGGAACCGCATGGCAACTGATGAGAAATGTGCAGGATTAACTCAGTATGCCAGAAGAAGACTTATCAATAATACAGTTAAGCACTCTATATCAACATAGGTCCAAACAGCTTGATGTAGCAGCAGACCAAAATGAATATAACAGTAAGAGTTTATGTTTAAATAACAATACAGTTAAGTTTAAAACAAGGTCACTACAGAGAATCCAGACAATTAAGATTTTTAGAAGAATATTTTTTAAGATTTAAACAATATAACTGATCAGAAACGATATCCTAAATGTAAAACCTATGCAGATCCCATGAATGCACTACTAAGTTCAAGAATGACAACAAGCACAATGCCAAAATATGTTGCATTTCAAATGAAATCTACAACCCTCTTCTTTGGACTATAGTTCACGTGATCCATCTTCCATCCATGATCAATGTCAAGACTGCAGGGGTCAAAGGCAAATCTCCTGGCTCAGAAAATGCTATTCTGAGATGCTATTCTTCTCACCACAATTGTACAGAGCGGTTATCTGAGTTACTGTAGACTTTGTCAGTTTGAACCAGTCTGGCCATTCTCTGTTGACCTCTCTCATCAACAAGGCGTTTCCATCCATAGAACTGCCGCTGACTGGATGTTTTTTTGTTTTTGGCACCATTCTGAGTCAATTCTAGAGACTGTTGTGTGTGAAAATCCAAGGAGATCAGCAGTTACAGAAATACTCAAACCAGCCCATTTGGCACCAAACACCTGAAGGTACATCGTTCATCTGTACAAACAATAGTACGCAGTATAACCACCATGGGACCACGCAGCCATCATACCGCTCAGGAAGGAGACGCATTCTGTCTCCTAGAGATGAATGTAGTTTGGTGCAAAAAGTGCAAATCAATCCCAGAACAACATCAAAGGACCTTGTGAAGATGCTGGAGGAAACAGGTAGACAAGTATCTATATCCACAGTAAAACGAGTCCTATATCGACATAACCTGAAAGGCTGCTTAGCAAGGAAGAAGCCACTGCTCCAAAACCACCATAAAAAAAACAGACTTCAGTTTGCAAGTGCACATGGGGACAAAGATCTTTTTGGAGAAATGTCCTCTGGTCTAATGAAAAAAATCATTATGTTTGGAGGAAAAAGTGTGAGGCTTGCAAGCTGAAGAACACCATCCCAACCGTGAAGCATGGGGTGGCAGCATTATGTTGTAATGTTGTGGGGGTGCTTTGCTGCAGGAGGGACTGGTGCACTTCACAAAGTAGATGGCATCATGAGGAAGAAAAATTATGTGGATATATTCAAGCAAAATCTCAAGACATCAGCCAGGAAGTTAAAGCTCGGTTGCAAATGGGTCTTCCAAATGGACAATGACCCCAAGCATACCAACAAAGTTGTGGCAAAATGGTTTAAGGACAACAAATCAAGGTATTGGAGTGGCCATCACAAAGCCCTGACCTCAATCAATTTGTGGGCAGAACTGAAAAAGCGTGTGCGAGCAAGGAGGCCTACAAACCTGACTCAGTTACATCAGTTCTGTCTGGAGGAATGAGCCAAAATTCCAGCAACTTATTGTGAGAAGCTTGTGGAAGGCTACCCAAAACATTTGACCCAATTTAAAGGTAATACTACCAATACTAACAAAAAGTATGTAAACTTCTGATCCACTGGGAATGTGATGAAAAATAAAAGCTGAAATAAATAATTCTCTCTGCAATTATTCTGAAATTTCACATTCTTAAAATAAAGTAGTAATCCTAACTGATTTAAGACAGGGAATGCTTTCTACGATTAAATGTCAGGAATTGTGAAAAACTGAGTTTAAATGTATTTGGCTAAGGTGTATGTAAACTTCTGACTTCAACTGTACATAATAAGTACATTGTATGAAATACTTAAGTACATATTAGTTAGACACCTCATATAAAGTGGAACCATCAATTCTGCAGTTACCATTTGCTATGCCCCTAGTGGTTCTGTCACCATCTTGCCTATTTACTAATCTACCTAAAAAATAAAAAATACATTAATCTCCTAAAACCATTAAACTATTTTTCACATAAAGATAAAGTTCACAAATTCCAGTAGTCTCTCAATTAATATGCGGTCATAAAAGCAGCATGCATAATTATGAAAGAATTAGCAAAATGCTGTTAATAAGACACATACATTTGCTTAATAAAATAATATAAAAGGCACTCAAGGCCATGCTATATTGTGAATACAGTCGCAGCTTAACAATGGCCTTTAGTCGGAAGTATATCATATAGCATGGCATCTCATACCTTACAGCTAAATTTCAATAGTTTTAGATGCAGTATAGCATGTCACACCGCAGGATGTCAGCTACCCATTTATAATAAAACAGGCTTGTTATTTCTAGCTATGGCTAGCAATTCTGAAATAAATGAACACACTGAATGTTCATGAAGATAATGTGTTCAGTACTTGCTCAGTATCAAGCAGTCCTGGAGTGATGCTGGCTCGGCTTAAATCTCAGTGGTGAGGGGACCGCTGCTCTGAATGATCCTCATGATCCTCATGATAGACTGAACCACTTCTAAGGTAGTGCCCTGCCCCCCGATGTCATCTGTGTGCAACTGCAACAGAGGGAAATCGCTTTCAAACATAGAACACATTAAAACATGCTTAGACATATGACAAAACATTTACATTCCTCTGGAAATGATCTGACCTGAAATGATGAAATTATTTGATTCTGATACAACATACAGATACAACAGTTGTCTTGGACTTGATACTGACACCTGTCATCAAGAGTGCAAGACATTTTAGTTTTTTTTTTTTTTTAGTTTTTTTTTTTTTTTTTTACCTTAAATTGCAAGACATGGCTGGTCAAGTGATCTGTGTACTGTTCTTTCCCTGTAACACCAACCGGTTTATTGCAACTTTAAGGGTGTGTCTTCAAAAGTTACTGGAAGCAGAACTCCAACTACCAGCTGTTGTGAAAGAATACAACTGTGGGAGTTTAATGGATATATTTTTTTAATGGTTATTTTTTTTTTTTTAACTTGCTGGGCAGGTATTCACACCTGTCAAATTCACCATTAACTTAAGCTAGTTGTGATGGTTTAAACCTGCTATACATGATGTGCTAGATCATTCCTAAAATAATTTCAGGGAAAATATGTTAGAGAACAGAAGTACCTTTGTCTCATTCATGGTAGTGAGAATTGCACCTCGGATCATATTGGCGCAGTCATGAAGTCTAAGGAAGAATAGGACATCAACAATCAGCAAATCACTAGGATAAGTATAAAGCCACAGTGAAAAACCATTACAGTATTATCTTAAAACTAGTTTTATGCTGCCAGTGCAAACAGAACCTTATATATTAAGTTACAATTAAAAGAGATGGCAGAAAGAACCAGAAAGCCAAAATCAGCTAAGTTTAACCATCTTACCATCATAAGGGCTGACACTAATAAAAACACACATGAGCTGATCATTCACCACTTACTTGAGGTGATCTAACATAAGGAAGCTGGCAAGCAGCGTGGCAGTGGTGTTGGCGATGTTCCTGTTGGCAATGCACTTTCCTGTGTTCCTGGCGGCCTATTATAAAAACAATTGTAAAAACAGCAACTAAAATGTCAACTTTATTTAAATACTGCAACAGTATTAAGGAAGTATAAGAGAAGTTGCCTTTAAAGGTGCACTCAGTAAATTTTTTTATTTATTGTCTTGTAATTACTCTGACACCTAGCGGTGTGGGTGCAGCATCATTCAAATTAGGGATGTTAATGATTAATTGATAAACTATTAATCATCATTAATAATTTGATCGATACAGCTTATCGATATTATAATTAATTTCAGGACAAATGCCTTCAGTAACCATGCCTGCAGACTTTGATGCTGCCTATACAGTCATATGCCGCCAGAGGGCGCATGCGCGCTGCATGTCACATCTTATCAGCGTCAGAGAAGGGCGGCATCGATGAAATGAAAAACAAACACAGTTGATCTGCTGGTCTCTTTGGTTCATCCCAACCTACAATCACGTCAGTGATCGACGGGAAAGCACATTCAGCTGACATCTCATCATTACATACGGTATGTTATGTAGGCTACCGTGTTTACGGAGCGTGTTATTATTTAATTTCAAATAAAACAAATATGTCCAAAGGTCCGAAAGATCCCACGATCCACAACGTGAAGTTATAATGAACTCAAATATGTAAACGAGTAATATATGGGTCATTCCATGAAATTGGTGCCTTTTGCGTCCCTAAGAAATAATCAGACATAGAATTACTAACAACAAATATATCTGTGATTTAAAAACATAATAATACTATGTATTATTCAATTAAATATTATTTTAAATAATTAAAATTGCATTTATGCTGATAAGAGTAAGGTTTTGGCCTGTTCCTCGCTGATTGTCTTATTCTGCAGGACTTTAAATTTGCATATTCAAGGCAAAATGATACAAAAATCACATTTGCATATTGTTCTAAGTATAGTCTCATTGTTAAGCAATGTTTTGGCATATGTATACATTATTTTTATAAAATATAAATCATTTTATCAGTGTCCCCTGATTTCATGTAAGCCCTGTTACCCTCAACAAAAACCCTTGTAAAATAATGGTTCATTCCAGTGACATCACTTCCAGGAAGTTACATCATCTCTCAACCTGGATTCCAACAGTTAATACACAAGTAAGTTTCTCTCTCTCTCTTCTATAATGTTCTATTTTTGATGATTTATGAGGTTTGACTGAGGGGGGACATCATGCAATGTCAAAACTCTTATTATTTTTAAAGTATAAATTTAAACAATTATTTATTTAACTTAATATAATCAATATCTACAAGTAATATCCTTTCAAAGTGTACAACATGTGTTTTGTGGCCTTGACCTATTAGCTAGCAATTAGCTTTAAATTGTCAAACCTGTTACTGTCAGCCCTGTTACTTTTCCAGAGTAACAGGTTTTGACATGTGTAACAGGGATGACATAGATTAGGTGTCACCTTAGCCACACTGTTTTTAAGGTTTATCTGTGTAAAATGCAAATATTTTTAAAGGTCATCCTGGGTGTATTATTGAGCTAATGCCTATATCATTCAGTGTGGGTGGCATATGAGCATCAGTTACATTTTTAGTTAGTATTGTTAGTATTGTTGGTACATGCATCTGGTAATTAAAGTATTAACTATTTAAATAGTTTTAACATTATTATGTTCATTTATATTTGCACTATAATACACTTTTACAGATGATAGTAGTATGCCATTAAGTGCAGCAGAAAAACAAAACGCAGATCCTGAAAGAAGGGCAAAATACCTTGAATGGGAGAAGCAGAAATGGAGGAGAGACAGAGAGCAGGAGAAGAAAAAAAACATACAAGTGTCATGTTAATGACCAGGATATGATGATCAGTCTCAATAAAACTCATTTTTTCCATAACTTATTGTCAATAATGCATCCATGCAAGTGCAATTACAAACAAGAGCAGTAAGGTGACTGCAGACCCTCACCCCAGTCTTGCAATGTTCAAGAAAGTGAAACCAAATTTCAGCATCAAGATCTTGGTCTGGTTTCAGATGATCATAGGAAGACCAAGATCTGATCATCGTCCTTGCCTAATAATTGAACCAGATCAGTATATTTTAAGTTCTGTGAGGGGACATACACAGACAGACAGATGGACGCATTGGTCTAATTACAATACCCTTAAAACATAGATCTCTTAGAAATGTAATGTGCTTCACTAATACAACTCTGCCAAGTAAGTGCAAAACAATATAATGCAATTTAAAAAGGTAAAACTTTACAATATTATGTAAACAAATATGTGCAGTGTATGCCAAAGAATGTGTGTCCTGTCATCCCTGTTACTCTGGTCAGTCCTGTTACTATGACGTCAATCCTGTCACTGTCATTAATTTCATTCAAATGTAAAAATATTTGAAATGGCCTTCCAGGTTTTCCATTGTAACTTTAACTATATTGTATTTTGGACAAAGCCCTTCTTTTTATATCTCTCTTGTAAAAATATATTTTTTTCTTAATTGAAATGTGATCACCCTCCAAAATTAGGATGTTCTTGGTCATCTGAATAACAAATATAGATTGAAAAAAAAAAAAAAAAAAAAAAAGAGGGACTAAAATACTGCTCATATATGTGAAAACTGTTACATAGTTCTAATTAAAACTATAGTGTATAGTAACACTTGTGTCTGTAACAGGGATGACAAAAATATCAAAACATGAGGTAGGTAAATAGTCATAAAATAAGAAATGACATAGCCTGAGACGGCACAACACAATTTCTTGTCATTTTAAGCTGTCTTCATTTCATGGATATTTAAAAAAAAAAAAGAAAAAGTATTTTATATTTTAATTTTTCAAAGTTGAAAAGGCACCGATTTTGTGGAATGACCCATATCTTGTTTACAAGTTATTAGAATCATAATCAGATGAGCTTTATAGCCAAGTATGCTTACACATACACACACACACACACACACACACACACACACACACACAAGGAATGTGTCATGGTGACAGAAGCTTCAAGTGCAAGAGAATGCAACGTATATACATACATACAAACATATTTAAAGCTACGCTATGTAACTTTTTTTTGTTAAAAAATAAAATGTTATTAATGAGAGAGTGCAACAAAAATCCATCTTCCAAACCATGTCTTTACCCACATACACTTTGATAAACCTATAATAATGATATTATATTATTAATATTTTAGAGCTGTCGGGACGGATTATGCAGGAAATTGCATACAAACATCATTCGTCCATGCGTGTTGACGTCATATCTATTCACAGAGAAAATAAGATCCGGCTACTGTAGCGCGTGTGTGGGAGTAGCTGAAGCTAGAAATTTGATGTCACAACGAACGTGAAAATTTGACCATGGATCATTCAAAACGGCAAACCTTCGAGGGAATCACCGGTTGTAAAAACAAAGAAACCCGGAACAGAGCAGAGTCTACAAGCAAAAAAGGAAAATGACAGAGTCCGTAATAAAACCCAAATCAACATCGGCTTGGCTTTTCAGAGGTGACGACAACGCCGAGATCTGAAAGGATTTAAAAGCGACGCAGAGATGGATTTTTTTCTTACTCAACAGGTAAGATATTTTATTGATGTGGTTTATGTATAGTTGTGTAATCACACACACACACACACACACATCTCTGTGTGTGTAGTGAAATACAATAATTATCCAGTAATCGGTGCAGAACATTTCACTTGCTAGCACACGTGTGTATTTTTCTTTATAACGGCAATATTTTATATAAATAAATCCTTTAGTCCTAGGCTTGCCATAGACATGTGAGTCTTGAAATGATGTTGACCACTGGTTGGTAACAGTGACAATCTATATATTAGTTTCTACCGTGGTCTATTTGGCCAGAACATCCTGCAGTTATAAAAACTTTACAACGTTTGACCTTATCAGACTAGCAATTGTTATGTCTAATGATAAACGTTGCCTAACTTATGTAACGTCATTTATTTCAAAACATCAGTGTTTCCAATAAGTCAAAACAACAGCATAAGATATAGCACTTACCTGCTCAGATGACATGTTTTCGGATATCCGTCTTTTCTTTTTTCTTTGTTTATTTGTCCATTCGCTCTAAGTTGTCCCGTATTCATGTGTACACCGGTGCCTCGAACCACATTCATCCACACAGAGGAGTAGAGACGAAGCATAACTTATGTCATTACCAAAACAATGTTCTTCTGCAAGACACATGCAGTTTTATTTTTTAACCGCTAGAGGGCCAAAAGTTTCATAGTGTAGCTTTAAACATGTATACATATAGCGACATAAAAAAAAAATACGATATAACAAAATAATTTGAAATATACAATAGTGCAATAATGTTGTTTGAATATTTTATATACAGATATAGAATTATGTGCAGGTGATGTAATGTATTGAAGAAGAGGTAGGATATGTTAAAGAATAAAAGTGAAATATGGATACAAGTAGGAATGGATGGATTGAATATTGAATATGCACATGGTTGTACTGACCAAAGGAAAGTGCTTGGGGGCAGTTTTAACTTCATGAGGTGGATGGCCTGAGGGAAAAATCTGTTCCTGTGCCTGGCTTTTCTGGTGCTCAGTGCTCTGTAGCACCGGCCAGAGGGCAACAGTTCGAAGAGGAAGTGTACTGGGTGAATGTGGTCAAGAGTAATTTTACCAGCCCTTTTTGTCACTCTGGATGTGTACAGTTCTAGCAGGGTGAGTACTAACAGTAATTCATTAACAGTAATTAAACAAATTGACAAATTCATACTAAATATCGCCTAGATGTATTAAAATACACTCAACTAAGAATATTTTAAGAGGACAATGCCAATACTTGCATTTCTTAAGTGTAATAATTTAAATTATATTTAAACAGAAGGCTACATGCACATATTTATTATTTGGAGTCAACCATTTGAATTTTAGCTGTATTAACGGTAATGATTATTCGATTAATTGCTCGTTAATTTCCATGACGATAGATTATGAAAATGTCTGAAAATGTACATCCCTAAACAGGGTTAGGGTTAGGCCTACACAATAAAGCAAGACACCTTGATTTCAAACTTTGAACTTTATGTTTTATTCATTTTAACTAAAAATTCAAATGAAACTGGAAACAAATTAAGTGCAATTAAAATGTGTTCAACCTTTTGAAAGATGTCTTTTCAACAGTTGTGAAGGGCAACATCTCTCTAGCAAAGAACCTACTTCATCTGTGCATTCTGTACCGGTCGGGTAATTTGTTGTCCAGGAAAACACATCATATGTGTGAATACATTTGTTTTCCTTCATGATATATATATATATCACAATATCCAATTACATCGGCAACCCCCTGGCTGAGGGATCGGTGAATATTCTTGCTTTAGTGATTTTGCATTGAAAATTAAATTATTTAAAAAACAAAAAATTAAATCAAATACATTTCTAAATTCAAATTGCATTCCAAACGGCATGAAAAAGCAATTAAAATAATAAAGTGATCAAAAAAATATTTATATATATAATATTTTTTTGTATGCATATAGTAGTTTGTTGTCTTTTTGAGCATCAGTGAATGTTTTCACCTTGTGTAATAGTTGTGAACAAGTCCCTCAATTGTCCTAAGTGTCAAAAGCTTGATCTCATATATATGTGCGTGCGCTTGTAAAATTTATATTTTAAAGGCTCATTATTACAGTTTAGTATTTCTCTGTAATGTAAAACAGTGTTAGCAATGCTACTTATAACATTCTTTCTCAGCCCTGGAACTCAAACCATTTTCTGATGCCCCCCAAAATATATATTTAAGTAATTCAATTAATATCATAAACGTGCGACAACTAGTCATTGTAGAAATCCACTATTCACAGTTAACCATTATTAATTTAATCCATGAGTGAAAGGGACCAATAACAGGATGGTTACTGAGATTAAGTAGTATTCAACTGGTCATGTGATCCCAATATGGCAGCCCCCTTGAGGGGACCCTCTCAATATAGATTTAAACAGCTTTTATAAGGTTACAGATATGACTTGAGTCTTCATCTCATGCGAGTGCTCATGATTTTATATACGTTTCAAAATCACAGTTAATTTCTTTAGGAGTAAAACTTTTTTAATTAAGAAAAATTAACTGAGTGTACCTTTAAATACTTTTGGAAAATTGAAATGTCAAGAGCATTTTGTTAATTCTTTTATAGTTATTACACATACAGTTATGACTTAATTTTAATTGAGGGACTACATGGAATTTTTATACTTTAAAAAAATATTTTTTTGACACCACAGGACCATTTAATATGAACTAGTGAAGACAAAAAGGTAATTAAGAATGGTTAACATCTTAAATGAAGTGTTGACCAGTCACAGTCATCAGCGTCGCCAGGTCAATTTTACGGAGCTTCAGCCCAGAATGTAATTTTAAATGTAGGCTACACAATAATATTGCTACATGACCATCGATACAACTCCAGCTGTTAAATTAATGTCTTCTAAATAGACACAATCGCTTTTGGTTTGAAAAAGATAAATATTTAAGTACTTTAACTCTAAATCATGCTTCTGGACTGCAGTGGTACGCGCGTGTGATGTAACCGCATTGACACTTGAAACACGAGAACTGAGGCAAGTGCGTCACAGCTGGAAGAGCAGCGCTGTTTACAAATGAGTAGGAGGAATGCTGTACAGTACCTTGGTTGGTTTTGGTTTAGATTTGTATTGATCTGTTTCTTTAATCACAATGATTCATTTGCGTGCTTATCCTGGATGTCTCAACTGAGTGGAGAAAATGAGATTACCCCTGTATCATGGCAATGCAAATACGTCACACGAGAGACCGCTTGAACTCCACACTCTCGTGAAGCTTACCGGAAGCGTTGGATTATAGTTAAAAAGTATTTAAATGTTGATCTTTTTTTTTGCACCAAAAGCGATCGTATTTTCTTGAAATGTATTTTGCAGAAGAAAGAAAGTCATACACACCTGGGATATAATGAGGGTGAGTAAATAATGAGAGAATTTTCAAATTTGGGGGAACTATCCCTTTAAGGCCCTCACGGTTTAGATATGCCAAAGCATTATTCCTTTTTCCCATAATGTCCTTCAGACCAACCGTTTCAAACACAGCGTAGTCTCGTCCATAGTTGGCACCAGGCACCAAACCGGGTCTGCCCACCAGTCCGGCACACACATTGCTGACTACATTGCCATACAGATTAGGCATCACCATGCCATCAGACTGGTGGGGCTTGGAAACAAGATGAAAGGAGCAATTGAACCACAGCAAGTACAGTGATATATGAGGGAGGAAACACATTTTTTTGCTAGTATAGGAAACACACAGCACATCAAAATGTATGTGTGTATATTGTGCTTTAATCACATACAAATCTTACTACTAACTCATAGGTTGGGGCAGAGTAAATCCTGGGATCTAATAAGATGACAGCATGATTTCTGATTATTTTGTGAATGAGATCTTTACCTGCATGGTGGTGTTATACTATCAAACTGAATGTCTGGGTACCCAGAGGCCACCTCCTTACAGCATTGCAAGAACAGCCCATCCCCCAGTTTCCTGTTAGGACAAGGATGTTAGTGAGAGTACATTATCACATTATCATTCCAGAGACATGTTATGCTGAGTCACAACTGTGAGGTAACAGAAAAGATGAGATGTAGCAAACTCTCTCACATGATGTTAGATTTGTGGACAGCAGTGACCCTTCGGCGACCTTTCCCGGCCAGTTTAAAAGCATAGTCAGCAATGCAGAGTTATTATGGGTGATGATTTTCAGACACTCCACAACTCCAGATACACTCTGAAATACATGTGACATAATGCTTATTCAGTTATAAGTGTTTTTGGGGTGCTTTCACACTTGGTTCGATTGCTTGGACCGAACCAGAGTTTGTTTCCTCCCCCCTGCCCCCACTGGTCTCTGTTAACATAATATTCTTTGGGTCTGAACCGTGGTCCGATTCTGTCATTAATGTTAATATGAGCGGCAGCTGTTTACCACTGTAACTAGGCAACAACTCAAGAAGACATCAGATTTGCTGTGTTATTAAAGTATTCATCTCTGGATTTACATGCACAAAACGACAATTGTGTTTGTCTGCACGAATGCATCGAATGTGCAATGATGTGAAGAATATTCGCCCGCGGATGCGTTGCAAAAGATGTGAAGAATGTGAGCTGCTCTCTGAAGGTGATTTAAATGGACAAGCAGGTATGAGAAATTCATTAAACCATGATAATTGTGATCGGAAGCCTGCAATGATGCAAATTATACATCATGAATAGCGGTTGCGATTGGTACGACTGCGTTCACATTAGCAGCGAACCACACTGGAGTTCACATGAACCGTACCCCAGACCACCTTTTCAAACAGACTCAGGTGCGGTTCATGGGTGCACGCCAGAGTTTGGAACACAGCGTTCACACCACCCAAACGAACCGAACTTTGACGTAATTCGAACTCGGGTGCGCACCAAAAGCTCTGAAGCTAGTGTGAAGCACCCAAAGGTACATACTGAAAAAGAGAAAATGAGAGGGGAAAAAAATGCTTTTGTCATAAATAAAAGGTCACACATAGATTAAAAAGTTGCAAAATTAATGTTTACATCATTAACAGTGTATTAACAGAACAAATGGATAATTCTCAATACTATATACTGACATTTCTATCAAACATTAAAAAAAATAAAAAATAAAAAAGTTCATATCGTGTGCCTGCTCAGGAATTGTTTTTTATTCACTGGGATAACTTCTATATTTTTTCAGAGCTCCATGTTCATGGACATTTTCGTTAAGGTTTCATTGTTGCCATCTAGCAGTGGGTATAGCAGGGGTGGGGAACCTTTTTCCTATCAAGGGCTATTCGAGTATTTACAAAATTATTTGCAGGCCATAAATTATTCAAACAATATAATTCAAGTACCCAATCAATTAATTATTTTTGGCCATTATTGTAATAAATAGTTTGGTTCTATTGTTATTATTCTATGTGAAAATAATTTTTGTGTGTGTGTGTGTGTGTGTAGCCATTGGTTTGTGCAAGAGAATTTGTTATTTTAATGTCTTGCTATTATTTTTTTTATTAATATATTTTCATGCTTACATTTCATCGACACCCTTGAGAGAGAGAAAAAAGAAAGAAACAGGCTGTGTTGTGTAATAAATAAAGAACAAGTGTGTTGAATGGGTAGTGTAAACTCCAGACCTTATGCTCCAGGCTGCTGTACTCACCCTCCGTGTTTTCTCTGATGATTATGATGTCAATGTTTTTTTGGGGTGTCCGGAATCCAGGAAGTGACTGGTAGTGCATCACATTGGCATACAGATCCAAACTCGTGCTGAGAGAGAGTGACAGCTGTGCTGAGAGCAAACAGAGGTGAACGGGTCTAGACGCATGGTCATGGGCAAAAGGCCAAGTCTGAGGTACTCTGCCATCATCCATCAAATCAAACTGATGGGCCAAATAACTTTTAGAACTTTCATATATAGCAGCTCATTCATCTGATATACATAAATTATTTGTCTTACTGCAGAAGATTGTTCCATGACTTGTGATTAGGCAGCATTGTGTGGTTAGTCTCAATGTTACCTGCAATAAAGAATGTTTTGTAATTTACAATTACACTAATAATAGGTTGACAAAGATAACATTATTAATTGGTAGCTGGATGTCAACACAGACCTTTAAGTGCAACTCCATTGCATCTGATGGCCATAATGGAATTGTTGATGTCGTCCTCAAAGTTTCAAAAGTCCACAGGAACACAGCTGATCCACTTCTTTTGTTTAGTTCTGCAATGATGTTGCATTCTTACAATTGATAGCTTAGTGAGGGCACACATTTTTTCATGCATAATTATGACCAAAGTTCCCTCTAAGCCGCGCGCCTGCACACGGCTCCCGCCCAGGTTGCCGCTGTTTTGGCAGTACAAGGGGGACCTACACAATATTAGGCAGCTGGATTTAATGTTGTGGCTGGTCAATGTATACTGTATATATATATTCTGCTCAGGTGGCCGAAGCTTCTTCCCAAAAGAAATAAGATTTGCTCAGCAAGAACAAAAGTTAGATGACACATTATTACACTTATTTATTTTCGTGTAAAGTACTATTGATTTGACAAACCTGAAGAGTTCGCGCACATGGCTGAGCAGCTCTGGTCCAGTCCCATCTCCAGGGATCAATGTTACAGTGTGCCGGGCCTCCATACTTGGCTGGAGGAGGCTACATACAAACATAACGAATTAACATTTTCAGAAGCAAATAAATGGGATATGAAGCAACATACTTCCATTTGTGAGATTAAACACAGTTTTAATAAGAATATGTTATTTTAATTATTACAATACTTACCATGATTCGTCCCTCTAAGATGGAAGAGGGTAGGAGTTGGAGAAAAAAAAAAGTTAGTGAAAGAGAACAGAGTCCTTATCCCAAAAAGTGTTTATGAACATCCTTAACCTGCTGTATACAATTTACTAAAATCAAATTAAGCTGCAAATTTATAATGCTGTAAATCAATAATACAATACATAAACAGAAAATAACAAAGTGAAAATATAGTGATTTAAAAGAAATTAAAGGGATAGTCCACACAACAATTCAAACATCATTTGCTCACCCTGAAGTCACCCCAGATGTGTGACTTTTTCTTCTGCTGAATACAAACAAAGATTTTTAGAAGAATATCTCAGCTTTGTAAATCCATACAATGCAAGTGAATGGTGACAAAATTTTGAAGCTCCAAAAAATCACAAAGGCAGCATAAAAATAATCCATACGACTCCAGTTGTTAAATACATATCTTCAGAAGCAATATGATAGGTGTGGGTGCAAAACAGATCAATATTCAAGTCCTAAAAATCTCCACTTTCAAACAGTCCTCCTAAGGGCTCTTCTCTCCTAAGAGCTCTTTTGTTCTGGGTGATTCGCATTCTTCGTGCATATTGCCGCTTACTGGGTAGGGAGAAGAATTTATAGAAGAAAGGACTTAAATATTTATCTATTTCACACCCTCACCTATCATATCACTTCTTAAGACATGGATTAAACCACTGGAGTCATTTGAATAACTTTTGTGCTGCCTTCATTTGCTTTTCGAGCTTCAAAGTTTTGGTCACCATGCAGTTGCATTGTATGGATGAGCTGAGATGTTTTTATAAAACCTTCATTTGTGTTCTGCAGAAGAAAGAAAGTCGTACACATCTGGGATGGCATGAGGGTGAGTAAATAGAGAATTTTCATTTTAGGGTGAACTATCCCTTTAAGAATCGCCTTCCTTTGTTTTATTGTGATAGTATCTTAAGTTATTAACAAGTAAAAGGAATCCTACTAAATTACTGGCTTCTACAAGAGTGAGCAGTACACACTGATCTATACATATAACGGTACATCATTGCTTCAGTTGCACTAATGCAGGCCTAATCTTAATGTAAACATGTATTTCTAAGACGCCTGCAGACAGAAACATTCTGTATGTTCTGTAACAGTATGTAGGTTTTCCTCTTTTATTGCTGACGGCCGCTCTTAAGACCTACAAAAAGAAACAGATGAAGCATTCATGCATTAAAATGGCTTACTTGATTTAAGTGTGGATTTTGTCGTTAATGCAGTTTGCCTTAATGGCTGTGTCAAAACCTAGTGAGCTGCTTACATACGAAGCAATTCGGGCAATGCTCTCTTCGTTCAAACGTGCCTAGAATACCCCAAAATGCTGTCTAGGTAGGTAGTACACTAGGTTTTGAATGCAGCCAGTTACTTAAATTCCTCTCATAGCTACTGTCACTAGGAAAGGTCATGCCACCTTAATGGCACGGACTAAACTTTGTCATTTACTTGACAAAGCACTGTATAACATTTAACAAATAACAGATTTTTAGCTTGTACATTTACAACGTAAACATGATACAATGTATAAACTGATATTTAGTGAGCTAGTCTGACCTTGCGTTAGAAAAGCGACATACTTATTTGCAGCACTGATACACATTCCGAATAATGGCTGTGTCTCGTTTGGAAGGCTGCATGTTAGGTAGGACGCGTCCTTTGAAGGCTGCAGTATACTGAGCGTCCTCCTTTAAACAAATCTCGTTTAAACGAGACGGCCTTCCTAGGACAAACGGAAATGGAACGTGACATGGTTGCTATGACATCACGCCACTATTTTACAAGCGCGAGCGCTTTGAGTAAGAAGGGAACAAAGAACCTCTGGAAGGGAATGTATGAGGTAAATTTTAGGAGAGTTATAATGACATAGACAGAAAAGAAAATAGATTTTACAGGTGTACTTTTAGTCTAATACTTTATTTTAATTAGATATTAATATAATTATACATATTATATACTCTGCACCGGTCTACTGAGGTACTTCAACTTGGGAATTAACATTACTTGCGTTTGAACATCATATATACATGCAAATTGGCGTCAGTTTCTTTTTTTAGACATTTCTGTTGAAGCAAAGAATGGTGGGTTGTGAGTGCCCACGAAGGATACTCCCACTGATCCATCTATCTATCTATCTATCTATCTATCTATCTATATATATATATATATATATATATATATATATATATATATATATATATATATATATATATACATATACATATATCTCAGTGGATACACCTCATGCATCCTCCGAATTCCCATGAAAGAAGGCTACATTCGAAGTGTCCTGCTCGCGTTTCTGAAACTAGACAGCCTCGATGACGTATGCGGCCGACAAATGCGACCTACGGAGGACGCATCCTTCCAAACACGACACAGCCCTAGTCTGTATTTGTAAGATGGCCCTGGTTATACGGTGATAATGAAATAAATGTCTTGCCTTGGCTGTATTCCCCAATCGTCCTCCCAATAATGGCTTCAGAGCTTTAGTGTGCTTTATATTCCGGATAAAACACCTCACCTCTCCGGTTTTAGCATGTCACTGACCAATCTATAGCAATACACCGTTTTTATTATTCTGTTTATTTGTTGTCCTGCCATAATTTCGCAAATATATATTATCAGAGCACTAGTTCTATTATTCAAAATCCCTAATTTGCATCAGATTTGGATCCAATTAAATTTGCATAGTTTGCCCTGCCAAAGTCTCTCTAGCAAGTCAGTCCACTGTCGGCCATATTTGGAACACTCCCGGGAGGTTATTTCCAGTCATGACAGTGCAGCTCCTATCTACTTGAATAGGGGAACACCGAAATCTCAAAAATGGTCGATCAAGATTACGATCAAAGAACATATTTTAAATCAGCAGTAAAATCAAAGAACATGGTATCTTAAATTGTGCTTCTTTACCTCAGATTACGCTGAAAAACGTAATTCTACCGGTTTGTTTTACTAATGCGCATGCGCATTCTCGAATTGATTGATGGGCGATGTCTGTATCTAAAAGGTGATTGGCTCTTTTAACTGTAAGGCGAGACTTCCTTAATCCTTTCTACACCCGTTGACCGTTGAGCGCTCAGGGTCCTCACCTGTGCGTTCCAGTTTCTCCCATTCATTTTAATAGAAGTGGCCCGTCTCTGCTAAATTGTCTCTGGTCCTGTACAGATGTTCCACATCACGTTCACAGTTCTCAGCCCAAGCCGGAAGATTGTTGTGTCGACAACAAATATACTCTCCTAAAGTAGACACTTAATTATTAAGGAATTGTTTGTTCGTCTAGTGTGGTTTTGACCACTTAATTGGTTATATTTCTTGTCGACTAATTCAGTCATGCTGTGCGTGCTTCGTTGGACGCGAGTAAATTAGTTCACTCCCCTAGAGAGAGCTGTTTTTCATATAACCTTAAAACCTTCTGGGGTTGCTCTAGCATTCACTTTGAAAGGTATGTTTTTACTTTTGTATGAGTCAGTATAAATTGAACGATCGTTCTCCGTTTGCGCTGTTTGCTGGTTGGTTTGACGTAACGTGACAGATAGCTTTTAGTTTATTTTGAAGCTGGTGTCAATTCCAGGGAGGTTTGCTCCTTGTCTGATTGTAACAGGTGTAATGTGTTGATTAGAGCTTAAGACTCATGTGCACTTGTAAACGTTAGCCGTTAAATTTCCAGCCAGATCTATTAAAGTGATTAAAGCAAACTTAAGTGCAGGTTTGGTGCCTATTACTACTGAATAATAACTATGTTCAGGTTGGGTGGTTACAGATGTATTTGCTTAAAAGAATAGTTCACCCAAAAATGAAAACTCTCTCGAGTTATTTACTCCCCTCATGCCATCCCAGATGTCTATGACTTTCTTTCATCTGCAGAACACTAACAAAGATTTTTAGAAGAATATCTCAGCTCTGTAGGTCCATTCAATACAAGTGAATGGTGACCAGAAATTTGAAGCTCCGAAAAGCACATAAAGGCAGCATAAAAATAATTCATAAGACTCCAGTGGTTTAATCCAAGTCTTCTGGAGCGATCTATTCGGTTTTGGCTGAGAACAGGCCAAAATGTACCTCCTTTATCAGTATAAACCTTGATCTCAGCAGTCTCCTTGGTGATCATGATTTCAAGCTTGATTACACTTCCTATAGAGCCATCTAGCACTCTGTGCATGCATCAAGCTCTAATACGTGTAATTGAGCTTAATATCATGATGGTGCCTAGAGACTGCAGTGGCAAGATTTATAGCAAAAAAGAAGATATTTTGGTCTGTTATCACCCAAAACCGATTGGATTTTTTCAGAAGACATTGATTAAACCACTGGAGCCGTATATAATATTTTTATGCTGCCTTTATGAGCTTTTTGGAGCTTAAAAGTTTTGGTCACCATTCATTTGCATTTTATGGACCTACAGAGCTGAGATATTCTTCCAAATCTAATCTTCGTTTGTGTTCTTTAGAAGATACAAAGTCATACACATCTGGAATGGCATAAGGGTGTGTAAATTATGAGATTATTTTCATTTTTGGATGAACTATTACTTTATCACGATGTGCTCAATCTTTTCTGGTTATGGATATTTCTCCAGTTTTAAAATTTATCATCAATGTTGCTTTCTAAAATTAACATTATCACTTATTCCAAACAGAGTTTATTCAAAGTGCTCATTTGCAGTCCAGATTTTGACATCTGGCTAACATGAGGCTGGCAGGTAAGTAAATTTTCACCATTGACATGCTTTTTTTTTTTTCCTCTTTAGTGAAGCATCCAAATGCTATTTCCTTCTTATGTATTTCTTAGTGGCCCTGCGTGCAGTTGCTTTGGTTCTTCTTTTGGGCTTCACCTGGCTTCTAGCAAATTCTATGCTAGGAGAGGATGGCAACTCTGTAATACAGTTGCTCTTTAGTGGTAAGGAGATTACAGTGCTTATTACACTAAACCAGCATAGAAAGATATAATTTTCATCTCAATACCTTAACGGTCATTCATGACATATTGTCTTTCATAGGTGGACAAGAAGAGCCAACTCCAGGTAAAACTATATTCCACTGAAAAATGTAATTCCACACATTTCTGTGAGGAACATTTAAGTGATGAATTTAACTGAATGAAAATTCTGTTGTCATTTACTCACCCTCATGTTGTTCTAAACATGTATAACCAGTACTCAACAATAAGAATGGCCCACTGGCCTGGGGTCAGTGTCAGAGAGTTTTGGACCAGTTGAAAGAACAATCACTTGCCCCATCAGGCCAGTGCTGTGTTGTCACTACATTTTACGTTTGTTGAGCTTGTACTTGTGTTATGCCTTTTAAACCTAAAAAAAAATTGGGGCAAATTCTGTTGTTTTATTTGTCACCAATGTAACACTGTCTAGCTGGTTAACATGAGATTTTGGGGGAAATTGTGAGAAGGATTTATAAACAAATCACCAAATGCCATTGTTATTCAGCAAAAGGTGTGTCACAGAGTTACATAATAGTTGTGTGATTTCCAGCTCTACAAACCTAGCATTTTTATTTTTTTAATAGAATTTGTTTTAATGAAAAACAACCACCTTCTGGCACATGCAGTTGAAGTCAGAAGTTTACATACACTTAGGTTGAAGTCATTCAAACTCATTTTGTGACCAATCCACAGATTTCATATTAGCAAACTATAGTTTTGGCAAGTTGTTTAGGACATCTACTTAGTGCATGACACAAGTAATTTTTCCAACAGTTGTTTACAGACAGATTGTTTAACTTTTAATTAACTATATCACAATTCCAGTGGGTCAGAGTCAGTTAAAGTTAACTGTGCCTTTAAGCAGCTTGGAAATTCCAGAAAATGATGTCAAGCCTTTAGGCAATTAGCCAATTAGCTTCTGATAGGAGATGTACTGAATTGGAGGTGTACCTGTGGATGTATTTTAAGGCCTACCTTCAAACTCAGTGCCTCTTTGCTTGACATCATGGGAAAATCAAAAGAAATCACCAAAGACCTCAGAACAAAAATTGTGGACCTCCACAAGTCTGGTTCATCCTAGGGAGCAATTTCAAAACACCTGAAGGTACCACGTTCATCTGTACAAACAATAGTATGCAAGTATAAACACCATGGGACCACGCAGCCATCATACCACTCAGGAAGGAGACGCATTCTGTCTCCTAGAGATGAACGTAGTTTGGTGCGAAAAGTGCAAAACAATCCCAGAACAACAGCAAAGGACCTTGTGAAGATGCTGGAGGACACAGGTAGACTAGTATTTATATCCACAGTAAAACGAGTCCTATATCGACAAATGTCCTCTGGTCTAATGAAACAAAAATTTAACTGTTTGGCCATAATGCCCATCGTTATGTTTGGAGGAAAATAGGTGAGCCTTGCAAGCCGAAGAACACCATCCCAACCGTGAAGCATGGGGTGGCAGCATCATGTTGTGGGGTGCTTTGCTGGAGGAGGGACTGGTGCACTTCACAAAATAGATGGCATCATGAGGAAGGAAAATTATGTTGAAATATTGAAGCAACATCTCAAGACATCAGCCAGGAAGTTAAAACTCGGTTGCAAATGGGTCTTCCAAATGGACAATGACCCCAAGCATACCTCCAAAGTTGTGGGAAAATGGCTTAAGGACAACAAAGTCAAGGTATTGGAGTGGCCATCACAAAGCCCTGACCTCAGTATGATAGAAAATTTGTGTGCAGAACTGAAAAAGTGTGTGCGAGCAAGGAGGCCTACAAACCTGACTCAGTTACACCAGTTCTGTCTGGAGGAATGGGCCAAAATTCCAGCAACTTATTGTGAGAAGCTTGTGGAAGGCTACCCAAAATGTTTGACCCAAGTTAAACAATTTAAAGGCAATGCTACCAAATAGTAACAAAGTGTATGTAAACTTCAGACCTACTGGGAATGTGATGAAAGAAATAAAAGCTGAAATAAATCATTCTCTCTACTATTATCCTGACATTTCACATTCTTGTTATTAAAAATGTTTATTGATTCCAAATTCAACCCCTCCCCCTGAACATTCCTCCACCCCCCCCACCCGACACAAACACGCACTACAGTGGTCAATTACAATTATAACATACATTTTTTTTTTTTTTTTAAAACATAAAAAAATATACTTTCAAATAACAAGAATGCACATACACATGAAACTAAAAATGAAAAAATCCCTCTCCACTGCTCCTCCCTGAGAACCCTCCAAAAAAGCCAAATATCCACCCCACTTCCTATTAAACAAATCCCATTTTTCCAACCTTCTAAAAATCGCCTCCTCAAATGCTGCCACCCTGCCCATCTCCCCGCACCACTCCCGAAACGAGGGTGCCCCAGCCGTCTTCCACTCCCTAAGAATAATTTGTCTGCCAACCATCACTTCAGCTAGGACCCAACTTTTTAAGTGGCTATCCCCAAAATTAATGACCGCCCCATCACCTAAGTTGCAGCGTCTGGGGCAAAATGAAAATTGTGTGTCCAATACGTCACACATAAATCTCTGAACCCTCAACCAAAATTCTTGTATCTTAACACATCCTCAAAAAACATGGGTTGTGTCCCCGTCATCTGAATTGCATCACCAGCAGGTGGGTGTGTTTTTAAGACCAAGTTTATACAATCTAGAGGGTGTCCAATAGAATCGATGCAAAATCTTAAATTGCATCAGACGCACCCCTGAATCTCTAGATGTAGACTTAGCCCACACTCCCTCCTCCAATACCAAGTTTAAATCTCTCTCACATAATCTCTTGAGAGAAGTTGAAGCTCTGTCCCCCAGACACTGAATTAACAGGGAGTAATACACTGATGCCTCATGACCTTTTTCCAAAAGCAGTAATCACCACTTTCAGAGTATCTGCCCCTTTAGGGGGGTGTATGCTTCTCCCAAAAATAGTACAGAGCAGGTGGCGCAGCTGTAAATACCTAAAGAACTGAGATCTGGGAATCCTGAAATGTTGAACCATATTTTCAAAAGATCTCAACACTCCACTCTGACCAGCAGAAAGGGGACTTAATAATATGTAATTTTGGGTTTAGCCATATACTCAAGGCAACATTTCAATAAATGTCAGAATTAAACACTCTGGACACTTTTGTCCATACCAAGTGCAAATGTGAGATAACGGGGTGTGACTTAACTTCTCTGGTTAGTTAAATAGAAAGGCTTTGCTATGGCAAAATAGGGGCAAGAAATTCCTGTTCAATACCAAACCAGGGAGGGGCTCTCTCAGGTGGAAGCAACCAATGAGCCAAATGTCTGAGACTGAATGCATAATAATAAAACAAAATCTTGGGTAGGCCTAGCCCACCTTTGTCAGGCGGCCTAACTTATTGAAATGTAATCTGGGATGCTTACCATTCCCAGTGAAGGACTTCGCTATATTATCAAATTGCTTGAAATAAGAGAGGGGGACATCTATAGGGAGGGATTGTAGCAGGTAGTTGAATTTTGGAATACAATTCATTTTAATAACATTAACCTTCCCAATCATAGATAAATGTAATGAAGCCCACCTGCCCACATCACTCAAAATCCTTTTTATTAAAGGGTCTAAATTAACTCACACTAAATCACACAAATTTGCTGGGAATAAAATGCCCAAATATTTAATGCCCTGTTTGGGCCACTGGAAAGTGCCTGGCAGAAAAGCAGTTACTGGGCAGTACGCTGTCAGAGCCAAAGCTTCAGATTTAGACCAATTGACTCTGTATCCTGAGAACTTAGAAAAGGAATTAATAATTCTATATCATCTGCGTAAAGCAAAAGCTTATATGCCATACCAACCACCATCACCCCTGGAAAATCATCATTTCCTTCTTATCGTGGCTGCTAATGGTTCCAGGGCAAGACAGAACAATAATGAACATTTTGCATTCTTAAAATAAAGTAGTGATCCTAACTGACCTAAGACAGGCAATTTTTTCTACAATTAAATGTCAGGAATTGTAAAAAAACTGGGTTTAAATGTATTTGACGAAGGTGTATGTGAACTTCTGACTTCAACTGTATAATATCGTTTTTTTTTATGGTGGGGACAGTGAAAATTATTGCAGGGCAAGTAAAGAAAAAAATGGTTGAATCCTGATAACAACAGGTTATAGGCAGAGTGTTAGGAATGTACAGCCTCACTTACCATTCATTTTCCATGCTATCATTCTGCCTGACATTTCCTTTAATGTTCCACAAAAAACATTAGAGTGTGAGTAAATTATGTCAGAATTTTCATTTTGGGTGAAAACTAATTCAGTGCAACACAGTAACTCGGTCTCTTGCAGAACCAAGACCACGCAAGTACAAGTGTGGCCTGTCAGCTCCATGCCCTCCCAAACATCTTGCGTTCCGAATCTTCTCTGGTGCTGCCAATATCATCGGCCCCAAAATCTGTCTGGAGGATAAAATGCAAGTTGCCTGACCTTTTAACTGCTGCTGTGTCACTGTCTCTCTCTTTAATAAGCTTGCATGGGCACCACTGCAAACTAAGCTCTGCATGCAACCTTTCTCCCTTTTTCTTGTTCTACCTCCTCTAGTATTCATGATATCCTCTTTTTTTCTCATGCCAATCACTACCAGACTCATTATCTTATTGGGGAACGTGATACAAGTAGGCATTGTTTTTTGTTTTTGTTTTTTTTTTCATTGCCTGTGTGTCTCATTTGTCTTCAGCCTTTCGTTTCCTGGTCCTCCCTTCTACAATTAATTCCCCATCCTCAGCACATTGCATTTTCATCCATGCACTTTGCCAATACTACTGACTTGTACCGACAAATACACATGGCATTCTTTCATTGTTTTAATGCTTTATATTTTTATTAATAAATCCTTGAGTTAATTTTGGTACTCATGTGTCCCTATTTTTTTATTTATTTATTTATTTATTTTATTGACTGCTATTTATTTGCTCTTACAGTCTTGTCAGCAGTGCCAAAAACAATGTTGGCAGAGGGCTCAATATTGCTTTAGTAAATGGTAAATATCTCAAATTCTCCAACATTGATATATTTATGCATGTGTATTCATTTCAAGTTGTTTTGTTTTTTCTGATGCCAAGTCTTTATTCAATTGCAATTTCTCAGGGGTTAATGGAGAGGTTTTGGAAATAAAAGCATTCGATATGTGGGAAGGAGGTAAGATGACCTTTTAGAGTGAAATATTATTTGATTAGTTTCTCAGAAATGGAAGTATTCCATCATAGCTTGATACAAGCACACTTTCTCTCTCCTCCATAGAGGTTTCAGAATTGCTGAAATTTCTTTGGCCTCTCCATGAGGGAACACTTGTATTTGTTGCTTCTTTTGATGACCCAGCCACCAAGTAAGAATCTATCTATTTCTCATTTAAACCCAGGCTCTTTTATTTCCTCCAGTCTTTCTGAATGGATTGACTTATTCATTCTCTCAAGGCTAAATCAAATTGCTAAATCCCACAGGTTGAATGATGAAGCCCGGCGCCTGTTCGAGGAGCTGGGGAGCACAGCAGCAAAGGAATTGGATTTCAGGGACAGCTGGGTGTTTGTTGGAGCCAAAGGAATAGAAAATAAGAGCCCATTTGAACAGGTAGAAATTACAGAAAGAATATGTATTATTTTGTTCTTTTTATGTGCACTCAGGTTTGAAGACCCTCTTAAAAAAAGTTGTACAGCTATTTTTTTGTATGGATATGAGCCCTTAAATCAATTCATATTGGACTAATTTGATATTCTTGGAATCTGCCAATAATTTTCCCCTTTTGCAACATTAACAGAAGTGTTAGCTTTCCCTTGTGTCAGTTCCAATCTACCAATAGCCTAATCAATGGATAATGCAAAATTTCTGTTTCCAAATATTTTTTGTGAATTTCCAGTGAAAAACAAGTTTCATTTCAGCATATATGCATACACCTCACTTGCTGTCATTTATGTCAGCTTTTTATCAGCCAGTGGCCATCCCATTCTAGTTATCTAGTTTTTTTTTTAGTCAGAATTGCTATTGTCATAAATGCATTTGTATTTTTTTAACATACAAGTTTGTGGCAGGGAGGAGGGCAGGGCCGTGTCGGGATGCTGCACACCCGGCCCCTAATCAGGCTAATCAAGCATCACTCAAAATCCTTTTTATTAAAGGGTCTAAATTAACTCACATTAAATCACACAAATTTGCTGGGAATAAAATGCTCAAATATTTAATGCCCTGTTTGGGCCACTGGAAAGCGTGTGGCTGAAAAGCAGTTATTGGGCAGTACGCTGTCAGAGCCAAAGCTTCGGATTTAGACCAGTTGACTCTGTATCCTGAGAACTTAGAAAAGGAATTAATAATTCTATATCATCTGCATAAAGCAAAAGCTTATGTGCCATACCAACCACCATCACCTTTTCATTGAACTTTGTTACAAAGTTATACCTCCATATAGTTCAGTCTTCATAAGAAAAGGGTACTAGGAAATACATGGTGCTAATCTATGTTATCGCATACAAAGACTTTTGAAACAAATGCCTGTATGCAAAAACACATGCCCAAATTTTTTTTCCATTGTTTCATAATTATACAGTGATACAGTGCATTCATAAAGTATTCTACCCCTTCATTTTTTTCACATTTTATGTTGCAGCCTTATGCAAAAAAACAACAACTTTATTTTATTATTTTTTCACGTCAGTCTACACTCCGTAACCCATAATGACAAAGCAAAAACCAGATGTTTGATAAATTTGCAAATGTACCTGTCTATATAAGGTCTCTGCTGAAAATGCAAATCAGAGCAAAAACCAAGCCATGAGGTCAAAGGAACTGCCTGCAGAGCTCAAAGACAGGATTGCGTTGAGGCACAGATCTGGCGAAGTTTACAAAAAAATTCGGCTGCATTGAAGGTTCCCAAGAGCACAGTGGCCTCCATAATTCTTAAATGGAAGAATTTTGGAACAACCAGGACTCTCCCTAGAGCTGGCCGCTGGCCAAACTGAGCAATCGGGGGAGAAGGGCCTTGGTAAGAGGTGACCAAGAACCCGATGGTCACTCTGATTGAACTCCAGAGATCATGTATGGAGATGGGCAAAACTTGCAGAAGGACAACAATCACTGCAACACTCCACCGATCTGGGCTTTATGGTAGAGTGGCCAGACGGAAGCCTCTCCTCAGTGCAAGACACATGAAAGCCTGCTTGGAATTTGCAAAAAAGCACCAAAAGGACTCAAGATTCTCTGGTCTGATGAAATGAAGATTGAACTGTTTGGCCTCAATTCCCAGCATCATGTCTGGAGGAAACCAGGCACCGCTCATCACCTGTGCATTACCATCCCAGCGGTGAAGCAAGGTGGTGGTAGCATCATGTTGTGGGGTGTTTTTCAGCAGCAGGGACTGGCGGACTTGTCAGGGTTGAAGGAAAGCTGAACGCAGCAAAATACAGAGATATCCTTAATGAAAACCTGGTCCAGAACACTCTGGATTTTGCTTTGTCGTTATGGGGTATGGAGTGTAGAAACATTATTTAAAGCATTTTAGCATAAGGCTTAAACATAACAAAATGAAGGGGTCTGAATACTTTATGAATGCACTGTTTACCGCTGCCTACCTGTTATCAGTAACTTTAGGTATATTGCGGTTGCCAGACAACAAAGCAATTTGGTGCAGTAATATAGAATGTGCAGTTACAGGTGTGTTTGTCATTTCACAACAGCTTCATAGAGTTTGTGACTCATCCACAATCAAAGTTTAGAGTCAGAATGTATTAGATATAAATATTATCCTGGATTACCTAATGAATGAAAGAACTGTGAATCCATAAACATTGATTTGCTAAGTACTCCCTGAAGCTACAGTTTATAAAGGTATGTTTTTGGTCTCAAGCAGGGATGTTGCCTCTCATTTTCTGATAAATGATGTTCTTTCCATCTCTCTCCATGTCTGTCTCTCTCTCTCTCTCTCTCTCTCTCTCTCTCTCTCAGCGAATGAAGAACAGTAAAAGTAGTAATAAGTATGAAGGCTGGCCTGAGTCTCTGGAGATGGATGGCTGCATTCCTCTGCGTGATCCTTTGGAAACTTAGATTCTCACTGAGACTTTGAACTGTAGGAATACTTCCAGCACAAACAAAGAACAAAGAGCTCTAGCTTCATTTCAGAAAGTGAAAACTTATGGATTACACGGCTAGCTAAATATTTGACTGATTAGAAAGTTCAAGGTGCATTTTCAACTTCTTAAGGTTCATTTACAGCCAATTGCTCTGTGAGATGTTAATTTGCAAGGTGAATGAAGAAACTGAAATGGCAATATAATTGGAAGAAGTTATCTGATTCATTGGGTTAGAACCATTATGACTGCCAAAGAACAGTTTATATATAAAAAAAAAAAATATTGGGACATAAATATTTTGATTTTTAAATATTTAAATAGTATATTCTATATTATTTATATATATATATATATATATATATATATATATATATATATATATATATATATATATATATATATATATATATATGCATAAACAGTAAATGCATACATGCATAGTACTGTGCAAAAGGCTCTTGTGAAAAATGTTGCATAGTAAGGATGTCTTCAAAAATAATGCCATAAATAGTTTTCATTTATCAATTAACGTCATACAAAGTCCAGTAAACATAAAAAAGCTAAATGATATGACAACCTTTGCCTTTAAAACAGCACCAATTCTGCTAGGTACACCTGGACAGTTTTTCTTGGTTGTTGGCAGATAGGATATTCCAAGATTTTTGGAGAATTTGCCACAGTTCTTCCATCCATTTAGGTGGTTTCAATTTCTTCTGTCTCTTAATGTAATCTCAGACTGACTCAATGTTGAGATCCGGGCTCTGTGGGGGCCATACTTTCTGTTGTAGGGCTCCTTGTTAGTCTTCTAATCTATTTGCAAAGGGAATCTTGAAACCTAAAATTGATATTTCTTACTGATACAGTAAAAGCAGAATATATAAAATAACTGTTTAAAGTCAAATGTTTTTGTGAAAAATATAATGCGTCTAAGACTTTTGCACAATACTGTATGTGTGTGTATTTTCCCTTTTCAGGGCTTAGAGAAAAACAAAATATGGTTTCCCAGGAAACCTTGGTGCATACATTCAACATGAAGGAACACAGTTAGACTAGCACCATATTACAAATAATACACGAGGAACCATGAAGACAGTAGACATATAAAAACAAGCAATACAAGCTACAGAAAAGTGGTGCAAAAACAGTACACAATATAAATTCAAACAATAGATTAAGTTGTTAAAGGACAGCATTAATATGCATTTACAGACACTGGGGATTGTATGGTTTCACTATAACATTAATGTCATAAGTTTTTTTTTATTATTATTGAGATACAGAACCATCTTCATGCAAGTGTATAGTTTTTGTTCTATCTAAAATGAATTTCCTCTTGGAAGAAATGTTGATGTGTTGGTTAAGGGTTTAAGAACCATTTTACTGAACTATTTAAATGTATTGATGCAATATATTAGGCCGAAATGTTTCGAGATTATTTATCTGATGCAGATTTAGTACAGCTTTTGAGGGGATAAAAATGTTTAAATAAACTCACAAGATATTTATCCTCCTGTGTTTGGCCACAATAGGCTGTTTGAAATGCGATGCCCTATTTATTTTAACCGCTGCCACACAATGTGGTCACCTTGCGTGAGGTTTGTGAGCATGCTTTGCTCAATAGTCACATCTGTTTGAGCGAACGATGGCACGCAAACAAGCACCATGGACAGCGGCGTTACCGAATTTTATACACTAGGGGGAGGCAAAGAAGGAAGAATTTGTAATGACAATCATAAATGGCAGTTTGGACCAATTTGTCATGGGAGTTGTGCGGGATTTTATACTTTAAAGTCTTCCAACATTTTTGAAATGCTAATAGGCCTTCAAGTGTGCACCTTGAACACTTTTGTTTTACTACTATGTATATTTGATTTCTTCAGTAAAGTTTTCTTCTCATTAGATTTGGGACTTTAAGCCTCATTCTTTTTTAACCTGAACTGGTCAGGTGTGCGGATTCCATTTTAACTTTTTAATTTAAACAGCTGTGCACTCAGTAATTTATTTATGTCATCTTGGACATTTACTTTGGCACCTAATGGATGCAGCATCATTCAAATCCCATAGTTTTCAGTTAAAGATGCTCTTGTAGAAAATCACTTTTCACAGTCTGCCATAATTAATTTAATCCACCAGTGAAAGTGTCCGATAACAAGGTGGTAACTGAGATTAAGCGAGCAGTATTCGGCTGGTCATGTGATCCTAACATGGCAGCCCCCATGAGGAGACCCTCTCCATGTAAGATACATCCGCTTTTATAGAAGTCACTGATATGACTGGAGTCTTCATCTCAGACGAGTCATTATGATTACATACATAGGTTTCAAAATCGCAGTAAATAAAACTTTTTTAATGAGGAAAAAAAATGACTGAGTGCACCTTTAAATATGTCGCTAAGGTCCATAACAGAATGTTAAATCGCAACAGAAAAATCAAATAAATAAATGTCTCGGGAAATTAAAATATAAACTTTTTAACGAAATCTGTGTACCATCTCTACCGGTACCGTATACAATTTTTAACTGTTAAATTGAAAAACACTTATGTCATTTCATAGGCTGACACATTCAATTTGATAAAGCAATCAGCCGGGATTGGGTCATGTCTCGCATGAATTGTCTGTTATTATTGCACTTAAGCAGGAACTATTAAGCAATACACAATAGAAATTAATCAATACACAAAACTAAGTAACAAATCCATTACGATGGAAATGATTAAAAGCAGAATATCATATCATTATATCAGATGCTTATTGGGACAATGCGCGACCTCGCGCGGTCAGAAAGAGGCGGCGGCGCGCATAGTTGGAGCACGTGGTATGAGCGAGTGAGCGCGCGCCTCTCTATCGTCAACAGAAAAAGATTGTGCTCGACTGAACTATCACGAACGCTGCAAAGACGGACGTTGCTCTGTAAATTATGTAAAATAAATATAGATATATGACGCTACATACCTGTGAATACGTTGCTGTCACATTCACCGGAAGAAGGGTGTTCTGAAAATCTCTCGGAAAGGAAAATAAATATGTTTTTTTTAAACAGATGATGTTTCCAAGAGGATTTGTAGGATTTAACGACGTCGTTCAAACACGAGACCCAAACGCTCGGATAAGAAAAGGAGTAATCACCAGCCAAATCACATTTATATCCAACGAGATGTGTACGAACTGTTGAATCTTTGACAGATAAATTGGATATAGCGTTGAAGACCTTTCGGCCAGCTGCTGTAGTTGAAATAACGAAAGAGGATGCAGCACACCGGTGAGTGTTGTTGACAGTTTTGGTAAATAATCACCAGCTTCTGATATTTGGAGGACTTGGCTTTACAGATATAAACTACAAAACCAAAAATCATCCTAGGTAGCTGTATTGTGTCTTTCAGACACAGGAATCCCAAAGAAACATAGCTTAGCTGCTAACACAACGAGGTGGTGCTGAAATTGATGATGGCAATGGACGGGACGAAAAATTACTGCTTGAACGGTAAAATAAAGGGGGATGCCCTCTTTCCTAGTCTGCTTTTTACATCTGTTGGTGTGAGTCGGCAAGCTGGTTTCTGCCATTTTATAATTTTTATTTTCTTTATTCGTCCAGCTAACCGAGCCCCGGTGAAGGCAGGCGTTTGGTCTCTTATCTATACATATGATGACATACTGTATACTGCTCTTGACAGATTTGCTTTAAGCCTATTGTCAAATTATCTACAGTTTTGCAATTACTTTGCAAGTTGCAGGTTATGTATAACTTTGTAGCACACGTTTGTATATATATATGGCTGCCATGGCTTCTGTTGCTGTGTGTGATAAAACTCAAGGCATTGGCCACTATCCTGGTTAAAAGATGGTGCCAGTTAAGTAGTTTTATTGCCTTGACTTTGTCTTTGTTTATACTGCATCGTAAGGTATAATAACATAAATGTTATTAAAATAAGTATCTAAATACAGTATCTAAAACAATTACTTTGTGCTATTTATATGCTCCTCCTATTCTAGGTATAGACACTTATAGTAGTATAAAGGTGTTAAAATCCCTGATGTTCAGTGGTAATCTGCCCCATATTTAATGGTAGGATAAAACAAGACAAGATCATTTTAAGCATAAACCTCAGAGGCACAATAGTAAGCCACTTTTTCTATGTGTAATCCACATTCATTATTGCAAGCTTCGATTAAATTGTCTCACCTGGATTATAACATGCTGTAGATCATTTATTGGCAGTGGGACTGTATTGAATGAAAAGAAGGTACTATTGAATTAGTCTCTCTCTCCCTCTCTCTCCCTCCCTCTCTCTCTTCCAATGTGTACCCTACTCTCTGTGTCCATAGTGACACTCACTTTCACATGCTTGACCTAAATTGGACAGGAGTGTTTGTTGTGTTTCGTTCTTGGTCTTACTTAATGGGACGAGGACAAACATTCAACTCCAGCTGTCATTTTGTTCTAAGTGTAATCTACACCTTTGGAACATTACAATAAACATTCTTTGCAACATTTAAATTACCATCCACTGTCTAAGCTGGCTCCACTTTGTCATATATTAGGTGGTTTTATATTACAAAGAGTGTCTTTGTTCAATTGTATATTTGTTTGTTTGTTTTGGATTAGTAAGAGTGAGGTTGTAGTCACTATTATTTTGAATGCACAATCTCACTCTGTCTCACACAATCTCCTAGAAATAGGCATGGAATAGAATGTGGTTTAGGAATGAATATAGATGTGATTGGTCAAAAAGCAATCAATTGTGACAGCAAATTTTCCAGCCCACTTATCATCAGTGCCTAAAGCAAGTGCACAGATCCAATATCTCAAATTATAGATGAGGAATTTTATGTTTGCCCTCTCTATCATTCAGGAGGAAATGAGAGAACATTTGTCAACAGTCAGATCTTTCTTGCCCCACATGATCAGTTTAGGTCCTGGTATGAGCCAAGAGTAATCTACTGCATTCCAACTTTTCTTATGTCATTACTTTGTCTCATCTCATCACACCTTGATTTCGTTCACCTTCCCACTCTTTTGCAACCAAAATTAAGTTGTTTTTGTGAGGTGGAATTTTAGCTATTGTCACCGTTGTCAATCAAACGAACACTAGCACATATTTTATCACGGGAAGATCTATGTGTGTGCGACCCCTCCTTTATCTCACTCCCTTGTTCTCTTTCACACACATTTTTCCCACCCATTTCACCACAACCCCCCTCCTTTTGTCTCCCCCTCGACTTGCTGTCTAAAACCTTGATGTTCCCCCCCCCCCCCCCCCGTTATACACAATTTTTCATCTAGCTTCAACATAGCTCAACCACCCAACCCTTCAGTCTGCCCCCTCCCTAAACATACACACACGCTACATTCCCTGGCTCCCTCTTTGTCTGCCTTAGTAAATCAGCAGAGCCTGCTCAGTTCCAGGGGATTAATGTGTGTATGCCAGTGAAGAGCGTAATGAAATAGCGGATGACATAGTGAGTGTGGGTGAGAGAGAGTGCTTTAACAACACCGTGCACTGATTAGTTCAGGCATGGCACAATGAAATGATATCAGAGAGACTTTTAAGAAGATCCTGTCCAGTGCGAGCTGAAGTTGAAGAACTTGCTTTTTTGCTTGCCTGACTTTTAAAACCTTCCTAGAGAAAGTCTCAAAGCGAATAGGGTTGCACATTTCAAAAATTATTAAATCAAGAGTAACGGATATTAAAATTAGTAATAAGTATGAGCGAGGTTGAATGCCGTATGTCATGATTAGTCCCACATGCTCCACTGACAGATGAAAATGTAGAATAACTGAGCTGATATTTCTAACTAAACACCCTCAGTGAAGTGACTGGGCTTGTCATATCCAGGTGTTCCCATAGCATTGTATGCAGAACCTATAAAGGTGTCTTTATGCAGGTTATTTAGAGAGGTGGTTCACCCCTATATAATAATTGCTGCATGAAAGCCATACTAAAATATTCCAGCTTTAACCCATGAGGCAACTGCTGCTTTGTTGTAGAATTTTTTATTTTTCATTAACTTTTATTTATACATGATTTTGTAAACAATAATTTCATAACATTCTATAAATACTATTTCAGTGTAAATCAGGTGCAGTTTAACATGAAAGTAAATGCCCTCTGAAATGCTTTTGATTATACTTGTAGGAAAATCAGTTTATTTTTATTTTTCTATTTTGGTTGCAGTGAAAGTATATCTGATCCTCACAGAATGAGCTGAGTCTTATGTGACTGAATAGAGTTAGAGAAAGCGTTTGAGTGATGTGCTAGCTCTGTGTGTTTGACACTCTGTAATGACTCTGTATGTTGTTTTCATGGGAACTGCTTGCCCTGAGGACGGAGGCAAATAAGCTTGTGTTCAAAGCACAACTTCCTCCTCTGTTGGTTTGTTGTCTTTGCTTCATGTCCGCTTCCATTGAAACAGTCAGCTCTCTTTAATCTTGAATTTTATTGCTAAGTATTAATTTTGGACTGTTGTTACTCCCTCTCTTTTGTCAGTTAAGCGAATCATAAGCATCTCACATGAGATATCAAATCTAAAAACCTCGCAATTGTACCTGGCATGCCTTTTACAGACTGACCATTGAAAGAATGAAGGAATGGTTTAACAGTTTAGGAGAAGTGCATGGCTAATGTCAACTTTTATACAACTAGCCTAATGTGCATGTAGTCTGCTTACTTGCACCACAATTGCACTTGCAGCTTAGTATATTTTAAGTGTCTGTGTGTGTGTGTGTGAGAGAGAGTCCATTCTGACTGTCAGTGTAAATTTTTGTTGTATCTTATCTGAAGTTGGTTTTAGATAAACCGGAGTTGCCAGCTAAACTGGAGTTTCAAGGTGTTTTTTTTTTTTTTTTTAGGAAATCTATTAGCATAAAACAAAACTAAATAAACCTTTCAGTGGCGTTTCTTATAAACACAGAATTGAATACCTCAAAGGCCTGTTGTAGTTTTTACTGCATTGTAGATGGGGGTAGTTTTAATACTTTTGGAAAGTTGTCCTTTCACATGCTATACTGCATCTAAGTCCATTTTAAACAACACTTTCTTAATTCTTTTCTAATTGTTTTGCATGCAACTTTAATGACCTCATTAATTTAGGGACTAAATTGAATATTTGTTGTTTAAAATGTTTTATGTCACACCACAGGGCTATTTAAAATGAACTGAAGGCAACAGGGTGATTATAAATGTTAAAAACATTGAAATGGTGACCAGTAACAGGACTTTAAATAGACTCTTTCCCTTATACTTTCATACTGTATATAAATGTTTACCTAAATTCTTGATTTAAAATTGCACGTAATGTTAATTACCCAGTTATGTGCTCCAATAGCCTACCATCTCATACAGATTGTACAACAGAAATGTAAACATAGTTAACAGGTAATATCCTGATACCAGGAATTAATGTTAAATCTTTTTTTTCTCAGTTTTGTGAGAGTGAGCAGCATATTTTTCTAGCTCTGAATAATTTAGGCAAAAAGCATGATATTATTTGCATGCTGTTTAGGAAACTAACCTGACTGATATGGACTGCCATTAAGGAAGAAGATGGATGGACATGACGAGGAGAGCTAAAATATTGTTGTCACCAGAGAGAAAACGAGGGAGACTGAGATTGGGATAAGAGGCAGAAGTAGATTTTATGGGTTAAACGGAGCATTGAATCTTTCAATAGGCAGTGTCAGGTGTTGCAAAATCTCAATACACCAGGCAACATTAATTTAGAGAACTTTAGAGAAGAACAAAGAAAATCCACTAACTGTAAACATTAGATGCTGTAATGCTCCTCATCTAGGGTCCAATACTGCTGACGACAATTAATATATATATACATAATATATATATTTTTTTTAGTGCATATGTTCTCTTAGCGATGCTCTATCGCGGTCAATCATGTTCAATTTCATATCCACTCTGCCTCTGAATTATTTAACCCTAAAGGACCTTTATGCCATCATTCATAATCAATTAAAATCAAGTGTTGCGAACCATTAGATATTTATTGGCTAACAACTCATTGAACCAAACTTTTTAGATTTATTTTGCACCAGAGTCATTCTTAAATCAGTCATGCTTTTGAATGGCTTAAAGGATTTGTCACTAACGTTCCCCTGTGTTTGAGAGCTCTTGTTTAAAATATAGATGAACAACTCGCCTTAATTGATTTATTAATTCACACAAGGTATTCTCTGTGCCCTTGGCAATACACACTTTTCAGTGGATTTTGGTTATAGTTTGTGAGCAGGCAGTTTTTTTTCCACAGGAATAGGTCTGCAATGCAGGCCCAGTACTGTGGGCGGCAGACCAAGAGGAGAATTGCTATTGCAGGTGCTCAAAGTCACTAAAAGGGTTAGTTACCCAAAAATGAAAATACTGTCATTACTTACCCAACCTCATGTTGTTTCAAATCCATATTACATTCTTTCTACAGCGAGAACACAAAAGGAAATAATTTAACGAGTGTCCTGTTGACTTAATTACATACATTGGCAGTACATAGAGACGCACATTAACACTTAGGCTATGTTCAGACTGCAGGCAAATCAGATTTTTTCAGGCAGACTGTCCGCACTTTTAATTGCAAGTAATCAAATCAGATTTGCGCGTTCAGACATAACCAACCTATATGCATGGGTTGCTTTGGTAACGACGTAGGCGTACCCACGTGATGATGCTTTCAAAACAGATGCGGGAAAAATGGAGGTGCATCATCTCGCTCTCCAAATAAGCACCCTGTCCAGTCGAGGTGCGACCAACGGAACCCCCTTTCCTCCATGCTCCAAGATATTTCTTGGTAAATGGCCTTAGTTGCGATAACTGCCTTCGAGTTTTGCCTGGACAGAAGCCTCCCCCCAAAGTGCCAGCAGGCAATTGACTTTTGTGTCAGTCCACTGAGTGGTGTTCTCCTCTCCGCTTGAATTCATGGACATGCCAAAATCTTTGCACATACTGTTATGAATACTTACGGCATTTCCGTCACTGATTTTTGATGTCATTGTTGTGTCACGTTAGGAGTGACGCAAAAGACCATTTGAAATCCGATTTGAGCAGCCAGAGCATCCGGACTGAGACGCATCTGAAAATAATCTGATTTCAATCGCATTTGAAAACACCTCCCGATGAGGTTTGAATCAGATTCTGAAAAATCAGATTTCATGCGGTTTTTTGCTGTCCAGACTATCAAAAACTCATCTAGATAACAATCTGGATATGCCAAAAATCAGATTTTTATGGCAGCCTAAACAAGGCCTTAAAGCACTCGAAAGTGTCATTAGTAGTCCATAGCCTCTTTTCCACCATTGGGCCGAACTGTTCTTGTTGCGAAACCGTTCTATTCTGTGCTGATCTGGGCCAGCCGGTATGGTTACAGACTTTTTCCACTGTGGTACTGAAAACAGACTTCGAATGTACACAAGAAATACACAAGAGTTTAAGAACTGCACGAGAAGTGTGTTTACTTTTCCCAAATAGTGCGCTTGGCCAGCTACAGAGAAAAAAACGAATAACCTTGGCAACTGACAAGTGACTAATCATGAGTTGCGACGTCACTACAGGCATTCCACCAGCACAGCTGAGCACGGTTGTCTAACCGTGCTGAGAATTCCGGGCCGAGAACGGTTTCTAATTGTGCCATGCCGAGTCATGCACAGGTGGAAAAGCTACTGTAACCATTCCTCACTGTGCTCAGAACCATTTGGCTCGATGATGGAAAAGAGAATCATGACTCGTGCGCCATATACCAAGTGTTTTGAAGGCATACGGTCACTTTTTGTGGTAAACAGACTGCAATTTAAGTCATCATTTACTCTGTTTATAATTAAATGAAGGCTTCAGAAATCCTGTTACTTAAGCCAAAAACTGAATATTGATGCCCTGTGTTTTTCTTTCATAGGATACACCTGAAAATTCCCCTTGTTCACTGAATGTCACTTACCTGTCAATCAATTACCTCTGAACGAGCCAGAAGAAACTGTAGGTAGGAAATGGAGATAAGGAAAGTACATAGTAAGAACTGAATCAAACTGTTAGGATATACCAAGAGAACAAGCAGCCTCAGATACTCCTGTGAACTCAAGGGAACTTGGAAGGTAAGACCACAAGAGACTACAAAATTGTTGTTGCTGACAACTGGCAACACTGGACAGACGGCTGAGGAACTTCATAACAGGGTGAGAGGGCGATCACAGAGAGAAAGAGACGGGGACTGACATAGAGCCAGAGCACAGGAGGGGTGGGTGGAGGAGGAGGAGTGGGAAAGGTCAATCGCCATGGCGACAGACCCAGGAGAGCCCACTGCCACAGAGGAGTCCTCTGGGGAGAAACCTGATGGAGAGAAGGAGGAGGAGAGTGACAAGGGGAACAGGGCCACCCGTGAGAGAGAGAGGATGCACAGCACTCCGTCTGACTTTTCCTCTTCCCAGACCCAGGAAAGGAGGACATGGGGTGCAGCAGGAGGTGGAGGAGGAGTGGAGGACAATAAAGAAACGGAGATGCCCGTTAGACCTCTAACCTTCTTCATGCCCTCCTTCCCGGCAACCCACGAGCCTTGCCAGAGACGCAAGAACAAGCGCTTCTTTAGAAAGAGTGTGGAGATATGCGAGGAAGATGACAAGGTGGAAGAAACCCCTGATGCTCCTCACAGCGCTCCTCACCTCGAGTTTTGTGCCTCAGACTCCGTTTTCAGCAGCGGAGCCCAGCAGCTACCCGCCAGTGCCTCGGCCACCTTGGGTGAAAATGGCACTCCTAGTATCCAGGACCCTGAGAAGAGCGCACTTTCAGCTTCCTCTCTGAAGGGGAAGGAGAGAGATCGCGAACAAGAGGAGGAGGCTGAGATGAAGGCCATAGCCACTTCACCTAGTGGCCGTTTCCTCAAGTTTGACATAGAGCTTGGAAGAGGAGCGTTCAAAACGGTTTATAAAGGTCTGGACACAGAAACCTGGGTGGAAGTCGCCTGGTGTGAACTACAGGTGAGCCATGTTTACAAACTAAGTTGAGGTTACCTTCTTAATATGCCCAACACACTTTAGTAGCAAAGGTTTTGGCATTTCTTTTCATCGCTGATGCTTTAAAAGGTGACCTGATGGACAAGGATTTTAGTTGTATCATGTTTTTCAGCCTAAGTGCTTCAGTCCTGCTGGTATGAATTAGGATGCTGTTACTCAGGTGTTTTCCAAGCTTGTTGGTGAAATCTTAGCTTCTTGTGTTTCTCTTGAAACTGTTACATTTGAGTCCAGTGAGAAGAGGAGAGGAAAAAAAAAAATATTTCAAAGTCAGAGCTCAATAGCTCTATAGATTACACAGAGGGCTCTCCGTGGGAGACAAGGGTCAAGCCTACTCACGTTGCAATGACTGGACAAACAACAAGGCTCAAAGAGGCTCTCTTGTTTTGATGTGGATTTTTATTTTATGTTATGTTGAACCTATTGTCACACACTGTGGATTGTATTTTCCAGGAAAGCTTGCAAAATGCGGCATTGAATAATTGGTTTTGCATCAGGGACCTGACAGTGACAATTATGATGCCATTGTCAACAGAGAGGTGCACAACTGCACATAAGTAGATGCTGTCTGTGGAGCTGCATTGACTGCATATCACAACAGACTGTACAACATACAACAGCTTAGCCAGCATGCCATCAGAAATATTTTCATGCCACGTGTCTTTTTAATCCTCTCATGAAGCAAAGACATTCAGAGCTTGCAAAATGCCCAGCTGAGAGGAAACCTTGCTTTATTTCACCACCAAAATGGCACTTAGTACAATAATTTGCAAAAAAATTCCATTTGCGGAGGTTAGTGCCTGCTACGGAAGAGGCTTACTATTTCAGATTATCAATTAATTTCATTAAAAGGTTGAAGTTGCTTGTAATTCATGGCTCTGATTATTAGAGATTATTCAAAGAATGATCATTTACATGGTACCACTTTATTTAAATTCCTCAATTGAAGCAGGCTATCATTAATATTAAGCCCTAAAATCTCTCCTCTGAGTGCCAAAGGAAGCACTTTCTACATATTTTCATGACAAAATCTTAGACATTTTGGTCATGAAATTGTAGCTATTTATTGATCATTTTTCACAGAGGCCAACAATACACTTTATTACACCAAAAACCTTTATTAATTCTAATAATCCAGCAAACAATACTCTTTATCCCATTCTGATGTTGCATTATAGACCTACATCATCTGTTCTGTTTTTTGTTTTGTTTATCATGGATAGATGGACCATGCTTCTTCTTTAAATGTCTATTTGTGGCATATTTCCTGTCACTAGTAGGCTGGTGGAAGCAGAACAAAAACAGTCAAATATAGCTGCAAGTAGTGATGACAGGTATAAGCACCATGGATCCATTTCCACTCGGTGGCTTTCGGAAAACAATGCAAGGTGGACACATGCATTTAGCATTTGACATTATTCTAAACAATTTTGAAGCAATTTGGGTAAATATAAGAGGACTATTTTAAAGTCTGTTGTAAAAGCCACACTTCCTGCTGCCAGGTGGTCACATCCACGTGATTAGCCCCCAAGGCTAAACATGCATCTCAATTTTGATATAAATCACACATTGCACACAGAAGATATGAGACACTTACTGTTTCCCATTTTACGACAGTAATGCCTCAACATGGCAACACTGTTCAATATATCAAAAATCTGCTCACAATTTAGCATCATCTATGTCTTGGCATAAGGTTGCCTAAATTTGGTGACAGTCACATGAATCCCTTAGGAGTATTAAAAAATCAGGGCCTGTAATTTTCAGAAAATGCACATTCAATCCAAAATGGCCGACTTCCTGTTGGACGGAGCTAATGACTGTAATTTTAAAAGTTGTCCGGCTTTTACAATTTTAAAAATTAACACATTTTATAACATAAAATTCCGAGCAACAATTGTCCATCTTACCTTCCAGAGTTTTTTTTGCAGTGCTCGCAGGTGAAATGAGGTATCCAGGTTTTGTCTTGATCCCCGACAGGCATGCCGAAATATGCCTTGTAGGCCTCACACATCTTAGCAGATGCTTTCACGGAGTACTTTTTCATTCTTGTCTTGATAAATTGGCCGCAGACATAGCAAAATGCATCTGCCGGATGCTTGCAGCCTCTTGATGCCATCTCAGAAAAATGCAGATATTTAACCACTTAGGCAGCTGGAACTAAACTGAACTGGTGGGCTTAAGGCCCCTGTATTTATACTACTATTTATATTACTGGAAATTTCTAGAAAGTTGTAGAAAGTTCTATGACTGTCCTGGTCACAAAAGCAAAGTTTGTGGGGAATAATAGCCATTTTCTATACTTTTGAGGCATAAGCAATTAGGAAATAACACTTACTACCCAGGAACCAAAAAAAAAAAAAAAATGGTTACACGGTGTAATCCTTCGAAAAGCAATAGGGCCTCCGCACTTTCAGTTCTTGGGCCCTAATAATAGTAATAATAATAATAATAATCCTTAGAAGAACAATAGGGCCTTTGCACTTTCAGTGCTTGGGCCCAAATAGCAGCACTCAAATGTATTTTTATGGTGATTCCGCTAATATGTGCACAAACAGTGAGCTGATGGGGATTCATTTGCCCTAATTTAGCTTTATGTTTAAAAAAAGAAAAAAGTTAAAGAGGTTGCTTTATTGTAGGTTGTGTGTTATCCAGGATGTTACAGTATTAACACTCAGTATAATAAACAAACGAGAAGTACAGATCTATGGTACTCTGAAAGTACAATAAAGGAGGAACTTTACTCTGTAAAATGGCAGAGTTGGGATTGAATGAACAATCTAATTCTTGTTCTCAGTTCTCTCTGTATTATATATGGTTTGTTTGGTTGCTTTGTGTTGAAAGCTTGGTAGTCATGTGTTTGGCTTGGAGCTAATCCCACACACTGAACATGTAATACTTGTGGCAAAAAACTTGAAAGTCTGACTGTGTGAGGGTCAGACAACGTCGCTCCACCTTCCCCTTTATGTCTATGTTGTTGGGCTATCAACCAGCCTAGTTATACTTGGCATGGACTAAAAGTAAAACCTAGTAAAAACTATAACAGCTGCCCAGATAGAGTAATTGTAATATAGTTCAATTTAATGAATCGTTGGATCTCTTGACTTAGGCCACATTTTTTGTTTGAGTGCTTAATATGGTTATGATCTCACACAGGACAGTTGTTTACCTCTGTGACAACCGCATTCTATAACTGAACTAGGGTTGGGTGATCTTCATAGTCAGATCGGCCTATAATCAGCCTGTGAGATTGACAATACCCGATATGATCACGCTAGGTGGTACTATGGGGTAATTTTATTTAAGCAGGTTTAGGATTAAGCCTATACAATAAAGCAAGACACTTTGATTTCAAACTTTGAACTTTATTTTTTATTTATTTTAACTAAAAATTCAAATGAAACTGGAAAAAACCATACCGCCTCAGCAGTGCCACATACTGATCACCTCCATGCCACGCCGAATTGAGGCAGTAATTAAAGCAAAAGGAGCCCCTACCAAGTATTGAGTACATATACAGTAAATGAACATACTTTCCAGAAGGCCAACAATTCACTAAAAAAATTTTTTTATTGGTCTTATGATGTATTCTAATTTTTTGAGATAGTGAATTGGTGGGTTTTTGTTAAATGTGAGCCAAAATCATCACAATTAAAAGAACCAAAAACTTAAACTACTTCGGTCTGTGTGCATTGAATTTATTTAATACACGAGTTTCACAATTTGAGTTGAATTACTGAAATAAATGAACTTTTCCACGACATTCTAATTTATTGAGATGCACCTGTATATATATATTATATAATATCGCAATATCCAGTTACATCGGCCACCCCGGACACAGGGATCGGTGAATATTTTTTGCTTTAGTGATTTTGCATTGAAAATTTTATTTATTTATTTAAAAAACTAAAAACTTAAATCAAATACATTTCTAAATTCAAATTGCACTCCAAACGAAATGCAAAAGCAATTAAAATAATGAAGTGATCAAAAAATGTGTGTATATATATATATATATATATATATAAAGTAACCACCTTTCCATTTACCATCAGGCAAGTATCCGTCTAAACATACAGGCGGAAAATTACTTGCACAAATGAAGACAAAATCAATTATAAATGTAGAGTTGTGGTCACAATGAACTGCTCTGTGGAAATAAATCGAACTGAACTCAAAGCACCTCCTGAGCTGAGTTGTCTGAGATCATATGTAACACTCATAGACGATACTGTTCTTGCAACAAAAAAAAACAAAAAAAATCAGAAGACAGAAAGAAAGATTGAGAACCTTTTACACGCGCGTGTTCCACGACTACACACATCTGTACAAACAGCATGTCATACATGCACATAGACTGCTTTTCTGTCATCTGTTCTTAATATAATAAAGTGTGTTTCTTCAAGCGCATGTCTGTGTGCCACGGAGCAAATTATTTGTAATATTAATTTAATAATAATAATAGCCTAATAATAATTTAATACCTTAATGGGAAAACAAACCAAATATCATCTTGACATCGTCAAAGGCATCAGCTATTGGTGATCACTCTGACCATTGTCGATCCCTGAGATCATCATCTATCGGCACAACCGTAAACTGAACTGATACCCCCAAATTTTCAGGTCTCACATCAACATTGTCTGCAAACCTGTGCTGTGTGAATGGAACCGTACTGGACAACTAGTTGTTAGTTACGTCATGTACAGTGAGAGACACGCTGCACTGTACATGCGTGTGTCTCGTGTGTTTCATGTGGGGTTTTGTTAACTCACAGAGATGATGAAATTAGCTGCGTGTCATCCAAAGATTCAGCCGATGTCTTCCACCGGCTGCTCATGGGCGTGAGCCATGCTACACAAAAGCTATGCTCTGCACATATTTAAAAAGCAGCCAAAGCTGCTTTCGGTTAATTATGATCTGATGGATGAAGCTCATTTATTTCATAACGCAGCAGCAATTGTGATGAGACATGCCGGTGTTATGGACGTCGCCATCTTTTAGTCACTTGTCACTATGGTTACAGCTGTTAGAAAAAGGTTGTGACTTCAGTTGTTCATTCATACAGACAGCATTCGAACTGCTGCTGTACGCTGTTGTATGAACAGCACATTTCAAGGCTCACCTGAAAGTGAATACGGTTGTTGTCAATCCCAAACACTGACTGTGTGAACATAGCCACAAAAGTGACGAAATCTGTCCAGGAGAGATTTGAAACCCAATTGGGATTTTTTGAATACCTCTCTTTGTTAATAAGATTTACTGTACATTGGGTCCATCTAAAGAAGGAAAATTTGCTGAAAAACAACAGGAATTATGCAGAAAGTGTGAGTGTGTAAGACATTACATTATGAGGTTTACAGAGTAGTTTCATTCCTCAGCATGGGCTGTCAATCTGTGTTTAAAATTATTTATGTATTATGACTCATGACATTTTAGCAATATAATGTATTTCAGAGTAATGAACCTCTGTGTTTGAGGATAATGTGTAGTATATCAACACTTTCACAACAGCTTTCTCTCAAGCCTTTGTGACCCCAAAAGTCCAGGCTGCTGCTTTGAGAGTAATTTGATAAAGAATTATCAAAATATCAAAACTGTCCCTCTCGTAAGGCAGATTCCTGATGTGAGCTGTTTGGTACAATGATAACTGGATAAAGAACAGTGCAGGACCCAGAGAACCCACAATGAGACAATATGTTCTGTAAAGAAACATTTGATATTTTCAGTATTTTTAGTGGCAGTGCTTTAATTGACATGTTCACAGCATGCTCTGCTTTAGCAGTTAGACAGTTGGAATGGTAAAACCGTCTTGGATAAATTGTGGCTTTAAATTTGTCCCCTTTAAAGCACCACCACTACAGCCAAACACTTTCTGACAGATGTCTTTGGCTGTTGCATGACGTCTTGTGCTGTTCCAAGTGTCTGGCCACGAACATTGAAGTTTTAAGACCGCTGCAGTCTGTTCCATTCCGTTGTATTCTGTCTAGCTGTTTTTGAATACAAGAACCCTATAAATATAACCCACACCCCATAAAAACTGCATTCAATCGGGCTCAAGTGAACCCGAAATGTGATTATATGGGGATTCCTCAAAATGTTTTTGCTAATTAAAAAGGTTTTACACATAGACATGAATAGCAATTTTTGAAATATGATGAAAATTATGTCCACTCAGATTAGATGAAGACTCCAGACATGTCAGTAACCCAATAAAAGCTGTTTAATGTTACACTGAGAGGGGCGCCCCCTCAAGGTCGCTGCCATGTTGACATCATATGAAAACCTGTGTCATGCAATTGACTGAGTTACTACCACTAGTAATGACAATAATAATAGCATCTTTACTTTATACAGCACTTTCAGCCAATGCTTAAACATAAAAGAACATGCAAACAAAACAAGCAAACCAAACAATATAACGACAATCACAGTATACTTACTACATACAACAGTGGAGCCTAAGTCAACAGTATAGTCCAGAGTGATTGTATGTATCAGCAGGAGTGTGATCCACTAAATAGTCCAAACTGAATAGTTTAAGTGGAAAATCAAATGTCCCAACAAGAGGTCCCTGCTGGAGTGATGAAACATACCGCTGACCTGCAGCTCTCACAGCGCGGATCAACAATAAATGGCACGACATCAAGTGCAAGCACACAGAGAGCTCACGATTTGCAGCCACCCGGTCACAAGCCAGAGCTCAACAACATGCTTAAATTCATTTGGATTGATTCCAAGAATGTCTGTGTAGTATGAGACGGAGAAAAACACAGACTAAAAGTAACAAAACAGAAGATAAACAAACATATTTGGTATCCAGGACAATAGGTGTCAGTAGAGTCCAAAACCAAAAGTACTTCTGGGACCGACAGGACGAGTAAGAGCCAGCTAAAAATTTAGCCAGCTAGTCGTTCAGGCAACCCGCCAACTAGTCCATTTTGGAAAATATGTAGCTTTGCACTTCCCTATTAAGAACTTTCAGTTGAGCAGTTTATGTGTAGAAGGATTGAGAGAAAGGGACTGGCTGAATGGTGAGCCAAATAAAGGATTATCATGGCATCAATTCCAGATACCCGAGTGGTTTAATGCTAACTACACACACTTACACATGCAGAGGGGCACAAACAAGCTCACATGTCTAATGCACTTAAAAGGAGTCACAAGAACATGAGGCTCTGAAATGCCATTGACCTTTCAAGTAAGTGCACATTTGACTAATTTTGAAAGTTTCATCATTAAGTATTATTCTGTATTGATACGTAAACGGATCGCACAAAATAAGATGCCATGTTATTCGCTTTTTATTTATATTTTCAGCATTTCACAACAATACAGTTAAAACATACTGTCATTTACTACTCATGATTACAGTGAATGGTGTTTAGAAAACTATAAAACAACACAGAGACATTATTTTGAAGGTTTATCTCTCCCAAGCCGTCCTCGAAAAGACCATGTTTTGTATTATTTAAGCCAATATTTGGTACCAATTATGTGTATTTGTACATTACTCCAGTGCTTATTATGCAGGGACACCAGTGCAATACTAGATCATATGTGTTATTTCCTGGATGTCTTCAAATATTTACTGACTAAGTCACATGGAAGTTCTCTAGCCTTACTTTGAATAACCTATTCATGTCAGTTGAGGTGTGAGGCCTAGATTGCTTTCACTTTTGTTTCTGGTTTTGTGTCAAATTCTTCCTTCTACATCCTTTTTATTCAGGAGATTGAAAGAAAAATCTAGCCCGTAAAATGCATTTTAGATGGAATAAATATAGGTTAAAAGTATGGGTTATTACAATATTCTTAATGCTGTTCTCCACAACATCACTCCAGCCAAATTTGTACTAGGTGCCAGAAATAGAAGCAGTAATAGTAACAGGATGACTCCTGTCATTTTGGTGGTAAAGTTATTCCCTATAAATGGCCTGGATCCAGATAAAAACATGGTGTGTTCAAATCATGTCAGAATGAACATATTTGCGAGTTGAGCGCACATGAACGCCACCACAACATCTTAATTATGAGTGGGAAACTCGGAAACCAGTGTTGTTTTTTTGCATAATCAGTTTAGAATATCTTTACATTGTTGTGTGGAACTAATTGGGGGTATTCTTTAATATGTAAAGAAACACAAACTTCTAACTACACATTATTTTAATATAAATGTATAGCTTATTAAGAAACACTTTTTTTATGAACTAGTATACTGGATAATGTAGCAGCAAAAATAACAGTAATTCCAGTACAAGTCATCAGTAGGAATTTTTTTTTTTTTTTTTTTTTTCCAACTTGTATCTGGACTTTAAAGGATTCAGATCTCTTTTTTGTTCAATTTAGTTGTACGATATCAGCTCACTTTTCATTTACACAGTTATTTTTTGGAATCCATTCAACTTAAATATTATAATTTGTAAACAAATGATAATAATAATATATTATAATAGTAATATATAATAATATATCTCAATCGTGCACCTTTTGTTATGGATCCATCAGTCTCTCTCTCTTTCTTACTCGCTGCAGTCACAGTGCTCACTCTCCCCTGAGTTCTGATTACACGCACCTGCATATCATTAGTGGCTAATCAAGGACTGGAGATATAGCCCGTTTTCACACACACACACTCTTTGTCTGTTCTCATCGATAGTATCTCTGAGACTCCACACCTTTTTACTATGTCAAACATACCTGTGTCTTCATTATTGCCTGCAAGTATCATAAGACTGTTGTGAGTTATCTGTTCATCGTGTCTATACCCTGTCTGGATATTACTCACCAGGGGCTGGTTGCACCAGCTATACGTACATTACAACTTAGCCTAGTTGTGGTGTAAATGGGCACTAAGTCATGTTTTACGCACTATTAAATATTTGAGCGTTGCACCATTAAACTTAGGTAGAACATATCACTACTTATGAACTAAATATTTACGGAAGCCTCCGACCAGGAGTAATGGATGGAATAAAAAAATCAGACTCATTTAATGACATCAATGAGCTCATGTTTTGCATGATAGGCTTCAGTCCTTTCAACATATATGATGTTGGCATTTACACTTACGGGAGAAAACATTATGTAAAAAACTTACTACATGATTCAACCAATCTAACGGTGCACTTTCCTGTGTACGGTTTCAAGTTTCAACTATACGAAATATATATAATATTAAAATGAATTAATGTTTATTTTTCCAGCCTGTTGCATTAGTAGCCTATTTATTTATTATTCCATATTCATTTTAGATACAGTCATTGAATATTGTTATTTACATAAGCTAAACTGCCTAAATCATTAATTAAATCTTGTTTTACTAGGCTACGTATCGTATTTTAATAGGGATATAATTTATTACAGGTTTGAAAATCAACCGTAACCAGCTCTCTCGTAAATGTAAACCAGTGTAAATGCCAACATATACAGTATGTTGAAAGGATTGATGCCTGTCACCCAAAACATGAGCTCATTGATGTCATAAAATATCAGTCTGCTTTATTTTTCTATCTGTTACTCCTGGTCGGAGTCTTCCGTAAATATTTAGTTTATACGTAGGGTTACGTCCTACTTAAGTTTAATGGTGCAATGCTCAAATATTTAGTAGTGCCCATTTACGCCACAACTAGGCTAGGTTTTAATTTACGTATAGCTGGTGCAACCGGCCCCTGCTGTTTGCCACTCTGCTCAACTGGATTTACTCACAGTGTTTACATCACTGTTTCAATCATCTGTTCAATAAACCCTGCTGCGGAGTTCATTTCTCTGCCTCCTTGAGTCTCTCCATGACACTTTTAACTTTTAAACCCTCATGCTTTTATTTTGACATTCTAAACTATCCAGGAAGTCCTGTAAGTGTGTCTGTTTGTTGGAAAGTTCACAGTAGTTTAATTCACCACTTATTCAAATTCTGGTAAAATGCACCTCCGGTGCCGTTCTAAATGCATATAAATGAAGCAAACTATTGAGCAGCTACATCAGAGATGTTGCTCGTGAATAGCGCTCAAATATTGCGCACCGCGTGAAGGCTAAAAATAGCCGGGGGTGTGTGTAAACAGAGCAGCGCCATTCACTGACGTGCTGGAGCTGCACGTGCATTTTATATATTTACTTATTAAACACAGCCTTTTGTGATTCACAGAGCTATCGCACGTCTTCAAGTGGCTTTGAATAAAATGCACGAGTCATATGAACTACTTTAATGGTGTTTTAATGGTTCTTTTGTAATTTTTTTTAAGCTTGACAGTAACGAACATGACTAACACACAGTATCGGATTTGGATCGGGCTCGTCGGACCAATACCGATCCATTTAAAAACGTCAGTATCGGAGCCGATACCGATCCAGGTATCGGATCGGTGCATCCCTAACTAAAATGGAGTCTTCATCTCATGTGAGTGATCGATTTTATACATATATTTTAAAATAACTGTTGATTTCATTGAGTAAAAATTTGTAATGAGGAAACAATGACTAAGTGCACCTTGAATTAGGATGATTTGAGAGTCACCATCTTGTTTGTGTGGAATGTTAAGACCGTGTATGCCAGCTTGATAATCTCATCTCAACTATTTATTTACACCAGGCAAGTACGCTATTGTTCTGAAAGCAGGCTGTCATCTGCTCAACCGCACAACACAAAGCAGATGTGTTTACTCACACGACCCTCCACTGCAGTGCTGCTGAACCTGATGTGTGTCGCTCTTTGAGCGGCTCGTGCTGAGCAGTGGTCGTGTGAAGGGTTTGTCTGGGCTGCATGCTTCTGCTGACTAGCGCTGTTTAGTCACACTTTAAGATTTGGCATGCAGCTGCGAAGGACATGTCGATATACATACTCCTGTCACTCGCGTGTGAGTGAATGATTATTACAAATGCCACCATTGGTGGATCAACAATAATTTGTGGACCCCCTGCGGTACCACCATGGAAGAAGACCCTTGGAATACATGCTTCAGAGGAAGATATTAGATAAGCGCTCAATGAGAAAATGAGCCAATGACAGCTCTGTAACATCCAGTCTGTAAAATCGGTCAAAAGTGTGAGGCGACGCCCAATTTGCAGCTGCACAAATGTCCTGGACTGAAATGCCCTTAAACAGCACCCATGAGGTAGCCATGTCTCTGGTAGAATGAGCTCTCAAGTCCTCTGGGCGCAACCCCAGACTATTATAACTTAATATAATAGCTTCCACTACCCAATGAGACAGGCACTTTCGTGATATGGGTCCGCCTTTACAAGAATCAGCCCAAGAAACAAAAAGCTGACTACTTTTCCTCAATGCCTTAGTTCTCTCCACGTACAAACGTAGAGTACGAACTGGATGCAGACAAATAAGCCGCTCATCCTCCGAGGGAAAACAGCGGCGGGTAAGAAGCCAGCAAGTCCATGGGCTTATAGCTGTGCGTGGAGTCGCTCACCTTAGGCACAAAGGCTGGATTCGTTTTAAGAGACACTCTCGACAAATCCACCACAAAACGCATACAAGAGTGATGTACCGACAACGCATGGAGTTCACCAACTCGCTTTGCGGTCATCAGAGCCAGTAGCCAAAGCTGCCTTTAGCGAAAGAAGCTTCAATTCCATACTTTCAGCTGGCTCAAAGGGAGGCTGAGAACACGTGTTCAGAACCACAGACAGATCCCATGACGGAACTGGCGGTTTTGACACCCTGTTCAAACGCTGAGTGTCTCTCATAAGCCTGCAAACAAGTGAGTGTTGACCTATTGTACTCAAGTCAATTTCCACATGACAGGCCAAAATCGCAGCAAGATAAACCTTGATGGTAGAAAAGGCCCTGCCTTTATCCAAAAGTTCCTGAAGAAAACACAAAACTTCTGTCACCGAATTAAAATGAAACATTGTGTCTGTGTGCACACCACTGCTCAAACATACTCCATTTCCAATCGTACGCGGAGCATGTTGAGGCAGCCCTCATGCTCTAAATCATTTCAGTCACCCTCGGGGGTAAACCTGTGACACTCAAACAACTTGTCTATGTATGCCACTGTTGTCATGTTGTCCGATCTGACTAGGACATGGTGGCTTTTAAGGAACAGTGCAAAGTGCTTCAATTCTAGAAACACTGTTTGTAACTCCAGAAAGTTTATGTGCGCATTACGTTGTGACGAGGGCCAAACCCCACTGACTATTCTGCCTTCGCACACCGCACCCCAACCTGTGAATGATGCGTCTGTTGTCACCACTTTCCTCAGAGACACCGCCCCCAAAGTAATTCCTCATGAAGGAATGCAGGGATTCTCCAGTGACTGAGAGCGAGCATACCCTCTGACGTCACGGTCACCCTGTGATTTAAGTCACGGTGAGGACACAAGTGCTGAGCTGCTACCAGGGCTGAAACTATCTCATTCGCAATAGTCCCAATGGAATGACTGATGCTGTCGAGGCCATCAGACCCAACAGGCGTACAGTCTGAATGAGACTTTTTTCCTCTCTGAAAAATGGACAAACAGCTGCGACTTGATCCGATGCGACTTTTGACTTTTTAGTTTGTTTGAAATCTACGCTACACCTCACGTTTGACTGGATTACTTCAAAGGAAATTAACACAGCTGCACTCACCAATGGTCTTCACCGGGACTGCTACGTGCAGTCTTAAATGGGCTACTTGATTCCCTGTCCATCGTCGACGTCCAGTGGGGCTGAACCGAATTCGGTTCGTGTTGATGGATTAATTGAGGATGTTCTGCCTTCTGTTGCCCAACTTGGACTGTTGGAGTTTTGCTGTTGGCCCTCGCCAGTTTCAGCAGAGAGCTCCCTGCTTGTGTGCAAGCTCATGCAATCATCTTTCTTCCGTAATGGTTTTATTCTACTCATCTCTGGATTTACAGTATTTGAATTTCTTTGGCCCACCTGTCAGATGGAGTTTATAACAATTGCGCTGCTCTTGAAATTGCACGTTGCCCCCGGTATGTCCATCGAGGGTCACGCTAACATCCCTGCAGATTACAGACTGATTCCTCTGACAACCACCACATACCGGACATCTGGTCTTCATGCCGTCACCCTCCGACTGATGAAAGTGATGTCAAGCGGGGTGTCAGTTTTGATGATCTCAGCTTGCTGAAATGCACATCTTTAATTTCACCGCAAAATACAGATGTCTCCACTATTAAGATGGCCCTCATTAATGCACATTCAATATCGAACAAGTCTTTTATTCTGAATGACTTTTTTATACCATGATCATTGGACTTTTTATTCATCACTGAGACCTGGCTGAATCCTGGCGAACAAATGGCCCCGGGGGGATCTAACACTGCCAGGCTGTGACTTTTTAAATTCCCCACGGACTTCAGGGTGAGGAGGTGTTGCTGCCACTGTTTTTAGAAATTCTTTTAAAGGCAGAACACTACATATGGACATGTATTCCAGTTTTGAGGTCCAACTATTAAAGATTAGCATCTTGGGTCCTGCTTTCTGTGCACTTGTGTAGAGACCTCCCAGATTTAATAAGGAATTCATCCAACAACTTTCGGACTTTTTCTCTGGTCTGTTGTCTCGTGGTGACAGACTCCTGATTCTTGGGGATTTTAATATTCATGTATGCTGTCCATCAAAACCACTGGTAAATGAATTTATCTCCCTCACTGTGTCTTTAAATTTTGTACATGTCACTGGTCCTACTCACAATGTATGGGTCATACATTAGATATTGTGTTATCTTTCTGTATCCAACTTAGAGGTCTTCGATATTGGCATTTCTGACCATTATTCAATAATGTTTGAGCATGTCTCTACTTGTCCTCTCCCTACTTTTTCTCAGCCCTTACGTCACTCCCGGTCCATTCACTCATCTACTGCCAATCTTTTTTCAGAATTTTATCTAAAGTATTTCACAGATGATGACATTTTAAAGGAGTGTTTAACTAATATCAGAGAGCTGTAAAGGAAGTGAAAGCTAAGTTTTTCTCTAAATTAATTTCTGATACACAAATCGACCAAAACTATTGTTCAAAAGAATTGATTCTGTTTTAAACCCAACTAGAAATGCTTTTCTGGACGCCACCCAAGAGACCTGTGAAACATTTTTAAACTTCTTTACTCAAAGAATTGAGCAGATTAAAGGTGTGATTGTACCTTCACAATTTGATCAGCCACTAATACCTTCCCCGTCCCGTGAGTGTAGACAAGAATTGTTCATCTGAGAATGCCCTAAATTGCTTCAAGGATATTAAACATTGGCTGGCAAACAATTTCTGATTTCAAGTTCCTCCGTGTCCTCCTTACCTGGCCTGGTTGCCCAGTTAGGTCCTCTGTCGTTGAATGTACAAGATCATGTGAGGAGTCTTGGAGTGATTTTAGACTCCTCGTTACTTTTCAATAAGCAGATCAGTGCAGTTTTCAAGGGTAGCTTTTTCCACCTGAGGTCTATCACTTAATTCCCATAAAGACTTGGAAATTGTGATCCACTCACTTATTACCATCAAGGTTAGACTATTGTAACTAATTGTACATTGATCTACCCCAAACTGCGTTATCCCACCTACAGCTAGTTCAAAACATGGCAGCTAGGCTTTTAACAGGGTCAAGAAAGAGGGATCACATTTCTCCAGTTTTAGCATCTCTACACTGGCTTCCTGTGAAATTCAGGGTCGATTTTTAAAAATTCTGATTTTTGTCTACAAGGCATTATCTGGTCTTGCGCCCCAATATATCAGTGACCTTCTACACCCTTACTCCCCCACCAGAGCACTCAGGTCTTCTGATCAACTTCAATTGAGGGTTCCTCGTTGCCGCTATAGATCTAAAGGTGACCGTGCCTTTTCTGTGTTCGGTCCTAATCTATGGAATAGTCTCCCTTTCCATGTGAGGTCAGCTTCATCATTAGCCATTTTTAAATCTTCTTTAAAAACATATATGATCTTTTGAATAGATCATTGAATAGTTTTAAATGGATAAATACATGTATTTTAAATGTTTTTATTTATTTGATTATGTTTTATATTTAATTGACTCTGTCATTTTGTTTGTTTGATCTGTAAAGAATTGGTCAACTTCTGTTGTTTTTAAATGTGATCTATAAAAAAAGGTTGACTTGACAGTCCGAAAGGCACCATCAAAAAATTCGTAGGCTACTCCCTGATAAGCAAACCTTAGGAATGTTCTGTGTGATGGGTAAATGCCAATGTGAAAATATGCATCTTTCAGATCGACTGACGTAAACCAGTCTCTGGGACAAACAAATTGAGAGAGTGTTTTGAGCATGAACATTTTGAATTTGTACCTTCTGAGATATTTGTTGAGGTTCTGCAAATCCAGATTTGGACACAAATCCTCTCATGGGGATGACGAAATACCTGGAGTAAAATCCCTGATGGCTGTCCTCTGCCGGCCCCACGCTTATAGCTCTTTTGCTCAGCAAACTGGCTATTTCTTCCTCCAAAATCTGAGTTGACTCCCCCTTTGCTGTTGACATTAACACCTTGTTGAAGAGAGGTGGTTTTACACTGAATTGCAGACAATAACCCCATTCTATTGTAGATAAAACCCAGGGGTGGTCTGCGCATGTGCCCCAACTTTCTGCGTGAGCAGAGAGGGGCCCGCTGTAGCTCTCACTCACCGATGGTGCTGCGGCACCATCTAGCAGCAGAGCTGGGTTTTGCAGCTCTGAAATGGACATTATTTGGGAGCTTTTTGTGTTTATTTTCACACATTGTTGTGCCTTCGGCCCACTGCCTCGATGCACAGAGAATTGTTTTATTTTTGTGACTCATGTTTTCATGCAAATTGTCCTCCTCTCTCTTTTCTGAGCCCGTGGGTGAAGAGGTGAAATGCAAACTGAGAGGCACTGGGGGAACTGGTGCCAACACTCTCCTTAAACTCTTTGTAAGAGCTGTGCAACACGAAACTTAAGTTTTCCACTCCCCTACCGGGTCCTCTTGACTGGAGGGGGGGAAACAAACTCTCTCCTTGAGGAAGGAGCGGAACAGAGACTCCAAGTGCTCTTCCCATTCTTGTTCCCCTGGTCTGGTCTGGGTCCTGAATCCAGATTTCCCACCTCTACAATGGGTTGGGAACCCAGAACGTAATGACTGCGGAGCTTGAGCAGTGACTTTTCGGGGAAGGCAAGTTTCAAATGCCTCCCCATCTTTCATCAAACCATAGCCCCAAAAAGGGCTTTGGGTTCTACTGGGGGTGTCCAGGAAGTCCGTCTTCTCTCTCTGACAAACCCAGCCAAAGAGCCCGTTTGCCCACGACGGCGAGACCCATGCTGCGGCCGCAGCTCTGGATGGCTCCTCTTGACGTGTGCAGGTTGAGATCCGCAATGATGCAGATCTCCTCCCACAACGCCGTGTCCGGTGCCCCGGCATCAATTTGCTGCCTCATCTCCTCCATCAGCTCAGCCTGATACGCTGTGAGGAGCAAGGTGGCATTAAGAGCCCTTATGGCTAAGGTTGAAGATTGGTAGATCTTCTGATAAATGGAGGCCAACAATCTCTCCATCTGTCCTGGCAAAGAAGGGGAAGCAGACGAAAAGGCTGCCCGACGATCGGGATGGAGGTGATTCACCACTGATGCCTCAACCGGAGGGGGGCTGGACATCCCTAGATCATCCATCCCTTGCCCTTTAACAGGCACTCTGTGAGAAAACAGCTCGTCCCAAAAGCATCGCATCCCTGCTATGCACGCTGTGACTGCAGGAATCAATTATTTTACCGGGGCAGCACAAGACAGCAGCCATTTACCATCATACAGGTCTCTGTCTGCACCCTGGCCCGCCTGCTGTGATAGCCAGTCGATGGAGAGTTTGGCCGCTGCCGTCTACATATTTTAACCAGGTCTAGCTCTCCCTGGACAGGAGAGGGTGACGCGTCCATCGCGCTGCTTGGCCGAGAATGAGCGGGGAGAATAGCATCTTCCTCATCTCCTTGCCATCGTTTTCCATAAGGCGATAATCGGCGTAATCCTCTTCCTCTTCTTCCCAGTCCCCCGCCAAAGGGGCAGATTCACAGAGGGGAGGCAGATCGGTGGAAACTCCATCCATTAAATCGCCCCAGCTGCACTGTTCCTGCGGCTGGGAGGTCTTTGGTGAAGAAAAACAGGAATCCCCATAATTCAATTCCGCAACCCGCACCCTCCTTTCCAAAGCTCACCATATGAACTGGGAACAGTGCAGGCAACACTTGGGATTAGCGAGTGCAGCCTGCACATGTCTGACCCCAAGACAGGTGATACAGAGTTGGTGGGAATCCTTGGGCGAAACAGGCGATACAGAGTGGGTGGGAATCCTTGGGCAAGATCATAGAGCCACACGCGCATGAATGGGAGGGATCCTTCCCCTTCGCTCCGCCGCTCAGTGAGCTCGCAGTCGCCATTACAGAAACCTGAGCTCAAGAAAACCGAGCCAGTTCATTACAACGTGCCACTCGATTCTGTGTTAATTCCCGGATCTCTCCTTAATGTGATAAGACCAGCCGATCTGACACACCACCATGACGTGCAGGAGAGGGTGGAAGATATAACTGCTTTTAAAATACATAAACTCGCCTTGACACCCAGAGAAACAATATCGACACAGCAGAAAAGTTCACTTCAACAGTGAATATATTCGCAAAAGAAAAAAGCAGCGCTCTGCGACGTACCTGAACTGCTCGTCTATACCGAACAAATGTTAGAAAGAGAATGCTGGATTTACACGTTTAAACGAGATATCTGCATATTTGCAAACAGTATATAATAGAAGTTTTATTGATATTTTGCCTTTTATCATTAGAAAGGAAAGTTAAAGTTTACAGGAAACTGCTGAGGAGAGGCTGATAGAATATGTGCTTTAGAGGTAAATAAAAGAGCACTCCACAGGATGCTGGATCTGCTCAAGTTTTGTGAGGTTTGTTTATTACATCTGTTTAAACAAGATATACACATTTTTGCAGAAGGTTTATGCTATTAGTTTTATTGATATTTGCTTGTTTATCATTAGACAAGACAGTTAAATGTTACAGGGAACTGTTGAGGGGAGAGAGGAAGAATGAAACAGGCGAGCTCTTTAACATTGAGCTCAAACGCGTCTGTCGCGTCTTTTATATGCGGACAGTTAGAAAGAAACTGTGTTGCACACCAGTCAATTATTGTAGTAACACCAATGGCAAGTAACAACAAAACATACCATGACTGGTCATTTACATGTCTCAGTTGCTTCACATGCAAGCAGGCGATTTTTGGTGCCCTCAAGAAACAAATCGGCCAAATGGGGAAATTTATCGGCCGATGCGATTAATTAAAAAAAGTCTGAATATCGTCCGATTTAACGGCCTTGACGTTATATCGGTCGACCACTAGAAGAAATATGAAATTCCAAAATGTGTTTGTACTGTCCAACTAAAATCACTTGAATGCGCATCGTATTTAAGATTTCTGACCTAGTAAGTATGTACTTCCCAGGAGGACATGAATGTACCGGCAGACAAGAGCATAACCCTGTAATTTGAATTTGGCTATTTTTGCAACTAAACAAGCCAAGCAGAGATGGCTAGACACATATTCTGCCACAGCCTTCAGGTTGTTTGTTGAAGATATTTCTGTCTGGCCAGCATGTCCTTTAATGATGCCTCACTTTTAAAAGCATCACAGTCTGTTACTATGCTCAGTGCATGATGCATTGTGAGCAGTGCTTACAGTATATTGCTTATGCTTAGTTATGTTGATTGGATTACCATTTACATGCAATTTATTTTCATTTATCTGACATGTTGATTAGATTAGCTAGTCAAGGCCTTTGAAAAGCCTTTGTGTGCATAAAAAATCATGTCCGTATTTTCACACACACACACACACACACAAAGGAAAGGGACTGCAGATAGGGATTAGCTGTGCTAATACAATTGAAAGAGTGGGAAATAGATGTTCAGCCACTCTCAGTTCATCCCTCTCTTCTGTATGACATTCTTAAAGGCCAAGCACATATTTCCTGACTCCTAACAGAGCATCTTTCCTGATTAATTACATTGCACGTGTCTGTGTGCAAAACACAACCCAGATTGATTGTGCACCCTACTGGCACGTGAACTGCAATGTTGTGTGCCTTAGTGATGCATGTGTATGTGTGAATGGGGCATACAGTGTTGGGAGGGTGTTCTCTCTGTACGTGTGATTGAATATACAGGGTGATCCAGGGAGTTAATTACAGTGGGTACCTGTCAGGCTTGAACAAAAAGCCTGCACAGACAGCACAACTCAGACAGAAACACAACTGGCTGAATGTAAACAGCATAAACCAGACCAGTCTGCACAGACTCTGCTTCTGCCACAGCAAAACACATCCCAGACTAGGGTTTTCACAGTATCAATTTTAGTAGTCAGTCGATACCAATACCAGTCAATTTCACAGTTCTCAAAAAATTCAACACCACAACAAAAACTAATATGCTATTAAACACATAATTGTTTAAAAAGTTAAAAATTAATGTAAATATTAACAAATTAAATTAAAAGACTTTATTTTTCATAGTAATAATTGTTAGAATTAACAGTTAAATAAATCATTATAAATTAAGTGGTTTTATCTTTTTCTTGTCAACATTGTTTGATTTATTTTTAACTACTTAAAATTATGTTGTTAAAACTGAGGCATGTCTATTAGCCTATAGCAGGGGTCAGGAACCTTTTTTCACTAAGGATCCAATTTTTTTAATTTTTGGTTGATGCATTTTTTTGAAAGAGCCATACCACAAATGAATAATTTACTATTTTCAAAAATAAAGTTTTTCAGTAAAATAAAATGTTTATATTGCCCATAGACTACTCAAACAAACAAATATGCAAAAATAAATAGGTAACATGTTGCAATATGGAATTGAGTACACGTGTTTGTGTGAGACTCCATAAAATTACTTCATTTTACAATTGTTCATGAAAAATGTAACTTCACTTTTGGGCTGGGCGATATGTAAAAAATATTTTAACGATAATCGCATTTAAAATATCATGATATCCGATTATATGGTCAAACCCCAAGGCCGGTGAATATTTTTGCTTAATTGATTTTGCTTTAAAATTATAAATTTATTGAAACACGAAAAACTTAAACAAAAGACATTTCTAAATTCAAATTGCACTTTAATCAAAATGAAAAAAGCAATTAAAATAACGAAGTGATTTAAAAATCTTATATATAACCACCTCCCCAAATCCAAACAGTTACCACCTCCAGCGGCCCCATTTGCCATCACGCAAGTATAAGTACCCGGCAACAGGTGAAAAATTACTAATAGCATACAAATTAAGAACTAAAGACAATTATAAATGTAAAGATAATTATAATAATCATCATAATAAATAAACCTAATAAATTCCCTTGTGTTCCCAAAAAATGCTGCCAAATGTGTTTTCTTATCGAATGTGTTTGTATTGCATTTTATACAGTTTATGCTGCCTAAAGAAAAGAAAATAGAACTAAATTTTAGGTTCAAGGTGAACGTGTCTTGTATTACTTTGATTTAATCACTTTTGTCTTTGTTTCTTTAATACAAAGATACCTTTTTATATTACTGAACCTGCAGAGTTGTGTTCACAATGTGTAAGAGCGAACAGCTCCGTGGAAATAAAGCAAACTAAACTCACAGCACCTGATGATCGGAGATCATTTGCAGCATTCTCATAGATTATATTATTCTTCCAAACAGTTTTCAGTTGAATGAAACAGAGAAAAAGGAGTGAAAACTTTACATGCGCTTGCTCCACGAGACAGGGTCCCGTTGCATGCATCTGAACAAACAGCAAATCAGACACGAACACTGACGACTTTTCTTTTGTCTGTTCTTAAAAATATAATAAAATGTGTTTCTTCAAGCGCGTGTCTTTTTAACTAACAGCATTTCTTGTCATGTGTCACTCCGAGACGTCTCACAGGTTGCCCGCCTGTTGAGGGTAGATGAGCAAAATTACTCGTGCATGAAATACATTTGGACGAGGAGCTCACGAACTGGATTGAGCCTCGTTGCATTTTGCGGGTGGCGGGTGCTATATCACACCCTGGGTGCTCATAAAAATAACAAACGTTCATAAAATCGCTCGTAGAAAATGCTCTTAACAGCTAAGATGAATAGTTATTGGGAAACGAGGCCCAGAACTCTATGCATGTGCTTGTCTAGGAGAAGCTTTCATTGCACTCGTGAACAGCGGAGCTCACTGCGCACACATATCAAATCAGACACGCATCGGCAGCTTTTCCTTCGTCTGTTCTTCAAAATATAATCACGTTTCGTCAAATGCGCGGCTTTGTGTCTAATTTCTTGTAATATATCACTCCGAGAAGTCTTACAGGTCACCTCCCACAGTGGCTGGTACATCAACAAAATACTCTGAATGAAAAATCCGCATTTGGTGGATGTTCATTTCAAACCTTGTTCACCAGTAGGCTTTACGACAAATTCGGAAGAAAGGAAATCAAAACAGTGTCATTGACTTCTAGCTTTGCAATCGCACCCACATTTTCTGTTGGAAAATTCTCTCTAGAAAATTTAAAACGATCATGTGTTGGTGAATGGTGAGACACCCGGCGAGCCACTTGATTTTTAACAAAGAGCCACTTCTGGCTCACGAGCCATAGGTTCCCGACCCCTGGCCCATAGCCTAGTGCATTCATACTGCAAGGCCTAATGCACAGGTCCAATATTTTTACTCAAATCCATTTTTTTTGTGTCCCGCCATTTCCATTTATATTCACTTAAGACATAACTGACTGTGTTTACATGATTACCACACCATGACAGGCATTTTTTTTTTAATCCCCTTTTCTCTCATTGTCATTCTGATAATTTAATTTGTAATGAAAACATTTGCGTTAAATTAGAAAAGAGTTTAAAATTCTTCACTGTGGCGTGAAGCATTTTCATATAGTAAATCCCTCTGTATATTTGCTAGTAAACTTTTTGTCATACAGAAAATAAAAATAAATGCTGAATCATCAAAAATGGAGTACATACATAAATATACAAATAATAACAGTGAAACACTTTACAGTGTTGGTCAAGTGGTCTTTTGATCTCAAGTTATTATATTTTTATCTATGGTGATGTCTCTTTGGATGCGATTCAAAACCCCTTAGTGTATAGGCAACAGCATTTTGTTTTATTTTTTTTATCCCCTTTTCTCCCAATTTGGAATGCCCAATTCCCACTACTTAGTAGGTCCTTGTGGTGCCGCGGTTACACTCCTCAGTCCAGGTGGTGGAGGACAAGTCTCAGTGGCCTCTGCTTCTGAGACTGCCAATCCACGCATCTTATCACATGGCTCGTTGTGCATGACACCACGGAGACTCAGCATGTGGAGGCTCATGCTACCCTCTGCGATCCATGCACAACTTAACATGTGCCCCATTGAGAGCGAGAACCACTAATCGCAACCACAAGGAGGTTTCCCCATGTGACTCTACCCTCCCTAGCAACCAGGCCAATTTGGTTGCTTAGGAGACCTGGCTGGAGTCACTCAGAACACCCTGGATTCAAACTCAGGGGTGGTAGTCAGGCGTCAATACTCGCTGAGCTACCCAGGGCCCCGGCAACAGCTTTTTATTAAACTAAGCAAAATCGCTACTGCACATCAGTGGATCTAATAAAAGGGTGAGCAGTTGTTTCCATATTAAGCGATTTCAATTAAACAGAGATCAGACAATGGCGTGATACAGAAGCAGAACACGCATCTGTGTGTGGGGGCACGTTGTCTCGTGCCGCTCTCGTATACTCTACCAGGGTCCACAACTGACTAGAACGAAGCATAATGAACTTAAAATATGTTTGAACAAGTACACTCACTAAATAGAGATGGAATGTGTCAAATGGATCAAACAAAACGCGCATGGGAGAATACAAGAAACTGAATGGATTGACAAACAAGAATTTATTTTTATTTTTAGAATTGAAGGTGCCGGAACGATGTTCCAGCCCAATTTAACCCCTATTTATGGGACGTTTTAATCCAAATCAGCAGATACAATTGGATACGATTATATAAATCTATGTCATGTTATCTATAAGAAATTTGTAAGTGCATCATCCCACCAACAAATCTCACAGTTTCACTTCTATTCTACTCCTGTGTGAGTCACGTTCTCTGATCTGGACGATTGGGACCACAGTCGGCTACAATGTGTGTCGTACAGTCTGACAATGTCGCACGGTGTGCCTTGGTGATATCAATGTGTTCATGTTGTACAGTCTGACAAGCAACAATCTTAAAGGACTGTAAAAATCCTACAATATATAGCAGGCTTAATTTAATTCACTGTAATGTGCCATGAGTGCCGCATAACTTTTCACCCCATTAGTTGTGGCCAGATTTACACTGTGGAGGTTGCTGTGAGAAATACAGTGACATAATGTGGCCCTGAGTAAAAGAGAAACTGAGGCAATGGCTCAGTGTAAATGTCCTCCTCCTGATGGCAGAGCTCTGAGCTCTCGGTTACACACCGAGGGCAATCAGCTGACTGTTTTGCCCCATCTGTAGTGCAACTGGACACGGCTTAAGTGCATGTCCTCTCTATGCAATAGGATCACATCTCATTCAGGGATTTTTAGACCTGCAGTGTGTGTTTTGGGTAGGGTTTTGACCAATAAGGGCTTTTAACTGTATTACTTTGACAGTTTGTGTCAGTATGGATAATTTTCCCAAAAACACATTTCTGATTTTTAATAAAACTTGTTAAAAATTTACGACTGAAGATGAATATGATGACTAAAAATTGTTGGTAGTGATTCATCAAGCATTTGCATTTATTTATGAAACACGCTTCTTATGAGTAGGTACAGTATGTATTCGGGCTGCAACTAAAGAGTATTTTATAATCGACTAATCTAACGATTATTAGAAAGATTATTCGACTATTCGGCGGTTATTGCAATGATTAATCATTAGCTATTAAGCGATTATTCAGCTTGTGCCCCAACTTCAAAGGTTTTATTAAATGTTCTTACTAACAATAGAGGACAAAATCATCTTTTTAAAATACCTCTAAATGACATTCACTGAATTAAAGGGGAAAAAATACAGTTTAGTTTAATTCAGTAAAGAAATTCACTGCAAAGAATCCTGTTATCAAGTGTTTTTGTCTTGTTTTCCATTTAAAATTGTCTAAAAATTCTTAAAACAAGATACATTTACTTGAGAAGTAACATATAAGATATTTAGACTTGCTTTAAGAGAATGTATCTTAAATATAAGTGTATTTTGTATTTAAGTGTATTTTTTCCACTTGGTTATACTTCTGCGAGTGCAGTAAAGACGAAATATACTTCTATTCAAGATCTGTCCTCTAAAAGCAAGTTTAAATATCTTATATGCTGCTTCTCAGGTAAATGCATCTTTTTTTAAAGGATTTTTAGATATTTTAAAATATTTGTATTTTTAATATTAAATTCAACATTCTCAGATAACAATTTTTTCTTCTGCAGTTTAGCTGCTCAAGTAAATGTACGTTGTTTTAAAGGATTTTTAGACATTTATATTGGAAAACAAGCTAAAACAAAAACAAATCAAAAAAGTATTTTGTTGCAGTGTATAATGGGGCGAAGACTACCCTCTCTCACCTTTGTTCACTTCAATCCATCTTTAACTCACAAAAAAACAAACTCTCTCTTAATAATAAAGCTGCGTATTGCCAATTTTTTTCATGATAAGAAATCACAGTGACATATTATGATTCAATAAGTCACAAGCCATCATGTTATAATCTAACTGCATTGCACGAGCGCTTGAGGGACGAGAGTCCCCGCAACAGAGTGTGCCTCAGCCGGGTGCATCTCTCCCCCTTAGATCGGGACACTTCGCGCAGCTCATAGAAGAGGCGCTGACTGCACAAAGAAATGGCAGTTTCGGAGTTTGTAGTTATTTACATGATCTGCTTCCGTATTATTTTAACTTTATTAAAGCTTTAACGCATTTAATATAACTGCATTTAAGATGTAACGCCGGGGTGTTTCCTTTAAAAAGCTCTGGTTCCGCTTATTCCACAACGAGAGTGCTTCTGTATTTACTTATTTTGTATTTTTGCATTATAATTCCCTCATACTTTGCGATCTACATCACCTGAAGCTGTTTGGAAAGTTTAGACTGCATCTGGACTGTGAGCTGTGTAATTCTCCCTCTCCTCAGTCAGACGCGAACTGCAGTGCTGCTCTCGCATGTCATCATTAGAGTTTAATGTGATCTCATGTTATGTTAAATGAGATCAAACAACTATTTGACAACGAAAATCTTTGTTGACAATTTCTTATTGACGATGTTGTCAATAATGTCGACTAATTGTTTCAGCCCTAGTATGTATTTGTTTTTTATCTAGCTATTAGGCTAATACTTGTAAGGTTTACTAAACAATTAATTCACAAGTTCATCACATTGACTCCTAGAAATATATGTTTATTTTACCCCCGTTCAACTGCAGCATTGTATTGTTAGTCAGAGCTCTTGTGGACTACTGTAATCTTAACCCAGCAACCAGCCATCTCAAAAGAGAACAAAAGTAGGGTTAGGAAGTAACAATCCTTTTCATTCTCTCCATTGAGAAATGACTTTTAGCATTAACCATATTCTCAAACTACTTGCATAATTGTATGTATCTGAATATTGCATAATGCAATTGACCCTTTGCTAAGCCCCGCCTTAAAAGCGTTTCTGACCAATCCTGTCTTAGCAACTGTTGCCCTGCCGCCATTACTCTGACATGCGTTTGCTATTTTCCAATGGCAGCCTATGGGAGTAATGTGTGTTTGAGTATTTTTAAACAGGACTTTATCAAAATAATCCAAAAAATATCAAATATGTTGTTGCTGGGCCTTTGTAATAGTGACACAAGTTACTCAGATAGGATTCACGCAATGTTTTTCTTTTTTTTGTTTTTTTTTTAATCTGTGTCAGCCCTCATTCCCAAATGAACATGTGACACCTACATTGCTCCAAGGTAAATTAAAGCTAATTACAGAATGTACTACAGAAGCCGTAGTAAATAGTTCACAACATCAAAATGAGTGTGTTATGAGACGTTATAAACAGCTCTGTTCACTTACGCTAATGTTATTAGATGTGTAATCGCTATTAAATGAAGTTTTTCTCTTTTCAACTGACTGTAATAATCATTTGCCTTGATTCTGATTCACAGACTCCACTGTTTTTCATCAAATTACTGAGTAATTTAACAATTTCTTTATAAAAGCTTCAGATAAATATGCATTACAATGTCACTCTTCATACCAGCCCATGTAAAAATATTATTCCCTCCATTTATGAGAATATTTTGCCAAAAACCGCATCATTCACAGCAATCTCCCATTTATTCCAATGGGTTCTGCAGAGCTTGTCAAAGTGAGCAGCCGTAACCAAGGGGGGTGGAGCTTAGCAAAGGGTCAATTAAAATATATTGTTTTTCAACTTCTAATGAATGACTGTAATTCAACAGTTTAAACTGCACCGTAGTTTATTCGATTACAACATCTGCAATAGGATGAGTAGGCTAATTAATTCCTTCATGAAACTGTTTTGTACCTTTTACTTTTCCTGATTTTTAGTTTCTTGATTTTACTGCATTATTTATTCAGATCAAAGTTTGTAATGTTGCGATTCACCTCGGAGCTGGTTGGTTTGGTTCATGGCTTAGAACTGTTATATTGAACTCTTTTTAAAAAATGTTTATATATATATATATATATATATATATATATATATATATATATATATATATATAGGGAAAGTTCTTGAGGAACCAAGGTGGCTGAGAAAGGGGCCATTTTACACCTTAAATTAACTTGCGTTTTTGGTAATCGGATCACTATCGGATAGCACTTGACCACATTAAATGACAGGTGTAAATGCACCCAAGATGCATTGCGACTGGATTGTGATCAGATCACTGAAGTCACATTCGGAGGTAGTCAGGGATGGATTCTGACCACATTCTACAAAGGTGTAAATGGCCCAGTGACGAATAAGGTTTTCAATTGACCAAAAATTAAAATAGGTTAAAACTGCACATCAAAGTAGTTTTTGCTTTTATGAGGATGTTATTGCCTTATTACTAAAATCTTAATTTCAAACAATGTATTTTAAGTGTTTTAATTGAGAATCATGTAAGAGCCCAACCGTAATGGGATTTTTGAGACTGATACCGATTTTAGAGAAGGAAAATTCACCGATTACCGATATGGTGGCCGATATATTTAATTTTTGACCAGGAATAAAAACAGACTTTTTCTATGTGGATTTTTCACAGATTTTGCACCAATATGACTATGCAAAGGTACTCAGAAGGCTGTTTTCTTAAATATTTTTATCAAAGAATATTTGACATTATTATTATACATTGTCAACAAATTCTAGAAATGAACACTGAGAAAATAAAGAATAAATAAAAATACAATAAATAGCTTAATAAACATCAGTACTGTATGTTTAGTATCAGTCAAATGCTGACCATTAAAATAAAGAATAAATAAAAATAAAATAAATAGCTAAATAAACATCAGTACTGTTTAGTATCAGTCAAATGCTGACCATTTAAAAAAACAAAAATAAATAGCTAAATAAACATCAGTACTGTTTAGTATCAGTCAAATGCTGACCATTAAAATAAAGAATAAATCAAAATAAAATAAATAGCTAAATAAACATCAGTACTGTTTAGTATCAGTCAAATGCCGACTATATTAATACTGCCGAGTCAAGATAAACAGATAAGCAGCGGTGTTACACCGTATTCTGCTATACAAGTTCAGGGGAAACTAGACTTTTAAATATTACATTTTATAAATGCAATGACTGGAATTGTTCGGTTGAAGGGGGTACAAAACTGTGAATCCTGAACAAAACAGTTCGGTGAATACATGTTTACTCATTAGCTTCCACTCAGCTGACAACAATGAAAGTAGCTACATGATTAGCTAGTTAGCTATAAGCTCGTTGTCACAGAGAGTAAAAGACGGACGTTGTTTATTTTACTTTCCAGCATTGTGTCTCACCAACTAGGTAATAACAGCGTGAAATCAACACTCATCAGACACAATCCACCACCGCATCGTTGTCTGCTGAGCTGCAAAAAGATGCTCTGATGTTTACCTTTCAATCTGCTACATTACTGACTGCACTGACAAACTATAGCTGGTTAAGAGCAAACAGACATGAGTGACATGGTTGTCAGGGACAAGGTTAATGTTATATTAGTTATATTGAAAAGGGAAAATGATGGTCATTTTTTAAGTTTCCAGTATGTATTTAACAAATTAGTTAACAACTCCGCCCTGTCTGCAGAGCCACCGTCAGTTCAGCTCTGTAAACAATAGAGTCAGAGCATGCTCTGCTGGACAAACTACACTATGACACCAATTCTAAAGCATTGTTTTCTGCATTATATGTTCTGAAAAAAAAAAAAAACGTTTTCATGTCGACGCATATCGGTAAAATATCGGCCGACCGATATATCGGTATGTAGAATCATGTGACGACACCAGTCAAAATGTCATACGGGATAACGTTAATGAATTTTCAAAATATTATAATATTAAAACTTTTTTAATCAATAATACTTAATGAATATATAAAGTGAGGCAGTAACCAATATTTAGAGCTCAGAACATAAAACTTGCACAATAATTTTTTCTCATTATAATGTGTTTGCTTTAAACGTGACCCTACTGGTTAAAGTTCTTTACCCACATTTTAAAGATGCAATGTGATTTAAGCTGCAAAATGTCTGAAAATGTTTTACAGTACTTGGCATCATACTATTATTGTTTTCTCAACTCCATAAAATGAAATTATGCGTTTCAAGGGAAAAAAATCAGCATTATCCCGCCTGACTGAAATTTTTACTCGGTATAACACTGAGTTTACACATGAATTGTCACACAACTTACACATAATTGATGTTAATAAAGAATTCATTTTTATGTTATGCAAAGGGAGTCACACTGAAAATAGTTTTTTCAAGGAAGTTAATTAGGCTGCACTGTAAAGAAACCTTGCTGCTCTCTCTTTGTCATCATCAAATCATCAAAATGTGAAAACTGTACATATACATATTAACTGTTTATTATGAATAATTATATAAATATTAAGCATCTAGGTAAATGAAAAACGTTATGAATATGGTGCATTCACTTTTGACACGTTTAAACATGAAATAACTAATAACGCACTGTGTACGATGAAGTATGCTTAATAACATGCTTTATAAACAGAGAAGAAAGGTTATTTCATGTTTATTAAGGCTTTATTAATGTGTAATGACTTTACACTTAATATACAATGTGACCCAACAATGAATCAGCAATAATATAGGCTAATTTGACCTAGTGTGTGTGTCGGGGTGGGACAATATGTCCACATTTTGAGTTCAGTTAGCATATTAGCTTACAACAAACTGGGACTAGCCACCTAGCTAGTCTGGTTGTTGAAGAGAATTTGGTATAGTTAAATTTACATATTTTGCAAAAATTTTATTCTAATCACTACTGGCATATTTTGTGCCGACAGTTTTAACATGTTAAGCTTGGGCAGAGCAAGCAAGTAAGCAAACCTATGGAAAATTTGTCAGTAGGAAAGTAAGCTACTCATTCACCTCAGGGGCCGGTTGCACCAGCTATACATAAGTTTCAACTTAGCCTAGTTGTGGCGTAAATGGGCACTAAGTGACAGTTTACGCACTACTAAATATTTGAGCGTTGCACCATTAAACTTAGGTAGGACGTAACCTTACGTATAAACTAAATATATACGGAAGCCTTCGACCAGGAGTAACTGATGGAATAAAAAAGCAGACTTATTTAATGACATCAATGAGCTCATGTTTTGGTTGACAAGCTTCAGTCCTTTCGACATATATGATTAGGTTGGCATTTACACTCGTTTATATTTACAGGAGAAAACATTATGTAAAAAAACGTACTACTTCAGCATGAAACCGATCTAATGGTACACTTTCCTGTGTACGCCGCCCAGTGTCAAGTTTCAGCATATACGAAATAGATATTAAAATGAATAAATATCTGTTGTATTAGTACTTATTTATTTATTGCCCCTTGTCATTTTAGATACAGTTATTAAATATTGTTTATTTACATAAATAATAAATATACCATTAATTAAATCTCGTTTTATAACATATCGTATTTCAATGGGGATATAATTTATTACAGCTGACAGTTACGTGAGGAAACAACGTTTGAACATCAACTGTAACGAGATCAAATTGAAATGCACGGCTTTTTAACACTTCATTGTATAAATTTGAAGGCTGTTTATTGGATCAGTACAGGTAAACGCCATATTATGCGACTACGCATTACATTACGGAGAGCTTACGACCTACTAGTTAAGTCTTGCATTAAGAACAGGTGGTGCAGCCAAATTAAGTACTGACTTAGTTACAAACTAACTAGTAGTTACTAAGCCCTTAGTGTGAACTTTACATCCTAACTTATGTGAGAACTTACACACAGCTGGTGCAACCCAGTAACATTAACATTATATACAGTTGCAATCAAAATAATTCAACCCCCCTGACCAGCAATATATTCTGGTGATGTGAATTAAAACACATCAACTAAAACCTCAGTAAACAAAGTAAGTTTTTAATACACATTTGAGTGATTTTGAGAACAAAGAGTTCAGTTTACCCACATTTTTAAATAAAAAATAACTAATTCTCTCTGCAAATGTCATGTCAGATATATTCAACCCCCAAAGTCAATCATTTGTGGAGCATCCTTTACCCTTAATAACAGCAAATAAATGCTTCAGGTAAGTGTTCTCAGGCTTCGGACACCACTCTGTTAGAATTTATACACATTTCTCATGAGCAAAAGCTTCCAGCTCATTGACATTCTTTGGTTTCTGTGCTGCCACTGCTTCCTTGAAATCCCAACAAAGGTTTGCAATGGGATTTTAATGATGGACTGAAAGGGCCATTTAAGGACATTCCACAACCTATCCCTGAACCTGATTTTGGACAACTTGGATGTATCCTTGGTGTTATTGTCTCGCTGGAAAGTCCAGTGATCACCGAGCTTCAATTTACACACTGAAGGCATCACATTTTTCATGCCAAAATGGCCTGATACCTGAAAGAATCCATGGTGTCAGTCACATAGTCAGGATAGCCATTTCCTGCAGCCACAAAACACCCCCATAACAGGACTGACCCACCTTCATGCTTGACTGTGGGGATGGTGTTGTTCTTGTCATCACCTTGTCATCTTACTCCAGACGTACTGCTACCCCTTGGGTCTAAAACTCATTTTCAGTTTAGTGTCATATGTCTATAAAACCTTCTTCCAGGACTCCACAGGTCTTTCCTAATTACTTCTTGAATATTCAAGTCAACATTTCCCTTGAAGTTTTGCTTTCTTCCACACCCCAAGATGGTTGCTGTTGTCCCATATTTAAAAAATGTTTGAATGGTGCTGCCAACTTTGTCTATTGGAAATTGAAGTGCCTTGGAAATGTACTTTTAGCCATGACCTTTCTTGTGTAATGAAATAATCTCCTCTATTAGCTTTTGAGACAGCTTATTTTTAATTGCATTTTTTGCATAGAAATACATTTTTGCTTACAACGCTAAACTTACATTTTAAAACTTAAATAAGTGCCATTGCAGATTGATGACTTAATTTTGTTTTAAAACCATTACTTGTGTAGCCTTACATATTTAAGCAACAGCTACATGCAATAGGTGTTGAATAATTATGACATGGCTGTATTTTTAAAAAATCCTGCTATTTAGAAATATTAGGTTATATATTCACACTATGACTTTGAATGTGTCACTCAACTGATATAGATGTAAAGTTTAAAAATTCTGGGTCATCAGAAAAGCTTACCTTTGTAAATCCTTATTGTCTTGGGGGGTTGAATAATTTCGATTGCAACGTTTTTTTAAGCGTTATCCCAAATGACACAGGATTTTACTACATAGTGTACCAGTGAGGGAAAAGGGTAAATTAAACACATTTTAAGAGAGACTTACTAACCTTTCACCATTGTTTGGGGGTCCTTCAGGGTCTGATAACGTGTCAAAATAAAATGCCCCATAAAATTGCTCCAGATTGCTTGTTATCCCTGATGACAATGGCTGACTGCCAGTTTTGGGACAGAATGCTCCAAAGCATAACAATCAACTGGATGTCATATTTTTTTAAATAATATATATATATATATATATATATATAATATTATATTATATTATATTATATATGAGATTTTAGGTTTTATTTGATTTTTAACACTTTTTGTAGCTTTTTTTGCATTTCACCATGAGGTCCAGACAGTTATATGGTATGAAACTGTGTGACTATAATGTCTAATAATTCTTAAACTTTGTAAAACCCTAATTACATGTTCATATAATTTGATAAACAGAGATTAATAGAGTCAATAAATGTGTTTTTTTTTTTTAACATTTTCCTTATTTTTACTCCATAAAGGGGTTTGGACATCAAAATTGCACGTCACGTCATTGGTCCATATGCAAATTTTTCATTTTCTGGATAAAACTATACCTGAGTAATTCATTATGTGATGAGGTTACACTACAGTCATCCTTTGTTTAAATGCTGTGTTGCGGTTTCTTGCCTTTTTCTCTTCATGTGAAAAACACAACAGACATTGCCATCTTGCAATCTTGTCACCCGAACAATGAACAATGTCCTATGACTTAGGCCTATTCCATTGGAACACTTGGAATATCTTGTCTGTCTCCTTAAATACCCACTCTCTCACATCTCCTGTTGTCTAATCACTATTTGGCTCACTCTCACGTGAAACCAGGCTTCACTCGCGTGTTTCAGATGAGAAGCCTATTTAGCACTTACAAAGCGTGAATGCAAGATGAATATCATAAAATTTGCTTCGGCAACCTGAAATGTATCTTTGACCGCTGGCAAAAATTTTTAAATGAAGGAAAAAACGCTGACTGTCAAAGTGATGGGAATTTGATTATATATAATTTTCAGCTACCACAGGCTATGATGTAAAATGTAACTAGCGTTTTCCATTTTGCATTGGTAACTTTGATCGTCTTTCTATCTGATAACAGTGGTGACACATTTGACTGCAAAATGTAAATGCAATTCATCTAAAGAATATCCAGATACAGTCCAGATATGAAATGCATGTTAATGCAAGGTGTAAATGGGGCCAGTGAGTGGTCACTGTTGGGCTCCATTTCCAGTTGCTGAAATGCTTGTTTATTTTCGCTAATAGTACACATGCACACATACAGTACATGCATAGATTCAGATATACACATACACACATGATGGCAGGCATATGTCTTCATTGCTGGAAAAGTGCATTGAACTAGCCGGTATTATGTTGCTTTCACTATGCCACTGTATTTCAGTGAATGCATTAGTAATGTGAGCTGACCATCCACCCTCCCTTTTCTCTTTATTGCAGTTTAACCCTAAAGACATGTAGTACAATAATAAAAAGAATCTGGGCATGATTACTTTACACATCCATAGGGATCAGAGTAATCAGTAAGGTGTTTAAAGTGAAGGAGAATAGCAGAGCTAAACTCAATTTAGAAGCCAAACTAAAGGCAGCATGGATTAATTTACACTTCTTAAATTTCATCATTCAACAGTCAAGCTGGGGCTCAGAAAGCAGTCATGTATTGATGTTTTTGTGGAACCACCTAACTGATAACTATACCAGGTGACAAGTACTGAAGTATTTCTGTTTGTGGAAAAAGTCAGGCTGGCTTAGGCATTACTGTTGATCATAGCCTGAGTTAGTGCAACTTTACCTGACAACCTTACAGCGCCTCACTGTAACCTCAATTTTTGCTTTTTTTAAAGAAAAGGAGGGAGTCGAGGGACGATTCAAAATAAATGTTTGTGGTAATCAACATTATGCCACAAATGCTGGCGATTGAGCTTAACTTGTATTGAACCTGGAATATTCCTTTTAACTGTTATTCCTTCAAAGTGAAATGCCACCACAATATATTAGTCATACTCTAGTTTGACTAATTTTCATACACAAGAACATTTCTGTGTGTCCATCTGGTTTTACATGACAGGACTAATCATTTATCTTAATGCTCCCAGCCTTTGCTGACCCAGGTACCTAGACATAATGCTTTAAAAGCCACAGTGGCAGGACAAGGAACTGCCATAAAAAGGGCAAAAGACTGGTGAAATACAGACAGAGACAACCACGTGAGACACCGTCTCAGACACTAACTCAACAGAGAATTCAGCAGCAGGACTGCGTCTGCGGCAGCAGAGATGAAACACACACACACACACACACACACACAGATACACTAACGTTAGTATCTCAGCTGCAAAACACAGAGCTCAGCATGATTTTTCAATGCACCACAAAGCAGGAAACATCTGTCAACACAGAGAAAACTTGTTTTAGTGCCGGAAATGAACGGTCAAAGTTCAAGGAACGGGGGCTACATTCAGTGATGTACGTGTGTGGTGTTTGTTTGTGAATGTTATAAGCTTCATGTTGATATGCTTGTTATATGGGAAAGGGAAACCTCAGTACCACTTAACAACACCCAAGGCCATAACCATGATACATATGAAAATGTTTAGATTATTGTTCGATCTTCATGGGTTTTTCAATGGTAGATTCTTAAACATTTGGTCTCTCTCAATCTTGAGTATTTGGTAACATCCTGGACTGTTTTACATTTTCTGTACTCAGTGAAGGGGGGAATCTGTAAAATTCTGTGGGATTTATTTAAATATGCCAAAAAAAAAAAAAAAGCTATAACAACTTATTGGTAGCAGAAAAAAAATTGAATTGAATTTAACTTTTTATTTAAACAATATTTATTCAGAATTACAGGTGTTTGAATTCTGAAGTTATAACACTATGTAACACAATTTTTGTTCCTAGGTAGTAAGTGTTATTTCCTAATTGCTTATGCCTCAAAAGTATAGAAAATGGCTATTATTCCCAACAAACTTTGCTTTTGTGACCAGGACAGTGATATTTTGAAATGTACCTATTTCCAATGAGAAAACGGGCGAATTTGTGTCTTTTCATTCACGTAAAGTCAGAAAAAAACAACATATGAATCCAAAATCCTTCTTTATCTGTGGTCCGACGAAGACACTGGCTTTGACTTTTGCCTCAGACAGCTTAGGGAAGTCTTGAAGGTACTTGAAGGCTGCTGACTCCTTATCTAGAGCTCTGACAAATTGTTTCATAAGGCCCAATTTGATGTGCAGTGGTGGCATCAGCATCTTCCGGGGGTCCAACAGTGGCTCCCACTTGACGTTGTTCCTCCCCACTGAGAACTTGGTCCGCTGTGGCCAGTCCTGTGCCTTTAAAGACACAAATTCACCCATTTTCTCATTGGAAATAGGTAAATTTCAAAATATCACTGCTCTGGTCACAAAAGCAAAGTTTGTGGGGAATAATAGCCATTTTCTATACTTTTGAGGCATAAGCAATTAGGAAATAACACTTACTACCCAGGAAAAAAAAAATATTAATAAAATAATTTGTTACACAGTGTAATCTGTGTCACTTTCATCAGAGTTCTGCAGGCACGGATTGCGTGTGGGCCTACATGTAACTGATTGGCACAGGAGGAGGAAGAGAGAAAAATAAACCTCAGATACTACAGAGGATTTCCTCAAAGTAACATCTAGTTGATGGATTAAGAGTGGAGAGAGAGAGGGGAGCAGAGAACAATGACAGATATGATTTACACATTCAGGTTTAACAAGAGAGAAACCTCATTACATGGCAAATCACATTATATACCACAAAACAGCCCCCAGATATCCAACCTGTTTGTTGATGCATAGGCCAATGCAATGCTGTTTACTGAAATTAAAGTAGGATTATGTCTATAAATCTCATGTAATGAGTTTGTTAAACAGAAAGAACAGTTTGTGCTTTGTTTGATCTTACTGTTGCTTAAGTCACTATTGTCATTTCCTTATACCTCATTATTTATGAATTTATGCGAGCTAACACCTTAAACCTTCATATGTTCGAAAGAATAAGGAATCTGAAGCTTAATTTGTATTCTGCTACATGTGCTAAATTACCTGTGAGAACCTGAGAACCTTTTTTTTTTTTTTTTTTTTATGTTGAACTTGCAATGTATGAAATCAGAGACGATGTTCTCACAGATTAAAGATTAAAAGGCATTTTTTGGTCTTGGCGTCTGTTCCGATTCAGCCAAATCTTGGCTTGTCCCTTGCGTCACCCATGGCCAGCAAGTCCTTATAAGAAATGTAAAGTGAAGTGAAGAGGGAAAAGCCCACAATTACAATTAGTCTTACAGTGGCTATTAATGCATTATATTGGACGAAGCCTTGACACATTAAAGGTATTTTATTACAATAACAAGGGGTTTGCTTGAGGTGTGCATAATAATGCTGCACATCAGTGCTAATCATCAAGTGTGTGTTGTGTTTGCCAGGGGAGTGAGTGTGTACTTAGTGCTGGCACTGTGGCATTTTCCCAACTGTATGCCAGCAAAGGGATTTAATCAGCATCCACCACACTGGTGCAATCTGGTCATGGTGGCTGGCCGCTGTGGCTGAAATGTGATTTTAGGCTAATGATGGGTGTTGCCTCCCTGTCACGCATCTCCTCTATGCCAGCGCCACCTGGTGGTTATTGATAGATGGTGACGGTGCTGTTGTGTGTGGGGAGGAGTTCTTCTGTGTATGTGTCCATGCTGAACCAAACATTTTGTTGTGATCAGCCGTCATACACCTCCAAATATCTCTCCCTCCACCCCACCTGCCACAGCACTGTATTGAAACAACCAAAAGATGGCAGATGGCCAACATAACATTGCGTATTTGGGAGGGTTACATTCTTGCAGTAAAACTGAATGGGTACAAAGCTTTGAACATTCCTCTCTCGCAGCACATTTTTTAAAGGGGAACTCATTTTCTCTCCCCAGCAAGTGGGTGGAAGTGTTCAGTGCTATTATGGTATGCCGAGATTCATAATAAATGAGGTAGTACAATGTTATTTATGAGTACTTTGCCGTTCTAACTTAAATCACATTTATATGAAATTGCAGAGTAGTCAGTAATATTTTTCACTTGGTCATTAATATGATTAATTGGATGGTCGAGAGCCCTCTTGGATATGGAAGTAATTAAATCTTATCTGAATCAATAGCCATTCCATTTCTTGTGTCATTTTAGCTGAAAAGTGCAATAATAATTGCACTTCAACTGCCAGGTCATTAGTAATAATAGAGCAACAAATGCTTTAAAAACAACATCAGATTTTATACTAGGTCTGTACATCTATTGTCACTGGAGTGTGTTTTTTGTTGCAAACTGTTTGTACATTTATACCATGGCTATGTTTTAAAAAGTATCTTAAACTACTCAATGTGCAGCTCACCTTATATGTATATAATGCACAGAAGGCATAATATATTATTATTCACATTTGTGGTAAACACTCTCAAAAGCTCAGATACTGTTTCATACAATGATACATGCTCTAATCCAAAATTGTGTTTTCTTTAAAAATGTATTGGGTTATTGTTTATGCCACAAAAATTATAAATACTAGTTTAAAACATTGTTGCATACCATTCAACACCATCCAGTGTACAGATATACAACACAATAGTATGCTATTCTAATTTCTGAACGCATTTGTACAGTACTTGTGCTTTTTCCCCTTGCCTTTCCAATAAAGTCTACATTAGTGGAATTCAATTGGGAAATGTAGACTAGCAAGAGTTCAACAATTTTGTCATTCACTGATTGAGGTTTAGTAGACCAGGTGATTATTAGCATTCCAGTTAAATTTTTTTATTATTTTTCTATGTTCCTCATCCATCATTTAATATCCTTGTGTTGAGTAGAGCATTTTACAAACATTTTGTGCACTGTTTAATATATTGTATGTGTTTATGTATCAGGATCGAAAGCTAACCAAGGCGGAGCAGCAACGGTTTAAAGAGGAGGCTGAGATGCTGAAAGGTCTACAGCACCCCAACATTGTGCGTTTCTATGACTCTTGGGAGTCTGTTCTTAGAGGCAAGAAGTGCATTGTCCTAGTCACGGAGCTCATGACCTCTGGAACACTCAAAACGTGTGTATCTTTGCATTTTAATGATTGTGTCTTTCTTACTGAATGTGATATTATAGAATATGTTTTACATTTGCAACTCCTTAAAAACTGTGTGTACGCTAAACCTGTGGTTCTCACCTGGTGGGTCATGACCAAAAATGGGTCGCTTTTGTTGTTTATGTCAAAGGCTGTGCATTCAATCAAAGTATGTATTTTGCCACAAATTAATTAATCCTCAAAATCCATGAACAAAACTGTGCAAGTTAAAAAGAAAAATTGTCCCAGACTACATTCAATTGGGGATACATTTGAATCTTGAATCTGGGACCTGGACCAAAATCAGTTAAGAACCAGTGATCTAAACCAGTGCATTTAACCTTCCAATGTAAGGTTGTGTAGAGTTATTCACTTACTAATATCACTACTTACACTGGGGCATCTCCATACTCTGTTCCTCTGCTTCAGGTATCTTAAGCGCTTTAAGGTGATGAAGCCCAAGGTTCTACGCAGCTGGTGCAGGCAAATCCTAAAGGGTCTACAGTTCCTACATACCCGAACACCACCAATTGTGCACCGTGACCTCAAGTGTGACAATATCTTCATCACGGGCCCCACCGGCTCAGTAAAGATTGGTGACCTGGGCCTTGCAACCCTCATGCGGACATCTTTTGCCAAGAGTGTTATAGGTATGTGCCTCTACATGCAGCTTCCTAGTAAAAGGTCTTTGCACATAAAAATGAAAATTCTGTCATTTACTCACCATTATGTTTTTCCAAACATACATGACTTTATTTCTTCCGGGGAACTTAAAAGGATATGTTAGGCAGCAGTGTTGGGTAACGTTACTTTTAAAAGTAACTCGTTAGAATATTGCATTACTCCTTAAAGTAACTTAATTAAAAAGTTATTTTTATGGAGAGTAAAGTGTTACTATACTTTTGCAGTACATTTGCGTACATTTTTTCTCACAGCCACTTTCTCTTTTGCTATGCTATGCATTCCATACAAATAAGCCATGCATTGCATACAAGAGATATTACAGGTCATGCTATCTACTGTACAACACTCATGTCAAAACAGCATAGTAAACAAACAGATATTTAGAAAGTAGGTCTTCACGTATTTATACATATTTACAATAAAGAATCAATAACATATGCATGATTTGTTTTTCCATCAACATGGCAGCCAGTATGAATACTGAAGAATAACCACTGTCTTACCTAAAGCAGCAAAGTCCAACACTTGAACCTGCATCATATGTCCTCATATTTGGTGCCCATTGACAATGTCAGAGTCAACTGAGATGTTCTTCAGAAGTCAGGATAAAATTCAGTGGGGAATGCCAGTATAACATGTTCAAGGAATAAGTCTGATGAATAAATAAATATTTTTCACTTAAGTCATCTCAGTGCACGCTTGTTTTGAGTTGATTCACGGTGCGTACAGACACCACAACTTCAAAGGCGCATTTTGAGACAACTTGAATTAAATTGTTTTTAATGCTACCAAAATGTAAAAACAAAAATTGTTTGTTTCATGAATCAAACTACTTGTTTATTATAAAACAAAAATGTTGAATATTTTTAGAAACTAAGACATTTTCTCTGCGTACACAATAGATGTAGAATGTTGCTCGGAGCAACTGATCTAGAGTCTTTTCTCATCCCATTCTCCCAGATACGGGGAGCTGTAACACGGAGTATTTCACCCTGTGTATCATGTCGTGGCCAGTGGAAAACTAGTCTTATAATCCCTCTGCCTAAATGCGTTTACTGAATTTTTTTATTTTTTTTTTTTCATTTTTATGCAGTGTGTATTAACACATGAATCAACAGTGTTTCACTCAACTGAATGCTGACCTCATATTACTCTAAAACACGAAATGCGCTTGCGTGTTAGTGAGTTGATTGACAGGCAATGTCTGTATCTAAAAGGTGATTGGATCTTTTACCTGTAAGGCAGTACTTCCTTTCTACATCCATTGACTTTTGGGTGCTAGAGCTTCTTGGGTGGGCGTTCCCATTTCTCCCATTCATTTAAATAGAATTGACTCATCTCACTCTGCTAAATAGTCTCTGGCCTCACACTCTGTAGAACTATAATGCCAGTCATGCACTACATCTCCTCCCCGAAGTTTGCACACTTTTACTCTTGATTTCTCGCAATACAGGGAAAGTAGAGGTGTACAAAAGCAACGCGTTACTTTATTTAAAAAGTAACTCTGATATTATGGTCTAAAATAAAAAATATTGTGTTACTTTAATCGTTACTTGAAAAGTAATCTGATTACGTAGCATGCGTTACTTTTATCGCTTTACCTCCGATACTGTTAGGCAGTATGTTAGTCTTAGGAACCATTCCTTTTCATTGCATTATTATTTTTATTATTTTTCATACAATGAAAGTGGATGGTGACTGAGGCTTTCATTTTGCCCAACATCTTCATTTGTGTCTCCTGGTTGAAAGAAAGTACAGGTTGGAACAACATGAGGGTGAGAAAATAATGAAAGAATTTTCTATTTTGGGTGAACTACCCCTTTAAGCTCTGAACTCGTATTGTCTTTTGCTGCTTTGGTGCTCAGTAAAGAGCACTGCTTGCAGTACTGTATGTTCATACATAAAAATGTCAATGCCCATTGATTTTTTTTTTTTTTTTTTCTGTTTAAATATTTGCTGAGAGGCAAGTTAGCATGCCAGATGTTTATTAGTGCAAACATCAAAATAATTTCCTTTTATAACACTGTTGCTTTTAACAATGTTACTCTATGCACCCAGCAGCTGCATATTTGGAAAAAATTATGCAATTATTGCAAGTACTTCTAAGTGAGAGGCTGCTGCAAAAAATATCAGGAGTATCCGTGAAAGCACTTGTGTGCTGCATAGATCAGACTTTCTACTCTCAGTGACTGAATCAGTAATTCCAGGCTCAGGCCAGAAGAAAGGAGCACAATTGGCTGTGTTCTTCAAGGCTGATTTTCGTGATTGATTTAAAGATGATGTGCCTGTGGTTTGCAGATGAATCTGAAGAAAAATGGCTTACACTTTGTTATATATTACATGATATATTCCATTGTTGTTACAGTAGGTTATAAAAAGAAACATCTGACATATGGAGTATGCACATCATAGCCTTCGAACTTGAAGATTATTGTAATAAGCATTCATGACAACGTGCATGTTGATAATTGTCTGTTGTCAACCAGAATAAAAATAAATAGCCAAGTAGTCTTTCAAAGAGCAACATATTATGAAAACATTAGTTTTACAGATTTCTGCTTGTTATCACAGCAACAGAAGGTAAATATGATAAAGTTTCAGAGAGCAGGATGTCATCCGAATGTTGTATTGATTTCTCAGGGACTCCAGAGTTCATGGCCCCAGAGATGTATGAGGAGCACTATGATGAGTCAGTGGATGTTTATGCCTTTGGCATGTGCATGCTGGAGATGGCTACCTCAGAGTACCCATATTCAGAATGCCAAAATGCTGCACAGATCTACCGCAAAGTCACAAGTGTGAGCATTAATGATTCATGATTTGCCTTGTACAGTACAATCATTGTTCCATGACTACATGACACTTGATTGCACTTATTTGTTATGCCTTGTATTAGTTTTTAAATACACACTTTGTTTATGTACTAATTGGTATGGTTATGACTAGTTGATGAATAACATGGAGGATTGCTAACACATTAGACTGCTTTTTTTCTCTATGTAGGGCATCAAACCTGCCAGTTTTGACAAAGTGAATGACCCAGAGGTAAAAGAGATCATTGAGGGCTGTATTCGCCAAAATCGATTAGAACGGTAAGCATATAACCAGCAGAAGTTTATCTGTAAGTTAAGCAAGATTGAGAAGCACTCTTAAGTTCTGTCTTTTCAAACTCAGGCTCTCTGTCAAGGACCTTCTAAATCATGCCTTCTTTGCGGAGGATACCGGTGTGCGTGTGGAGCTTGCAGAGGAAGATACAGGCTCCAAAGACTGCCTGGCCCTGCGCATCTGGGTTGAGGAGCCAAAGAAACTCAAGGGCAAGCACAAAGACAATGAGGCCATCGAGTTCAGCTACGACCTGGAGAATGATAGTGCCGAAGAGGTTGCACTAGAGATGGTAAGATTAAATTAAAGGACACAGAATGTATGGAGAGTCTACAAAAAAAACTATATATGGAAAGATTGAAAACTGTGCCCTGATGTTATTTATTGTAATCAATCTGTCACCCAAAATTAGGATAATTTACTCACCCTCATATAGTTCCAAACCTATATGACGTTATTTTCTTACTGTGTGCGGAACACAGTAGTAATTAATATTCCGGTCCATCCTTTCAATACAATGACAGTTGATAGTGACTCACTTAAAAGCTAAAAAAGGCACCCAGATGTATTTAATTACATTACGGTTGTTTCTTACCAAACCTCATCGTGTGCTTTCAAAAAACTTGGAATTTGATGCACGAGTTGCATGGACTACTATAATGATTCTTTTGGTTTCTTTTTTTAAGCTTTAAAGTGAACTATCAACTGCTATTGTATTAAAAGGATGGACCAAAATATTAATTAAAATTTCTCCTTTTGTGTTCTGCATAAGAAAGAAAGGCATACGGTTCGGAACGGAATGAGGGTGAGTAAATGACAACAGAATTGTCATTTTTGGGGTTTCCTTTAAGACAAACTGTAACCTACATTGTTCCTCTTTCTCTTTTGCTCCATCTATTTCTCCTCACTCTGTATCTATCCTTTTTCTTTTTGATTTATGCCCCAATTAAACACCTTTTTTAGGTGAAGTCTGGCTTTTTCCATGAAAGTGATGCTAAGGTGGTGGGGAAATCCATCAGAGACAGGGTGACTCTAATTAAGAAATCCCGGGAAAGGCGGCAACAGCAGCTCCTCCAACAGCAGCAAAGTCTGGACGAGCATCGTGTCTCAACAGTCCTCACCTCCTCCTTTACCCCTCTCCATCCCTCCTGCCCCTCCTCACTGGGTCCAGCTGCTGCTGCAGGTGCTGGGGGTCAGGGGGAGGCAGAAGAGCTGCCAGAAGTGGACCAACATGTCCAACAGCAAGGCACTGCACTGAGCCTCAAAGGTGCACAATTCATGTACAATCAAAATGTACAGATACTGTCACTTGTAAAAGATGAGAATGTACACTACATGGTCAAAATATATATAAATACTTTTGGCCATGTAGTGTATCTTACTATCCACACCATTTCTAATAAATAAAAATATGTATGCATCAGAAAAGCACTTTTAGCCAAATGTTTGGCCCAATTTGCTGTATGAATGTTGGCATTTTACTTTTCTGTCTTTAGAAGGTGAGAACCTTTCTATTGTCAGTGGAGATCCTTTCTCAAGTGGGCAAAGCCATGCTTTCTCTCTAGCTGAGTCTGAGAACCCATGTGCTCATGCTCAAACCAGCTACCCCTCTGGCACCTCTGTAAGTACTGCTCCTGCTACAACTGCTCAGTCACCACCATTCTTCCTCAACTCATATGAAAAACTTTTGACTTGAAGTACAAAAAAGTACTTGTTGAATAAATGTACACCTTTGGTGGGCTAAGATTTGTTTTTGTTTTCATTTAGGGAGTGAAAGGTATCGGGGTTGTGTCTCACCCCCAGCTGCTCCCTATTGGTCAGAGTGGAGGGGTTCCAAATGTGCCTGTTGGCCAGAATGGTGGGATATCTGGCATTTCCATTGGCCAAAGTGCTGGTGGGGCTCCTAACATTCCTCTGGCACAGACTTTCATTCAGCCAGTCACTATGACATCACAGGTCCCATTAAGTGTGCCTCAACAATATTCTCAGGTGTGGCCAGCTTGTCTTATTGCTGTGTTTTCCCTTTTCTCTTAATCCACTCTTGCACTGGACACAATATTGCATATCTAAAATAAATCAATCCAGGGGGGCCTATTTCACTAAACCAGTTAAACAATCCAAAAATCAGTGCCAAATGTTAAATTATTGAAGTTGAATATGTTCAGTCACCACTGGGGTGTTTTACCACTTGTGTAATATTGTTTATCAAAATAGTTGTGATAATTCTTAAGTTTTTACAATGTAGACATGGCACTCTGTTACTGAAATACCCACTCAAATGCAGACTGTAACTTCAGTCTAGGTCATTTGCTGAGTTACATGATGTTCACTGACCTAAATTTTTGATGTTAGGTTGAGAGAACAGATTTGTTTTTGAATTTCACTGTGAAATTATTTGAGGTGATTTCCATGCCAAATCTTACTAGCTGCTCATTTGAAGGGACTAATTGTTTTCTGTGCTCCTTTATAATTCTGTACTGCCATTATAATGTGTTTGGAACATAGAACATGTTTGAATTGGATTCAGAGTTCAGAGTTTAAAGACACTGATCATCAAGAAAGTATGCAGATGAGTGGTAGAAGCTCTTAAGCAAGTTAATTAGAATGCATGTTTTAGAGGGGGAAAAAATACAAAATCAAGCAAATTTATATTAGCAATCAGTGACAATAATGTGTGAATGTGCCTAGAACTAAACTGTAATGATTTAGTGGATGTTTTAATGGATGCTGACCTGAACAGAAATTCCTCCTTGGAATTCTGCTGCTTCTGATCTGATGAGGAATAGAATCAGGCACAAAAGGCATCATAGTCTGAATACCATCTAGGAATAACCTAATAACAGGATACAGAGTATCTTGTCCCATGTCTTTTGCTTTCCAAAATGTCCTGTTTCCCTTGGATGATTAATGAAATGCACTAACGCTTCCTCTCGCTTTCTGTTTTCCCCTCCCACTACCCCTTCCTTCTCTCCACACATGCCACCCTATTCCATGCTCTGTCCAATCCACCCTTCCCAATAATTTCCAAATATTTTTGCCACCAGCCCATCCCACCATACACAACAGATGTTACCCCTTCTCAAATATTACACCCTCGGAATAGTGATACCTCCACTTCCCACAGTTCTCTTGTGCAGTCACAGTCATACACCTCCTCAATATCACCCCAGGCACCCTTAACTGTCCACACTGCCTCCATCCCTGTTGGAGAGTCCATAGCATCAGCTGGCAACATTATGCCCCCCATGCAGACCCAACCTAGTAATGCTCCTGTACAACCTACTGATGTTTTGCCCCAGCAAACCATTGTTCAGCCCCAACATCAGGCAGTGTCAGAATTGCCAGGAACATTGCAACCAACACCACAAAAGCAGGCAAATATAATGCAGCAGCACCAGGCAGTGCTGTTACCACAGCAGAAAGACCAGCAGAAAGACCAGGTTCAGCCAGCAACAGTTTTATTGCAACATTCACAGCATGTAGAACAGCCCCGCATGAATTTACAGGAACAACAGCCACATTCAGGTTTATCCCAGCAGCCATATATTCCCTTGCCACAGCAGCAACAGCCAACATTGTCCATCTTGCACCAAAGTGAGTTACAACAGCAGGTGTACATACAACAACCCCAGCAACAAGTTGTGATACAGCAGCAAGTTCAACAACCATTGCAGCAAACGTCAGTACAACAACCCCCAATGGAACAATATCAACAGACACAGCAACTGCAGGCACAGCCAGTTTATTTGCCACAAATGGCTGAATCACAAGAGCAGAACATGGTAAAGACAATAGGACAACAGCCACAAATGCTTCAAACAACCCAGCAGCCATTACAATTGGCAGAGCAACAAAAAAAACTTTTGATTAGGCAACAAATGGAGCAGCAACAGAAGGCTGTTTTGCAAAAGCTATTGGAGCAACAAAGTCAACAGCAAGTTTACATTCAATCACCTCAGAAGCAACCACAAGTTGAACAACAAATTCTTCTGCAGCAACAGCAAAACATGGCAGTGCAGCAGCAGATGGAGCAACAGCAGCAGGCTCTACAGCAACAGCAGCAAATAGAGCAGCAACAACAGACCATTTTACAACAACAGGTGGAACAACAAATACAACAGCAACAGGTTCTTTTTCAGCAACATCAGCTGGAACAGAAGCAAGTTATATTGCAGCAGCAACAGCGTGAACAACAGCAGGCTCTTTTACAACAACAACAGTTAGAACAGCAAGCCTTGCTACAACAGCAGCAACAACTCCAGTTAAAGCAGCAACAAGCTCTTTTACATCAGCAACAGTTAGAACAGAAACAGCAGGCATTGCTTAAGCAGCAGCAGAAACAGCAGTTAGAGCAACAGCAAACTGTTTTACAGCAACAACAGCAGCAAGCACTCATTCAACAGTTGCAACAGCAGCAACACATTGAACAGCAACAGCCTCAACTACAGAAGCCAACTGAACAACTACAGCAGGAAATATTTCAACAACAGCCTGATCAGCAACAACAGGCATTACTACAACAGAGAGAGTCGCAGTTGCAGCAACAAGTTCTAATGCAACAACAGATCGAGTTACGACAACAGGCACTACAAGCTGAAAAACAACAAGTTTTATTGCAGCAGCAACAACAACAACTACATTTGGAGCAGCATACAGCTCTTACAGATCATAGTGGGCAACAGCAAACAACTATAAAAACAGAGACTGTACAACAAATCAGTCAACTACAACACCCTCAGCAAATAATTTCCCCACAACCTCAATATCATTCAAATCTTGCTCAACAACAAACAGAGCAGCAACAGGTCTTGATTCAGCAGCAACAAGCTATCCTCCCCCAGCCATCACATAGACCTTCCCTGGAAGATTTACAAGTTCCAACCATGGTTCAAGCAGTACCACAAATGGTTACCACTCAAATATCTAGTCAAGTTCCTACCCCAATACTCATTCAGCAACAGAGGCCACCTCAGCAGTCATCTCAACCTGCTGCGCAAATGCAAATCCAGAATCAAGGGGAGCCAGCAATTTGTGGTCAAATTTCACTGCAGACCGAAAGTCTTTGTACAGCACAGTCAATGAGAGAGAGTATTCAAGCAAGCCAGTTGCAAGTTTCACAACCAACCCAACAAATCACATCCCCAACACAGGCACAAGTTCCAACACCACATCCTATTCACTCTTTTGTCCCAACTCAGACGCAAATGGACTCAAAAGGGCATCTCCTTCCTTCACAAACTCAAATGGTACCAATTCAAGCTGCAGCTTCTCTCCACTGTCAGGTTCCAGTAGTGTCACCAACACCTGCACCTCTAGTGCATGTCCAAGGACAGGCTGCTGCTTCACTTCTGCCCACACAGTATGCTCAAGCACCTGTCGCTCAGCAAACCATCCAGTCAGTTCAACTAGACCTCGCACAAACTGTGAAACAACAACAGTCTCCTCTGCGGCAATATCAGCAAGCATTGCTGTCTCCAGTATCACCTGCACATTCCATTGACCCAATAGCCACTTCGTCAGCTCAGTGCTACTTGCAACAGACAAACCAACCACAAATGCAGGCCCAGGCTATGCCACAGCCAATCATACCGGCTCAGCAACAGCCAGTCAGTGTGGCCTCTATGCAGACAGTTTTGCAGCCCATGCTTCCAGTGAAGCCTCAGGCTACCCAACAGTATGAGCAGCAGCTGCCTAAAGCCCAACCTGTGCAACAACAGCAACCCCTCCATCATCAATATCAAGCTCAAACTGTGCAGCAGTTTCTGCCAACAAATGCTGTACTACCCCAAGATCTCCAGCAACAGCCCTCTCAGCCCCAACCTGTGCTCCAACATATTCTCCCTATGCACATTCCACCCAGTCAGATACCTCAAACCCAAGCAAGGACAGTATCTCTTTATAGTCACGTAGTCTCAGGTCCTCCACCCTCCCCCCAAAACCAGCAGAAACCAACCCTTCCTGCTCAAACACACTCACAGATTAGCATGCAACCACAAGCACACTTAAACACCCAGACACATGTTCAAACGCATGCCCTCACCCACACACAGACCCACATAGGGACTACTGGGAATTTTGAGCAGCCTCCTTACTCCCAAGCTGCCTTTATGCCTTCACAGATCCACCAAAGTCCATCTCATAGTTCCCTACAACCCTCTGCCATTCTTCCAACCCAACAGCCAGCTGTCCCAGTTTCAGAAATTCCTGTCTCAACACATGCAAGGCCAGCTGACCTGATCCCTGTCCCCCTTCCTACTGTCAATTCCTCACAGTCCCATGACTCTCATGGCTCTGTGTTGCCCACCACCTCGCTGGCAGACAGTGATGCTGCATTGTTGGGCATTGCTCAGGTATGAAAGCACTTTAATTACATCTGTAAAAGCTATTATACAAAAGCGCTTTAATATTTCGCATCAGCAATTTTCCATGTTAAATATATTTACACCGATCAGCCACAACATTAAAACCACCTGCCTAGGGGGCCTGGGTAGCTCAGCAAGTACTGACACTGACTACCACCCCTGGAGTCGCGAGTTTGAATCCAGGGTGTGCTGAGTGACTCCATCCAGGTCTCCTAAGCAACAAATTGGTCCAGTTGCTAAGGAGGGTAGAGCCACATGGGGTAACGTCCTTGTGGTCGCAAGTAGTGGTTCTAGCTCTCAATGGGGCACGTGGTAAGTTGTGCGTGGATCGCGGAGAATAGCATGAGCCTCCACATGCAGAGTTTCCATGGTGTCATGCACAACGAGCAGTCTCCGAAGCGGAGGCAACTGAGACTTGTCCTCTGCCACCCGGATTGAGGTGAGTAACCACACCACCACGAGGACCTACTAAGTAGTGGGAAATGGGCATTCCAAATTGGGAGAAATAATGTTTTTTTTTTTTAATTTAAAATAAAAAACACCTGCCTAATATTTGGTAGGTCCTCCTCGTGCCGCCAAAACAGTGTCAACCCACATCTCAGAATAGCATTTTTGTTTTTGGCACCATTCTGAGTAAATTCTAGAGACTGTTGTGCGTGAAAATCCCAGGAGATCAGCAGTTACAGAAATACTCATACCAGCCCATCTGGCACCAACAATCATGCCATGGTCCAAATCATTGAGATCACATTTTTCCCCATTCTGATGGTTGATGTGAACATTAACTGAAGCTCCTGACCCATATCTGCATGATTTTATGCACAGCACTGCTGCCACTCGATTGGCTGATTAGATAATCGCATGGATAATTGTTGGTGCCAGACGGGCTGGTTTGAGTATTTCTGTAACTGCTGATCTCCTGGGATTTTCACACACAAGTCTCTAGAATTTACTCCGAATGGTGCCAAAAACAAAAAACATCCAGTGAGCGGCAGTTCTGCGGATGGAAATGCCTTGTTGATGAGAGAGATCAACAGAGAATGGCCAGACTGGTTCGAACTGACAAAGTCTACGGTAACTCAGATAACCACTCTGTACAATTGTGGTGAGAAGAATAGCATGTCAGAATGCTATTCTGAGATGCGGGTTGCCGCTGTTTTAGCAGCACGAGGGGGACCTACACAATATTAGGCAGGTGGTTTTAATGTTGTGGCTGATCTGTGTATATATGGATTCCTCAGAACAGAATTAAGGTCCATAGAATCCACTGAAGGTAGAAGGCATACAAACATCAATCTCCTCTGACTCAGTTTACTTGACATGCGAAACCCATTATGCTTTCATGAGCACACCTAACTTCTTAACACCTGCAAACCCAAGGTTAAACTTACAAAATCAAACATACAATTTTATCTCATGATTTCAAGAAAGTCATTTTTATTTTTGGTTATTTTTTGGTTGTTTGAGTGTATTGAGTAATACTTTGCCTGTATTTTTAATTTTGGAATTTATTATAATATTTGGTAATTGAAATCAATTTTATTTATTAGTTTGAGTCATTATATATACTAATGGTTTGTGTTTTTTGTTTTTCTTATGTTTTTATGTTGGTATGTGGTGGTTCCTGTGTTGTTTGTTTGTTTGTCTTTTTCTTTGGCTTAACAGGAGAGCCAAAATCAATCTACCAACAGGAGCTCTTCGTCAGGGTAGGTTTGATGCATCTCTGTACTTTATCTGACAGATGTTTGTGTACATTTCATCATGTGCACAAGCAAAACTTTGACTTTGGATATTTTATAAATCCAGCTCTGCTCCTGCCAATGGAGATGAGTCTCAAATGCTGTGGGCTAGTGGAAAACTGGAAAAGGTGAAATCTCAGAGGAGAGCTTCCTGTCAGAAAACTGAAAAAACTCATTTTCAACTCAGCATGTTGCAGGTATGTATAGCACAATTTTTTTTCTGCAAGTCACCGTTAATTTAAAATTTAATTAATAAATTGAATCATATTCTAAACATTTTCTCCATGTCGAAGGTTTCGTGCACTGGGGACAACATGGTAGAGTGTCAACTGGAAACTCACAGCAACAAAATGGTCACGTTCAAATTTGACATTGAGGGAGATGCACCTGAGGACATTGCAGATTACATGGTAAACATTTAAGCAGCTTTAGTCTTACCTTTGCTTTTTGAGAAACCGCATATAAAGAGACTTTGTGCTGGGTGATCGTGACTTGTGTCTTTGTGCGTTTGAAGTGTGTCTTCACTTGTAAATGACTTCATAATGTGTATTGTGCAGGTGGAGGAGGATTTTGTCCTTGAGCCTGAGAAAGAAAAATTTGTTGAGGAGCTGAGGGCTATAGTGAAGAAAGCTCAAGGAATTCTAATTACTCAGTCACAGGTCTGCATTTCCAAATGTATTAAACTTTACAAACTCATTGTTAAATGGCTCTTTAACTAATCATAGTATTGTTTTTAGATGAGGATGTCTTTTTTATTTTTTATTTAATGTCTTTTTTCTGTCTCAGACTGGGTCCGTGGAGCAGCTCCATGTAAGCACCCCATCCAGTGCATCAAGTAAGAGTTTGGTCATGGTCTGGTATACTCACAAATAAAGCTGAAGAATAAAGTTAATCAAATGTTACAATTAGTAATAAAATAAATGTTTTGTGCTATTTTCTCTATTTGCTGTAGCGGATGCAGCCCCTCAATCTTCCCCAGTGGGTCGCTGGCGGTTTTTCATCAACCAAACAATTCGCCATCGTGACTCACACTCCAACCAGGGAGCTTCCACTCCCCCTCCAGTGGGAGAGAGCAGAGTTCCCAAGTCTACAGAAACAGAGAAAGGTACTTTTAATACAATTTACTTTTGAGACAAACTCCATAATGCTTTTTGTCATGAGTTAAACTTGAAATTGAAATGACCTATATAAGAAAGATAGAATGGATTAGAGGAACTTTGTTTCTGCTGTTCAGACCTTTCCATTAAATAATGATAAGTAATTTGACTAATAGTAATATTACCATGACCACTAAAGAGTATGTATTCTCTATTACATTATCAGACCATGAAATCCCTCAGCGATCAGAGTCTTTTGCTGGAATTGCATCATCTCCAAGTTCTTCACTGTCTGCGTCCTCTCCTCCAGTCTCTACAGTATCTGCCCCTGCATCCATGTCAGCCTCGGCCATTGCCGCCCACAAAGACATCACACCCGCTGCCTTGCCAAAACTAGAGCAAGTCACCTCTGCTACTCTGATCACAGACCCAATCCCTGTCATGTCCTCAAGCCCTTCTGCTCCTTATTTTCCTGCGGTTGTGGCCCTTGTGGGCTCCAACATGGCCTCAGGCGATACTGCTTTTAAAGTGCAGAGTCATTCTGAACAGCCTCTCTCTACCATGTCAGGTTATGGGTCCCCACCAGCATCACTGGTTGGCCACGCTGATCCTTCGCAGCAGTTTTTTGCTCAAACCCAAACGGCAACCTCACAGAAGCCTGAGATACTTCAACAAACCCTGGCAACTCACCAGCTTCAAGACACCCAGACACTACAGTCAACAATAGGCACCACAGAACAGATGCAGGCTCAGCAACAGCAGATTACGCCTCCTCTGCAACAGCATGTTCTGCAGGCAGGCTATCAGGCCACTCCACTGCAACCACAACTCCAAACAAGCCAAAGGCCAGCTGAATCAAAAACACAACCACAGCCAATGGAGACAGTGCCCCAACCTTTGCATACAAGTCTTCCAGCAGTCCAGCAGCCACAGTTGCACCAAGTTCTGCCGTCTGTGCTACCGCAGATCCCACACCAACAAGTACCAGTTCAATCTCAACAATCACCAATGCTGCAGACCACATTCTTGGAGCAGCACAGCCTCCAGAAAACAAGCAATCCTGAACATGTTCCCATAGACCAGTATGTTCCTAAAGAAACAGTGCAGGCCCCAACAATGCTGTCCATGCAGCCACAGCATGCCTTCCAACCCCAAGATCCCCTACAGCTTCGAGCACAGTTTCAGCCTGTGATCCCACAGCTGCTCCCCACTGAGCAGACACATGTCGTGCAGCCACAGACATTACTTCAGCAGTTACCACATGATATGCTGCACTCTCAACCAATGGCACAATCTGCAGTGCCTCCAGCTGTGCAGAAGCAGGCATCTCTCCAGCACTCGGAGTCGGAGCTGTCAATGGGTGAGGCCAGCGTAGAGGACCCCATCAGCCACTCTGCCCTGCCCCATCCCTCTTCAGACCCCTCTCTCCCACCCCTCCTTCTTTCTGAGACTGCTCTGCCAGCCCTCTCCCAAACATTTACCCCCTCTCCAGCCCAGCCCTCCTCAGTAGCAGAATCAGACAGTGAAGGCCCCCCGAAAATTGAGTTTGTGGACAACCGTATTAAGACTTTGGATGAGAAGCTTAGAACTCTGCTGTATCAGGAGCACAGTGGCAGTGGGTCAGCACTGGGAGGTGGCACCACTGGCGCCCCCACCTCTGCATCTGCTGCAGCGTCCACCTCAGTGGGAGATGACGAGTCTTCAGAGCCTCACTATGCATTCTCCCCTCCTCATGTCACCTCTTCAGACACTTCCCCTCACTCCACTTCTTCTACCACCTCCTCCACCACCCCTCGCTCTTCCTCAACCTCTTCAGATGGAGAGAAGGAGAGAGCAGGTGAGGAGGAGTTGGCCCAATCTGCTGCTGTGCAACACCAGCCTGCCTCATTCTCCTCTACATCCCCACCATGCTCTCTCCTCTTCCCCTCACAGGAGCCCGGATCTCCGCCTTTGCCTGGTGAACCCTCAGTAAGTGTAAGTGGGGTATGAATATTTCACATTTAAATGATAATGCAGTGTTGTCTCTAAAGATAGACATTATTTAAGCATTGAGGTACTCTGCTGCGCATTATGCTGAACAACAACCTCTTGCTGTAACTATATTCACAATAAAAAGCATGGCCTTGAGAGCTTTATAAACTGTTTATGGCCTCAATGCTTTCTAAAAAAGTTGTGACATAATTCAAATATTGAGGCAAATTTTCAATAAAATATTTTAAGCAAATTCTTTAAAGCGATAGCTCATCCAAAAATGAATGCTGTCTTTCTGCCTAACATCATTTTTTGTGGTACAGCAAAGAAAGTTATACAGGTTTGGAACAACATGAGGCTGAGTAATTGATAGAATTTGAATTTTACCGTAAACTATCCCTTTAAGTGCCATCTTTCCACTAGAAGATAAAATCCCTGACATAACAGTGCATTACTATACTACAAAAGTAGCAATCTGCTATGGGCGCTGCAAAGTGATACAGTAAACCAAGTATTTTGCATCATAGCTGTTACTTTATTGTGGATTTTAACATAGCTGGAACACTACTGACCAATTAGCATCCAGGACTGGTACTGTTATTTGTAGTAATTAAAATTATTTACATTTTGAACTCTGTTATGACACTTACAATCTTAGCATTATTCCAAATCTATTGTCTATATTTCCCTCTATTTCTTATGTTTGTTCCTCTCCTCTTGTTCACATTTGGTGTCCAGGCTGCCCCCTCCGTTTCAGAAACCTGCACCCCTGGAGACGTTCCGTTGCCGCCTTCTCAGCAGCCCATCCCTCTGTGGCCTGGAAAGCAGCAGGACAATGAAGGAGGTGGATATTTTGGCCTAAACCTGACATGTCCTAGTATCAGAAATCCTGTTAGCAAGAAATCCTGGACTCGCAAATTCAAAAGCTGGGCATGCAAACTGCGCCACTCCGCCAGCTTGTTCAAGAAGCCCAGAGTCCAGCAAGGTAGTGTCCACAGGAAGCGCGCGCACGAGAGAGAGAGCGATTGAGGGGTGTGGGTGGGCACTGACCTAATACAAATGTTTAGATTAAAAATAATATACCCAACTTAATGTAGCTGGCTCTAACCTTGCTAGATAGGGATTTCTTAAAGGGGTTAGTTCACTCAAAAATGAAAGTTCTCTCATTATTTACTCACCCTCTTGGCATCCCAGATGTGTATGACTTTCTTTCTTCTGCTGAACACAAACAAAGGTTTTTACAAAGAATACTTCAGCTCTGTAGGTCCATACAATGCAAGTGAGTGGGTGCCAAAATTTTGAAGCTCCAAAATCCACATAAGGGCAACAAAAGTACTTCAGACGACTCTTGTGGTTAAATCCATGTCTTCTGAAGCGATATGATAGGTGTGGGTGAGAAACAGATGAATATTTAAGACCTTTCTCCTCCTTCTGTTTTTGGTGATTCACATTTGTCATGCATATTGCCCCCTGCTGGGCAGGCAGGAGAATTTATAATTAAAAAAAATGACTTTAATATTTATGTTTCTTACCCACACCTATCATATTGTGTCTGAACACATGGATTTAACCACTGGAGTCAATTGGATTACTTTTATGCTCCCTTTATGTGGATTTTAGAGCTTCAGATTTTTGGCACCCATTCACTTGCATTATATGGATCTACAGAGCTGAAGTATTCTTCTAAAAATCATAATTTGTGTTCAGCAGAAGAAAGAAATTCATACACATCTGGGATGCCAAGAGGGTGAGTAAATCATGAGAGAATTTTCATTTTTGGGTGAACTATCCCTTTAATGTCTAAAAATACTGTTAAAGTTGATAATTAGTTATTAATCCTAATAGTTCTCCCATGGTCGCATTCTTGTTGCTGTGCTTAGTCTGTACTGATATCATAGCATCACCTGCATTTGTTTTATACAGAATTGCTCTGCTGTACATTAACATTTGTTGTAGCTTCTTTTCGTTTTGTCTGCATGGGTTACCCAGGGGTAAGAACAGAGGAATGTAGAAAAGGGAGAGACTCTAGGAAGATGGATGACCCTGGTGCGGCACACCTGGATCTGAGTCTCAAGTCCTACCCTATGCAGTGCAGTATTGCAGTACCCAAGCCCCTCACCTTCCTGCACCCGGCCTCACAATCAAACCACCTGTAATCAGAGAATAGAATGCTTATTTACAAACTACATGGGCCAGACAGTCTGAAGTTTGCACCTGTTTGTTTTTGGTTAGTTTAGTCATTTTAGAGGCATGAAACTAGATGTCATCACTCATATTGATCATACCCACTCTTATTAAGTTTCTGTCTTTTATAATAAGAAAATAACAGTTGCAAACTTGCTTTTAATTGAGAGAAATTAATCTGGCCCAAATTACACCTTTTAATTTAGATTTCTTTGAACCATTGACAAAGTGTACATATATGAATGAACTCATTGAAGCCTTAGCAAGTAAGTAATAGCAAAGCAAACAACTATCAACCTTTTCCAAATGACAGCTATCCATTTTTAATGTGAGCTCTCAGACTTTTAGGTAATATCCTGTTCTTTCCTACCTGGGCAGACTTTTGGAAAGTTTCATTTTTATATATTTTCTGCATGTCTAAGGCTATGTTTGGAATTTAATACTACCATATTAATAATAGTATGTAAAGTACACAATATGCAACGCTAAACATTTCAAACATTGTCATCACATGCCCTTATTACGATGTATGTTAATTTCTGCGAGTGGCATCATGTTATCTCGGGATTTACTTTTTTTTCTTTTTTTTTAATTACGGTCAAGAAAAATTTAAAAATTTGTGGTACAAATGACTTTCCAATTCATTCATCACATTGGAAATGGAGTGCATTGTGACTACAGTATGCCACATTGTGGGCTCTGGTTGTATACTGCACATTTTGGCAAATGTACTGAATCATACAGGTATTTCATGAATAATGTTTCCATTTACATGCTGTGCACAGTATATTTAAAAACTATGAGTACTATGGTAGTGTGCAATTCCCAGCATAACATAAATGTAATCAGGCCAAAGTAATAGAATTAAATTGTTCTACTTTTTATTACATTTATAGGAACATGCAACAATATGCATATGTGTGGATGTATGGTCATCATCAGCTAGAAATAGTAATACACACACTCTAAATATACAGTAGATCTAGAATATTCAGAGCCATCACACATGTTGACTGGTATCACTGTCAATCAGCTGGAGATGTCTCCACTCTCCATGCAGTGATATTACAATCAGACTGATCATTGCAATTGTGTGAGTGTGGATGGATGGGGCAAACTACTTGTATTTATTACTCTCAGATGTTTTCAAAAGTGAACTGCAGAAATTTTATTTTCTGTTTAAGCTGCTCCCTGCCACCCCTCCCCATACCCATTCCCCATCACACTCTGCATCCACTTAGATGATAATCATATCTGTATTCATGTTCACGGACTGCCAGTGATGCTGTAATTTGCCATGCTGACTCTGTAATCTCACTATCCCCTGTGAACATGCATGGATGCTTGTTAGTCGAAGATCTCATTCCAAAAAGGGTGAACTGTTATTAATGCCATATGTGTCTGTGGTGTCTCTTTTGTGTGTCTGTGTGCTTGCTTGTGTCTTTGTGTCTGTTGTTTTGGTTTTTATACCAATTGTATTGTTTGTCTCTGATTGTTTGTTCTCTGTTTGTTCCTGTTTCATTTTGTGATTATCGTTGTGTTCCCTCGTCTTTTGTGTCTCTCTTTTCTTCTAATAAGATGGCAACTCCAACAGTCAGGGGATAAAGGAGGAGACAGAGACATCTACAAATGTCCAGCCCTACTCGCGCAGAGGACGTTTCCAGGTGCTGCCGTTATTCTGTTATATAAAATGTTCTACAGTAGATCAGCCTTCCCAGTAGCTTGTCAGACAGTATGAACAGCAAACATTAAAAGACAATACACTATACCAGAGATAGAAATACAGATAATATAGATAGAAACAACATTGATTTATCCTGTTTCCTGATTTATAAATAAAAAAACGTTCGGTTTTCTGTAGGGCTGGGTGATATAATGAAGAAAAGAAAATATCTCCATATGTACTCTAAGATTTATGTATTTGCTCTGTAATGACTGGAAAAGAACCATCATATCGACCAAACCGCATTTGTAGAAATTTGATTCTAAATGTTTAATGTAATATATATATATTTTTTTTAAAAACGTACAAATCTAGTTGAGAAAAAAAAAAATCAAGTCTGTTTCCCAAACTGTTTTTCACTAAATGAACACAAGGAAGAATTATATTTAATCATTTTCATTTATACGCACCAATATGACAATACATAGTAAGCAATATTTAAGTCCATATTACTGAAATACATGTTTTTTTTATACATGTAAGAAATGCCACACGGAGACATCCATGAACATTTTTGAATAATATGATAAAAGTAAACTAATTTTGAATCTATTAATTGAAACAGTTTGAGCTGATCCATGGAAATGAATCAAATTTTCCAATTCTAACAAAATTTTTTTGCTTAAATCAGAGATTTTGCTCGTTCAAACAACATATTTATCTGTCTTACGGTGTCAGAGTAGCTTGACAACGAGGAACCATGAAATTAGTCTAATGACATGGAAATTTAATGGCCAAATAAAAAGTGCATTAAAATCATCACAAGATTCACAGTGTTGCTTAATTTTATGTTGCCAGCAAAATCGTGAATATTTGATACATCTCCCAGTCCTAGTCTGCAAATAGTGTACAAGTTAAATGTACTTTATAGTAATCAGAGTTTACAAATACAGTATAATGTACCTACTTATTCCCATCCCCTTTGCTTTTAGGTGATTCCAGTGTCCCAGCCCAAAGAGCCCCCTCCAGCACAAGAAGCTGTACCAAGCCAAGAAATCGCGCACAAAAAAGTTGGCCGTTTCTCAGTCACTCAGGCCGAAAAGAGAGAGGAACATCTGATGGACAGCTCCCCAGTTTCACCTGACCTGGAGAGAGAGAGGAGGAGATCGAAAGGGAAGGATGGCGAGAAAGAGGAGAGGAGAACTACAGCACCCAGCCACCCACCCAGGGGTCACTCACCCCTGGGCAGCAGCGATGATGAGAGTGAGGTGGAGGATGAAGATTTAAGGAGAGAGCTCCACAAGCTGAGAGAGAAGTAAGAGAAGGTGGCAATTTTTCTTACCCCACTGACAAATAGTTTTGTTCTTTTTCTTCTTGGTTTAAGCATAAATCTTACTTGTATAAGAGTTAGATTTTTCTGAAAACAATACTGAAAATCTAATGTAATGTAGCTTCTCAAGTAAATGTATCTTTTTTGAAAGGCAAATTGTCTATAATACTGCTTTTTTCTCTTAAACAAAGGTTTCTAGCTTTGAAAAGGTCCTACTTTTTCCTAATTCTCTGTTTTCCTCTTACTTTTTTTGTTTTGTTTTTGTAGACACATTAAAGAGGTGGTATCCCTGCAGGCACAGCAGAACAAAGAGCTGCAGGAGTTGTACAGGCAGCTTCGCTCTCTTAAAGACCACAGGCAGCCTCTTCCACTGACCCTGCCCAGGACCCCCCCTCTGCCCAACACTCCCTTCGCCATCTCCCCACGTAGACCCCGACCCTCTAAAGCCAAGCTCCGGCCCCGACCCCACTCTCACATGGATAACAACAGAGTTATACACCAAGGTACTGCTCTCTGTCAGAGTTCATCTGAAAGGGATAGTTCTCCCAAAAATAACAATTATCTAATTTTTCTCACCTAGCCTGTATTTTCTTCCATTGAACACAAAATGAGCTGTTTAGCAGAATGTCCAGGCTTCTCTTTTCCATACAACAAAAGTAGATGGTTTAGACTGCCAAGCTCTAAAAAGGATTTTTTATAAAAAGCAGTCCATTTGACTTGTGTGCTATATTCCAAGTCTTTTCAAGCCATATGGAAGGTTTGTGTGAGGAACAGACTGAAATTTGTTGTTATTCAGTGAAAATCTTGCTTTCTGCCATATATCTCAAATTCCATTCAATACTTCCACACATTCAAACCATCACAATGAATCCTATTCTGCTTTTTATATCCCTTTTGTAGCTTGACGGTCTGTATCGCAATTCACTTTCACTGCATGGAAAAGAACATTTTGGACATTCTTCAAAATCTCTTTTTGTGTTCTATGTGAGAAGAATTTTTTTTATGGGTTTCAAACAACATGAGGGTGAGTAAATAATGACAGAATTTTCATTTTAGGGTGAATTATTCCCTTAATGGGGGTTAATTAGCACATAATGATTTTATTTGGACTATAATTCAAATCCACCCTGATTATTTTCCCTCTTTCTTATTTAAACAAAAAACAAAAAAAAAACTCTTTAAACACAAAAAAGGGAGTCTTCAGCAGTCCAGCAGATATTCTGGTTTTGGTGTGGTTTCATACCACAAGCCAGATAAGACCTCCTCACTGACTGCTAATAGAGGTGGACAATATGCCCCTTGTAGAGCCTCAAATCAGTACATACATATTTGATCAGAGGAATCTTTATTTAACGATTCCATCGTTTTCTCCTCAGACCAGAGTCCCTCAGCACAGAGTTCTGCCATCAGAAAGAGCACATTCACAGATGAGCTGCACAAACTTGTTGACGAGTGGTCAAAAGAAACTGTTTGTCCTATTCAGCCCAAGCCTTCGCTAAATCAAATCAAACAGATCCAACAAGTGCAAGAGTTGGGCGGGTGGGGCCAACCTGTGGAGGTAAAGCATTCATATAACAATTGCACAGTTTAAAGGTGAAGTGTGTAATTTCTGCACCACTAACGACACCACATGAAATTGAAAAAATAATGGCTGTTTTCTAATAGGTTTCCCAAACACTCCCGTCTTCAATTGGTTGGACAAACAAATAGACTTGCCCCCAACTTATGCCATTGGTTGAGCCAATAACACTATGTTGGGCTGGTCGGGATGCTCAAACAAACAGAGCAATGTTTTGATAACGTCACAGAGGCACAGTGTTTGCACTTTTTTGGGCAGAATCAACCTACAAATGGCTTACTTATAGTTGACTCTGCATATTAAGCTGGGATATATTTGAACATCAAAAAAGTCACACACATCACTAAAGGTTTTAAACATTTAGACCCACACTAGCCTGTATGGGTTTAATACTCTGATTTGTAATATACAAGACAATGGTTTTCTTTTGCAGACAACTGCTTCATCTGGATGGTTTCCAGCAGCTCCTATGAACCCTCAGAGTGCTCCAGTATCAGTCACCTTGTCTACAATAGCTTCCGCCCCCTTTAGCGCCATCGGAGGACAAACACAGCCACCTCCAACGCAGTTTTCCATTGCTCCTCTACCCCAGCAGAATGCACATTTGCAGCCTGCCCTGCACCTTCAGCCCTTGCAGTACAGCCAGTCTCCCCTGCACCTGCAGCAGGTACAGCTTCTGTCAGAAGCCGTGCCCCAGTCCCAAACCCAGTTACAGCCCCCAGCCACCAGCACGCCTCCACAGCTGCCTTCCCCCACCACCTCCCCCTCTGTCATGACCACAATGGGGCCTCCACTGCCCCCTGCCACCAGCATCACAGCTGCCTCTGCCCCCACCGCTGCCAATCAAGACACTGTCGCTACTACAACCTTCTGCTCATGCTCCTCCTCTTCTTCCTTGAACTCCGCTCTGCCTTCCAGTGCCAAACTTCAAGCCAAGCCCTCCACCTCCACCCTTCCCTTAGGACAGCAGTGAGATGGGGACAAATATGCTTTGATGGAGCGAGAATGAGAGATAGAAGAGAAGAGAGCTTGAATGGTCTCATTCAGACCAAGACCAAACAGACTCTAATATACATCTTGTACAGGAAGGAAACTAGTAGCAAACGGTTGAGTGTTGGTGTGCATGGGTATGGGGGTGTAAAATTACGTAGTATGTGTTTTTGTGCGCGTTTGTTTGTGTTGCATTTTCCAATACATATCCTCTGTGTGTTTCCGCACTGTCAAGTTTTATATCCAACTTAGTTGGACCTTAACTCTCCCTATATAGAGACATGTTGGAAGAAAATCTTTTTGACATGAAATATGATCATCTTTGTTTTTATTTATCAATGCTTCAAATGAAAGGACTATTTGAATTTAAAAGTGCAATTAGTAACTGATATTTGAATTAATCTTTTATGTGTTGTGACGTGGATCTGTATAGCTTAAAAGAAATATTTTTTATATGCGCACAGAAACAACAACCAGACATTAACCGAGAAGCGCCATCTTAAAGACAATGAGCACAACGGATTCAACAGGCAGTGAGATTTATAAGCAGTCGCAACAACAGCATGATCCAGTGCAGAGCATGGTAACCGTAACCTTGCAACCATCATCATAGCTACGAAAACAATCAAAACACTGTTGTACAGTGTTGTGCACGGATAAGGCATGCTCCTCATGTATTCTGTTTTACAATGATAAATAACGGTAACATTTTAGACTAGCGAAGATTTTATAGAATAACATAAATAGCCATGGACTAATTTTACACTCCTGCATTCTGCAATTGATTCTGAGAAAAAAACTATTCAGTTCTTCATTTAATTTCATTAGCCAATATGATTGCAGTATTTTCCTGTTTTAGCAGAAGTTATACTTTTTAAGGTTTACAATATTAACATTAATCCCATGGTGAAGAGTGCAAGACTAGACGGCTGTTTTGAAAGCTCATGTGAAGTGAACGCAGCTTGCTCTTGTTCTTGTGTATTTTGCACAGCCCTGTATGAACGTGCTTTTGTGCACGCCAAACTGTGATATGTGAATTGTGAGTTTGCTTTTGTGAACACGATGCATCAGCAAAACACTGGCAAAAAGATGTATTCCTCAACAAATCCAAGATTTCATCAGATGCTACTCTAGTACATGCTAAGAAATATATAACTGCCAAGCAATTTTATTGGGAGAACATCCACATGTAGATTGCCTTTTAGAGAGAAATGCATTTTTTCTGAAGCTCTGTATGTGATTCTGTTGGACCAAGACATCAGTGCCCAGCCTTTAATAATCAGCAGCTAATTCTGTCTAGCTGCCATGTTTACTCATGTACATGAGAGTTAATCCCCTTCGTAATAAAGAAACCCAAAAGGGATGAGTTAAAGTATTTTGTCAGACAGCAAGGAGCTCCAGACAACTTTGGCCTGTGCTTCAAACATCTAACTAGACTATTCCAGGGTATCAAGTAATGCCCATATTCAGAAAGAATGACTGTGTGTGTTCTTGAATGTTGTGTAAGTAAAAAAGGTGATCGAAAGGAAGGTGTGAATCATGGACCCTGCCATTCAGATGGATAAAGAATGCTCTGCATTTTTTAACAATGTTTGTGAGAGAGAGACTGGAAGGAATGTAGTATGTAAAGTGGACAGAAAATAAAGAATTAGGTGGGGGGACAGATTTGTTTTGTGAAGCTTTTTAATTGTGATAATGCTTGAAGTTGTGGATGTTTAAAAAAAAAAGTCACCATTGCCACTGCCTACAGAGGGTTGTGATCATTCAGTTTCCAGTATTTTGTGGCCTTTTTTAAAAAAGAAAGCCCACATCCTCAGTAACCAGTGGTACATTTGTGGTGAGTAAAGGCTGTTGTGTCAGAAAAAACTAAAACATTATCCATTATCTACAAATGGGAAATGTAAAGAACCCTCTGCTGAAGTGTTACAAAAATGTAATCTAAAAGAAAGCGTTATTTTTGTATTTTACAAGGTTTGTAAACATGTAAAATTGTGTACTGTGTTGAGAAAGCTGTGGTTATCTGATAACAAGACAGGTCCTAAATTGTTTCTTGATGGCCTCCAACTTCACCCCAAACTTTTGGCCTGAGATTACAAGGAGATTTTTAAAGTTTACATCTTTAATTTGATGTGAGTGATTGGGAAAATTTTAAGCCAAATCATTGCTGCAGTGAGGTGTCGACTGGGTGAAGTTGTATGGCAAACCAGATGGACCCCAGAATTACTTGACAGAGCACCAATAATAAAAGGTAATTTAAGCAAAAATAATCTAGAGGACTAAACTTCTTGCTGGTGATTTAGCTACTGTAAATTGTAACTAATTCAACTGTTGATTCTATTTATGTTTTGTAACTAATCAAAAATAAACATCAAACGTTAAACATCAATGTGTGAAATTGTATTTTTTTTTTTATCCCCTTTTCTCCCAATTTGGAATGCCCAATTCCCACTACTTTGTAGGTCCTCGTGGTGGCGCAGTTACTCATCTCAATCCAGGTGGCGGAGGACAAGTCTCAGTTGCCTCCGCTTCTGAGACAGTCAATCGTGCATCTTATCACGTGGCTCGCTGTGCATGACACCGCGGAGGCTCATGCTACTCTCCGCGATCCACACACAACTTACCATGCGACCCATTGAGAGCGAGACCTCTAATTGTGACCACAAGGAGGTTACCCCATGTGACTCTACCCTCCCTAGCAATCGGGTCAATTTGGTTGCTTAGGAGACCTGGATTCGAATTCGCGGCTCCAGGGGTGGTCAGCGTCAATACTCGCTGAGCTACCCAGGCCCCCATTTTTGTTTTGTTTTTTGTTTTGTTTTTTAGCATAAAATATGTATTTTGTAAATTATGGAAAAATGTAAGTCTACATCACATGTACAACCCCAATTCCAAAAAAGTTTGGACAGTATGAAAAATACTAATAAACACAAAAAGGAGTGATTTGTAAATTCGATTCACTCTGTGCTAATGAAAGCACCACAACAACACATTATTTGATGTTTTACCTTGTGAATTTAAAAGTTTATATATATATATATTTCAATTCAAAAGTTGAGAGAGGGGCAATTTAGGAATAATATCAATCTTACGAGTTGAAATAACAAGGTAATGTGAAACGAAAGATGTTAAACTGGTGAGGCAATTTTGTTATTGTATATAAAGAGCCTCAAAGAAAAAGCCTAGTCCTTCAAGAGCAAAGATGGGTCAAGGCTTGCCAATTTGCCAACAGATGCGGCAGCAAATAATCCAACGCTTTGAGAACAATGTTCCCCAAAGTCAAATAGTAAGGATTTGGGGCATTTCACTCTACAGTAGACAACATACTTAGAGATTCAAGGAATCCGGTGAAATCTCAGTGCGTAAAAGGCAAAACAAAAACCATTTCTGAATGCGTGTCATCTCTGATCCCTCAGACGTCAACTGTCTTAAAAATCGTCATGCATCTTAAATGGATATCATGACATGGGCTCGTGAATACTTTGGTAAATCTTTCTCAATCAACACCATTTGCCATGCACCCACAGATGCAGTTTAAGGCTTCACTGTGCAAAGCAGAAGCCATACATCAACACTGCTGTTGGAAAGGTGGGGCTTAGCACACCTGTCAGTCACTGTCATGACTCAGCGGAATGAAGCCTAAGAGAAAATTGCCCTGGGACCAGGAGTAATAACTTCAATCTGTGTATAATAGTGTGCGTCTATGAGTGATTGTAAGTACCAGTTTATACTATAGACAATCCTTGTTAGTCACAGCATTTGTTTTATAAGTCAATATGGTGTTTGACCGCTGTTACTGAGATAATTGGAACTTGTTGCGTTAATGTTAAGTTGGCGTGTTCAGTGCTTCACGCGCCGCGTGATGTTTACTAATATCATTGTTTTTATCCTCATCCTTTCTGTATTTGTTTATTCCTTCCATTATGCTGCGATGCTGATGATTATGTAAGTTTATATTTGAGTAGTGCACTGTGTGATACTTATCACTTTCGTTTTCGCCTACGTTTACATAAGGATGACAGCGCTCCATTACATTGTGTATTGCATTATTGAGAGTTGATTTATTTCAGTGAACCTTAATATTGTGTAGATTCATGTGGTTATTTTGATATAACAGTCAAGTCTGATTATTTATTTATTTCTTTTTTTATTGTCAGAACCACACTCTATATACCCTAATTGCCTTCATGTAGGACTCTTCAGGGCAAGAAATCCTTCTGCTTTGAACCTGATCCGCTCCTGTATTTTAATCGACATACCAAGAGAAAGAGACATTATAGAACCTCCTCAGAGCACAATCCTGATTCACCTACACAACAACTGTCCAGGAGCGCCGCCTACTTCACTGAGTTCGGTCTCATCTGAGATGGAAAGTAGAATAGTTGAATCGTGTTTTGTGGTCCGACGAGTCCACATTTCAAATAGTTTTGGGAAAAAAAGCTGTTGTGTTCTCCGGGCCAAAGAGGAAAAGGCCCATCCAAGCTGTTCTCAGTGTCAGGGCCTGGTTGCATAAAGCACCTTAAGTGTAGTTTTCCCTTAAGATCACCCTAAAGTTTCCCTTAAATGCAAGGGAGTTGCAGAACCGTTAAGTGTTCCTTAAGGGATTTTAACGTCATAATCCCTTTCGGTTTCCTTAACTATTTATTTTGTACTTAAGAGTGCTGCATAAAGCCCCTTTTTGTGCCATTTTTCTAAGTAAACCTTAAGGTTGGGAAATCTTCACCTTAAGTGTAGGTTAAGATTTACAAGGTTTCTAAAAAACAAGATGGCTTAGTTTATAGAACCAATTGAAGAGTACAGTAAGTCAAGGCGATTTTTTTATTTTTTTATTTATTTATTTATTTATTTATTGTAATAGAAAAACTATTGCAGTACATATTTGACCGTCACATAATATGATAAATAGCCAACAAGCTGGAGGGCGATATAGGGACACACACAGAGAAGTGTGCTTAGTATTTTCTGCTCTTTGCATCTTTATAAACTGTATAAATTGATTAAAATCATGTCGCAAGTTCATTTGCGATTTATCACGTATATGTATATATAGGCTATATATCTTACAGTCTTATTGACCACCACTAATATTCTTAATTTATGATGGCAATCAGTTCTCTGCAGTTATACAAGCGTCTTAACATCTTGCACAACCATCCATTCCTTACCTGGCACAGTCATTCAAATTCAAAGGTGTCTTCCTCAGGAGGGCGCTTAGTGTGCCTAATTCCGACTGCCTGGCTGAAGCATACCTCCCTTTGCGTGCACGTGCACAGCAACTCTGCGTTTCCTCTAGATGACAGTAAAAACTCGGAAAATTCATTCAAAGGCTTCACCCTGTTCAGTTGAGTGGGCAAATCACGTTGTTTTACCTGTAGACTGCACCATAGACTCAGAAATTAAACTCAATGGCTTTTAATCCTCCTCGTTTCAGACATCTTTGCCAAACGTGCATATTGGTGTTTCTACCAAACTCATGTCATTTAACACGTTGATGAGTCATTTGAGGTCAATTTCTTGGTCTGCTTGAAAGTAAAATCAGTATGAGTAGAATTTTACACTACAGTGTCAGCTGCTCACGAAACATTACATATATAAAAATATATTTTCTTTGTCATTATTGTGCGCTACTAACTAATGCAATGAAACAATATTGTACAATTTCACAAATCTGTGTTTAACATGCATGATTCATTTTTTTTTTTATTAGTATTTTATTTAATAAACCTGTTAGTTTAAAAAAAAAAAAAATACATGCAGTAGTCACAGAACATGTGCAATAATTGCCTGTCTTGCAACATTGGTGGAAAAAAACCATTGTCTATTGACCAGAATAATATCTGTTTATTATGGGTGGAGTCACTTTCAGCACCTATCTAGATTCTAACTCGCTCATTCTTCTGCCTTGATGCTCAGATAGTCATAAAAAATAGGTTTGGTAAATGAACATAGGCAACACTATAAGTCAAATGAAGCATTTGACTCTTCTGACATAAAAAGCCTCATTATTCAGGGAGTAATTACTGCCTGGTTTCTGACTCCCTCGTTCTTCTGGCTGGATGCTCAGAATAAAAATAGGTTTGGTGGATTGATTAATGCAACGCTATATGTCCCATAAAGCATTTGTTTGTACTGTATTATTATTCTGGGGGTTAATAACTGGGTGGGGTCATTTTTACCCACCTGCCTGGATTCTACCTCCCTCATTCTTATGGCTGGTAGCTCAAATAGTCATACAATTAGGTTTGGATGATTAAAACAAGCAACACTGTATGTCCCATAAAGCATTTGATTGTCTATTTCAGTACAATCATATTATTCAGGGGGGTAATAACTGGGAAAGGTCATATTTTCCCTCCTGCCTGAATTCTACCTCCCTCATTCTTGTAGCTGGATGCTCAAATAGTTATAAAAATAGGTTTGGTGGATTAATAAATGCAACACTGTATGTCCTATAAAGCATTTGACTATTTTGACATAAATAGCCTCATTATTCAGGGGTGTAATAACTGGGCGGGGTAATTTTAACCTACCTGCCTGGATTCTACCTTCCTCGTTCTTCTGTCTAGATGCTCAGAAAGTCAAAAATAGGTTTGGAGGATTAAAACAAGCAACAATGTATGTCCCATTGTGGCATGGGGGGCGTGGTCATGTGACGGTCTACGGGAGAGGGAGAGCGGTAAGGATCGTCTCCTGGATTATGATTACTCTAACACCTGTCTCTAATTATAGTGACAGGTTTTAGGTGTTAATTATAAAAGGCATGTCAGAGCATCAGAGCAGGGAGAGAGCACGAGGGATGAGCCAGAAACCCTTTTGTTGAGTTGGCTATAAGCCGAAACATTGACCCATAATAAAGAGACTGACCTTAACTGTTCGCTGTCTCCTGACTCCTCCGTTGCCCATGAGCGTAGAGCCTTTCTACAGTGGTGCTATATTCAACTATCCTCGTTGAAAACATGGTCCAACTCGAACAAAACACATATATACAAAAACTGTCCGATTTCCTCGATAATTAACTAAACTTTTTTCTTCTGGGTTTTATCCGGATGAACAGTGAAATAAATGACTTCATCACTCATGAATCAAGATTCACTCTCAGGTAAGTATTTTTCTCTTTTTCTAGAGCTTTAGCTTAAGATTAAACTAATCTTTCCTATTTTTCAGACTTTTGCTGCTATAAATTCCTAACAGCGCAGTTGATCGGCATCTCGTTGCTCTTCGCTCCTTCGTCTCTTCTGTGTCTGTCTGCGTTAACTCTAGGGTGGAGTCAGCGACTACAGCAAGATTGGCTGATTGGATGAATCACATTTGCAGCGCTGATCCAAACTCTTATTGGTCACGTTTATCTGCAAAATGTTTTACATATATTTGCAAGTATTAATAATAAATAAACAATTTTGCATATTTTTCTGACTCTTTGATTTTCATTCTGTTTCTAGTTACTTGTCTTTAGTTTCTTCACATATTTTAGTTAAATATGCACTTTAGTTAGTTTTAAGCTTATAACTCAGAATACAATTTACTCTGATTTTACATCTGGGTTACAAGTGCCTCTACGCAACATCTCAGCACAGTGTTGTGGAGGCACTCTTCAAAATTATCTCCTGAGTGGGGATTCCAGAGGAAATCCTCACTGGCACAGGCACAACATTCATGTCACGTACACTACACGAACTGTACGAATTATTAGGCGTTAAATCGATTCACACCAGTGTTTATCACCTGCAAACCGATGGGTTGGTCGAACGATTTAATAACACCTTGAAAAACATGATTCATAAGTTCGTACACGAAGACGCTAAAAATTGGGATAAGTGGCTCGAAACCCTGTTGTTTGCAGTACGAGAGGTCCCACAAGCCTCCACAGAGTTTTCCCCCATTTGAGCCACTGTATGAGCGTCGGCCGTGCGACGTGCTCGATGTCATACGGGAAGCTTGGGAGGAAGGACCTTCGAATAGCAAAAAACAAATTCAATACGTTCTTGACCTTAGAGCAAAACTCCACCCTTTGCTGCAGATAACACAGGAGAATTTGCTCCAAGCGCAAGAACGTCAACGCCGACTGTACGACAGGGGCACTCGTCTACGGGAATTCGCACAGGGAGATAAAGTGCTTGTATTGCTGCCCACTTCGAGCTCCAAATTACTCACCAAGTGGCAAGGACCCTTTGAGGTCACACGACGAGTCGGAGATCTCGATTATGAGGATAGGCAAATGGATAGGGGAGGGGCAGGTCAAATCTACCACCTCAACCTCCTCAAATTATGGCGGGAGGCGGTACCTGTAGCATTGGCGATGGTAGTTCCGGAGATGGCAGAGCTCAGGCCGGAAGTAACTCCCAAAACAAAATTAATTCACCCCGGTCCCTTACGGAGACCACCTCTCACTGTCGCAGCTTGCAGACATTGCCCGGTTGCAAGCGAAATTTGCTGACATGTTTTCACCCCTTCCCGGTCGCACAAAACTCATAGAGCACCATATCGAGACCACCCTGGGGGTGGTGGTTCGTAGCCACCCCTATCGTCTTCCTGAACACAAGAAAAAGATTGTTCAGGAAGAATTAAAAGTAATGCTTGAAATGGGCGTAATACAAGAGTCGCATGGCGATTGGGCCAGCCTGGTAATTCTGGTACCAAAGAGCAATGGTTCGGTCCGGTTCTGTGTTGACTGTGTTGAGTGAACACAGTGTCCAAATTTGAGGCTTATCCAGTGCCGTGAATTAACGAGTTACTCAATTGGTCGGGCGGGCCTCAATTTTACTCAGTGCTGGACTTAACAAAGGGTTATTGGCAGATCCCTTTAACTCCAATATCCAGAGAAAAAATTGCTTTTCCACACCGTTCAGATTACACCAATTCATGACGCTTACGTTCGGTTTGTTCGGAGCCCCGGCCACGTTTCAGTGCCTTATGGACAAGATCCACAGACCGCATACATCAAATGCCTTCACATATCTGGATGATATTATCATTTATAGTAATGACTGGCGGCAGCATATGCGACATCTGAGAGCTGCCCTGAGAGCGCTGCAGCAGGTGGGACTCATGGCCAACGCGAAGAAGTGCGCAATTGGTCGGGTAGAATTTAGGTATCTGCGGTTCCACTTGGGACACGGGCAGGTGCGTCCACAGGTTAACAAAACCGCAGCAATCACAGCCTGCCCGGCGCCCAAGACCAAAAAAGAGCAGTGCTCTCGCAGGAGGTGGGAGGGGAGGAATGGCCGGCACTGTTTATAAGTCGCAAGCTCTCCTTCAGGGACACAAAGTACAGTACCATTGAGAAGGAGTGTCTTACGATTAAGTGGGTTGTTCTTACCCTCCGCTACTACCTGCTGGGGTGGGTCTTCACCCTCTGTTCCGATCAAACGCAGATCACCCGTTGGTATCTGGCTCTTCAGCCCTTTAAATTTGAGGTGGTCCACAGACTGGGGGTGCAGATGGTTGTGGCTGACTTTCCGGATGTAGCCCCGGCCTGAGTCGACGGTGGGTGCATGTGGCATGGGGGGCATGGTCATGTGGATAGTCACCTGGGTTATGATTATTCTAACACCTGTCTTTAATTATTGTGATGGCAGAGGGAGACCTGAAAAGGCATGCCAGAGCGTCAGAGTGGGGAGAGAGCACCAGGGATGAGCCAGAGGAAATAAAACAACATAAAGAACCCTTTGTTGAGTTGGCTATAAGCCGTTACATTGACCCATAATAAAGAGACTGACCTTAACTGTTCGCTGTCTCCTGACTCCTCCATTGCCCATGAACGTAGAGCCTTTTTACAACCATAAAGCATTTGATTGTACTGAAATCGTCTTATTAATAACAATAATAACTAATAACTGTATTAGTTATAATTATATATAATTGGGCAAGGTCATATTTTCCCACCTGCCTGGATTCTACCTTCCTCATTCTTCTGTCTAGATGCTCAGATAGTCATAAAAATAGGTTTGGAAGATAAAAATGAGCTACACTGTATGTCCCATAAAGCATTTGATTATTTGACATAGAAAGTCTTATTATTAAGGGGAGTAAAAACTGGGCAAGGTCATTTTTTCCACCTGTCTGGCTACATTTACATTTATGCATTTGGCAGACACTTTTATCAAAAGCGACTTACAGTGGCCTTATTACAGGGACAATCCCCCTGGTGCAACCTGGAGTTAAGTGCCTTGCTCAAGGACACAATGGTGGTGGCTGTGGGGATCAAACCATCAACTTCCTGCTTACCAGTTCAGTGCTTTAGTCCACTACGCCACCACCACTCCTTCTAATTTATTCTTCTAACTGGATGCTCAAATAGTCATAAAAATAGGTCTGGTATATTAACACATGCAACATGACATGTCACATACTGCATTTGATTCTTATAGACAGTCTTATTATTCCATGGGCTAACAACTGGGTGGAGTCATATTTTCCCACCTGTCTGGATTCTACCTCCCTCATTCTTCTGTCTAGGTGCTTAAACAGTTTTCAAAATTAGTTTTTTTTTTTGTGTGTGTTTTTTTTTTTTGTATTGCCAGTTTATGGTAGCCAGTAGCCACAATTGTTTACATTATCATAAACATTTAATGTTTGTGTGATACTTTGCAGTTTGTCTTCATACACTGCAAGAGAGATAACACAATCTATGACTTTGTGTAGAGGAGGTCGTAATAGTCCCTCTCAAAGAAGTGTTGTCTAGAACATTTATCATGGTAAACACACTCAAATAAAAAAAATCACAGTCTGTATAGTTTTCTGTATAGAAAACATGTCTCACCAGTGTAAACTCAACCAAACATCTACAAAATCACAATTCATCATTGTCTCAAATATATAAAAGGACAATTTTTCAACTATTAAAGTTTTTAGTGATTAAAAAACTTAAAAGGTTATGCTGCCATTCCAAAGGAGAGCTTTGTTCCTTGACCCCATGGGAGAACTTTTGTCAAATCTTAAATGTATGTAACAAGGTAGTTGAAGTTGTTAATCTACAAAATGTGCTTTTTATGTGCTAAATATATAATTTCTTGCCAAATAAAATCAGTTGTGTTTCAGTGTTACAATAATGATGATTTTCATATGTTACGGGATTTTTTGTGACACAAGGAATGCAATTTGTCAAGGTGGTCAAGTGATACACTGCCTCGCCCAAAACAACAAGATGGCACATCCTGTGGTGTCTTTGCTTTAAAAGTAAGTGATGCAAAATAGCTCATGTATGTTTGTTATCCTCCTAAACTGTCAATTCCCTAAAGCATGATCTTGGGAAACACAATGTAGAATAATTATGGTGTATATGGTCTGCTGATGTCTAATTTATGTTTGATTTCTCTATATGATCAAATTGCTTCTTATTTTCTTCTTTTTTCAGTTTGTACACAGAGAGGAGCTAAGTGTTTTCCTATATACAGCAAAGGGACTGGAACAATTAAGGCAGGAAATAATTGGAACTCTTCTCCAAAACAGCGGTATGTTTAATGTAACTGCAAAGTATTTTAGAGAAAACTTTGATTTTCCAGTGCTTAGATTTGTTTAGCAGAACTTCCCCTGTACCATTTAGATTTAAAAGGGTGCACAATTTATTTTACAATGCATAGTGTACATTGATGGAATTAGAGCATCCAGTCCACCAAAAGTTACAGTGTCTGTCCTTAACTGATGAAAGATCATACATTTTTGCCTAATTTCAGATTGCCTGTGACTGCTGCAATAGATGGTACCACCAATCTTGTGTTCAGGGACATCAAAAGTGAATTTTCTGTGTCCTGCTTGTTACAATTATGCAGACGTGAAGGACACATTCAAACAGGCTTAATGATCTATATCATTTGAATAAAATGTGGTATAGGACATACAGTATAGTGTTGCTTTTGTTACTGTACTAAACCTATTTTTATGACTATCTGAGCATCCAGCCAGAAGAATGAGGGAGGTAGAATCCAGGCAGGTAGGTAAAAATGAACCCGCCTAGTTTTTACCCCACTGAATAACAAGGCTGTCTATGTTATTTGAATCAAATGCCATATAGAACATATAGTGTTGCTTGTGCTAATATACCAAACCTATTATTATGACTATCTGAACATACATCCAGAATATTGAGGGAGGTAGAGTCCAGGCAGGTATGTAAATATGAACCCACCCTGTTATTACCCCCCTGAATAATAACACTTTCTATGTCAAAAGAGTCAAATGCTTTATGGGACATACAGTGTTGCTTTTTTTAATCCACCAAACCTATTTTTATGATTATCTGAGCATCTAGACAGAAATACAAGGGAGGTAGAATCCAGGCAGGTGGGAAAATATGACCTCGCCCATTTTTTAACTCTAATAGTAAGACTTTCTATGTCAAAAAAGTAAAATGCTTTATGGGACATACAGTGTTGCTTGTTTTAATCACCTATTTTTATGAAAATCTGAGCATCCAGCTAGAAGACTGAGGGAGGTAGAATCCAGGCAGGTGGGTAAAAATGACTCTGCCTAGTTATTACCTCCTGAATAATGAGGCTATTTATGTCAAAAGAGTCAAATGCTTATAATGTTGCCTTTATTAATTTACCAAACCTATTTTTTATGACTATCTGAGCATCCAGACAGAAGAATGAGCGAGTTAGAATCTAGATAGGTGCTGAAAATGACTCATAAACAGATATTATTCTGGTATATGACAATTTTATTCCCACCAGTGTTGCAAAATAGGCAATTACAGCACATTTCCTGTGACTACAGCATGTATCATTTAAAACTAACAGGTTTATGAAATAAAATACTAATAAAAAAATGTAATCATGCATGTTAAACACAAATTTGTGAATTTGTACTATATCATTTCATTGCATGAGTTAGTAGAGTACAATAATGACAAAGAAAATATATTTTCAAATATGTAATTATTTCGTGAGCAGCTGACACTGTAGTGTAAAATTCTACTCATACTGATTTTACTTTCAAGCAGACCAAGAAATTGACCTCAAATGACTCATCAACGTGTTAAATGACATGAGTTGTGAAGAAACACCAATATGCACGTTTGGCAAAAATGTCTGAAACGAGGATGATTAAAAGCCATCGAGTTAAATTTCTGAGTCTATGGTGCAGTCTACAGGTAAAACAACGTGATTTGCCCACTCAACTGAACAGGGTGAAGCCTTTGAATGAATTTTCTGAGTTTTTACTGCCATCTAGATGAAACATAGCATTACTGTGCGCGTGCACGCGAAGGGGTTATGTGTCAGTTAGGCAGTCGGAATTAGGTACAACACTGGCCGTAATACAAAAAATATAGACTCAGGGATGTCCTGCATTTTCCAGAAGGACAAGACCAAACCACATACTGCCCGGATTACAAATATGTGGCTGTGTCAGCAGAGAGTGCAGGTGTTCGATTGGCCTGCCTGCAGTCCTGACCATCTCCAGTTGAGAATGTATGGCTCACAATATGGCAACGAAGGCCCCCTACAACTGTGCAGCTGAACACCTGCATAATGGATGAATGGGGAAAATTCTGCTTGCTAAATTTAACAAATTCAGTGTCCAAACACTTAAGTGTTATTAGAAGAAATGGTGATGTTACACAGTGGTAAACACTCGACTATATATATATATGCTGTAGTAAAGACACATCCGCTCAAATCTCCATGCTCTTAAAGGCACCTCTGCTTAAAAGGGCACATTTAGATTTGTGAATGAAAGGGGCAGGGGCTTGCGCCCCTGTAGCCCCCGTTCTGTGCACATCAGTGTTTAGAGTCTAAATTTATAAATTATGGACCACAATCAACCACAAAATATTTTTAACCCTTATGCACTGTTCATCATTAAATCACGTTCCAGTTGTTCCAGGTCAGAAGTGACCGGAAATAATCGTTCGCGGAGAGATTGACAGGCAGGAATTTGGCCAATAGTTGCAGCAAGCCTCTTATAATCGACTAATTGGTGTGCGAGAATGCGGGACTTACAAAGCAAAGTCTATTTCAGTTAGAAATATATTAGCCAGGACAAAAACTGAACATTTCCATCACCACAAAGATAATCTGAATGGATTTCTTTATCAGGTAGAGAGGATGAAGAATCTGCCAAGCGTACCATCGGTGCCTGCCCAGCATTACAGAACTGTGAATTCATAAGCTTAATCATCAACACATTTGCCTCCTCTCATATATGTGTGTGTTTATCAACAAGCAACTTTATTAGAAACCACTATTTTTTTTTTTAATTAATTTATTTTTTTTTTAATTTAATGTCTGGGTAATATAACACAAAGTAGTGTTACAAATGTACATTAAATCTTTAAAAAATTCTAATAAAATAAAAACTTTACCAGATTTACAATGTTAATTATAGCAGAAATGCGTCATCATAGTCTGTGGAAAAAGGTCCATTACTACAGTTGGCCACAAGACAAAAAGTGGCACGAATTCTGAGGTGATTGTCTCATGATGATGTATTGTTGGATCCGTTACAGAATGACAGCTGACTGGAACTCTATTGTACGTTATCTGATTATAATAGTTTGTTTTATTTATTTGTTAGTTTTTATTTACTGTGTAGTTTGAATTGTAGTTCAGTAATTAACGTTAATTTGTCGATATTTGTGATATTTAAAGGAATAGTTCACCCAAAAATGAAAATTTGCTGATAATTTACACACCCTCCGGCCATCCAAGATGTATCGGAGTTTCTTTCTTCATCAAAACAGAATTTAAGACTTTTAGGATTTCATTTCAGGCCTCCTCCCCAAAACAATGCAAGTGAATGTACTCCATTTTTTGACGGTCCAAAATGCATATTTAGGGTGCATCAGAATAATCCACATGACTCCAGTCGACAAATAAAGTTCTTCTGAACCCAAACGATTGATTATTTTTAGAAACAAAACAATACTTATATACTTTTTAACTACAAATGTTCGCTTCCGTACATCTCTGTGATGCGCACTCATGAGAGGGATGACGTAAGCTCGTTGGTTAGGTCACGCTTCACGTGGAGGAGGAGGCAGGAAATGTTTACATTGTTTTTTGTTTTTTTTATTATTTGGAAATTTACTGTGGGACAGTGTGGGCAGGGCATACCCACACTAATCCCACCTGGGCCCCATGTGGGTTAGCCCATGCTGGGCCCACAATAGTTTTGCACTTTGGGGGCACTATGTGGGGTATATCTCTATATTATTTTCCTCTTTTGGAAAGTCATGTAAACACAATAATGGATTTGTTTTTTTGCTGTTGGAGACCACAGACCCTTGTCTGTGTTTGGAACGCACAAGTAAAGTATTCCATAGAGGTACATGGAAGACCATAGCAAATATTAATTTTGCACTGCAATTTACTTCAAAAGCTAAGAAGTGTTTTTTTAAATTATATGGCAATTTATTTAGTTTTCTGTTTTTATTTCCTACTATGGATGTCAATACAATACAATAAATCTACTGATTTCAGAATAAAACAGTAATAATAATCTCAATATATATAAAGAGATGGATTAAGGCAGTCAGACGAGATAAAGATGTCAATTTTACAGTCACTCCCTCAGCAACAGCAGTGTTTTTTTTGTTGTTGTAATTTAATACCAAGGTAATATAAGTACAATTATAAATGTACATTTTCTTTAACAATAAAAAATATAAAACTTTGCCAGATTTATGTTAACTGCAGAAATGTGTCACAGTCTGTGAAAAAGGTCCATTACAAAATATACAGAACTGGCCACGAGCCAAACTGTCACTCAATGATATGCTGGTCTGCAGAGCAGTCATAAGTACAGTATGTAATGTACATATGTGATAAGACCTTAGAAGGGGAACAAAATCAAAAGTTAGAATTTAATTGTAAAGGCCAAATTACAGAATATCTGTGGCTGTGGCTCAACCAGGTTAGACCTTTTTTACAGCTGACATTTGTTTAATTTTGACCAAAAAAACAAGATGAACTAAACTGAGGTACTACTACGAACTAAAAGTCCTTTTTGCGCATTCCTGTTTCCGTTTCCACCGCATCTGAAGTAGATTAGGCAAATTACAAAAACAAAAAGTTTCATATGAGGAAACAATACTGTCATCATGTTGTTAGAACTAGGGATGTGCACAATGACTAATTCACTGACGTTTAAATGGACATTTTGTAATCGACTAGTCAATTAGTCTAAAAGTAAGAAACCCTTAGAAAACAGTAAATTATTGTGTGTGTTTATGGGATTCATTTGAAATACTTAATATATTGTTCCAATAGCCAAATCTTATACTAAATGTTGCAGAAAAATAGGGTTCAGGTTTTAATTACATTTTAAATCCCAGATTTCCAATGTGACCCTTCTGAACACCACTGTATGTGTGTGTGATATTTCCGCTTAGTGTTGCAGTTTGTTTCTGTTGACTAGCACAGTTTAATTCTCACAATTTCATAATATTTATAGCTCCTAACTTAATTAAACAGGCTGTGCGACTATGAGGAACTATGACTAGGTCGGTATCCAGGTGCGAGCGACTTCAACATTTCAAGGCACTTCATCTAAATGAAATTGCTCACGTGCCAGTGATTACCCCTCCGCGTGCCAATGGTGACATGCGTGACATAGTTTGACCTCAGGTATAGACAGTGCAGGTCAGGACCAAAAAGAGCAAACCTAATAACATATTCTAAGAGAATACCAAGTAAAAGTTAACGACATTTTATAACCAGAGGTTGCATTAATGGAAAAATGCCCGTCATTTAACAAATTTTAAACACTGATGGATTATTCAAAATGCTTTCTGTCATTTTATTGAAATCGTCCCTGATTTCAGGTTTGAAATCTTTGTTAACCTGCACGTTATGTTTTGCCAAGTGCTAAACAAAAAATACGACTGGAAAGTGATACAGGCCTAAATTATGGCCTAATAATAATGAAGAACGAAGCATGAATAACATACCATATTTCACGAGTGAAAGGGAGAAGCTTGTGAGACCTGATGTGAAATGAAATCATCCGCTCCAGATAAACACTTTTTAAATTATTCTGTTAATAATTATTTTTTTAAGTAACGTTAACATCACAGAAATTTGGGCGTAGCCTTTTTAGAAAAAATTTAATGCAAAAACGTAAATGTGTAAATAAAATATTAAAATTAAAATGCCAACTTGCAGCATTAGTCGACTAGTTTGAGTTCCTCAAAAGATTCTTGGTGCCCTGGGAAACTTCCTGAGGTGGAAATGCCCTAACAAATGTTTTTTACATTTACCTGAGGGGATTGATTTATACTTAATGTTTTCTAATGTGATTCTAAGTGGTTATTGTTCTGTTTTATAAAATGCATTTTACTTAGTATTTAATCCATGCTCAGTTTTGTACTCAATTTTATATATATATATATATATATATATATATATTCTTCATTTTTTCCTGGCTGTGAATAAATGTAAGTATTTGAAACTTATGACTGTTAGTTTATAACTGCCACTTTCAACAAGTGCAATTATTCTGCATAAGTATTAATAGTCATGTTGTGGTATTCTGCATGTACAAAGTAAGACCAAACTATTTTTATTATTTGTTGAGGACCCACTGAGCACACCCACAGGGCATACTGTGGCCCAGTTACCGTGCCCACAGTATGCCCACACAACCTGTGGGCACACCCGGCTGTGCTTTGGGGTTAGGGTTAAGCAGAGTAGACCCCCAGTGGGGCCCATTGTGAGCCCGCAACATGCCCACACTTTGGACCCGCAGTGGGACAGGCCAGACAGACCCAGTCCAAAGTGTGGGCATATTGTGGGCATGTTGCGGGTCCACAATTGGCCCCACTGGGGGCCCACTCTGCTTAGTGTGGGCAGCCCACACTCATTTTATTGGGCTGGCCCACTGGGGCCCCACCTGCACTGTAAAAAATGATATGATCAATAAGTCATGTCAACTTATTTGTTTTCATTGCTTTAACTTATAAAAATAATTTGAACAATTTGAACTTGATTTTATAAGTTGTATAAGATTCAACACACGTGCCCCACATTTCACGGCGGTACCGAATTTTCTGCCCGGAGTGGCCCCACACGGGCCCCAAAGGGGCATGTTTGCTGGGAATGCGTAAAGTCTCGCGAGAGTCGCATGTGACATTCCTTCACGATTTTGAAGTCCCACCCAGCTAGGGTTGCCACCCGTCCGTAAAATACGGGTTCGCCCCGCATTTAAAGATAAAATTATGCATCCGGTATCAAATCAATACGTGATTTGTCCCATATTTAAGCTGGTCAGATGGCGTCACGGTGAAATCGTTCCAGATCGCTAATTTAACATTGATATAAGTTGGTAACATAGTAACATATAAAATATGTTTTTTTTTTTTTTTTTTATATGGAAGTCAGTGGTCAGGAAAGTTCTAATTTCAGCATATAAGAAAGGGTATAACATTTTTATTAATAACGCATATTAACGTGACTAAACATGGTGGTGGAAGAAGTTAACCTGTTTTTTTCAAGTGGAGAAGTTGATCAGAAGTTGAAAAATTGATCAGTTTTTACAGTTACAATTTATGTTATGCAATGTTCTTGCACATTTTTATCTATGAAAATGTTTTCATGTTTTTTTTATTTTTATTTTTTATTAAATGATATTGTGTTGAATGTCCCTAGATTCATGGCTTATGTTAGCTATTTTATGTAAACAATTAAACAATGGATCAACAAAAACATGGATTGTGCTCTGATTATTTATATAGACTGTTTTATTTATGATTAATAATGCATGAATGTATGAATATATAAAATAAATGATGAAAATTGAGGTTGAGAGAATATTAACAGAACATTAAGGGAACGTTAGGGCAACGTTCTATATCCGTGAAGAAAACTTTCCTGGTTAACCAAAAACAAACCTTAAAAATGTATGTTTTGGGAACCTAAAACTAACGTTCCCAGAGTGTTCTGGGAACCAAAAATTGTTAGCTGGGTCACTGTACAGTGGACCGTCTGTTGAGATCAGACATGTTCTGGTGCTGGTTCACAAGTCACCAAACCCCTTGACAATGTGCCTTTTGTGATAGCTCGGTTCATATGCATGACTGGGGGGATTAAGCAGTTGACATGGCAAGAGTTCAATCATTTTCTTCACTGTGAACAAGAAAGCCATGCAAGACCCCTGCAAATGACGAGCCTCTCATAAAACCGCACTGCTCTGACAGGAGTTTGACTGCAGTGTCTGTGTGATGCCTGTTGGATTATTACCTCTCAATACTTCTGTAATTACCATAACTATATGTGCTAAAAGAAAGCTGTTTATTAGGGCCTGCGAATATAATTGTGTGAGTCACAGACTGTTGCACCCTTCTGAAGGGTGGAGAAGCGCCGCGCGTTCATGCAGTGATTGGTAAAAAGCCAGCGCTTTGCCGGGCCAATACAAATCTGTTCATCATAAGTGTATACTCAGGAAGTGGTGACGAGCCTGCGTCATACTTTCAACTTATTTTCCTTCTTACTATCCCAATGTAATCTCAGCCTCGTAAATATTAAATTATCCGTTGACCAGAAGGCGGAAAATGAAATGGGAGTGCTACTGCAACGCGGAATTTTCTGATTATTCTCACACCGGCACGCGGATAATTTGACTGGGACCGGACCACCAGGGATTATTCTCAAGGGACTGGAGCCGAAAGAATCAAGTAGAGGAGTTTTATGAACATTTTTCGTTTGCCAATATTTAATTTTAAACATTTTCCACTGGAGTATTATCTACACGCTGTCCATTCTCCATCAGGGAGGAATTTGTTTCTGGGTTTTATGCAGCGCGCGGTATGTGTGCTCGTGTCACCTCGAGACAATCCTTCACTCACGAGTCAAGATGATGAAGCAGCAGGTGCTCGCGCTCAGCGCGGTTATATTTCTCGGTCTACCTCAACCAGCCACTTTACAAACACAAGAAGGTATAAACGTGTTTTAATTCGTTTTTTATGGTAAAGTATGTGATTTATATCTATTGTTGCTTAATGGCGTAAAAGATACACAGTTGTGCGACTGGTGTGAATTACTGAGGAAAAATGTCATTACCTCGTGTAACAATCCCTGCTAATCATGTGAATTTAAAAATTAACTGTTAATTTGATTTCCTCCTCATGGGTTTCTGCCCCTCATCAGTCCCCTTCAAGTCGCTGTTTTCTTTTTCACCTGTTGGTTTCTCTGCTTCTAAACTTTAATAGATGTGGCACCTATCCCGATCTGGGTATAGTTAGACATGTTTTTGTTTTCCAGCATCAAGATTTTAGGTTAAAATGTTTATCTATAAAGGAAATCATATTTCAGGTGCTATGAATGGTCACACACTTCTAAGGTTTTCACCATTTTGCAGTTCACTTAGTCCTGTGCTGTGAGCGGATTAATTTGTAAAAGTATAAATAGTCCATGTAGAACCTCAATTAATATGTGGTTATTTGAGATGGCACTGCTGGCACTGCTTGACATGTCCACTACCTTGGCTTTCTAGACATAACCATCAAATGGCACTGACCACAACTGACACTACACTGAAACCCCAAATATGTTGAGTTAACTCAACTGATTGAGTAAACTCATTCCCTTCGTTAACTGAGTAATGAGGTCTTCCAATATTTGTGTATTTAAGTTCACTTAAAGGTGCACTATGTGTTTGATAAATAAAAAAGTTTTACACATAAAGACATGAATAGCTTTTTTTAAAATATATTGAAAATGATGTACACTCACATGAGATGAAGACTCCAGTCATATCAGAAACCCAATAAAAGCTGTTTAATTTTACATTGAGCAGGTCGCCCCCTCATGGGCACTGCCATGTTGACAGTACATGACAACCTGTGTCATGCAATGGACGAGTTACTACCACTTACAATGACAATAATAATAACTTATTTACTTTATATAGCGCTTTCAGCCAATGCTCAAACATAAAACTACATGTAATCAAAACAAGCACACCAAACAATAAAACAACAAACACAATATGCTTACTACAAACAACAACTGAGCCCACGTCAACTGTATATAGTCCAGAGTGATGGTATCAGCTAGAGAGTGATCCACCAGACAGTCTGAACAGAATGAGTGCAAGTGGAAAGAAAAAATGTTCAAACAAAGGTCCCAGCTGGAGTGATAAAATAAACTGTTACAACCTGCAGCTGACTGGGACGGATAAACGGTGTGACAGCAAGTGCAAGCAAAAGGCTGTTTTCAGCCGGCAGAGAGCTTGTGAGTCACGGCTGCCCAGTCACAGTCCAGCACGCAACAATGCGCAAAAAATCATTTTGAGTAAATCCAAGAATGTCCATAATAGTGATGTGTGTAGTATGAGACAGAAAAAGAAGAAAAGTAACAAAACAGAAGATAAACAAACTTATTCGGTGTGAAGCGGCAGCACTTGGTGCACAAACTTCAAGTATCCAGGACGATAGGTGTTAGTAGAGTCCAAAACCACAAGCACTACTGGGACTGATGGGACAAGTAAGAGCCATTCATCATTAAATAAACGTAACTTTCCACAAAATTACAAATATACCTGCACTTCAGTTGAACGTGCAAAGAGAACTGAAATTAACGGGGTCCAACTTGACCAAAGTGGACACAGATTACTCTAAAGTTGTCATCATACAAAACTACTGTATGTGCAACAAAACAACATAAATAATTCTACAAAAGAGCTTAAAACCTCTGTGAATTCTTAATGACAACTAAATGAATGGCCCCATAAGTTCCCTTTGACCAAGGGAACATAATTAATTAATTGAAGCGCAAGGAATTACGGGTATTCCCCACATGCCTGCATTTTTTACTCAATTGTTTGAGTTATTAAAACATAAAATCTTAAGTCTATAGATATTTCAGATAAATAAGTTCAAGGAACATAAATATTTGAGTTTTTAGCCCAAAACACTTGACATTTCAAATAATGCTTAGATATAACCACTTGATATTTCCAGTAATGACAACATTAGGGTTTACAGTGTAGATCAGAACTTCATTCTGCATTAGGATGCCATGTATTAAGTATCTGTATAGGAAAATCTCAGCAGACAACAAATGAGGCAAAATCACCTTTCTTTTATGCATAGTTGTTTCATTAAATTATCCTCAACTTCAATCTGTGCCTCTGTGTTGAGTCATGTTGAGTTGATGTATTGACACTCTTTAAATGATTAAACCACCCTCTCCTTAAAGAGCTTTAGGACACAGATAGCTATTTTTCCCCACAATAGCACTTTTTCCACAGAACATTCACTCTATGCACTGTGGAGGATGTGAAAGGCCATCCACAATCATTTTGACATCACTTATTTTGCCACCAGTCAAACTACATCACTAACTCTACATGAGCTGTTAAAGAGCAAGGTGGGAGATTCTATTGCCCTGTCATAAACCACTCTTTAATCACACACTTTACAGTCACGGGTCTACAGTTAAGCCTTTTTGAACATACAAGGGGTTTGATAGGAAGGAATGGACTTAAGTAGTAATGTTATAACAAGACGGAGAAGCTTTTCAGTGGTTGACATCACCGCTGACCTAATAAAAAGCTCTCCCGTTGGCGCGATATCAAACAGTAACAGTTGGAAGCCTGTACATATAGGCTAAGCCTCTAAATGTGAGTCAGGATGTGGAATGCAACACTTCATTATGCAGATCTCCTAGAAGAGTGAAAAGACAGTAACTGTGAACTTTCATCTATTGGCCTCTAGTTCGGAGCAGTCTGTACTTGCAGAACTTTACGTGTATAGGCGTGGATGTGTGTTTTGGAAGCTGTCTTTTTTGTTTCACTCCATATCTCACAGCGGCTCTTACTTCAGTTTGACACTAAAACTAGTTTCGTTTTTACCCCATGTGTCTACTCATACTGCTGAATGGAAGCCTATATCTTTTCTTTTCTCTCATGGATTCTTCCACTTCTCCTTTTCGTTATACCTGCCCAGTCCCCACCCTAACTCTGAGCTGTTAATGCTCTTGGAACTATAGTCACTGTGCACTGCTGGATTCGTTCTATTGTATGTACCTTATAAGACTCTGCTCCCTGTCTGTGGTGCTGTTGACTCAAGATTGCCTGTGTAAATGAACAGGACTCTGAATGGACTGAAATCCATAAATTATAAGTGTCCGGGCATCATGTATGTGTGTGTATGAATCTGCACATGCTATGTAGATAATAACTAATGCAACAGCAAATATGCACAAGTCATGTGGGTGTGTACACCTTTACATGTCTGCATAGCCTGTAGTATGAGGGTGTTTCTCAGATTTAATTTAGCAGTTCATATCACTGAAATACCATTCATTAATGTGGTAAGGCCCTTGGATACATATCACATTCAAACTCGACTGATAAAGGCACTGTAGCCAATACGTAAACTACAGATGCCTCAAAAAGTATGACATAAAAGACACTTTTGGACACTTAAAGGGACAGTTTAACCAAAAGTTATAATTCTCTCATCATTTACTCAAACTCATGCCGTCTTACACTCGTATTACTTTCTTCTTTGAAACACAAATGGATATATTTTGAAGGATGTATGATGTGTTTTGATTTATGAATCCATTCAACTCGAGTGGATTAATCCACGTCTTCTGAAGAAATATGATAGTTTGGGTGAGAAACAGACCAGAACACAGTGCAGGCTTCAAGACGGTGATGCTTTGTTGTTACAAGCAGTTGCAAGGTACTCAATCCTGGTATCATTATACAGTATGTCAATAAGACATTACATTTTCATTTTCTATTATTTATCATCAACTTTTTGGTGATTGTGGTACATTTTAAAAGAATCCCAACCCGCGACTTTATCACTGTAACTCACATCTGCATTTTCAAAATAGTCAAACTGGCAACACTGTTTGTATACAGCACTCTGTGTATGCGTCAAGTGCGTGGTAGTGTGTGAAAGAGCTACTCTCATAAACGAACAGGGGAGACTTTGGATGTCAAGATTTACTGTATATTGAATAAGGACCCAAATTTGGTCTTTGTCTCACACAAAACCGATCATATAGTTTCAGAAGACATGGATTAAACCACTGGAGTCGTATGAATAACTTACATGCTACCTTTATAACCTTTTAGGGCATGAAAGTTTTGGACAGACATTGAACAGACAAAAACATCATACATTAACAACGGACATGTTCCAGGATGGCCTGACAACCAGGAAGTGTCCAAATACAAATATATATATGTATTGTATTATTATTTCAAACCTAACAAACTTCTTTGTGTGAAATGTTTTACTCCAAAAGTGTGTGTGTGCTATATTTTTTATAAAGTAAATTCCACTTTATTGGATATATTGTATTGTTATCTAATGCGATGCCATTCATATGTTTTTAAGTGTGTCCATATAATTTTCGGGTCAGTCTTCAATTGGTGTAGTAAACAAGAGGCAGAAATGGTTTGCTATTCATTTAATTAAATAATATACTTTATTGCTATGTATTTAAAAATAGTTTATTATAGGGGCCTGGGTAGCTCAGGTAGCTGACTACCACACCTGGAGTCGCAAGTTCGAATCCAGGGCGTGCTGAGTGACTCCCGTCAAGCTTCCTAAGCAACCAGTTGGCCCGGTTGCTAGGGTTAACCTCCTCATGGCACCTATAAGGTGGTTCTTGTTCTCAGTGGGGCTCATGGTGAGTTGTGCTTGGATGCCACAGAGAATAGCATTAGCCTCCACATGCGCTAGGTCTCCGTGGTAACACACTCAACAAGCCACGTGATAAAATGCACATTTATTATGCCATATCCAGTAAAATGGAAGCTTAAGGACATTTTATTTTTAAATACTTTTAATGAAATACTGGTGACACAACTGCTTATGTCTGTGTTGTTTCTGATATATGAAGAAAATTCTGGGATTTTTCAAAAATAAGTACCCTGATAGCAAGTCAACATCAATGCGTCAATGTTGATGTCATTAATTAACGTTACAATCTAATGTTGGTTCTTCATTATTTTTGCGCCCAGAGTTAATGTTGAAACAACATTAAAATTTCAACCAAAAATCAACATTAAGTTATTGAATCAGTGTTCAAATCGGTTGTTGATTCTTCATCACTTTTGTTGAATCAACGTTAATTTTTTTTTAACATAAAATCAATGTGGTTGTATACACAGCAGTGATTGTATTTATGATGCAGTCGCATATAGAATGGACCAGTGTTGAGGGCAACTGGAAGAGAGCAGTCACTCATATATTTGTCCTTAACCCCCCCCCCCCCTCACACCCATCCTATTGTCTGATCTCAGCTCTGCGCACACACAGCTACACATTAACAGAGCAGCACATTTATAGCTAAGTGACAATACTGCGCTTTGTTCATTAATAATGCCTCTCTAGATCTCAAAGCCAGATACAGACTTAGGCCCCATACATGCAGCTGAATATTGCACTCTGCCAGTCCCCGGAATATACCATTCAACCCCTCTCAAAATGTATGATAATTGGTGAATGTGAATGCAAATTCTGTTTAATGTTCACAAGTCAGAACTTGCTGTGTTTGTTTTACAAGAACATTTTCAGATCCTGCTGTGCTGTGAATGAATATTCCAGGTTAAATACAACCTATTATTGTAATACATAAGCACTTCATTTTCCTGTAAAAGTAATCCCACCTCAAAAGGAAAGTTTTTAAAAGACAACTTTACAGCTCAAATAATGTTTTACTGAAGAATTTATGAAGAAATAAAAATTACGAGCTTCACATTTGTGTTTTTACGGAAACCCTCATTTTGCCTGCTAGGCTTCTATTGTGTGTCATTTTTACAAACTGAGGGACAAGATGAGGGAGCTAGTGCAAGAACTAAAGAGAGAAAGGAAAAGAGAGAGAGACTTGTGTGTGTCAGATGTCATGCCACTTCAGCATAAAGTTCAATGGACTATAATGCTGACATGCACCTCAGGCATGTAACCCTGGATTCCATCTCGGTGTCCCACTATTTTGCTCTTCTCTTTTGAAGTCTGGTTGGGGACTTTCGGTTTGAGTGGAAGCCTTATGTGGAAGTAGCCTCTTCAAAAGGACTATATTTGTGTACAGAGGCCTGTGACTGTTCTTTTGCATTTTAAAAGAGAAAAAAAAAATCATATTTTTTTTCCCTTATATATTGTGCCTATAAACAAATAGAAACTCAATTGTGAATCTCTTTTTGAATTTCTTAATATTCCAGGTTATTTACAACTTTATGTCAATGGGTTCAACTTAATGTCAATGGGTTCAACTTAATGTCAATGGGTTCAACTTAATGTCAGATTTATTTATTTATTTATTTTGACTAATTCTCTCAATACACTTACACGTACAATGGAAGCCATGCAGACCATTATTACACTGTTTTGAATGTATTAACATAACACTTCATTAGCTGTAAAGTATAACCTTAACGCTTCCACTGTAAGAATATCACTGTGAATGCCTTTTCCATGATTTTGAACAAACTGAGGTTTAAATAAATAATATTGTCTGTAATAATCTACAGCATGTCTCAAATTTTGTTCATAGACATTATTACTGTAATTACTAAGAATATTCCAGAATATCATAAATAGGCAGTTTAAATGGTCCACAAACTAATTTCTTGGCAAGATAAGATATCTGTAATCATGTTTCTGTCCCCGCTAGTTTGCACTGGCACTAAGAATGCACTGAGCTCCACAGGCACTCCTGCACAACACTACAATAACCTGAAGGAGCGCTACACCGGATGTGAGATTGTCATGGGCAACCTTGAGATCACACAGATGGAGATGAACCTGGATTTCTCCTTTCTTGGAGTAAGACAATGATTATGTGATACATTTTTACAAACTGATCACGGATCATTATTACATAGTTCCATTATTAGCATAGTTCCATTATTAGCATAGTTCCATTATTAGGATAGCTCACCTGAAAATTAAATATCCAATTAATTTGTTGTTCCAAAACCAAATTACAACTACAAATGTTGTAACTGATTACAACTACAAATGTTTATTGCCTGGCTAAAAGATGGAATGAAAGTAAATGGTCACTAAGGTTGTCATTCTACCTAACTGCTCTTTTTGTGTGCCACGGAAGAAAGAAAGACATAATTTCCCTTTTTGGGTGAACTATGCCTTTAAATACAACCACAGCTATGCTGGACCATTACTGCAACATGATTGTCCTTTGCTTCTTCTCTTTCAGAGCATCAGAGAGGTGACAGGCTACATCCTCATTGCTATGAACCAGTTCGACAGGCTGCCTCTGGACCAGCTCAGAGTGATTCGTGGAAGCAGTCTTTATGAGAAGGAATGGGCCCTTTCAGTCTTCCATAACTTCGAAGGCCAATATGGCTTGGAGGATCTGGGCCTCACCAATCTCACAGGTGAGACAAGATTGTAAAAAAATATATACTAAAAGAGTGAAAAAGCTAAACAAAATGACAGATTTTGCATCACTACACAAACGGAAAGTACCGCAATAAGACAAATGCGCCCTGTTACAGAAAAAGGAATGCATTAAGGAAATACCTGTATTTTAACTGTCTCTTAAAGTGTTGAATCAAATTCATACAACAGATTGATTCAAAGCAGAATCACTATCAGACAGTGAATTTGACACTAGTGCTCACAGAAATGTGTGGGAGTGTTTAGGAATCTGGCACATTTGCATAGTGGAGCACTGACGCACCCATGTCACTCATTAGAGCACTGTTCTATACAGACAGACACTGAAAAGAATTTTAGCCTGGCAGAAGAGTGTCTGTGTGTTTTGTAGATCTCATTATTCAAATTGCATATTTTATACCGTTTAGCTTGTTCAGACTCATCTGGGACATTGGCAGAAGTGCACTGAAAGGACACATGAATCTTTGGTTTGAGCTGATCATTGTCTTACTATTTTAAGCACTATGTACGCCAACCCTCCCAGACATTTCCGAGAATCACGTGTAACCCCTCTTTGCTTCTCCCTTGACAGTAATTGAAACTTAAAGTAAATCGCCATGCTCAATACAGTCAAACCAAGTTTTATATTTGTTTAAAGTTTTTACAAATGTTTTTTTACAGTGGCACACATTGCACAACGTTTTACCTTTGGCTTAAATATTAGACAATCCTAGACAAAGCATCTGAGTACAGGTGTTTGCTTTCCTTCCTACTCTATGTGTCCTGTACAGTGCCCCTACACACATAGAACATTTTTTGTTGTTGTCGTTGATTCTGTAGAGATCTTGGAAGGGGGGGTACAGATCGTCCAGAACAGGAACCTAAGTTATGCTCCCTGGATCAACTGGCTGGACATTGTCAGAGACAGTAGTGCTCGCATTGAGATCCAGAACAATGGAGACAGAGGTTTGTGCATTTAGGCCTTGTGCGTTAGATTGTCTAAGTGTGAGTCTTTAATTCATCCAAAAAATGTAAATTCTGTTATTATTAACTCATCCTCATGTCATTTTAAACCTGTATGCTGTTTCCATGGAACTCAAAAAAGGATTTTTAAAAGTTCTTCACATTTATTTCAACAGTTCAAAGCTTCTCATTTGGTTACATGATACTCGAGAACCACTGATGTTTGATGTTGATGACATCCAGCCTTCAGCATAAGTGCCATATTTGATTTTAAAGTAACTGGGGTGGTGAAGATTATTACCCTGTGGTCACTATCATTGGCAAACTATCATTGTATGGAAAAGATGTTTGTGAAGATTTGTTAAAATTTATTTTTCCACAGAAAATGAACAGCAAACAGGTTTGGAATTGTATGAAGGTCAATAATTCCATCAATAAGTAAATAAATAATGATAGAATTTTCTTTTTTGGGTTAACTATTTCATTACAAAAGTGTAGAACATGTATGTGCTATTAAATTGTCTTTTAATATTAATGACATTCTTCTATTAATTCACCTTCATTTATGCAGTAACTTGTTCAGCTATTCAAATATTTGATCTCTCTGTTTTTTTCACAGGTTTCTGTTACGCTGCATGTGAAGGGTTCTGCTGGGGTCCAAGCAAAGATCAGTGCCAGAAATGTGAGAAACTGAGATTTATTTCAATGCAGTTATGCATCATAAACACTATATTAATGCTTTTTACAGACTTTATTATTTCTGAACCTATAATCATACACAGCAATCCATGCAACTTATAAACACTAAGCAGCCCAAACACCAATACTGAAGTTTTTTCTGTCTTGAATGTGTGTTTCTCAGTGACAAAAACAGTGTGTGCGCCCCAGTGCCATGGCCACTGTTTTGGGACCAATCCCAATGAGTGCTGCCACACGGAGTGTGCTGGAGGCTGCATTGGACCAAGGGACACTGACTGCTTTGTGAGTGCTACCACTATTAACATCATGCCTCTCACTACTCTAGAACTACCACATATGTTCAGAGGCAAACACAATGAATACAAAATAAACCATTATAACAAACTTTTCTAAAACTCTCTCCTTTGACACAGGCCTGTCGGCATGTCAATCACTCAGGTGCCTGTGTCCCTCACTGCCCTTGGCCTCTTGTGTATAACCAACAGACCTATCAGCTGGAGCCCAACTCTGAAGCCAAGTATCAGTTTGGTTCAATCTGTGTAACCAAATGTCCTGGTGAGTTACAAGCAGCTGCGGCCAGATTACTGACAGTCTGCTAAAAGAGATCAGATTTCAATAAAGCACGTGCCAGAAAATAATGGCTTATGCTTTGTTGTAACAGTCAGACGTTATTAAACTTTATTACATGGCTCTCTGGAATGCTCGGTTCTGATTGGTCATTGGCGCCATCTAGTGGCCTGATATTTCTCAGTAACAACTGCACACTCACGGATCAGATAGCTCATCCAGGTATCAGAGCCATCTTTCTACTTCTGGGATCAATGTGCGATCTCTACCAGTAAGCTAAGGAAATAATTTCAACTCAAATCAAAGTTTCATGTGCATTTATTTATTTATTTGGCAAGTAGTATTGTAAAAAGATGTATAATGAGTAGTCAGACGATCATTAATTATAAAATAAACACCAAAAGAACTCTGACACAAACCAGAGGTGGATTTCATCTGTTCAGCGATTTATGTCTTCTCATATAATTACATAATTTCAACACAAATCAATCTTTCATGTCCATTTATTTGTTTATTTGACAAGTGGTCTTGTAATAGGCAGAATAATCAGGAGTCAGACGGTCATTTTCTCAAAATAAACACCAAAAGAACTCTGACGCGAACCGGAGGTGGATTTCAGCTGTTCAGCAATTTATTTCTTCTCACATAATTACACAATTTCAACGCAAATCAATATTTTATGTCCATGTATTTATTTATTTGGTTAGAAGCCGTGTAATATTATGCGGGATAATGTACAGTCAGCCGGTTGTTATTGCAAAATAAACCCCTACAGGTTGATATAAGACATCCTGTCGGGGATTCTGTCAGTCATGATTACCCTGTCAGGGATTATTTCGGGATATCAACTGGCTGACTGTACATTATCCCTTTCATATTGCATAGCAAATAAAATACATGGCAAAACAATTCACATACATATGATATTTGTAAGTAAATTCATTTTATTTCAGATGGGCAAATAAAGTGGCTGAAGTAGCTTTGCAGCACTTCAAAAACAGAAACAGGGAGTCAATCAGCCACAACGGACGCTTCCAGTATTGACAGCTTTATTGATTATACTGGGAGCAATTTACTTTAGTGTTGATGGGCTGTTACACAAGTAGACGGTTTAATCCCTGGTGGGACTGACGCATAAGCTAGTAAATTATTGTAATTGAACTGTGAATTAACTCTGAGAGAGTTCAATGAGAGCTTTGGATGAAATGCCTCATTGAGAGTGCATCAGCACTGCTGTGACGTATCCATGAAAGACCACAAAGAGCACTGTAAACATGACACAAGTTTAAGCAAATGCCAGATTTCAATGGTGCTACACCACAGTCCCCAGTGTTTTACTTTTAGATTACCTGTGTGGCTCCATAGGTAACACTCACCTCACCGAATGCATGTAAAAATTGGCTTTGGAGAGGAAAAAATAAACATTACAGGTGAGGCTAGTGACTTATTAGGAATTGTAAAATAATACATATTAATCATAATGTACAATTGATAGTCTGACGTTTGCTGTTATTTATCAGGCATAAGTGACATGAGCAAAACAAATCAGAGATTTATATATTTAAGAAGCCAAAAAAATTTAATTCCTTTTTATTGTTGTAACTCCAGAACTTCACATGATGTCATATGATGTTCCTGGTGTTAAGCAATTAAAACAAAAATGTGAGAAACAACATCAACGTGGATCTTTGTTTTTGTGAGAGAAAGATTTCAGCATGTAGAACAGATTCATTAGTGACCATTTCCTCTCTTTTCTCTCTCTAGCACACTTTGTTGTGGATGGCAGTGCATGTGTGAGCAGCTGCCCTCCTGGTAAAATGGAAAAAGAGAAAAATGGGAATAAACAGTGTGAGCCTTGCATTGGCCTCTGTCCCAAAGGTAAAGTGCCCATCTAATTATACTGTATACAAGCATTATGTGATTTATTTAATGGACTACAGCAGCTGAAAGTAATGCACTCAAAGGCCTTTCTATGTTTCTGTGTAAATCGTTCATTAATCCATTCGTATGTAAATTGTCCCAAATAAATTGGAAGGGACCATTTGTGTAAGAATTTTTTTTTTTTTTTTTTTTTTTACATACGATTTACACAGAAATTCATTCTGCTCATGATTCATGAATAAGGCTCAATGTGCTGAGTCATGACTTAAGAAAATGCATTCTTTCACACCAGAAAGGTCTGTTATATCCAAACATCTCTGTTGGCACTAATTGTTGTAGAACTTGGCACAGAGTGTTTCTGATTTACTTTCTTTCTCTCTGTAGTATGTGAGGGCACTGGTGCCAATCACAGACAGACTGTGGACTCCAGTAACATAGAGAGCTTTATCAACTGTACCAAGATACAAGGAAGTCTACATTTTATGATCTTAGGTATCAAAGGGTAAGACACACATAAATACCTATAGGGGTTATAAACACATACTATATAATGTCACAAAAATTGCCAAGAAATGTCTGTTTCACATTTCACCCAAAAATCAACAGAAAGGAAATTATATTTTACATAAAGAACATTGTATATTTTTAGATTTATTTATTTGTTTTTACATTGTGACATTATTTTCATGACAATTAAACACATTCCCCCTACAACGACCACCCCAATTCTCAGTATGTAGCTTACTGTAATGCAGAGAAATACCATCATTATTGCCGTAGCAATTTATAAAAAGGTTCCATTCGTTAACATTAGCAAATGCCTAAGGTATCATGAACAAACAATGTGTTAATATATTTTTTTACAGTAGTTATTCATCTTTGTTAATAATGTTAGTTCATAGTGTATTAATTAATGTTAACAAATACAACTTTTGATTCTAAAAATGTGTTACTATTTGTTGAAATTAACATTAACCATGATTAATAAATGCTGTAAAAGTATTGTTCATTTTTAACATCATTGATGTTAACTAATGTTAACAAATACTTTTTTTAAAGTGTACCCATTATTGCTATAATTTGTCTTTGTAAAATTAATTCATAGGTTGTTCTTCTTTTTTTTTCAATTAATTTTTTTTTTATTGATTCATAGATATATAACAAAGAAAAACACAGCATATATACATTGAATCAACATTTAACATTTAACCCCCACTATTAACCCTCCCCCTACCCAATCACCAACCCCACCCTGACCCCCAATGAACACCATTGTGGTCACATATAAGAATAAACACACACAAAAAAGAAAGAAAAAGAAAAAGAAAAGAAAAAAGAAAATATCATAATCATACATAATTAAAACTAAACTTCTCTCTCCACAGCCCCTCCCCATGAGTCCCCCAAAAACACTAAATAATTGTCCCATTTCCTATCAAACAAATCCCACAACCCCAGCCTTCTACTTGACACCTCCTTGAAAGCTGCAACCCTCCGGAAATGGGGGAGATCCATCCGAATTCCATCTCTTTAAAATAACCTGCCTGCCAATCATAACACTGGTCAGAACCCAATTTTTTATGTGTTTATCCCCTATACTAATGACTGCCCCATCGCCCAAAATACAGAGTCTGGGGCAAAATGAAACCCAAGTGCCCAATACATCACATATAAAACTCTGAACCTTCAACCAAAATTCTTGGATCTTAACACACCACCAAAAAACATGGTTTGTGTCTCCATCTTCTGATTGGCATCGCCAGCAGGTGGGTGTGTCTTTCAGACCAACCCTATACAATCTAGAGGGTGTCCAATAGAATCTATGTAAAATCTCGAATTGCATAAGGTGCACCCTTGCATCTCTAGATGCAGACTTGATGAATTTTAGAACCCTAGCCCACACTCCCTCCTCCAAAACCAAGTTTAAATCTTTCTCCCATAATCTTTTGAGAGAAGTTAAAGCTCCATACCCCAGACTCTGAATTAGCAGGGAGCAATACACTGATGTCTAATGACCTTTTCCAAAAGCAGTAATGACATAGGTAGTTCTTTAATATTATTGTGTGTTTGTGTGCGTTAGTCTATGATAAGCTTTCTCAGACCCAAAGAACATTGTGCCGTAATCAGTCTGTCCTATATTCCAAACCTTTGCCCTTTAATTTCACCGAAGGCTTTAGTTTGACCTACACACGATTCACAGGATCACTTTTCTCATAAGACTACAGCTCAGGTTCTTTTACTGTCTTTCACAGCATTTCACATGTTATTTATTGAGAAATAAACAGAGAGCAGACTGGTCTTTACAGTTAAAGAGTCCATTACTGTGATTGTTTATGCTAATTCTTGCACTACTCCATTCTGCAGAGACGTCTATCATAACATACCACCTTTGGAGCCTGAAAAACTCAAGGTGTTTACCACTGTCAGAGAAATTACTGGTATGCTGCTTTATTAGCTTGCATTGATTATTCTCTGATTGCATTTTTGTTGCTACATTTTCTTACTTCAAGTGCCATGTCGTGAATCAACAGTGTGTGTGTGTGTGATTTTATAGGAATTTTGAATATTCAGTCTTGGCCCGATGAGCTCAGCGACCTATCTGTTTTCTCCAGTCTCACAACCATTCAGGGAAGATCTCTGCACAAGTAAGTCTAAGTGTGTGAGAGCATGTGTGTGTGTATAACACACATCTATCACTATTTTGTATATCAGATGCCACTGCCAGTCGCATCCCAATTGTTTTATTTAATCCCAGTTAATATATTTCTCTGTTAAGTGTTTTAATTGCTTTTTATTTCTGTAGTGATTAACAATCTGTGCATGTGTCTCACCATTTTTTGTTGTTGTTTTCCCTGTGTATTGTATGTTAAACCTACCCTACATGTAACCCTACATGTGCTTATGTATGTCCCTCAGCACCAAGAGGTATGTACTCCCTATAACCTGCAAAACAGTGCATGACTAACCGTCTGAAAACTGGGATCTTACATTGCCAACAATCTTTCAATCACATGTACAGACTTTGTCTTTTTTTTTTTTTTTTCTGCTGTGGGTGCCAAGAAATGACAAAATTCCTGATGAGTGAAATGTTTCTGTAAAGCAGTGGTTCCCAAAGTGTGAGGCAAGCCCCTCTTGGGAGGCAGGAGGGCACTGCAGGGGAGGTGTAGGGAGATGGTGGGATTGGTGGAGAATTCCATAAAAAAAAACTAGCTATGTAATAATAATAATAATAATAATAGTAATAATAATCATTATTATAATTAAGCGTAAACTTTTGAATCATGCTTTCAATCCAATTTTGTGTCAGTTGTGCAATTGATTGATATATTTCTGGACTGTTGAGTCTGTAGAGGACAGAGACTGTCAGTGAAGAGAGATGGCTGCCATGCCAGTTTGTTTTCTTGTACATTTTAAAGTATTAAATCCACTGTTAAATCCTCTGCTTTTGTGAGAACAGGGTATTTCCTGCACTGAAAAGCAAATTATATGATATTCAAATTCATCTTGCTTTTGCCGTTTTATAAGCACTAAATATGCTTCTCATGATGAGCGAGGGGTGCTTAAAGACTGGTTTCTCGTGAGTGTTGTGCGATCCATCGAGAATCACACGCTCTGCTCTATCCTACTGTATCTCTGGACCATGCAGGTGCAGGTGCAACCAGGCTTCCCTCTGTGTGTGAGCTCCAGTGACAGGATAGTGCAGAGCGGATAACATGGCTGTCTCATTTAACTGGGCTTCTCTCAATATCGTGGCGCAGACAACAAAACTTATGTGACCCATTTGAATTCTTCATGAGAATTTTCTATTTCAAAGTGCTATGGAGCAATTCAACCATTTCAAACGGCTAAAGCACTGACATTCTGAACAGCTCTGACAAGGGAAAGGGAAAACACCTGCTCTTCACCAGCATCAATTACAAGACTTTTCACATCAACACACCCTTACTAACATTTATCACAGTAAACTGTAACAGAATTTCTCATTACAACAGTGGAAGATGTATTAAAAAAGTGGTGTTAAATGTGTTTAGGCAATTATTTTTTAACAAATAAAAAGTTTATTTTTTAAGAAAGACCTAACTAACCACTGTAATGAAGAGCCATCCATGGTCTTTCTTGTGATTATCGCATTGCAAATACAACTGTTAAACATTGAAAGAACTATGGTAAACAAAAGGGCATGTACAATGTAGCATAAAGTCTGGACCTTTATAAATTATTAAACTCATGTGTACTATTTTAATACATTTCCTGTTCTGATGATGTTTGAGATTAGTATACAAACTGGCCTGGTTTGGTGTCAGATATTCCTATAATCAAAATGATTCCCAAATCATTAAGAGTCTGGTAAAAGGAAAACAATATCTGTTTTGGAGTAGGAAACAAACATTTCCTCTGTACAGTAGCAGTTCTAGCTTGTATGGCGCCCTGGGCGAAACCCGCTTCAACACGCCCCCAAAGTTGTTGACCCATGGGGTCTGTGTGGGTGCCTCGTGCCCCCCCCCCCCCACACACACACACACACAAAATGCCGCCATGGGCAACTGCTCATGTTGCCCATGACTAAATCCGCCACTGCCTCTGTAGAAGCACAGTTCCCAAATCAGTAAAGTGGTTTACTCATGAATATTATAACTATAATTTGACTTCCCACAGCACCTTGAAGTACAAAATCTTCAGAGGTTTCTAGATTCTCAGATGATCAAATAAATCATATTCATTACAAACATGAAATGCAACAACATATCTTAAATATTAATTGCAATTAAAAATAACAACTAAAAACTGCATCACGCATGTGATGATCGTGTACGTCAGCCACCACCGAAGACCATTTTTGACCCAGGAAAAACCCTGGAGAAGCGTTTTTAATGTGCAGCACATTTTTAACTATTTCAAAATTAGTTATTAGTCATTAGTTTTGATGTTTCGATTAGTAAAGGGGGGCTTGACTGAAAAAGTTTGGGAACCACTGCTGTAAAGGATATAAGGGTATGTATGAGCATATTTAAACTGATGTTTGATGAGGGTCATGAATGGTTCATCTGCTTTCATTTATTGTCTGGTGCTCTTTTGAGAATCAAGTGCTGGTAGTGTGTGGGGTGGTGATAGACAAGTCCTCATGGAAAATCACTATGGCTCTGTCACTTTAATTTCTTTTATTAATTCATTCTTCCTTTTAGAGTGATAGGTTACCCAAAAATAAAACTTATGTCATTTACTCACCACCATGTTGTTACAAATCTGTATCTGAATTTATTTATTTATTCCAATGAATACAAAATGTGATGTTAGTCAGAGTGTTAGACTAATTCACCATTCACTTTCATTGTATGGAAAAAAAGATGCAATGAAAGCGAATAGCGACTACAACTAACATTCTGCCTAACATCTCCTTTTACGTTTCATGGAAAAAGTATAATGATAGAATTTTCATTTTGGGAGAACTATCCCTTAAAGCAGTGCCACCCACTTTCTCATTCATTTCATTATTTCTCTCTCTCTCTCTCTCTCAATTAGGCCCTTCTCTTTGTTGGTGATGAAGATTCCCTTGCTTACATCACTGGGACTGAGTTCCTTGCGTGAGATCAGTGATGGCAGTGTATACATCAGTAACAACATAAACCTGTGTTATCACCACACCATCGAATGGAGCCACATCTTCACCGGTAGCCGCCGGCAGCGCAGACGAAACAACAACGACATCAAAGATAACAAACCCCAGAGCCAGTGTGGTGTGTTAAGTTTGGACATTCTGTTCCCCCTAACTGGAGATTGTGTACTATTTGTTTCACATGTGCATGTTGCTATTTTGTCATCCGTCATTAGGTTGTACACAAACAAACTTTTACTTTTGTTTCTGTGTGTGTGTGTAAACAGAGGCAGAGGGCCATATATGTGACCCATTGTGTTCAGATGCAGGATGCTGGGGGCCTGGTCCAGAACAGTGTTTATCATGCAGGAATCATAGTCGACACGGCACCTGTGTGTCCCACTGCAACCTCTTCTCCAGGTCAGACTGGGTGCGGTGCTTTAGTGCAGTGTTGTGGTGTAGCTTACTAAATGTAGTTGACACTACAAATTTAACTTTTTTTTTTTTTTTTGGTACCATAGTAGTTCAGCTATTTTCAAAATAGTATCGATTTTTCCAGTTACTTGCTACTTTTCTCTAACAAGTAGTGGTGTAGCATGACAAATGCTAAATTGTTGTTTTTAATATCACATTGTGATGTGCACTTATTCATTGCGTGGCATTTTAGGTCTTCTTTTTATATAGCGAAACATTTAGTTAAATGCTGCTGTCCATTACTATATTTTCGACACAGTTACTGTATATGAATTAGGGTTTATACATTTTTTTTTTTTTTTTTTTGCTGTTGTCGTATGCAGTGCACATTTTTCTGTATAAGTATAATGATCAAGAGCATAGATTTTTCTTCGACATTTGGGTTGGGGGGGGGTTGCAGCATGAAGCATTTACATGTTTCCATTTATCATGGTATAAATATTAGGGGGTGGGGGTTGTACTTGCTTGTTTTGATTATGGGGGGGGGGGGCTCTGATTAAACTATGAATAATCTGAATGTTAAATATTGAATGAATATTTAAATATTTAATAAGTTATATATGACTTAAATTGTTTCAAATGTAGTTACTGTAGTAAAAGAAGTTACTTATTGTTACTGGCTTGTAGTGTAACTAACTACTTCATCAAAAGAGGAGTTTGTTTGTAATTATGGGTAGCTGATAGCTTGGCAGGCTAGCTTCTCCAACAGTGCTTTAGTGTGTTTGTGTGTATATTTGTTGTAAGTTGCGTCAGTGGCTGAAGAAGTTTGTGTGTGTATGTGTTCACAGCGAGCTACGGGAATTTTCAGCACCAAACGGAGAGTGCCTTGCTTGTCACCCTGAGTGTCGACCTCAAAATGGGAGACAAACATGCCAAGGAGAAGTATGCAACACCTCTTACTTAGCCTTTTTTTTTTTCTTTTTTTTTACTGTTAGTTTCTCCTGGTCTCAACATAACTGAATGGAATATTCTTCTTCACAGATTTAATCTATAAACCGCTAAAACCATTTTAAGAATGTTGCTATTTAAGGAAGTAGCTATGTTGTAATTATCCTATATTGAAAGATCACGTTCAAGTCCCTGTGCTCAAATCATCTTTGTAGTCAACGAAATAATGTAGTCTGTGTGTCGTCTTTGAACTAGTGAGCATAGCTTAGTTTTCTCACACACGTCTCTCAAGGAATATTTTCCTGCTCAGATCTTCAGTCTAATGTGGCTTGTTTGTCTTAAACTTTGTAGTGTCCAAGTGTTTTTACCAGAGTCTGTCTGTCTACCCCTCACTTCTTCCTTACTGTGGATGATAGCACTAGAGCATTTTATAATAATGACGTGAACAAGAATATTGTTACAGTAAAAAATCAAACCCACACGCTCTGTGTGTAATGTCTGTGGTTGGTTACAATAACCTGCCAGACAGGCTTTGCAGGTTCTATGCTTCAGATCTATTCATAGCGCAAAAAACTCACTATTAACATTGACTTAATAAAGGGAATTCATATTAACTGTTTGTTTTAGTACAGGTGCTTAGTAACAGATGGAACTGGAATGTTTGTTTCATTTATATATAACTTATTACACAACAGTTAACTCTGGTTCTCTAATTTAACTGGACAATAGTGCTGATATTTAGTATAACATTCTTGTGATGATTCACTCCACTTGGATCACTCTGCTTGTCTATGATTATGACATTTCAGACAAGCTTTCAGTTTGTTCATTCCCCAGCAACACACAACGGTTGATCCCGCTTTGGCATTGTGTGGACCTATTTTCATTACTGAAGCAAAAATAGACATTTATTCATTCTTTCTTTCTGCATCAGGGTGCTGATCAGTGTGTGGCTTGTTTAAACTTGATGGATGGTCCCCACTGTGTTTCCACCTGTCCTAATGGAGTTAATGGAGAAAAGGGTCAGACAATATTTAAATACCCTAATGCAGTAGGTCACTGTGAGCCCTGTCACCACAACTGCTCGAGAGGGTAAGCCAAAGCGAACTCTGACGTGATCACCAATGAGGGGTCATTGGGGTCATAATGCGTTAAAAAACTGGAAAGTCTTTGTTGTGTACTGGGATGTCAATGCACTGATTTGAGAGTGCTTTTTGTCTTCTGGCCAGATGCACAGGCCCAGCACTCAATGACTGTGTAGATACAGACAGACTTGTGAACAGGTTAGTAACTCCCTCTTTTGGTTGCAATGAGCAACTGCAAGCATTTCCATTTTAAGATACACCTTTATCAAATGTGTTGTCCCTTACCAAGAACCTTCCTCTCAGCTCTCATATTGCAGGCATAGCAGTTGCTGTATTTGCTGGTATCATTGTGCTCCTAGCTGTGTTTGTGCTTGGTGTGCTGTATCACAGAGGCCTGGCAATCCGCCACAAAAGAGCACTAAGGAGGTACCTGGAGAGTGGTGAGGTAAGCCCCTATATCTAAATAATACGATTCCAAGTATTTTGGAAAAACTTAACTGATCTTTAGAATAGATGCAGAAAGTAGAGCAGAGGCTAAATAGTCTCAATATAATGCAAATCCGTATTGTATTTGAAAATCTAAAGCATGGAGTTTAAGTTTTTACTTCCTGGTTATCAGCATTATTTGAAGTACTTTTCCTCCTGTTTTCACACAGAGCATGGAGCCGCTGGATCCAGGAGAGAAAGGGACAAAAGTTCACGCTCGCATTCTAAAAGCACAAGATCTGCGAAAGGGCAAGCTTCTGGGCTACGGAGTCTTTGGCACTGTGAATAAGGTTGGAACAAACCACAAATTTAAAGGCATAGTTCACCCCAAAATTTTAATTCTGTCATTGTTTATGCACCCAAATGTTGTTCCAAACCCTTATGGCTCTCTTTCTTCCGTGGAACACAAAAGGAGATGTTAGGTAGTAAGACAGCCTCAGTCACTGTTCACATTCATTGTTTGGGAAAAGAAGCAATGAAAGCAAAAGGTGACTTTGTCTAACGTTTTGTGTTCCATGGTAGCAAGGGTTTGGATTGGAATAACATGAAGGTAAGTAAATGTTGAAAGAATTTTCATTTCAGTGAAAACTGTTTGTTTAGGTGTGCTCTTGGGGAACACTTACCTGTGCTCTGATCATTGATTAAAAATGTGATTTCTTTCCATAGGGTTTTTGGATTCCTGAAGGAGACTCTTTAAAAATCCCTGTGGCTATAAAGACAATCCAAGACCACAGTGGTCGGCAGACCTTCACAGAGATTACTGATGTGAGATACTAGCTTGCACTAAAAGAACACTTCAGGGTCAGAAATTAACCAGGGCTTGGGGCAAAAATGTCACTGAAAGTGACATAAATTCTCCAGATATTTCAAATGTGGGGACAAAAAATGCCCCTGCATTAAATTCCTGTTTTTATCTGTTATAATTAAAGGGTTAGTTTACCCAAAAATGAAAATTCTCTCATAATTTACTCACCCTCATGCCATCCCAAATGTTAATGACTTTCTTTCTTCTGCAGAACACAAACAAAGATTTTTAGAAGAATATTTTAGCTCTTTAGGTCCATTCAATACAAGTGAATACTGGCAGAATTTTTAAAATCCAAAAGCAGATCAAGTCAGCATAAACATAATTCATAAGTCTCCAGTGGTTAAATCCATGTTTTCTGAATTGTTCCAGTTAGTTTTGGGTGAGAACAGACCATAATGTGACTCCTTTTTCACTGTACATCTTGACAGCAGTCTCCTTGGTGATCATGATTTCAAGCTCGATTACACTTCCTATAGTGCCATCTAGCGCTCTGTGCATGCATGGAGCACTAGGAAGAGTAGTTGAGCTTGGAATCATGATCATTCTTAGAGACTGCAGTGGCAAGGTGTACAGTGAAAAAGGAGTTGAATTTTGGTCTGTTCTCACCCAAAACCAACTGGATCGCTTCAGAAGACAATGATTAAATGACTGGAGTCTTATGGATTACCTTTATGCTTATCTTTATCTCCTTGGAGCTTCAAAGGCCTGACCACCATTCACTTGCATTGTTTGGACCTACAGAGCTGAGATATTCTTCTAAAAATCTTTATTTGTGTTCAGAAGAAGATAGAAAGTCATACACATCTGGGATGGCATGAGGGTGAGTAAATGATGAGAGCATTTACATTTTTGGGTAAACTATCCCTTTAACATTCAATAATTTGTACACTTGTGCTTTCATTGATTTTGCTTGTTCCTTTAGATTTATTTAACAGTTAATCAATAGTTCATCTTTACAGTGTTCTCTTCTAACAAAAGTATCCATTTCATACTTTTTTTTCACATGTCCACAGCACATGCTTGCAATGGGAAGCCTGGACCACCCTTATATAGTGCGTCTCCTTGGGATCTGTCCAGGGACAAGCCTCCAGCTGGTTACCCAGATCAGCCCTAACGGATGCTTGCTGCAGCACCTTCGCCAACACAAAGACAACCTGGACCCCCAGCGTCTGCTCAACTGGTGTGTGCAGATCGCTAAGGTGAGATAACAGGAAATTAGAAGTAGTATTTTCTTAAGTATTCTGCAAATAAATCGTCTTTACAAACATAATGGTATCTGTGTATATTTTTAGGGCATGTATTATCTTGAGGAGCACTGCATGGTTCATAGGAATCTTGCGGCACGAAACGTGCTCCTGAAGAGTGACTACATTGTGCAGATCTCAGACTTTGGGGTTGCAGACCTGCTCTATCCAGATGATAAGAAATATGTGTACAGTGAACACAAGGTAGTTTACTGATTTCACATAAAATAGATTCTAAAGGAATCTAACAATTTCTCTTCAAGTAAGAGAATATTGATGACACATGACTCTGCCTAGTAGAGGATGGTCAACATGACATTTATTTTACAAATAAGTGTAATAAAAAATCTGTTGCAGATGTTCAGATGGATTTCAGATGGTCTCTTTTTTTCAGATGCCAATAAAATGGATGGCATTAGAGAGTATCCTCTTCAGGAGATATACACATCAGAGTGACGTGTGGAGCTATGGTGAGTACCAGTACTGTTGAATCTCAATCCTGAGTTATTGTTGTTTCAGGTTGATCAGAGTGAACTTTTTTCGTTTTTATTCCAGGGGTGACAGTATGGGAAATGATGTCACATGGAGCTGAGCCATATACAGCCATGCATCCACATGATGTGCCGAGTTTACTGGAGAAAGGAGAGCGATTGGCTCAACCACAGATATGCACAATAGATGTCTACATGGTCATGGTCAAGTGTAAGGCGAATGCTAGACATGTTTAGGTAAAATTAGAAAAAATATAAAGCACAAACTTTTAACTGAAAGTTTGCTTAATTTTAATTCCCTCTATACCCAGGCTGGATGATTGATGAGAATGTAAGGCCTACATTTAAAGAACTGGCTAGTGAATTTACACGTATGGCAAGGGATCCACCTCGGTATCTTGTAGTGATGGTAAGAAATCAAGACTTTCTTAGCAAATGCTCAATTTTAGGCATAAGAAAGCAGTTTTATGATTGATTTCTATGTTGTAATGTAGCCTTCTCAGAATAGTAGTGGCGCCAATGAAAGCCACCAACGGTACGTTAAAGTGCCTCATTTAGAGGCAGGCATGGAAGATGATGATGACGAGGTTTTGGAGGAGGACTTTGCCACACCTCCCCTCCACCTGTCACCAGCTAGAAGTCATTCTCGCCTCCGTATGGCCTCTTACAAGGTATGACATTTGCAATAGATTGAAAAGAACATTTATGTCATGGTTATGTTTATTATTCTGATCTAAATAACACTTCTATTAATTAAGTAATGTGTGCTGAGTGCTCAGCTTGAAACATAGCCATTTACTCAGAGAAATGGAGAAATGGTAATATAGCCTGAATATGCATGGCCATTCTCTTCTCTTTATCTTCAGGGCACCCAAGACCACATAACTCCAGTAGGCTATCTGCCCATGACCCCCGGCCGAGGGGACGACCTTAGACAGGTCCGTATCCATTACCTATTATCTAACTTCAAGCTCATATTGGCTTTTAACTGTGTGAATATGCATTTGATCACATTAAAAATGTGTTTACATTGTTCCCACACAGGTCAGAGCCCAGAGGAGGAAGACTGGCTCAGTGAGGACCGAGTCAGAGTGCTCGGAGGGCAGAGGGACCATCGTGGACATGAAAATGGTTGAACTCACTCCTCAAACAGGTAGCCTTCACAGGGGTCGCAGCCGTATGGACAGTGCTTACATGTCCACCAATGTGTCTTTGGCCTCAGACCAATTCACAGCAGGTGTGGAGGGCATAGACGAGGATCATAATGGATATGTGCTGCCAACAGACACCTGCAACCGAGACAGAGGTAAAACACTATTGCACTAGCTTTAGGGGCTGTTCAGACCGAGCACATTCTTGTTAAACATGGGCAACACTAGAATGTTTTCAGTAAAGCCCTGAATGTTAGATCATCTTGTAGTGATGTCAAAAGTACCAGTGCTTCAGTATTAAGTTGATACTAAAACATAAATATATTTTAATATTAAGTAATATACTGTATATTTAAATTAATGATATGAGTCTATCTAGAGCATTAATAACACCAAATACAGACTCAATTCAGTACCCACAGCTGCTTTCCAGCACTCATGTGTATGTGCGTGTATGCAAAAAGACTCGCAATTGCGGCTTTGTGAGAACAGTTACAATGCCCTTCTTGTTGAGCTATTGGTGTTGAATTGTTCCAAGTGTTTAGATATATAACCTTTCACTAGTCACTAGCCAGGACATTTGTGTTTTTTGCAAAACACTTTTAATAAGACCTGATGCCATGAACCTTGCTAACTTTGGCAAATCTAGCCACTATTTTTTCTCATAAGCACCTCTCTAAGTCTGCTTACGTCCTGCTAACTTCTAAACCAACTTAAAAACCAGATGAATCAGTAAAAGACTAGTATAAAATTGTTAATTGTACACTGTGCATTGAACTACGGACAGCCGAAAGGGACAAAATAGTGTTTTAATCACATTTTAAAGCACATAGTATTTAAAGCACACAACTCCTGATATTTTAGCGTATCTGAGACTGAGACGAAGGTTAGTGGGACCTTTAAGTTGTAGTTTCAGTAATATTTAAAGATTTATTATAAAAATGACACCCCACATATGTAACATTTAAACTTATATTGTGATGCTATTGTTGTTATTGCTATTATAGAGTGTTTTATATTCCGATATTTAATCAAAGGATTGCCTCATACATATCCACAGATGTCTACGACCCGAATATCCACTGATCCTAGAACCGCCCCAGCTCTAAATGAAGCCAGATGCAGCGCAATGAATGAAACAGAATGCAGATGTGTCTAGATGCATTTTTAACAGTTAGTTTTATTTGAAGTATTTTTAACTTGACACAGCATCTAAAAATGTGGCACTCCTGCATGAGACGCTGAAAAAACAGCAAGATGTGGCACAACAGTTTGAGACATCCATCTAGCATATTTTTATATTTTGATAAACAGTGCGGGTGAATGCAGAAAAGCGTTCGGTGTGAACGGCCGCTTAAGGAGCAGATTTTGCAGTGCTTTCATGAAGTTTAAACTGTATGCCATATCTTTTCTCTGCCATCTCCCTTAGGTTCCAGAAGCACTCTTCTTCATGGCAGGAAATCAAGAGGCTCCAGGAGTGCTCTCACACCTTTAATACCAAAAACAGACACCACACAAGAGTATGAGCTAATGAGTAAACAGTCTCTTCAGTTTTCTCCTTCACCCACAGAAACCATTGAAAGTTCAGCTGTACTGAGCAAATCATCTTCCACTACCTCAACTTATTCTTGCAGTGGCAGCATTTTACCACAGAGGCGAGACTCTGACACAACTCAACCCGAGCAGTCCAGTAAGGGCGCCACTATCCCTGATGGGGACAGCCAGAAGTCTGCATCTTGTGAGGAAAGTCCGATTCCAACAGCAGCATCTAATGAAGGAAACCAGTCTGAAAGGCATCCATCTGAGTGCATTGCTGAAGAAGGAGGGCCCACAGAGGAGAGGCAGCCACAAGAGGCAGTAGTGGAGTATGAATACATGGACATACATACAGAGCCTGTGCCAGAACGCCAGCAAAACACTGTAGGGGAGAGTGCAGCGAACTCAGGTGAGAGGGTAAGGAATCCAGAGGAGCTGGAGTGTGGCATCAGAGAAGCAGTTTACCAAAATGTCAGTGAGCTGCCTAGGTTGAGAGCAACACTGGGTACGAGACATCAGGGAAATGAAGATTCTGATGGCTTTTTAAGGAATAATGAGTATGTGGACATGGAGGCATCAGGGAGAACTAACTCTGATGGAGATCAGGCAGAGTATCAGAACATTCCGGTAAAGGGAATGCCAGTTGTGGGTGAAGAGTGTCAAAGGACTGGTCTTAGATCCTACATGAAAGTGTGCACTGGAGTGGAGGAGCAAACCACTTCATTTGATAACCCAGACTACTGGCACAGTAGACTATTCCACAAGCAGGATGCTGTATGCACATAATTACTGAAGTACAAATGTCAGTTGACTAACACAAACAAGGTGATGAATGAACAATGGAAACAGACAGGACTGGGATACCCAGCAATTATCTTAGGACAGCCACGGGCCGTGCATTTTAAGTCTAGGCCTTCAGTGTGATTCATGCCATTAAGAAAACACAGTTTCACAATGAATAAGACACCCTATGCCTTTGGACATCATATATTATGTCGCAGCTAACTAGTAATACTAATTTACATTTTAAAAACACATCCACGCACGAAAGCCAGAACTTGAAATGACACTTAATGCTCAAGCAAGCCTAATTTTAACTGCAGCATGACTTTTTTGTGAAATGAACGTCTCCCAAACAGACATTCAAAAATCATAATTTTTCTTATGAATCTACCAAGGAGGTCTATAATACCTGGGAAAATCTATCTAATAATACTTGCGATTTAAATGTTGCTTGCAATAAATTTTGTTTTGTCAGGGTACACGGTTATGCTGCATTCCATTCAAGTTGGATGTGGGATATTTCAACTTGATATCTCCGACCATAAATGCATTCCATTCCCCGATATTCAGAACTGCAACGCTCCCGTTAGCTTAGCAGGGGTTTGACTCTCATTAGAGATGTCTCCTAGCAACCCAACTGATAAACAATGCTGCAGCGCTAGCATTTGTGCTACAGGTGTATGATTATCAAAAGAGATTTTAATGTTTTATACACCTGTTTCTGCAGGCGTTTGTTAAACAAGCTTTAATATCATGTAATGTGGAAACGAACTCATTTATTGATATTACTTAATAAAGTGAATGTTTATCACTTTGTATATCTCCCTGAGTGTCGACATGTTTGTGTGACATCATGCCCCTGCATCTCAGCGAAATCGGAGTTGAGAATTTCTGCACGAGCCAACAAGTTGTAATTCTGACTTCAAGATGCATTCCGTTGCACTTTTCCTAGTAGGAAGTTGTACAATCCGACATTCTGAGTTGAATGTAACGCAGCGCTACTTTTCATAACTTGATCCAACACTGAATTCTCAAGCAGCCTAATTTACACTTGGAAAACTCCTGATGTTGCTATAACAATGCAAAAAGCACTTACCAATTTACTTAAAGTGAAAATCAGTCCTCCTTTCCTGTTTAATAAATTAAGCAATCACACAGTCATGCAGAACATCTCGTGTTTTTAAATCCGTAAGGATCTCTTTCTCAATGGTGATAGTGGCAGTAATGACAGTCGACTCATCAGCAAGATCTCGTGCTCTTCACTTTCAATTTATGTACATCACTTAAAGCGTGATTGCCTCACTCAAGGCCAGCTAGAAGGCCTCGACCGGGACATATCCTAAAGATCACACCCACCAAGAACAAATAAATAAATCTGATTGGCTGATGAATCTGACAGTCTGACTTTAGTTGCTCATTCATTTGCACTGTTGAGGGATTCTGTAGAAATTCTGAAGGCCTGACCGGGTGGAGCTCAGACTCAAATGCTGCTTCGGGCATGTGATTTGTGAAACAGTTGTCGCACTTTGCTTGTAAGCATCAAGGAATAAATTCTGACTTGATACAATTTAAATTTTTCTCTATTTGTTTGTAAATTAATTAAGAGTGGAAAGTGATTAAAAATACAGGCAAAAAGGTGATTGAGAATGAAAAGATGAAAAATATTTATTTATTTGGCATGTTAGGCCAGCAGAGAAGGCTTTGCTGGCCCTGAGAATTCACCAGTGTCTCAGGACATACTGTATATCTATGCTAACATGTGTTGGTCCATTGCCAGTGAAGTAAAATGCTATAGGCTCATTCATTATAGTATAAAATTACTTGTATTGGCAAAGATTGGCCTACCTCCTCTTGTTTGTCTATGAAGTCCAACTCCTATGATTTTATAAGATAATGATTTTTTTTACTCAAAGAGAAACCATTGTATGGAAAATGCTCTTGTATTTTAATTTTATCAGTAAATAAAATAATCTTTCCTAGTATTACAGAAGGTTTACTAAAGTGGTTGTCTCTTCAATAGTTTCAGGGACAGGTACAAAGAAATGTAGGGGAGCAATGCCCACCCCCTCACACAGACCTAACCATGCTGACATCAACCAGCAGTTCCAAAACTTTTCAGAGCACGTACATTCTTGTCTACTAGACTACTAGAATAATTCTGGGGTTTTCAAACAGTCTGGGACCCCCAAGGGGCTGCAAGGGGGTTTATAATTATTATTATTTTTAAAAAGAGTAAAAAGGTTAATAATGACCAAATTTGACAAATTATTAATATTGAATTCTGCTTTTTGAAGGCTGGTCGAAAATCATGATATTAAATGTTATTCACACCAACTGAAATAAAAACAAATCTGCATATAGTTTTGTACAAATACAGAATTTTTGTTTATCTCTCCTTCCTTGGAAAGTACACTTTCTTGAATTGTTTCTACTTGTGTTTTATCTTTTTGGGGAGTTTTTCCTTGACACAGTCACCTTTAGCTTACTTGCTTGGGGTTGTAAAATAATATTCTCTGTAAAGCTGCTTTGGAACAATATTTATTGTGAAAAGAACTAAAAAAAAAAAAAAAACTTTTTAACTGAATTGAAAATGTTTCTTTTCAGGTTTAACATCTAACATTAGTCGAGGGTAGAATAAGACATGTTGTCATCTTAATCCAAAGTAAATATTTTCTAGATTATATTTTAGTCATTTATTTTGGCTTTAGTAATAAAAATAATAAAAAGGCAATTATTTCATTTTGCAAACAACTTGCTTTCTTTAACCCTTTAATGCATACCTTGGGTCTTTAGTGGTTGGGAACTCATTCCACCACCCCCTGTTCTTCATCCATTTTTTGCTCCCACCACATCACATGTGTAGCTCAATATGGGTTTAACAACCAGTTGGGTCTCATAAAATTTCAGTGTGGAAGTTATGAGTCCTGTTCTATATTTGTTGCATCATCTCGTGGACATATGAAAAATAAAACATCAAAATATACCAGAATATCTTCTATTCTTTTATTTTCCAGTTGTCTTTAAAATGTTTTAAAAATTGGACTAGATTAGATCCATTTGTGATACATGTGTGATATACGTGCCGGATCGCTAAAGACCCGAGGTATGTAATAATGGTTGGTTAAACACTCATGCATTTTAAGGGATAGTTCACCCAAAAATGAAAATTCTCTCATCATTTACTCACCCTTGTGCAATCGCAGATGTGTATGACTTTCTTTCTTCTGCAGAACACACATGAAGATATTTAGAAGAATTTCTCAGCTCTTTTGGCCCATACAATGCAAGTGAATAGGTGCCAAAATTTTGAAGCTCCAAAAATTACATATGTCAACATTAAAGTAATCCATATGACTCCAGTGGTTAAATCAATATCTTCAGAAGCGACATGATAGGTGTGGGTGAGAAACAGATCACTTTCACATTCTTCTTGTGTATTTGGTGATTCACATTCTTCATGCATACCACCCCCTACTGGGCAGGGAGAAGAATTTCTAGCAAAAAAAAGTACTTAAATATTGATCTGTTTCTAGCATATCACTTCTGAAAATATGGATTAAAACACTGAAATCATATGGATTACGTTTATGATGCCTTTATATGCTTTATGAAGCATCAAAATTGAATGGACCTACAGAGCTGAAATATTTTTCTAATAATCATAATTTGTGTTCTGCAGAAGAAAGAAAGTCATACACATCTGGGATGTCATGAGGGTGAGTAAATTATGAGAGAATTTCCCTTTTTGGGTGAACTAACCCCTTTAAGGGTTAAAATAACCATTACTATTTTTCTCACAGAGGAAAAATGGGGTCCGTCCCTCGCAAGGGGATTGTCATATTTGTGGGTCCTTTGCATCAAAAAGTAAAAAAAAAAAAAAAAAAAAAGTAAAATAATAATAAAAATTAAATAAACAAAAAAAAACCTTGGGCTAATTAACTGCAAGTTCGCGCCATTAAGAAAAACAGGCGAGCTACTTGACAGAACGATTTTCTTATCACGACATGATGAATGGAACACTTGAACGGCTGCTCTTATCTAATATAATCATTTGTTTGTGAATATAACTCAACATGTACAACAAATATTTTCTTTTCAACCACAGAGGTCACTGCGCAATACACGTCTTCATTTTTGGCAACATTTTTATTATGTGATTTTTGTTAGTGTGACTTTTATTTTGAAATGCGATGTAGTAATCGTCCATCTTGCACGTTCCCACAGCTGCTGGTGGCGCCGGTGGTGAGGATCGAAGCGTGCTCACTGCTCCATCATCATCATTATCATCCCACAAGCGAAGCGAAGGAAAAAAGTTACGAGCCCCTCTTGAATCTTATCACTGACAACCATGTCAGGAGACAACGACCAGCAAGAGCAGACCATTGCTGATGACTTGGTGGTCACCAAGTACAAGATGGGGGCCGACATTGCAAATCGTAAGGATGATTTTGTACCTTTATGCGTGATTAAGGGTTGAACTTGACCGAGGAGAGCTGCAGCTCAGTGCTCGGCCATGTGTCTGCCTAGTGTCAGGAGGAGCTGTAATGAGATCTGCTGGTCGTTTCTCTCTCTTTTTTTTTAAGTTTACTTCAATTGTAATCGCATTGACAGGCATTGGAAACCGATGTTTTGATATAAGGTGCAATGTTTGTTTATAAATGTTTCGGCTAGCAGGTTAGCTAGCTTACTGTAATTGTAAGACAGCAACTTGAGGCGCTTAACGTGCTTAAGTTCTGTTAACAAGTTACTCATTTATCTATCAAAGATGACATATCGTCACTAGGACCCATTTCATTTGTTCCTAAACCGGTCGTTACAAATGTATACATTTGCTTTTGGTAGTACAGTTTTGTGTTTGTTAATTTAATAGTAGATGATGAGAAAGCAGACTGACAGTGGCAGCGGCTGGTGGTGGGCAGTTTCATTTGTCACGACGTGTGTTGATTACTTTCATAATGTAGGATAGTGCTCAAGATGCTTTGGAAACTTTTTGTTACATGTGAAATGTATTTTACATTTTCTCTCCCTAACAGAGACTTTGAAGACTGTCATTGAAGCAGCCAAGCCTGGCGTGTCTGTCCTCAGTCTGTGTGAGAAAGGAGATTTATTCATCACGGCTGAAACAGGCAAGGTGTTCAAGAGGGAGAAGGAGATAAAGAAAGGTAATGGTGCATCTGAAAACTACATCATTTTTATTAAAACCTTAAAGTGATAGTTCACCCAGAAATGAGAATTGTCTCATCACTTACTCACCCTCATGCCATCCCAGATGTGTTTGACTTTCTTTCTTCTGCAGAACACAAATGAAGATTTTTAGAAGAATATCTCAGCTCTGTAGGTCCATACAATGCAAGTGAATGGTGAACAAAACTTTGAAGCTGCAAAAAGCACATAAAGGAAGCATAAAAGTAATCCATAAGATTCCAGTGGTTTAATCCATGTCTTCTGAAGTGATCCCATCAGTTTTGGGTGGGAACAGACCATATTGTAACTCCTTTTTTACTTTAAGTCTTGAAATCTGCAGCCTCCTTGGCGATCATGGTTTCAAGCTCGATCTTCGATTCAAGCCTCAAGCTTCAAAGTTTTGTACACCATTTACTTGCATTGTATGGACCTGCAGAGCTGAGATATTCTTCTAAAAATCTTTGTTTGTCTTCAGCAGAAGAAAGAAAGTCAGACACATCTAGGATGGCATGAGGGTGAGTAAATGATGAGAGCATTTTCATTTTTGGGTGAACTTTTCCTTCAAGTCTGTGAGGTTTTGTTTTTATTTATTATTATTATTATTTGTGTGTGTGTGTGTGTGGTGCTTTTGTGTGACAGGGATTGCCTTTCCCACTTGTGTTTCTGTGAACAACTGTGTGTGCCACTTCTCTCCACTGAAGAGTGACCCAGACTACACACTTAAAGAGGGTGACTTGGTTAAAATGTTAGTCATTTTTGTGTTCCGTTTCTGTGCTGTTGTATATTTGTTTTTTGTTTTCTTCAGGTGGTTGTCAGCACATTTTCTTATTACCTTGTATTTTTGCATAGTGACCTTGGAGTACATGTGGATGGCTTCATCTCCAGCGTTGCTCACAGCTTTGTGGTTGGTGCAACCAAGGTATGGTGCAGTGTTCTTTTGTTGACATAATGGGATGTGTAAAGTTGCATGAAAGGGATCATTTAAAGTTAGCCAGTCATTTTTGCTAAATAAACCCAGACAGAGTGATCAGGACCCTGACAAATAGGGGGTTTATTTTACAATAATGAGTGGCTGACTATAAATTACCCTGCTTATTACATGACTACTTGGCAAATAAATAAGTAGTCATGAAATATTAGTTTGAGATTATTTCACGAGAGAAAAGGGGGACCTCAGAGTAACATTAGAGATGTGTAACCAACACAGTTACGAAGGAGGTCAGTAGCACGGGACAGTGGTCAATTATACAGTTTATCAAGTATTCCAGAGAGCTGTGTAGTAATAAACATTTATTCCAGGAAGCTCCTGTGACAGGAAGGAAAGCAGATGTGATCAAAGCTGCCCACTTGTGTGCAGAAGCTGCTCTTCGGCTGGTTAAGCCGGGAAACCAGGTTAGTTAGAATGACTGTTATCCTATTAACTGTTAATAACATCCACATGAACAACAGTGAATAATGCTTTGAGCAGTTTTAAACAGTCAAAATAAATTCTCTTAGTAAATGGATACAGTCTTGTTATGGATGCTAATACAGCAATCAAGATGTGCTTAAATACTCAAGTAATAATCACAAACTGTTTAAAAATAATTTTGAAAGTCATCACAGATCAACTGTCATTTGTCTCTTTTTTTTTCTCAGAACATTCAGGTCACAGAGGCCTGGAACAGCATCTCCCAATCATTCAAATGCACAGCCATAGAGGGTGAGCTGACCTGAAATCTAGCTGCTGGTCATAGTGTGGCGGTTTAGTGTTGAAGTGGGGTGCCAGCCTGGCTGTAGCCAGACAATTTCTTTCAGTCAGCACAAAGGAAAAATACTGTATGCCAAGTCAAATGCTCATTTATTTTATGACTTTCATATGGTCCCTTAAATATCCAGTTTTTTTCCTTTGTATATTTTCAAATCACAATCAAAAAACAAATTCTCATTCAATGTGTTTTATAAATACATATCACACAACAAATACCTTTTACATAGTTTCAGGTCAAAGCATCATTCAACTGATTCACATCATCAACACACACAAAAAAATGTAATTCACATTTTGAGTGTAATTCACAGTCCAGAATAACATTTTTCCACTTTTTGTGTCCTTTCAATTATATTCTGAAATCCGTTTCAATCCCCACCCCTAAATGCAGAACAAATCAACATGGCGTACAATAAATATCAAGAAATTGCTCCACAAAGCCCCAAAAATGAATGCAAAAAGATCGTACTTACTCTTTCCCATCTGTCCGTTTCATTACAATTTATCTCAGCCAAATGTCACGTCAGGTGCACAACAGTTTTAACTCAATTTGGAAAACCACGCCAGTCAGAAATTGATTTTCTTGCCATTTTTGCTGCAGTATGTATCATACTTGCAGTGAAACCAAACGACAGACTGAGCCATGTGTAGCGCTGAACTTTTACCTGGAGCTGACACTAATATTTTTTTGTGCTATGGAAATGGCACAAATTTAAAGGGGATGATCCCTTTTGGGGAAATCGTCACAATAGCTGAACACACTGTTTAAACCTCATTCCATAATAATTAAAGCGCTCCCTCTGCGCAGGCATGCTGTCTCATCAGTTAAAGCAGCATGCCATTGATGGAGAGAAGACCATCATTCAGAACCCCACTGACCAACAAAGGTGAGGACAATGAAACACTAGATTGGAGAAACACTTGATTATTTTCAGAGACATTCGAAACTCTCTTTGTTCTTATCTTCTCTAAGGAAGGATCATGAGAAGGCAGAATTTGAAGTGCACGAGGTGTATGCTGTGGACGTGCTCATAAGCACTGGAGAGGGAAAGGTGAAAACTTCTCAATGTCACCTGATAGTTCACCCAAAAATGAAAAATTCCGGCAGCATTTACTCACCCACATTTAATTTCAAACCCGTATGACGGGTATTCATCTAATGTTCCAAGAGGTCTGGTCTCCACGTTTTCTTCCCAGCAAAGGTCCAAACAATAATAATTTTCATGCTGTCACTAGTCAGGATGGCTATGAAATGATATAAGAAAGGCAATTTTTTAATATATTACACATTTCCAAGTTGGCAGCAATAGTACTTTTTAAAATAATAATAATTTAAAAAAAATCTTAAATAGTTAAAATAGTCCTTCAAAACTGCTGCTTTGTTCAGTATACACCAGAGGCAAGGATGGGAACAATCAGGGCCCAAAGGCAGCCAAAGTAATGAGGTCTGAGGGATCTTCTAGTAAAAGATTCAAAACATTTCAGAGTTATTCAGTCGAGTGCACTTGGATATGAATATGAAAATGTAAGATCAACTGTTCGTTTTTAAGCTGTTTTTAAGCTGAACGACAGCAGTCCAGTATGTGTTTGAATATTTCTGCATTAAAAATAGTTTTAATTATTATTTTTACATTCAGATACCAATATGTGGGTCATATGAGGCTTTGTGACTGAGGAAAGATAATAGGGGTTCAGGAGTATCGCCTGAGGGAGAATTTATCAAATGTAAAAGTCTGAATAGAAATTTTTTATATTTTCCTTAAAGTGAAAATCTACAAACAACAAACAAACAATTTACATCACAAACAAACAGTGTAGCTTATTAAAGGGATAGTTCACCCAAAAATGAAAATTCTCTCATCATTTACTCACCCTCATGCCATCCCAGATGTGTATGACTTTCTTTAGCAGAACACAAACAAAGATTTTTAGAAGAATATCTCAGCTCTGCAGGTCCATACAATGCAAGTAAGTGGTAACCAGAACTCTGAAGGTTCAGAAATGACATAAGAAGGCATAAAAGTAAAAAGTGGTTAAATCCATATCTTCAGATGCCACTTTGACCAGCCCCAACCAGTAGGTGGCTGAATGTGAAAGTCACTTCAACACAAGAATGTAGAAGTGAAAGTGTAGATTTACAGTTAAAGGACTTAAGTATTGTTCTGTTTCTCACCCACACCTATCAGATCGCTTCAGAAGATATGGATTTAATCACTGGAGTCTTATGGATTACTTTTATGCTGCTTTTATGTGCTGTTTGGACCTTCTGAGTTCTGGTCACCATTCACTTGCATTGTGACCAACAGAGCTGAAATATTCTTTTAAAAATATTTGTGTTCTGCAGAAGAAAGTCATACTTATCTGGGATGGCATGAGGGTGAGAAAATTATGAGAGAATTTTCATTTTTGGGTGAACTATCCCTTTCATACTGTTTGCTATAGTGAATTATAAATGGACTGACTATAAATAAAGGGAACATTTGTTCTAATCCGATTGAAAACTCCAGGCTACTAACTAGTAATTTCAAAGTTTTGGTTATCTTTCCATGCCAGAGATGATGCCATCTCTGATTAATTTTTGCAAAACTAGTACAAAAATCTTTTTGTTTTTGTTATAATGAAAGGCCTGTGACATGCTGATAAATGAAGCTAAATTTATAAGGTGGAAAAAATTTTATAGTCTGAAGACACTCTGGCATCAAGTTAACTTGTCCTGTCACAAATCTGGCATAAATGAAGTGTTTTCTGTGTTAGAGACAAATAGTCGAGGATTTAGGACCAAAAGATCAGTGCTATCTACGCCCCTGAGCGTATACAGCTCTGTTGTTTTATCACACTGCTCAAAACGATGAGATGGGGCAACCATTGTCACGATGTCTTGCGGTCTTTATGGAACCTAATTGGTGTCTGCTGCCGTATGACTTTCTTCCATGGAACACAAATGGAGAAGTTTTGAGAACACTTTGCGCTGCTCTGTCGTACAGTGAAAATAGATGGTGACCAAAAAACACCACACAAAGCATCATTGAAGTATTTAATGACTCAAGCCATATTATAGCTTTTTGTGAGGAACAGGCTTGTATTTAGGTTGTTATTCCCTAAAAAAAAAAAAAATGTATTGAGAGCTGTAGTCACCATTCACTTTCATTATATGGTTAAGAGCAGCTTGGACATTCTGCTATAAATAATGCCTTTTGTGTTGTACAGGTTTAGAAAATGTTGCATTTTTGGGTGAACCATTCCTTAAACACCTCAATTGCTAATTCTTAACACTAATCACCTCACTCTTTCCGCAGGCTAGAGACTCTGGGCAGAGGACCACTGTTTACAAGCGAGACCCCAGTAAGCAGTATGGCTTAAAGATGAAAACCTCCAGGATGTTCTTTAGTGAGGTGGAGCGACGATTTGATGCCATGCCATTTACTCTAAGGTATATAATTTTAGGTATGGAGTATGTTTAGCCATTTAGACTTAAAACATATAAAATATTAAGCCAGTTAAATGACTTACATTGAGCATTCCGTGTATTGGACTGGGTTAAAATGCTGATTTTCAGCTGCATCTCCATTTGAACGATCTTGATATCGATTCATAAATGCCAAGATAGATATTTTACTCTGTGCAACCCTAATAAAATGAGAGGAAATTGCATGCATTTCCAACCAGATTTTGTGCTATGCATCTAAAAAATTATATTATTAGCCACTGGCTGGTAAATCTTAAAATTTCATTGTTATGTGATGTTCAGCAGGGGGATACTTTCACTGTGTGTAGAGTAAATGTTTACTTTTGACTCGTTCCGTGTAACTTGTGTCCAAAGACGAGATCCACGCAATCCTTTTGCCTATGCATAATGTCTTTTTAATACCCTTTCTTTTCTTTAAAGTCAGTTATTGATCAAAAACAATAAAAGAAACATTATAATCATGCATGGCAGCCATTCAAGTCCTCTCATTAACGTGCTCATCTACAGACACTTTACAGAAATGCCGGTTTTCTTAAAGACACAGTGCCATTTTTAGCACGTGTTCAACAAATCAGTGTAAATACTTTTATGTAAGTAAACAAGAAACATGTAATAAACTATAATATATGCAATGTAATATTTTATTGATGGAGTACATGGATTTGTTGTGACAAATGATGAAAAACGAATAAATTGTAATTAGTAAAATTTAAATATTTAATGTACCTAGTTAGAAGGTCCCCAGTATAATTAAAACATTAGCTGGGAGAGAATTTCTTTCATATACAAGTGAAGTGGACATTATAACTTAAATATACCCATATGAGTCGATATAGAATCGGAATCAAATCGCGAAGCTTGTGTAACCCAGATCTGTCAGTGCATATGTGTCATCAATAGGTACGTTCCCTTGGGAATCAAACCAATGACCTTTGTGTCACCATGCTCTTCCAGTTGAGCTATAAGAATGTACTATTTCTCTGTTGCTCATCATATTTCTTTTTTGTCTTTTCCTCGCTCACTGTCTCTCTCTCTCTCCCCTGGTCTGTCAGGGCGTTTGAGGATGAGGGTAAAGCTCGGTTAGGCGTAGTTGAGTGTGCCAAGCACGAGCTGCTTCAGCCCTTCAATGTCCTGCATGAGAAGGAAGGTGAGAGATAAGTTCCACAGGAATAAAATGTCTTTATTTTATAAGTAAAATTCTCAACCAAGCATGAAGATGAGGTCAAGCCCTCAGAAGGAATCACTAAATGAGAATGAAAAATATTTTTCTGTCATGCCAGTGCTCAGAGAAGAGAATCCAGGTCAAAGACTGTTCTTATTTTAGATGTTTAGTGCCATAAGCATGGTTTTAGAAGATTTGACAATGTGACTGATATCTACCATGGGCCATTTCCTCACGTACAAGTCTCTTCTCTTTCAAGGAGAATATGTAGCACAGTTTAAATTTACGGTGATGCTCATGGCAAATGGCCCTCTGCGTATCACCGGTGGATCTTTTGAGCCAGAGCTTTACAAGTCTGAGCATGAAGTACAAGATCCAGAACTCAAGGTAAGAGACGCAGGTGAACCAAAAGGAATGTTTACCTCTGGTTTAATTTTATACAGAGAGTTGGTGTGAAGGGTGACACAACATGATTCTCCAGCCCAATGCAATAATGAGGTTTATTTATGGTCTTGGTTGCTCTTTGCAGGCCTTGTTGCAAAGCTCAGCCAGCCGCAAGGCACAGAAGAAGAAGAAGAAAAAGGTTCGTTCTGTCAACTTTTAAAAACTAATTAAAAAAGTTGAAAGCCTTACAAATCGCATTTAATGTATGCGCTCAGTAATATTTTAATGGCACTTATGGAAAATATGTAGCAATAAATCCAATGTATTTATATAATTTTGCTTGTCCATAGGCATCAAAAAATGCAGATAATGCTACAGGACAACCAGTGGAGGCTGAAAGTGAAGCTGCTGCATAAACTCCCACTGCCAACCAAGCTGACTGACAGAGCCTCTGCACAGCCCAAAGAACAGAACCGTTAAAGCTAATTATGACCTGCCCCACTGATAGGCTGTCCGGCCAAGCCTTCTGTCTTTTTGAATACCTCCTCATTAGTTATACAAGACTGCTACATGCTTTGTACAGTTAACTTGATTTTCCAAACTCTTGTTTGGTTGTATCTGAGTTATGCTGCTCTCTGGAGCAACTGCCACTCGTAGGAAAGGGAGGTTATGGATGAGCAGGTAGATACTGACCAACCGTGTTTACAGAGGGTGACTGCGGGGATTCTTTTGACCCTCTCAAGAGTTTTCCTTTCATTGTGCAAGCCAGCGTGAAAAATGTAAGTGCATTGATAGCACTTTTTAGGCACTATTGCTACAAAGTGCCATTCATGTCAATGCAAAAGAAATCCCTGTTTGAAGTTTGTTAAAGGTTGCTTTTTTGAAATGAGTTGTCTGTTGGGAAATTATTATAATTTGTATCGATGACCTGTAATGAGTCTTTGGAGTGGTAACTGCTTCGCAACAACTCAAATGTAGCAGAATAACTACAATGGAAGTAGTATTAATCAATTAGGTAAGCACTGATTTGTGTCAAGTGACATTGACCATTCATTTTGTAGTATTTCCCAAATTACAAAAGTTTTTCCTAATTTTCCCTTCATCTTATTGGTCTTACTCCTGAAACTATTGTTTATTGACTAAACTGACTAACCAAATTATCCTGCCATTTTATAAGTGTACATTGAATAAATTTAACTAGCCAATTTATGGAGCAAAGCCTGTTTTTTGTTTTTTCATTTTAATCACTTCACTCACGTAACATGAAAATTGGTGAATTACCATAAAGATAACCTTACCACGACTCCCTTCATCTCAGGGAACCATGGTTACGTACATAACAGAGACCCTTACTACTCAGTACACTTGACATTGCGTTTATTAACACTTATGGGGAACAGAATCCCATCGCGCCACACTACACGATTTAAGCTGCATTCACACTGCCAGCGACTTTGACAGTGGCTGGCGGTTAGGTCACTAGTGGTGTGTATGGAGAGTCTAAACAGCAGTGTTTCTTTACAATTAATATTATTATTAAAATATTAGTACGGTTGTTAATATGGTAAGTGAATTCACTATATCTGATCATTTATATGGTTTTGTGAGCAGAGACATATCATATAACACTGGTAAATTGCTAACAGCAAAGATTAGCCTTTCCTCCATCTTTCCATCACTGCAGGAGCTGAGAGAGAGAGAGAGAAGGATAACGTGAGCTCTACCGTCTTCTCTCGTATTGGCTGTCGCTCCCAAAAGTCACTTCATTTGCATAAAGTTAAACATTTCACAACTTTGTCGTGTCGCTGGACACGCCCACATCCGGTCACCGTCGCCGGAAGTCGCCAGCTCTCTTTAAAAATGAATGAGATGAGGTCGTTTTGTCGCTGCGAGTCGCTGGCAGTGTGAACAGCAGCTATAACCTCCCAGAAAAGAAGCATGACGCCGCAGTCTCATGGGAGGACGACCGACAAGAGTGTGCCGCAGTGAATGACTCTCGTGTTGGGCCAGGAGGGGAGCACTCAGGACGAATATATGAACTATAGTCATTTAGTATTGATTAACTCAGTCACGAACCCAGTTGGGAAAGGAGTTTACTTATAATGTAAGTGCTTGTGTCTTATGGTAAATTACAAGGGCCTAATGCAGGCGGTTGTGTAAAAGATGGGAAGCTCGTCCTAAAAGGGAGGAGCATAAGCGTATATATTTGGTCAGTGGCTGACAGCCCGCGCATTTTAAGTGTAGGCCTTCAGTGTGATTTATGCCATTAAGAAAACAAAGTTTCACAATGAATAAGACACCGTATGTCTATCATACATTAGGTGGCAGTCAACTAATAATACCAATTGACATTTTAAAAACACATCCACGCACGAAAGCCAGAACTTTGAAACGACACTGAATGTTCAAGCAGCCTAATTTACACTTAGAAAACTCCTGATGTTGCTATTACAATGCAAAAGGTACTTACCAATTTACTTGAAGTGAAAATCAGTCCTCCTTTCCTGTTAATTAATCAATCACACGGTCATGCAGATCATCTCAGGTTTTTAAATCCATAAGGATCTTTTCCTCAACGGCGATGACAGCCGACTGTCTGCAACATCTGGCGCTCTTCGCTTCTTCTTCTTCTTCTTGGTTTTTAGTAGCGGGTGGCATCCAATGGCGCTCTTCGCTTTCTTCTTCTTCTTTTTTTATTGGCGGCTCGCATTCCAAAATAGAGCACTACTGCCATCTACTGTGGGTTACGGATCAGAGACTCTTTTCCTTCTCTACCCAGACCATTCAGGACTCGTGCTTCCAATGGCGCTGCGTGATCAGCTCCTCCATTTTCAGCCCCAAGTCCCTCACTGTCCAGAGAGAGGAGGAAGAAAAAGAAAAGAAAAAAAAAGGATAAAAACATTAATGGCCTAGCTATATTCTTTCAATTAACCGAGTTCTATTCAGAAATTGTAGACTATCCCCTCTTACTGGATTTAAAAGCTTCTTTAAGGTGAATTGCTGTTCTCCTTTCTTCTGTAATTCATCTGTTAGTTTATTTCTTTCCTCTGTATATCCGTTACACTGTATTAATACATGTTCCACTCTTTCTCTAACTCCACACCAATCGCATAATCCTGTAAGATGTTTTCCTATTATATACGTTGTTGAGTGAAGTCCTGTATGTCCCAGTCTGAGTCTAGATAAAATACAATCTTCTTTTCTCCTCCCACCTGAATTCCTTCCTCTTCCTACTAATGGTTGTATTAAATGTAGATGCCTACCCTTTTATTCATTATCCCAATAAAATTGCCATTTATGATTTAACTCCTTTTTTATTATTGATTTGAGTTCTGATTTACTATACATTATATGCATGTCTGTATTTTCCTTTGCCATAACTTGTTTTGCTAATTTATCTGCTTCCTCGTTCCCTAATACTCCAATATGCACAGGAACCCATAAAAATTGAACTGTCTTATTTGTCTGCTGCATTATATATAATATCTGAAGAAACTCCATCAATATATCTTGTCTAATTTCAGACTGTTGAGCTTCCTTAACAGGGCAGAGCTTGAATCTGAACATCGTTTAATCCCATATCTTTTATTTTGTTCATTGCTAGCAAAATTGCTAGTAATTCTCCTGTAAACACTGAAACTTGATCTGATATCCTTTTTCCTTCTGCATCTTTCAGTCTTGGGATGATGTATGCTACCCCCACCTGACCTTTCCCTGGATCTTTAGATGCATCTGTAGAAACCTGTATATAACTTTCATACTTAGTCCATATATACTCCTTTGTTAAATCTGCCTCTAATGCATTTTGACCCTTATCTTGTCTTGCTTCCAATAGAAATAAATCAACGTTTGGCTGTGGTAAGATCCATAGAGGTATTAATGGTAATATTACCTCTGGGGTAACATTATACACATTTAATTTCATATCCTGCACTAAATCTTTAATAATCCAGCCAAAACTATTAATTTTCCCTTTCCCATGTTCCCAACATGCCTCTAGTACCTTTTTTGCAGGTTGATTATCCTTCTGACCTTTTAAGTTTGCCCAGTATGTCAATATCAGTTGCTTCCTTCTTAAGTGGATTGGCATCTCTCCCATCTCCACCTGTAATGCTGGTACTGGAGAAGAAGCTCCACAACAAATTCTTAATGCTTGTGACTGAATTCTCTCTAATTTTCCTAATTGTGATTTAGATGCTGATCCATAAGCCATACATCCATAGTCTAGTATTGCTCTTATCATTGTAGAATAAATGGTTTTCAGTGCCATTCTATCAGCCACCCATTCACAACCTGAAACACACCTCATTATATTTAAAATCTTCTTACATTTCTCTTCCATCTTATTTATGTGAGTACTCCATGTAATTTTCGTGTCAAACCACATTCCAAGAAATCTTATCACTTTAACTTGTTCTAATTCCTTATTATATAATGTTAGATTTATATCTCTACTTATCTTTTTATTTGTAAAGAAAATATATTTGGTTTTCTCCACAGAGAATTTAAATCCCCATTTATAAGAAAATATATAATCCAATCTTCACTTTTATATTTCTTTCTATTAAAAAATCTTTAATCCAATTATATAACCTACCACCTATTCCAATCTGATCTAATTTTATCAGCAAACCTTCCTTCCATAACATATCATAAGCCTTTTCAATATCAAAGAAAATTGCTATTACTGTTTCTTTATTTATCAAGGCTATCCTTATATCCGATTCCAAACTCACTATTGAACCCATTGTTCCCCTTCCGCATCTAAATCCACTTTGATATGGAGAAAATAACTTAATTTTCTCCAAATGATACATTAGCATCATTACAGTATACAGTACAGCATACAGTAATCATTTTTTCCATTAATTTACATAAATGTGTAGTTAAAGCTAGTGGTCTGTAATTTAGAGGTACATTTGGATCTTTACCTGGTTTCTTTATAGGAATAATTAAAGCTTCCTTCCAACTCTGAGGTAAAATCCCTTCTTCCCATATTCTGTTATAAAACTTTAATATTACTCCAAGTGATTCTTCACTTAACTTTTTTAACATAATATAACTTATTTCATGTTGTCCTGGGGTTGTTACCTTCATTTTTTTAATGCACAATTTAATTCAGGGAATGAAAACGGAACATCCAATAAACCATCCATTGCCCCCCTACTTTCCAATATATATGGATGTTTTCTTAGCAGCTTCTCCCTCATTTCCTTACTCTCCTTTGTCAAGTTATCTGAACTATTTATTTTTGAAAACTCTTTTCGGAACATTTCTGCTTTTTCTTTGTCACATATTCTCTTGTAATTCCACTCATCTTTTTAATCATTCTCCACACTTCCTCAACTGGAGTACTTTTACCAATTTCTTCACAAAATGATCTCCAATTCTCTCTCTTTACTTCCCTTATAATTTTCCTTGTTTCTGCTTGAGATTTCTTATATATTATCATATGTTCCCAATTATGTATTTTAAATGCTTTCCTTTTCTTTCTGACTGCTATTGTACACTTCTCATTCCACCATGGAACTATTTTCTCCACCCTCTTTACTTTTTGGGATAATTTGTTTTGCAGCATTCTGTATCACTGAAACTAATTCTATATTTATCCTTTCAATATCTTTTCCTTCATTAATCTTGATCATTTTCCTTCCTTCCTCACTCATTATTTTGTATTTTTCCCCATTAGCTTTCTCAAACTTCCATTTTCCTGTATTTCCTCGTTTTTCCCTCATCTCATTATTTACAATTGTACTTATTATAGGAAAATGATCACTATCAGCTGTACATTTTTTTAATACTTCCCAATTTATTATTCCTCCTAATGTATTTGAAACAATTGTTAGATCAATTGCTGATTCCCTTCCTGAATTCACATCCATTCGTGTGAAGTTTTCATCAGTTTAAGCAAAGTTTTTCCTTTCCACCAGGTCTTCAATGACCTGACCATTTATGTCTGTCGTTATTCCTCCCCATAAAGTATTATGGGCATTAAAATCACCATACCATATCACCCTTTCACCACTTAGACCTTTTATTTCTTCCATACTCTCCTGTATTAACCTATTACATGGTTTATAAAAGTTTATTATGACATAATTCTTCTTTTCAATCCATATTTCCACTACTATATATTCCATTGTTACCCCTTTCTCCAAAATATTATAAGGCATTCCCTCTTTTAAAAACGTGATACACCCTCCACCTTTACCTTCCTCCCTATCTCTTTTCACACTTATATATCCTTTTAAAACAAAATCTAATCTAGGATTCAGCCATGACTCTTGAATGCATATTACGTCTGGCTTTTCTTTCATTTGGTTTATGTACCCTTTAAATTCTTGACCATTGGCGCAAAGGCTTCTGGCATTACATTTTAAGATAATTAACATAAACAATACTAACCAACCCATGTCTCCTGACTTGACTGAGATTCTGTATTAAGACTTTTCCTTATATATTCCCATTTCAATCCTTTTATCTCTAGAAATCTCTCTGCCGCTTTAACAATTATTTTGATCTTTTCTGTTCTTCTTTCCGTTTGTGCAGTACAGTTAATCACTTCTACCATGAAGAGCACAGAGTTTTTCTTGTTTACTATCATTGTGTCTTCTGATAATCTACCCTCACCAATTACTCTTCCTGTTCCTTCAATCCCTTTACCATGCTCCATTCTTTCTTTTCCACTCTGCTTATTCCTAGTATTTACTACTTTCACTGCTTCAGCCTACGTTAGGTTATTTTTGATTTTTTCCTGTTGTACTTCCATTGCCCTTTTCCTCGCCTCACAACCCCCGTATGCCACATTATGACTACCTCCGCAATTGCAACATTTCAATCCTACTCTTTCCTCAAACTTCCCAAACTCATGCTCCCCTCCACATTGTGCACATCTTATTTTAGATTTACATACTGACACAGTATGACCATAACTCTGGCAATTGTAACAGAGGAAGAGCTACATACTTCCTGATCAGGTAGCTTATAAAACCCATCTTGATTTGATCTGGCATTTCTTTCCCTTCCAATTTAAGATGTACTGACAAACTGTCTACTCTTCTCCCTTCTCTGTTCATTTGTTAACGAACTGCATCCATGACATTTCCTCTCTCTACATTCTTTTTTAATTCATCCATAGTAACTCCTAATGGAACTCCATTTATCACTCCATAGACCCACGACTTCTGTCCTACAATCTTATAATTCATTACCATCTGTTTTCCCACCATCTTTAGTTTTACTTCTTTCTTTTTGTGCACTTCGTTCCTGCACGCTATCAACAAGGCACCATCTTGTAATACATTTGCCAATGTAATCTCACCCACTAGTTTCCTTAATTCATATGTCAACGCCATTGGATTTACTCCTGATACTCCAACTCCCTTAAACTTCAGTATTACCCTATACTCATTCTTGTTTTTATCCCTCTCATCCCCTTCTTCCTCACTAGTTATCGAACCACTTTCCGATCCTTCCTCCTTTCCTTTTTTCCTGTTCATCCATCTACCTGTGTCCATCCTACCTCCATCTCATCATCTTCATCATAGTCTCTGATCCATTCCCAGTTAAATTACCTCAAGATCTTGTCATTGCAATTTTGGTTTCAATCCAGAAACGTCCACCCACCACGTCTCTTCGCTTTCAAATTACATACATCACTTAAAGTGTGATTGTGTCACTCAAGGCCAGCTAGAAGGCCTGGACTAGGACATATCCTAAAGACCACACCCACCAAGAACAAATAAATCAATCTAATTAGCTGATGAATCTGACAATCTGACTTTAGATGCCCATTCATTTGCACTGTTGAGGGATTATGCAGAAATTCTGAAGGCCTGATGGGGTGGAGCTCAGATTCACGCAGTGCTTCGGCTAAGGAGCGTGTGATTTGTGAAACAGCCGACACGCTTTGCTTGTAAGCATCGAGGGATTAATTCTTATTGGATAACCTTTAGCTTTTTTGCTATTCATTTGTAGATGAATTAGGAGTGGAAAGTGATTGGAATACATTGGCAAAAAGGTGAATGAGAAAAATATTTATTTATTAGGCATGTTACACCAGCAGAGAAGGCTTTGCTGGCCCTGAGAAATTGCCACTGGCCAATGGATAGCAAGCGCTCTAAACAAAGAGGACTTGTGAAGAGAGAGACATTACATCTAGGTTGTAATACCTTGCAAATGTTTTTTGAGAGGACCATCCTGCTGCAACACAAATGTCCTGTAAGGACACACCATTCGTCCATGCCCATGAGGAGGCCATGCCTCTAGTTGAATGTGCTTTAACACCAATTGGGCAAGTCTTACCTACAACTCATAAGCCAGTGTAATTGCATCGACAATCCAGTGAGAAAGTCTTTGCTTGGAGACGGACATTCCTTTTGTGCATCCTCCATAGCATACAAAGAGCTGATCAGACAGTCTGAACTGGTGTGTACGCTTAAAGTATGCGTGTAGTGCCCGCACAGGGCATGACAAATGCAATTATTGTTTCTCATCCGAATTAATGGAGTAGAGAAGAAGGCCTGAAGGTGAACCACCTGCCACATATACTTTGAGCGTTGACGGGTGAGTCCTGTGTCTAATCGCTCCTATATCCCTCCTCAGCAGTATTTCCCATGGCGAGCTGTACAGCATCTCTATCATTTCCGGAAAACACGGCTGTTTAGGCCATTTCGGCGTATCTAATAATTTCCTTGTCCTCTCGGACTTTACATATGACAGAGTGAATCAGGCATACTGGGGAAACGCATATTTGCATTACGCCGGCCATTTGTGTGCCATTGTGCCTGCTCCCAGCGGGGCTTGGGACTTCGAGTACCAGAGGGGACAGTGGGTATTCTCCACTGAGGCAAATAGATCGATCTCTGCTTAGCCGAATATTTCCCAAATCCTCAATAGAGTTTGAAGATGAAGTCTCCTGAATTCCGCCTTGGTGGTGTATATATGTGCCACAACTGTCATGTTGTCTGAGCGAACCAGGACATTACAGTTCGATATTTCTGACTGAAAAGCCTTTAAGGCTAGAAATACAGTCAATAGCTCTAGGTGCCGTGTGACAACTTGCCCCAGCGCGACACCTCACTGGTAAAATGCAGGAGCTGTCCATTTTGCTAAAGCAGCTATACAGCGGCTGGATATAGTGATCCGCATGCGCCCTTCAGACATCACTGAAGAGATCTCATGTGTAAGAGACCTAATAGAATGACGGGGGATGCGGCTGCCATAAATCCCAATGCTTTCTGAAACAGCTTCAGTGGAAGTGTTCTCCCCAGTTTGAACTGAGACAGACTCTGTAGAATGGCCTGAACGCGCTCACTCATGAGGTGCGTGCGCCCGCTCGTGGAGTCGAGGCGGACTCCCAAAATGGAGATTTTTTTTGGCTGGGGGAGAGTGTGCTCTTCGCCCAGTTCACGTTGAGGCCCAAGCTGTTTAGATGCTGAAGCAGTAAGTCTCTGTGCTGGCATAACAGTTCCTCTGATTGTGCCAGTAACAGCCAATCATCGAGGTAGTTCAAGGTGCGCATGCCGCTCAGTCTCAGAGGGACGATAACCGCATCGATGCACTTTGTGAATGTGCGAGGAGCCAGAGACAGTCCGAAGGGCAGAACTTTGAACTGATACGCTGTTCCCTCGAACACGAATCTAAAAAACATCCTGTGATGTCGTACAATTTGAATATGAAAGTACGCATCCTTCAGATCTATCAACACAAACCAATCGTGTGGGCGTACATGCGATAAGATCCATTTCTGAGTAATCATTTTGAATGGGCGCTTTGTGAGTGTGCAATTTAAATGTCTAATTTGGAACAAGAAAATAACGGCTGTAAAACCCTTTTTATGCTAGAAAATTTGGCACAATCTCTATCGTGTTTTTCACGATAATGTTGGGCCTCATGTATTCAGATAGAAGACAAAGGCAGGCCTAACACAAGTCGTAAAACCTAACTCAGCCCCCACACACCAAGTCGTAAATCTTCCTGATAAAATTCGTGCCAAAATCAAACAAAGGGAGTCCAAAACAGACTACAAATCCATGAAGCCTTGCTCACTAAAGGATCGAACTCTCAACTCCTATTGGATGAGGCACACAACAGAACGTCCCTCAAACATGACATCATCAGGAGTTGAAATACCTCTGAAATGTTTCGTGAGTTACTTCCAGCGACTTTGTTCACCGAATATAGACGTAGCTCTTTGCTGCTCTCAGGTGCAACCTCGTGGCACAAGGAAGTAACGTCCGACTTGAAACTGTAGCCATACAATCTCCATCTCGCTGGACGAGTTGAGATTACTCTGTGTTCAACCGAACACTCTAACGAATCTGAAGGAGACCGCCGAGCAATTCGCATCTTCATCCATTTGCCTACAGAAGTAAAGAGATTAAAGATTTCTCTTCCATCTTCAATCAAGTCCACATTTCTGAGTTCTCCGCCAGCCCGCCGAGAATCAACAGCCGTACCGCCCGCCGACAGAGCGAGGAAACGGCCTCCCGTCATCACCCGAGCCTCAAGGAACCGGGTCAGAGTTAAAGGATGGAGGAAAACACATTCTACCTGTGTCCTCATGCGATACAAGTAAGAGGTTTACGTCTGGGCAGAGATAGAACATTATAGTGTGTTATTCTTGTGTTTCAAGGTTTTTGCTTGTACAGTTTACGGACCACCATGTCTGCTCATTATTAATATTCAGGGTATTAATTATCACGAATTTGTTTTGCTGTATTGTGGTCCAACCAAATTGGACTGTTGTGCAATTTCACCATCGCGGGTGAGACAGCAACTGAGTTCATCCATTAAAGAGTCAAATAACGCGGGACTGTTTATGAGCCGTCCACCGCGTCTCTGAGTGATTAACACAGCTGCTTTCTCTCCCACTATCGCGAAATCGGCTTTAGGGCTATCACTTAATCATCTTTCCCTCTCCCTCTTACTAATCACATACACACACACACACACCTTATGTGTAATAGGATTATTTTGATTTCCATATCTAATCATATCACTGTTTAGTTTGTAGTTGTAAGTCGGAAGTTTATTGACTGCATTGTATTAATTATTAATTGATATTACTGCATAAATAAACTTTGTTTATATTACAAAGAGAAGTGTTTTGGTTTGTTTTGCATACGCCTGTGTCATGCTGACGGGATGTCAGTGCTCGGATTCAAACCTTCATTCATTGTTTTTTTTCCCGAAAATCGATATTCTTCGGATGTCGATTTTCCTAAGAAAACAATCTAATATTGAGACTGTTTTACTATTTGGTTATTAGTCCCTAATTCCAGGGTGGTGCCCCGTCAATGTTAATCCTTATTAATATTCTATTGATTTTTGATAATTGATAATTATCTTTGATGATTGAATTTGAATGATCAATAAGCTAGTGTTAATTTTAATTAATGTTTCATCGATGTTAACAATTAACGATTATCTTTGATAATTGTTGATTTAAAGGATTTTAAAAAGCTAACATTGATTCTCATCAATGTTCTATTGATTTTAATAATTAATAATTATCTTTGATAATTATTAATTATTGCTAATAACCAAACTTGCTCCTAAACGTAGCACACTACATTTACTGGAGCCCCATATGAGGTTTTAATGAGTTAGATCCAATTGATTAATTTAAATATTAATTAATAACTACAGAAATAATTATTAATTATTTCTGATAGTAACACTGATCTAAACAACCAGTAATGCCCTACAATGAGATTGTGTATTTCGGCTCGTAAAACTGGTGCGTCTTCAGGTGAAACTGTGGAAGACAGAACGCCGTTGAAACAGGGTGGCCGGTGTGCAAACTGGATCATATAACCATGTTCGATTGTTTTTTGCACCCATTCTGAAATACCCGTTAGGGCTCGCCACGTGTATAATGTTTGTGCTTTGAAGAGGAAAAGGAGCTCTTTATTGAGAATGTGTGAGCATCTCGTGCATTTGCAACAAACGCTGTATTCTTTTTTGCACTTATTGCATTTTTTTTTGCATTTATTTGAGTGCAAGACACAGAAACAACATTTTGAACAATATAGTGAACAACAATATTCCTTTCCCGGCAAACAGTAGTGGGGAGATGGGGAACAATGTTTTGTGTCTCCAACCGAGCCTTTTTTGGAGCAGACCCAGAGGGAACTGCAGGCTCTGCTTTCCGCTTCAAAGGTTTGTGCCCGTCAGGAGCACTTTTGCTGCACGTGCTGATATGCAGGTGCCGGTGAGGCAGCAGGTATGGGGCTTTTAGTCGGGTGCTGGCTCGAAACAGAGCGAGGGCGAACAGGCTGAGATGTACTCCGTTTGGGCATAAAGTGTCTCATAGCCTGTGACTGCTGCTGAATCACAATGTAACGCTCAGCAAACGTATTCACAGAGCCGCTAAAGAGGCCAGCTGGAGACACTGGAGCATCCAACAGAGTGGCTTTTTCCTTATCACTCATTTCTGTGAGGGTCAGGCATATATGACAATCCAGAACTGCCAGGTTGCCCATGGACTTGCCAATGGCTCATTGCATGGAGTGCTGATCCAGCCTGTCCGGCCGCTGAGTAAGCCTTTTCCGCCAGTGCGGATGTTTGTCGACACGGTTTGGAAGGATGTATGGGGTGTGATTTCCACGTCCTGTTACTCGCTAGGCAGAGGTGTGCTGCTACCGCCTCCTTCACAGGGGGTAGTTGGGCATAACCTTTTTCTTCCCCATGATCCACATTAGAGAGGATGGCGTCACTGCTCAAGCGCGCCGAGAAGGGCATGCACCAGGACTTAGACAGTTCGTTATGAACTTCAGGGAAGAATGGGGCAGATTTGTGGTATGCTGCCGTTTGACGGTGTCCGGACTGCAGGAACCATTCATCGAGGCAAGACTGTTCAGGTTCCTCTGGGGGAGACCACTCAAGGTGAAGCACTTTGGCCGCCCTTGTAAGGACACAGAGCATCTCCCTGTCAGTGGCGTGTGCACGCTCCTTGCCCTCGCTGGGGGGAGGGGTGGCAGCATCATCCACTGACCACTCACCTGATGCAGTGAGAGACATGACATCATCATTATTATCCCCAGTGTCAGAACCGCTGAATAGACGAGGCCTCCCGCTCTTTCAGAAGGCCAGAGCTCATCTCGCTCATAGCATATTGGAAAACATGCGCTTCGTAGAGACTGAGGGGCTCGTGGGTCGTGTGCCACCACGAGGACCACCTCAAAGTCATCCTACTCGACCTCGTGGCCCCGCCGTGCCTTCTCGTGTGAATCTTCGAGTATCACAGAAGAGGCGGGTGGGAGGGCGCTTGAAGCTAAATTGTCCCTCAGAACGAGAGTGATTAGCGAGCAAAGCGACTTGAGACTCATGTCCTCACAGTGAGGACAATCTGTCTCCATGAGAGCGGACTCTGCGTGGGTGCGGCCCAGACAGTAAATGCAGCTCTCATGCTGATCTGACGGCAGGTTGTGCCTCTCGCACAAGGAACACTTACGGAACGACATCTTTAAAAAGACGTGAACATGTAAGTGACTCTTTTAGACATATAAATATATAAATAAATATATATTTATATCACACCACACCACATACAATTGCTTTGTAAGGATACACAAATCCTGCCAAAGCGCTGCGGGGAATCAGGATGCTGAGGCCGCTTCACCACCAAAGCGGCGAGTCAGTGTGATGTTCGCTGGAGCTCTGCAGGGGAGCGGAAAGTCTTCCCGTGAAGATTCCGCCTGCTGACTTGTGTATATCAATGGCGAAGGTAGAGGGCTTCTAGACGAGATGATCGCTGTCTTGAAGGAAGAAATTCTGAGGAAATGGTGTTTGTGCACCTGTTTTTATAGCAGACAGTTTTGCGCCAAAACAGACGGGGCTCAAACACCGTAGCCAATATTAGAATATTGCCGTTATTGTAGAGAGGTTTCAACATGGTCGTGTAAGAAAGCACTCCCCCATATGCAGTAATAAATGCAATGTCAAGTGTACTGAGTTGTAAGGGAACTAATCTGACTAATGTAATTTAAAAAGAAAACACACACACACTTCCAATTTATTAAATTTGTGAAGTGTCTAGTTTTCTGCTGGAGTCCTTTATAAATTAAAGAAATCAAATTACACTATAATTTAAATGAGTTGTTCTGATACTAAAAACGCTTTTAGTCTAGACGGTTCACACCTTGTCCTACGAACACTGGTCGTGCTTCACATAAATAATAAAATTATTCCAAGTTAAACGTAGACACTTAAAAATCCTAATCAATTGGTAAATCGACATGAAGATTACTGACAGGTGCTGCACATGTTTCTCTCGTTGTCGCTTAAGTATGACGTAATCCAGACATATAAAATAGCCCGTCTCCCTTATGACGTTCTCTTTGAGTCGTTGCTATCGTTTGGCGAGGTGAGGAAACGTCCGTTGACATTGCGCTAACGTCTAATACAATCCAAAGCAATCCAAGGCTTTTACGCACCATCCATCCATATCTCTAACCTTCTTTTTTTATTTGCAGAAATATCTTCTCATCATGAGAGCGAAGGTAAGTGAAACTTTTGTCTATATGTTAAATTGAGTTTGTCGTTGTCTGCTAGTCTTGGTAGCACTATGTTGGCAAATGAAACGGTATGGTGTTCACAATTTAAAGTTATACCTGTGCGTGTGTCCTGATGTAATTAGCTTTATTTGTGTATAGTAACTTAAAGATTTGTTCCATCCGTTTAGTTACGGTTGACGGGCCTTTATCTGGCTGCTAAAACACTGACGCTGGGCATGTTGTGGATAAGTTAATAATGCTGCTGGCACGTGTGGTGTTTGTGGTTGCTTATTTTATGCTTGAGTTGACAACGGTATTTTAAGAAATATTTAAATCGTGGTTGTCGTTTAGTGTTTTGTTTGCAACCATCCAGCCTGAACGGCCATGCTGCATTGCTAAAAAGCAGTCGTTGGCGTCATCAGAAATGCGCATGTTTAATGGTAAAAATAATTCAGCAAGACTGGTCTAATTGCAATATTTAATGGTTGTGTTTTCTTTCAGTGGCGAAAGAAGCGTATGCGCAGGTAAGTTTGCAGTAGCTGCACGTCATTTATTTGGCAGAATGAAGAATTTGGTGCTGATTGTTTTTTTTTTTTTTTTTAAGGCTGAAGCGTAAAAGGCGAAAGATGAGGCAGAGGTCAAAGTAAACTGGACCCCCTTCGCTGAAGCTGAGAGTGCTCGTCTACTTTAAATCCCCTCAGCAAGAGTCTGCTGGAAGGCTAACTGAAGATCTGCTCGTCCACCACCGATGAGCCCAGCCATCTTCTGAATAAGTTCCATCACTTGGTTCTGCAGCGCCATTCTGGTCTTGATGACCCTGTTAACTGTGTTTTGGACATTCCTCAGACTTGATCAGCTCAGTGTTTTTGTTAATGTCTAAAATAAATTTTGGGTTTTAAGTAATCCTGTTTGGTCTTTGTCAACTGTTTTAAGGTTGGCTGTAGTTCCTCTTTTGGCGGTTCAAATAGCTTGTTTTAATAATTGGTCACTATGGATTTATATTAAAATCCACTTTTTATATAAATTAAATATACCTTGTTGAAATTGCAGCAGTCAGTAACGATAGATCTAATCCATCAGTGAAACTCTTATAACAGGGCGCTTACTAAGAAGTGAGTAGACTTTGGCTGGTCAGGTGACCCTAATATGGAAGACCATGTAGCCTAAAGGCACTTATAGGTAACTATTAACTGGAGTCTTAACATGAGAGTTGCTTTTATACAAGCCATTTTAAAATGCTAATTTCTCAAGGCGTAATTGAGAGAACCAAGTGCACCTTTAACATTAGTGAAGGCATTAGGTGTCATGTACAAGATGTAGTTTTACAGCATTAACATTGTTAATTGTAAAAATTCACGTGCTTCTGTTGGTACACAATGCATAATTTATGCACAAGTTTGTTGACTTAACGATTAAGTACTGTGCTACATTAATGAAGTGACAAATTTGCAGACGTTAATGGCTGTGGCCTGCATTAATCATGACTTCATGAAAGGTGCCATTTAGGTTTTGCTTTGAAATCTACTGCAACAACGTAAATTAACCTACAGTTGTGCTTTAGCAACGTGAAGGAAGGGCAAAAACTATTTTCTCAAATTGATGCCATGTTGCAGAAGTTACAGAAATTTAGGATTAAGTTTTTCAATGAGTAGCGTCTACAAGGGTTCTTGATGCATTTCAAAGTCAAGAATTTGGGTTAAAATGAGGCAATTATATTTTAGGTAGTGTGACGCTACCACTTGAATCGCTTCGTTGTCTTCAGTTGTCCTGCAGTGTGACAAGTGAAATTTGTGAGCGCAGTACAAAAACCCTGACTAAATGTTAAATCCAGAAAGCATAGCAGATGTTAATCAGGATGCAAAACATCTTAAGATTTACAAACGTTCTAAAACAAGTGTTTCAGACATCTGATTTTTTTTTTCTTAGATGTATTGTAGATGAGCAACAACCTAAAATATGTCTACAAGATGTAAACACGCATCAAAAAGACGTCTGGATGATGAACATGTTCCATTATATTCCATAAACTCTCAATGAGGTCTAAACTGAATGCCTAAATATATAAAAATGAGTTTAAAAAAAAAAGGCTGCCTTAAGTAGTTTAGATGGGATATAGCATGTCACAAGGGTTTTCAAACGTTGGTGTGCGGGACCCCCAACTAAAATATAAAGGTAGCTAAAGATTTATTTTTACCGGACCATTTATTTTGAAAGAGAAAAGTGGTAAGCATGATATAAAGACAAGCGTCTTTCTAAAGCCACTTTGAAAAGCTCTGGCATGCATGATATGTCAACTGCCTGTAAAGGGAATATATGAATGAGTGTAATGTTTGGTTGTGTTTAAAGTAATTCAAATTATTGTGCTCTGTAAATTTCATCGTCCCTTCCATTGCGAACGCATCTAGCTTTATACAAACTCTTACTGCCCTCTTCTGGACTAGATGACATCAATACTCATTACATCCCCTTTCCTTTACATGTTAAGAAATAAGGAAAATGACAGATCTTTTAACACACATCACCACACATACATAATTCCATAACATACCAATGAGTAGACAAGAATTCAATATAATCACAAAAAGTAGAAAACACGTTCCAATATTATTTGCATCAAGTAGAAAACACAATTTATATACTAATAGTCCACTCAATTCTCACCACATTCAACCATGACAGATTATAGTTTTTTTTTTTTTTTTTTTTTTTTTTATTGTCTCTCTATCTACGAGTCCATTCTAATGGGGTTTTCGAGCCCTAGTAGACCTGTGTAACACTGGAACGTCAGTGATTGTTTTAGAAGGTTCAGGAGATGGCATTTCATGAGGTTCAGAGGACTGTTGTTCAAACGACTGTGTTTTAGGAAATTGCATTTCAGGGGTTGGTACTTCATACGGGTGCAATTTAGAATCTAATGATTCTGTGAAAGTCTCTTGAGTCTTAAGCAAACTGTCGATTTCTCCTTTGAATATGTCCATCTTCAGTCTGAACAATATATGACCTGGGATTTACCTCTTTTAAAACTGCAGCTTTTTCTTCCATGAAGTCGGCTCATAAATTCTCACCACATCTCGTTCTGCAAGAGGTTTCGGATTCTGAGCTGCCTTATCATGGTACACTTTTTGCTTCCATTTCAAAAGCTGCATGTGTTTCCATGCCTGGCTTTCATTTTTTCTTTTAGATGCTACTTTTGGCAGAATGTCACACAGCTTTCGATTCATAAGGAGTTTGGCAGGAGATAATCCACAACCCAGAGGAGAAGAACGATAACTTAAGGCCAGATACGGATTCGAGTTACACTCAGATGCCTTTTTCAAGAGTCTTTTTACAATTTGAACACCCTTCTCTGCCTTCCCATTAGCCTTCGGGTAAAGAGGACTTGCAGTAGTGTGTTTAAAACTATAATGTTCTGCAAAAAGATTAATTTCTTGACTACTATACTGTGGGCAAGGGCTTAGATTCCCCCCCCCCATCTTCAAGCCAAATCTATGCCATTGAATGTGGGCCATTATCACTTTGTACAATCTGTGGTATTCTGTGCCTTGCAAACATGCTTTTCATGTGATAAATCACATCAGTTGCCATGGTATGATGAAGGTGTGCAATTTCAGGATAATTTGAGTAGCAATCGATTACTAGCAAAAAGTCCTTACCGTTCACAAGAAAAAGATCAGTTCCAACCTTTTGCCATGGCTCCACAGGTACATCAGATTTTAAAGTTAATGTTCTATCAAGATTTAAATCAACAAAACCAACCTCTCTACCCTAAACCTTAAACCTAACCGATTGTGTCAGAAAAAGCAAATGTGAAATGAAAAACACAATTTCTGAAGCAACCATGTCATTTTGTGGTGTTTGTGCTTCTATGACACTTTTGTATTGCATATGCAACACTTTATCAGCTGAGCTTCCGTGCAATTTGATCACATTTAAACATGCTTGTAAATGTAGTTAGTTCATTAAAAATGAGTCATGCGCTATATTAAGAGTGTTTATATGTCATAAGATAGCATTGTGTGAGGAACAAGGGAGAAAAGTGTTCATGAGCTGATAATCTGCTGTCTTACTCGTGATCTGAGTGAAAGGGGATAAAAGTCATTGTTGTTTTGGGGCCTCTAGTGTTAATTTCACCACGAAATTGCTGCATTACGTACAACAGGCCACAGAAAAATTATTTTGCAAAAATGTAGTTGTTGTAACATGAATTTATGACCAGGTTGCGAATGACACTGGGGGAGAAATATGACAGTCGTCGGAGACAGTAAAAAGGCAACTTAACAAACTAATTGAATTTACTAACATCCTCTCTCACACAATCTCCTCTCTTGATTTCATTCTATCTTGGAAAAAAGTTACTTTTTACTTTTTTAATTCTTAAGTTCAATTTAATGTGAATATTTTTTACTTTCACTCAGGTATGTTTTTGGCTTGATACTTGGACTTTTAATTTTCACTCAGTATCCATACTTTCACTTAAGTATAATTTCGGAGTACTTTTTACACCCCTGTGAATCCTAAATATGTTGAGAAATAGAGTATAAGCTTGTCAAATATGCGTATAGGCCTTGTTCACAGTAGCACCATCTTTGCAAACCATCTTAACAAATTATTATTATTATTATTTGTTTTTTGGTTCCTGGGTAGTAAGTGTTATTTCCTAATTGCTTATGCCTCAAAAGTAGAAAATGGCTACTCTTCCCCACAAACTTTGCTTTTGTGACCAGGACAGTGATATTTTGAAATGTGCCTATTTTCCAGAACATTCCAGATAGATTCAGTGCTGAGTAAACTTGGAGTAACTTCTATAACTTTCCAGTAATATAAATAGTAGTATAAATACAGGGGCCTTAAGCTCACCAGTTCAGTTTAGTTCCAGCCGCCTAAGTGCATACATATCAAGACATTGCTGGATGCCTTGAAGTATGATGAGTACGTCTGGGAGGTCATAGGAGACTTCAAAATGGTGGCATTCCTTTTGGGTCTCCAAGGCGGTTTTACCAAGTTTCCCTGCTATCTTTGCCTTTGGGACAGCAGGGACACAAAGGCGCACTACCACAGGCAGGATTGGCCACAGCGTACCGAGTTCTCTGTGGGGAGGAACAACGTCAATTGGGAGCCACTGTTGGACCCCTGGTAGGTGCTGATGCCACCACTGCACATCAAATTGGGCCTTATGAAACAATTTGTCAGAGCTCTAGATAAGGATTCGGCAGCCTTCAAGTACCTTCAAGACTTCTTCCCTAAGCTGTCTGAGGCAAAGGTCAAAGCAGGTGTCTTCGTCGGACCACAGATAAAGAAGATCCTGGAGTGCAATGAATTCCCCAAGAAGCTCACTAGTAAGGAGAAAGCTGCTTGGAACAGCTTTGTCGCAGTGGTTCGGGGCTTCCTGGGCAATCACAAGTCCGAAAACTATGTGGAGCTGATTGAGACTCTGGTGAAGAACTACGGCACAGTGGGCTGTAGGATATCCCTCAAAGTTCATATCCTTGATGCTTATCTTGATAAATTCAAGGAGAACATGGGAGCGTACTCGGAGGTGCAAGGCGAGCGCTTCCATCAGGATATACTGGACTTTGAACACCGCTACCAAGGACAGTATAACGAGAACATGATGGGAGACTACATTTGGGGGCTGATTCGTGAAAGTGATTTACAGTATAATCGAAAATCTCGAAAACTACTCACTTCTAAATCTTTTGTAGTCATTTTTGTATTACTTCAGCATAAATACATGTTCATTTGGATTCATATGTTGCTTTTTTCTGACTTTATGTGAACGAAAAGACACAAATTCACCCGTTTTCTTATTGGAAATAGGTAAATTTAAAAATATCACTGTCTTGGTGACAAAAGCAAAGTTTGTGGGGAATAATAGCCATTTTCTATACATTTGAGACATAAGCAATTAGGAAATAACACTTACTACCCAGGAACAAAAATTGTGTTACATAGTGTAATGAGGCTGTGAGGGATAGACTTACAGTCTCTTCAATGGGCTGTACTGCATGTTTTCAAAACTTTGAAAACATTTATTTTCAAGGACACAAAAAACTCTAGACAACATCAGTTATAGAAAATCAGATGTGATCTAGGAGCTTTGTACAGCTTTATACCGTACGTGCTATTGAAGAGACTGTCCCTCACAGCGTCGTTTTCATTCCCATTAATCAAATATAGCGCTACTGTGAATAAGGTCTATTAGAATCATATAAATTGTTGGAATTGTTGCGTGGCAACACAACCTTGACTGCGTTGGTTGCTAGGTGATGATGATGAGTTTGTCTTCAGTTCTGAGCACATCTGATTGGCCAAAATGTTCGTTTGTACAGCATTACTACCTTAAACAGAGTTTCCATACACAGTTGTTGTTTTTTAAAAGCTTTAATTGTTTTTTAAAAAGGCGGTAGTACATGATATTTTATTTTTGCTGTAAACTAATAGATAAATATTATTCATGCACAATACAAATTTTTATACCATTAGACTTTTTTTACATTTGCTTTTCATTTTACTGAGCGCCTTCTCTTTCTTGCACTGCGCAAAAAGAAAAAAACGGATGATCGCATCAGTAACGGTCTTCTGCAATCGGTGGTTGATGGTCCCACAGACCAACACCACTCCCGGTTTTTACCATGGGCTGTAACCTAAAAAATACACGCCCCTACACGACCTTCTGTTAACCAAACTAGAAATGCTCAACTTTCCACTGCAAGAGAGAGGACGAGGTGTGCACCGACGCTTTTCAGTAAACGAATTATGAGACATTGTCTATTCCATCTGAATGGTAAATGTGTAGCACTCATCCCTTTACTAGCAGTATCGAGTTGGTTTGTGGTGCATAGCGCGGAACTTCTCAGAAAAAAAAGGATTTGATGCAGAAACCTCCGATGCCATCTGAGGATGCAGCACGGGCGAGTGCGGGTGCCGCTCCGGAGGCTGCGGACTCGGCCCTGCGTGAAGACGCGCAGCCTCACGATTCTCCTGGAAAACACGCCGTGTCCGTTCTGTGGTCATTTGGAAAGTGCCTAGGTGCCTTACTGCCTGTCTACCTGGCCGGTTATTTTGGATTCAGCATCAGCTTAGTTTTGCTCGGTCTCATTGTGTATACGGGATGGAAACACGGCCGCGATGGAAAGCAAGCGCGACTGCAAAGCGCGATGTATTTTTCGGAGAATGAGCAGGATGTCACGACTACACGGGTGTTTAGAAGTAAACGGGACTTACCGGCATGGGTAAGAGTCTTTTTCAATAGCTATCTTTACTGGGCATCGTTCTGGTTGTTAACAGTTGAAAGACATTGCACATGCAGACAGAAAGATCAATGCAGGATTTCTTATCATTTTCTTTTCTCATTCAAGCTCTTGAAATCTTTTTATTTATTTGTTTTTATACACAGGCGGCCAAAAGTTGGGAATAATTTACAGATTTTGCTTTTATGGAAAGAAATTGGTACTTTTATTCACCAAAGTGGCATTCAACTGATCACAATGTATAGTCAGGACATTAATAACGTGAAAATTTACTATTACAATGAAAAAAAAATTTTTTTCCAGAACTTCTTAAACTACTTCAAAGAGTTCTAATAAAAAAATCCTCCACGTGCAGCAATGACAGCTTTGCAGATCCTTGGCATTCTAGCTGTCAGTTTGTCCAGATACTCAGATGACATTTCACCCCACACTTCCTGCAGCACTTGCCATAGATGTGGCTGTCTTGTCGGGCACTTCTCACGCACCTTACAGTCTAGCTGATCCCACAAAAGCTCAATGGGGTTAAGATCCATAACACTCTTTTCCAATTATCTGTTGTCCAATGTCTGTGTTTCTTTGCCCACTCTAACCTTTTCTTTTTGTCTTTCTGTTTCAAAAGTGGCTTTTTCTTTACAATTCTTCCCATAAGGCCTGCACCCCTGAGTCTTCTCTTTACTGTTGTACATGAAACTGGTGTTGAGCGGGTAGAATTCAATGAAGCTGTCAGCTGAGGACATGTGAGGTGTCTATTTCCTAAACTAGAGACTCTGAAGTACTTATCCTCTTGTTTAGTTGTACATCTGGCCTTCTACATCTCTTTCTGTCCTTGTTAGAGCCAGCTGTTTTTTGTCTTTGAAGACTGTAGTGTACACCGTTGTATGAAACCTTTAATTTCTTGGCAATTTCAAGCATTGTATAGCCTTTATTCCTCAAAACAATGATTGACTGACGAGTTTCTAGAGAAAGCTGTTTCTTTTTTGTCATTTTTGACCTAATATTGACCTTAAGACATGCCAGTCTATTGCATACTGTGGCAACTCAAAAACAAACACAAAGACAATGTTAAGCTTAATTTAATGAACCAAATAGCTTTCAACTGTGTTTGATTTAATGGCAAGTGATTTTCTAATACCAAATTAGCAATTTAGCATGATTACTCAAGGATAAGGTGTTGGAGTGATGGCTGCTGGAAATGGGGCCTGTCTAGATTTGATCAAAAATGACTTTTTTCCAAATAGAGATGGTGCTGTTTTTTACATCAGTAATGCCCGGACTATACTTTGTGATCAGTTCAATACCACTTTGGTGAATTAAAGTACCAATTTCCTTCAGAAACAGCAAAATATGTACATTATTCCAAACTTTTGGTGCCAGTGTGTGTGTATATATATATATATATATATATATATATATATAAATATAAAATAAGCGTAATAGTGTCAATATCTGCTTATGTGAGAGGACAGATGGCAGGGTGTTCTCGCGTCATCATAATTACAAAAATTCAATGTTATAGCTCATTAATATCCCAATAGAATTTCAGCTTGTATATTCCTTCTGTTGTTATGGAGCTTATATTATCCTGCTATTATCATCAGTAGGCTACTGGATACAAAATATTTGTTCATTTGTTAACAGGGAACTCACTGTTTTTGGACTGCATAATGCATGTGAAATGATGCTCAATGCTGTTCTGCATTATCATGAGTTTTAGAGGAGTGTGAGACAGCTAATTTTCAGTTAACTCTGCCAATTACCATCTATTTGTATTCTAATCAGGGGCTAAAAATGGTTCGAGGAACGAAAACTGAAAATGAACAAAATATTTATCAGAACGTAACCAAAAACCGGAACAAAGTGATTTTCAATTGTTCCGGAGTTAAAACGTTAAATGCTGGTAACTGGTTATAACTGGTTAATTTTGTTCTGATAATTCTTTGATGAAACTAAAGGCCAAATTGGCTAAGATTAAAGGCTAATTGATTGTTGTGGATGTTGCGTTCTGTGAATGAAGACCTTTTTAACAACTATGTATAATTACTACAGATACATGCATGGCTAATTCAGACACAAGGAAAACTAAATGATTAGATGTAAAAAGTCTATTTCTCAGTTGTTTCCAAGTCTTCGCTGAATTATTGTTAGATATGATGCATTAATACAGATTTGATGCTGCCGGGTTTTGACTCAGAAGCAGATCTGTAAATAAAATTATACTTAACTCTTAATTAACTGCTTGTTATGATTTCTATGCTGATAAATCCACCACAAAGGAAAACAATAATTTGCATATTTTCACTTATTTTTGTGAGGCAAGTGGCTTATTTTGAGCTTGTTTTTCCAAACCATGTTGCTTGTTTAACTTGCAAGATCTGGCAACACTGCAATTGGTATTTCACCCACCCATTAGCACAGAGAACGGTCGTTTTAAAAAGAACGTTATTAACCGTTCTTTTATTTTGTACCAGTAACCTTTTGGAAAGGAGGCTGCGGAACTTCTGAACTGGAACAAAAAAATAAATTTTTTGCTCTGAATGAACCGAAATGAAAAACATTTCGTTTTTAGTCTCTGATTCTAATCATATATAATAATGCATTAATCATAAGCATCCTGCACACTCTCTGACAGAGTTCATTTTTAACTTCTCCCTTCTTTCTTCCCCCATCCCTCATTAACAGCATTACATTCCACAGCCTGTCCAGCCCTGGCTATTTTTGGACATTAAAGTATCCAGTCTCATGGGACTGAGTCACAGGCAACGAAATGCCAAAATGAACCATTTAAAGCAAGCATTTAGTTGGAAGAGAATGGAAAACATTAAAAAGTTGTAAGATTGTTTGTAAAAGTATGACCAGTGCTCAAGGATGAAGTTAGTCAACTTTCATCTCAGTAGCTTGTACATAGAGGCCTTGTATTACTGATTACTGTTTTTTGTATGAATGTATTCACATCCTGTTACAAATTAGGAATGTAAACATGGTATTTGGTTAAATGGCTATGACTTATGATCTGATGGTCTGTACTTATACACCTAATTTAGTAATGCTTAACACTGGAGTGATGTTTTTTTGAGAGGAAATTTATTCTGTTTTAATAATACAAATAATAAAATTATTAATAATAAAAATATTTATTTTTCAGTTTAATCGCAAATTTTATTTGAACGATCCCAATATTAATTCTCAAAATCCCTAGACTGATCTTTTACTTTTACTTTAAAGTTTACTTTAATTTTGGTTGTGTTAATTGTTATATCTGTAAAATTAAATACCAATTAAACTGCATAGTTTTAGTATTGTTGTTCATTTTTAAAATGTATATTTTCATAATGTACCAAATTAGAAGGCTAGCTGAGAGACAGCTTCTTTCATATGTAAGCAAAATTGACATTATAACGAAAATATACCCAAAATGAATCAAAATCGAATCAAAACATAACGGAATCAGAATTGAATCTAATCAAATCGAGAAATCTGTATCGATACACAGTCCTAACGAATAATGTGATTTCATAATACATGTGGTATTATATATGACTGTGTACTCTATAGAATATAGCAAGTGCTTTTTTTATTTATTTAGTTTACTGTTAAACATTCAGGTCGAAATTGGAACAGACCTTTCATCAAGTTTCCTGTAGCTCACCATTTTTGTTTTTACAAATATTTGTAAATGAATTCTAAGAAAAATTGGCAAAGCTCATAGTGACCTTCACATTATTTGCCTGGTGTACATAATAATAGCTCTACCTGCATCCAGCATGTAACACTAATGTGCGATGTGTGTTGATGTCGGAAGTCAAAGTGTACTGTTTTTTTTTTTTCACAGGTGAGCTTCCCTGATGTGGAAAAGGTTGAGTGGATGAACAAGGTATTAGTCTGTTTGTTTAAATTCACAAATGCTCATGTGACTGGAGCCACTTGTTTTCATTGTTTCTGGTCTGTGTCCCCGAGGCCACAACATGTATGTTTTCAATTCCAGTCCCTGAAGATAAACAGTCGAACAGTTTGGCAGCATTCCAGTCTTCACATAATATTTAATAAGTTACACTTATTAAAGTGTGATTGTGTAGTGTGACTCGGTCTACATGAATAATTGTAGGCTAACATCTTTTGGGGAAAAAAGTAACATATTTACACAGGGGTTAAATTGGGGCGGAACCAGGGACTTAAAACGGTTCAGGGAACGAAAACGAAAACCAAAAACGGACAAATTTATTTGCAGAACATAACCAAAAACCAGAACAAAGTGATTTCAATTGAGTTAAAACATTATTTTTAAATGCTGGAAACTGGTTATAACCAGTTCATTTTGTTCCTATAATTTTTTCATGAAACTAAAGGCCAAAAGGTTTATCACAGTACATTTTTGGAATTACACCACTTCATGTTGCCCGAAAAAATGAAATGTGCTTTGATCCTGAAGGACACATTTCTTTGCCTAGTTGCCCGTTGTGGATGTTGCATTCTGTGAATGAAGACCTTTTTAACAACTATGTATAATTACTACATATACATGCATGGCTAATCCAGATACAAGGAAAACATTATTAGAGGTAAAAAGTAAATTTCTCAGTTGTTTCCAAGTCTTCACTGAATTATTGTTAGATATGATGCATTAATACAGATTTGATGCTGCTGGGTTTTGACTCAGAAGCAGATCTTTAATCAAAATTTTACTTAACTGTTAATTAACTGTATGCTTGTTATGATTTCTATTGTGATAAATCAGAATTTATTTATTTTTTATTTTTTTGAGGCAAGTGGCTTACTTTTAAGCTTGTTTTTCCAGACCAGATTGCTTGCTTCTCTTGTGAGATCTGGCAACGCTGCAATTGGTGTTTTACCCACCCCTTTACGCAGAGCACTGTCATTTTAAAAAGAATGTTATTAACCATTCTTTTATTTTGTTCTAACCAGTAACCATTGGAAAGGAGGCTGTGGAACTTTTGAACCAGAACAAAAAAAAAAAACAAATACAGATTTTGCTCAGAATGAACCGAAATTAAAAACATTTAGTTCCCTGGGTGGAACGGTTTGGAACGGCATTGTGGTGGAGATGTTAGAGTTCCCCCAACTATAAAATCCCAATTTAACCCCTGTATATACACTGTCTGTAAGACAAAATACATACTTATTAGACGGAGGAATGCAATAGACTCTGCAGAAACCACAGACTGTGAGACTTTCATCAGGAGAAATTCAGCTTGCGAAAGCCTTCAGGCTCCAGATTCCTTGCCACATGATTTTTTACCCAGTCACTGCCTTCACTGATAACAGCTCATTACAAATGGCATCATTCCTTCTCCTTTTAGAGCACAAAAATTTAATGCTGACTTTTAGATTTCATTAGTCTGCTCACATGTTAGAGTCTCTCAGAGTACCGGAATGACATTTTATAGATTATTCTTGAGAAAATTCTTGCACACCAGGCTTGACTTTAAAGTGTCTGGTGAAAAAGGAAGTGCTCTGTAGGGTTTTGCTCCTGTTGAGTGTTTTTGGTTTCTGTTTGAGGTTTGACTAACATATTAGACTCCACAATAAGTGTGTATCATTTCAAGTCTGTGTAGAGCCTTAGGTGGTCACAGCAGGGGTTGTTGGGTTGTCTTTTGTTTATCTCAAGGAAATTATTTGCCACTACATTTTTATATTACTTTGTTAGGAGCAGGAATGTATTGAGTCTCAACCAGATGTATTCTGGCTCACAGATATTGCAGCAGGCCTGGCCGTTCATTGGACAGTATTTGGAGAAGCTTCTAGTGGAGACCATTGCTCCTTCGATCCGAACCGCCAGCGCTCATTTACAAACACTAAGCTTCACCAAAGTTGACTTGGGAGACAGGGTACATAAATCTGTTCCTGATAAAAGACTGTCATTTACATATGTTTCTCATATTTAAATTAGATCCTAAATGTCTGCTCGCCAGAGATATTATCTGTGAATGACAATGCAGACTACTTACTAAGCTGTTTGTTTGCTCCTGTGCTAAGAAATTTTAGCAAACTTTAAAACTTTATTTTATATTTTAACAGGCTATGAAGGTAGTTGGGGTAAAGGCCTACACTGAGCATGATAAGCGTCAAGTGATTCTGGATCTTTATATCAGGTAGCACCACTGGCGTACAGCCATATTTCAAACTTTTTAGTTCCATCTTAAGCTATTCAAATTTGAAATTCAAAATATGTAAGACTAATATGTCCAGTTCTTTGAAAATGTGTGAGTTTATCTTTTGGGTTTTATTGTATGCAGCTATGCTGGAGATATGGAGATAAACGTTGAAGTGAAGAAGTACTTCTGTAAAGCAGGAGTGAAGGGTATTCAGGTATGGAAGTACACAATGAGACACATAAAAATATCATGATAACCCATAAAAGAGTCACTGAAACCACCCTGTTTTGCCCTCTTTAGCTCCATGGGAAGTTGAGGGTGATCTTGGAACCCCTAATTGGAGATGTTCCTCTTGTTGGAGCCATCACCATGTTCTTCATTCGCAGACCTGTTAGTCCACCATTTTTCTATCTTAACTACCATAGGTGACCCTATGTTTTCCCCCCTCTTATTGTCTTTTTTGCTCTTCAATCTCATTTCTATACCTGCTTAGAAGCTGGACATCAACTGGACTGGCCTGACCAATTTATTAGACATACCTGGTTTAAAGTGAGTGGCTTTGTTTGATTGTTCTCTTATAGTTCTCTTTAATTGGATGCACAGCTCTTTCCTCATACACAGTACTTCATTCATTGATAATCAGTGGAGCAGTGGCCTGATTATTCAAAGTCTGCTGAGCTTCCCTCTGTTTAAACAAACTAGGGAAACCTGCAGACATTAATCACTGTTTGCCTGTCCCATTAGATACATAATTATCACATCTTAACCCATTGTTCAAATCCCAAAGCTATTAAAGGAATAGTTCACCCAAAAATGATAATTCGCTCATCATTTACTCACCTTTATGTCATCTTAAACTCAAATGACTTCCTGTCTTCCGCAGAACACAAACGAAGATATGGAGATATGATGTCTGTTTGTTCATATAATGCAAGTGAATGGTGACCAACTTTTCAAGTTCCAAAAAGGACATAAAGGAAACATAAAGGTAATCCATATGACTCCAGTGGTTTAATCCATATCTTCTGAAGCAATCCAGTTAATTGTGGGTAAGAACAGACCAAAATATAACTCCCTTTTCATTATAAATCTTGACATCAGCAGTCTCCTTGGAGTTAATGGTTTGAAGCTCGATTACACTTCCTAGAGCCATCTAGCATCAAGCACTAGGAAGTGTAATTGAGCTTGAAATCATAATCGTGCCTGGAGACTGCATTTGACTGCAATTGCAAGATCTACATTGAAAAAGAGTTACATTTTGGTCTGTTCTTACCCCAAACCGATTGGATTGCTTCAGAAGACATGGATTAAACCACTGGAGTCTTATGGTTTACCTTTATGTGCTTTTTAGAGCTGGAAAATTTGGTCACCATTCACCTGCATTGTATGAACAAACAGACATCATATCTCCATTGAAATATCTTTGTTTGTGTCCTGCGGAAGAAAGAATGTCATACAAGTTTAAGACGACATAAGGGTGAGCAATGATGAGAGAATGAAAATTTTTGGGTGAACTATTCCTTTAAATAAGAGTTCTCATGGTGTCAAATAGTTTAGATATATTTTTTGTGCTTGTGTGTTGTCCCATTTTCTCTGTACGAACCACAACCCCTTGCATTCATTTTCAGTGCCATATCGGACACTATGATAATGGATGCAATCGCCTCTTTCCTGGTTCTCCCCAATCGTCTCACTGTACCTTTGGTGGCCAACCTGCACGTAGCACAGCTCCGTTCCCCTCTTCCACGGGTAACTGTGTTTTAATGGATTATTTAACTATGTACTTATACACCAAAGCATCTCTCTCAAGTATTTGAGATCCATTTAATATACTTTAATACTCCATAGTTTCTTCATGCATTCTTGTCCATTGTAGCTGCTTCATATTGTTGAAGTGCAAGGGTGTGTCCTCATTGTAACTTCTTTAATTTTACAAATGCTGATTAAATGCACCTCCTGATCTCTGCCCATAGGGCTTCATTTGTTGTTTTCTGTTTCCATAGGGTATAGTGCGTATCCACTTGCTGGAGGCAGAAAACTTAGCTGCCAAAGATAACTATGTGAAAGGCATTATGTCTGGGAAATCGGACCCGTATGCTGTGCTGCGGGTGGGCACACAGATTTTCACCTCCCACCATGTGGACAACAACCTCAATCCTCAGTGGAGGGAGATGTACGAGGTCAGAGTGAGACAGATTTGTGTGTGTCGCAAACATGTGATTAGTGTGCTGTGTGTTTGCGCTAGTAGTTGAAAAAAATGTGTGTCATTTCTGAGGAAAGGGAAGCTGTGGCTTTTAGAGCTACTCACCATGTTGGTGTTTACTCTGTTCCAACCCTTGTAATTACTGATAACCAGCAAGAAAAAAAAATAAGTGTAAATGCAGGATGTGACTATCATGTGCTGAGATCAGATGAGCTATGAGCAGAAGCACAAACACAGAGCAACATCTATTAAGTGCAAGATTATGTGTTCTAACTGAGAAAATAATTGTGCAACTTTATTTCTGTATGTCAGCATGTAAATGTCTCAATGCCACTTATCGTGTGTGTGTGTGTGTGTGTGTGTGTGTGTGTGTGTGTGTGTGTGTATGTGCGTGCGCGCATGGGTTTGTTAGGTTATTGTTCATGAAGTGCCTGGTCAGGAGCTCGAGCTGGAGGTGTTTGATAAAGACCCTGACCAGGATGACTTTCTTGGAAGGTATTATTCTCTGAAGGAGAAACTTTATATTGATATTTAGTGTGAACTATGTTACATTCATTTGATGTTTACATTTGCATGTAAAACTATTGGAATTTCAAACCAACAACCTGATGAAGAGTGCTAATAATAACTACTGGTTGACTGATATGGATTTTTCAGTGGCCGATGCAAAACCGATTACTTGGTGGCTGATGGCCATAATGCCAATACGTATGTGATATAGGCTAATCCGATTTATGCATTTGATTATTTTAAAGGGGAGTATGTATGTGAGTTGGCAGCACTATGTGGAGTATAACTACCATTTGTTTAGATGCAAGAATATACTGTATAAAGTACAATAAAGCACAGTAGAGAGCATTAGAACAAGACCGAGGAACATCACAAAAGTATATAATACTTAAAATATAAATGGTAGATTAACATGTTGCAATAGTGAAAACATTACAAGCAAGACTGGGTTTAAGACTTGAGTTGAACACATTAATCCTCTTGTAGTCAGCGCACAGCTCCTCATTAACTGGGAACACTTTGCCCTGGTAATCACCTCGCTCAGATACTGTTGTACATTAAAATAGAATATGACACACAAAGTGAAGTCCTGTGTCAAGCTAAAGAACTTTGTCAAGTGCCTCTAAGTTAGTTTATTTATCAGAACTATAGGCAAGGTTTTATTACGCTACTATTCGGAACCGGATGTGATGACACACAGACTGTAATAAAGGTCTTTTTTGTGAGAAGGAAGAGACCACAGAGTAATGTTTTCTGATTGGTGATAAAACACACACACGCATTAAGGGGAATTATGTAAATTACATATTTAAATTTAAAGCATGGAATTGCATGTAGTTTTTTGGAATTGGGGCACATTGTAATTCAACCTCTGGTTTGTTTCAGAGTTCTGCTGGTGTTTACATTGCCAAAATGACCATCTGAACGCTCATTATCCTGCTTATTGCAATACCACTTGCCAAATAAAGAAATAAATGAACATGAAACATTGATTTGAGTTGAAATTATTTTATTAGCTTACTTGTGGTGTTCGCATTGTGATACGAGATGTAAAGATGACTCGCTATACCCAAATGACCAGTGAAATATCACTTTATCCCTGTATGTGCGGTCATTATTCAGAAACTTTAGACTGCTACATGGCACATTTTACCAATCAGAATCGAGTATTCCAGAGAGCTGTATAATAAGCTGTTGGTAGATTTTGACATAAGTGGGGTCTTACACTTGGCTTGACTTTACCTGACTTTACCGTAGTGCTATCAAAAGCAGAATAATGTGTCTCCAATGTGTAGGATCCATTTTTATTGACAAGTAGTGGCCAAATATTCTTTTTTCGAAGACTTTTTTATCTCTTTCCTTTAATATCTCTTTTTCTCAATATTTTTCAGGTTGAAGCTGGATTTAGGTATTGTACAGAAAGCCGTAATTTTGGATGAGGTACTACCTCTTATGTTCTTTTATATTCTGATTCCTCTCCAATTAGTTCTAACCTGCCTAGTGATTTGTTCTTTGACGTGTTCATATCAGTAAACTATTCCATTTTTCTATGTTGTTATGACTCTCTCTGAAATTTGTAGAGGCATATGATTTCACCACCCATTTCCTGTTTATTAGTGGTGCAGTATGTTGTGTTATGTTAATATAATGCTTTTCACTATGGTTTTAGTGGTACACTCTGAAGGATGCACCATCAGGTCAGGTTCATCTCAGGCTGGAATGGCTCTCTCTGTTGCCCTCTGCAGAGCGCCTGACTGAGGTAAAGATCTTACTTGCAAGACAATAAAACACTCTGTCAACCAAATTACATACTGAATCCTTTTATTACCGCCTATAGGTGCTGCAGAGGAATGAAAACATTACAATTTCCAGTAAAACAGCAGATCCCCCATCTGCTGCCATTCTGACTGTGTACCTGGACCGGGCCCAAGATCTACCTGTAAGTTTGTGTCTTAAACCACGCTTGATCTTCTATGAAAGTCTATTTTTATATTCAAGGGCATATTACGGTCCAATTTGTCCTCTAGCTTTCAGGGGCCTCCAGCTGAGAAAACAAGCCACCGTGGATATTGATATAGATAAACTAACAGTGCTTGAATGTTGTGACTGTTGCCTTATATGTCTCTTTTATTTCACGTAAATATGAAACAACATAAAAATGAAAAATTAGAAATGTCATCTGTTCCTGACCCCTCCTCAGCACTAACAGTGCCCCTGAAAACTTTATTGCAGCTTTGATGTTGTATACATTTGCAATGGTGTTCTTTTAATTCTGACATTTATTTCTCATATTTACAGTATAATTCTGTGTTATTTGTATATTTCATCTCACAATTGCGACAAGAGACTTTCCCCCAAGAAGTCGGTGTCCCTTTGTTATACAGATTGCATTAAGTTTAAAAGTTAATCAATGGGATGTTTTTGTGCAGTTTAAGAAAGGTAATAAGGACCCCAGCCCCATGGTACAGGTTTCTGTGCAGGATACGACCAAAGAGAGCAGGGTATGATTTCATCAATCTTATTATACAGTTCATTACATGTAAAGATTATAGCTTATTGATATTCCTTGGAGTCCCTCTAATTTATGTTCTCACATGCCTCCCATCTTCTCCTGCATGTGGAATTAATAATGCAGACGGTGTATGGGACTAATAATCCAGTGTGGGAGGATGCCTTTACATTTTTTATTCAGGACCCTCGTAAACAAGATATCGACATCCAGGTATACTCAGGGTGATATATTTTATTGTTAGAGCTGAACCCTGATGTCATATTTCTATAATGCTACTGCAATAAATGACATGGTATCACTGTATATATTATTATTTCAACACCATTTGATTGGTTTTCCTTCAAAATGTTCCATATGTTCCAGGTGAAAGATGATGACAGGGCTTTGACTCTGGGCAGTCTGTCTGTCCCCCTCTCCCATCTTCTCTCCAGCATTGAGCTTAGCATGGATCAGTGGTTTCAGCTGGAAAAGTCTGGACCGGCCAGCCGCATCTACATCACATTTCTGTTGAGGGTGAACTAAGATTGATTGATCTTGTTATAGTTTGCAACATGAAAGCTCATCAACAGTCGAGATCTTTAAGGATACAGAAGCTTTAAAGACACACACATAGCAAAAAATTATTTTCTTAAACAGAATTTTTGTCTGGTTTTCCAGTAAAAATAATTATGCATCCTTCAACATAATTTTGTACAATTTATACTTAAAACGAGAAAAAGTAATTTGCCAAAAGGGTGAGAAAAATAAACTTAAAAATAACCAAGGCTCTGAAAACAAGTCTTATTATCTCACACAATTTTGCTTCTCATGTAAATTTATGTTGCTTTAAAGATGTTTAGATTTTGTTTTTCTGGAATGCATATCAAAAAAATACTGAAAATGATTTGCAATACAGTTTGTTATTGTTTGTGAAGTTTTCTAGTGAATTTAAGGGTTTCTGTTACATTTCAGTTGTTGTGGCTGAATGAGGAAGCAATCCCAACCACACCTGTATCTCCAATACCAGGAGAGGGGAATACTGAATCTGAGGTGTCTCCAGGGGCAACAAAAGTGACCCCCACCTCCAAACGTCCCGAGCACACCAGCCCAGACAGCAGCTTTACCTCTGAGGTGAGCCTGTCAATAGGTGTGGTCTACTCCAATCTCATAAAAAAATATTATTAAAAAAATGGTAATTGATGATGCAACTACCTCTGATGCAACCAAATTTGTTCACATAATAAATTTAGGGTGTTCTGCGGATCCACCTGGTAGAGGCCCAAAGTCTCATTGCTAAGGACAGTCTAATGGGTGGCATGATGAAGGGAAAGAGTGACCCTTATGTGAAGATCCGGGTGGGAGGAATGACCTTCAAGAGTCAGGTCATCAAAGAGAACCTCAACCCTGTCTGGAATGAACTTTATGAGGTAAACATGCTGATTTGTTTTGCTTGAGACATAGAGGGACATGACTCATTTCTCCAAATGGAAGGACTCTTTCTTGTCTAGATTCCTTTTGGTTACTGCACTACTCCACTGCTGCAGGCAAATCAAATCACTTTATTGTCACTCAACCATATACACAAGTGCAACAGTGGGTGAAAGTCTTGGATGCAGTTCCGAGCAACATAGCAGTCATGACAGTGATGAGACATACCAATCTACAATAAACATCAGATTAACAAAACTCAACATAAGTTTATTAACATAAACACAATTTACAAAACTAATATACAAATAATTACAACACAATATACAAATAATAATATACAATGTACAGAATACAATACACACAATATAGAATACACAGTATACAATAAAAATAATATATATAAAATATACAGTAGGTTGTATAGTGTTGCATATTCAAACATTTATCAGATTACTCTCTTGAGTTTCTGCATTGCTGATGAATATTTATACTGTAATGCATGTTGCTTGCTTCCACTGTAGGTGATTTTGACCCAGCTCCCAGGTCAAGAGGTAGAGTTTGAGCTGTATGATAAAGACATTGATCAGGACGACTTCCTCGGCAGGTAAGGCTTGGAATTTTTTTCCCCTACTTTATGGTGTAGATTTATTGTGGCATCTCATATTGTCATGATGTTTTTGCAAGTGCATATAGAGTCTCAACACTTCAGTTCTGTTGATGAATGTCAGTATTGTTCCTGTAGTGATTTGTTTTCTGCATTTGTTATGCGGTTGCAGAGTCAAAGTGAGCCTCAGAGAGCTCATTAGTGCTCAGTTTAATGACCAGGTGAGTCAATGTCATATAAATATGCAAGCTCTTTTTTTTTTAAAATATAACATTCTTAAAGCTAAAGTGGGTATTTTTTTCTGTATTAAAAAACATTCTCCTGTCCCATATGCAGATACGTTTACTAACTTGGGAAGCCATTTGATTTCGCCAAAAAGTGTAAACACTGTGGATCTGTGGCACTGTAGATTTACATTTACATTTATTCATTTGGCAGATGCTTTTATCCAAAGCGACTTACAAAAGAAGAATACATTATAAGCGAATCATCTTAAGGAGACAAAAACATTGATCAAAACATTGCCCTATCAAAATATTTAAATGCATTTGTTTGAGCATTACAACCATAGCAACATTGGGGTGGAACTATCTGTTTGGTTGACCAATGAAAAACAGGAAAATTGTTCAGGAAACAGTGTTTTTAAATGATTCTCTCTTTGGTGATGCTAACGGTGTGAAAATTACACACCTTACCTTAAAACATTTTCTATTTATGCCTTGAATAGCTACTTATACTTTATTTACTCTTGGTTCCTGGTGCAGTGGTATACTCTGAATGATGTGAAGTCTGGACGTCTTCATCTGGTGATGGAATGGCTGCCTAAAGTGTCAGATGCCACCAGACTTGAACAGGTAACAATTTTTATCTGGCATTGTAACTAATCTGAATGAATTTATATTTATAATGTTAATGCCGTTGATTAATTTTGTGTGTTTGCTGCTCGGTATCCAGATTCTGCGTTACAACTCTCAGCAGTCTTACCTGAATAAAACAGTTCCCTCTGTTGCAATGCTGTTTGTGTATATTGAGAGAGCACATGGTCTACCTGTAAGTTTCATTTTATTTTCATTATTTATTTATTTTCTTTTTCTGCTTGATATTAAATAGCTGGTACTGGTAGTAAGGTTGACTTTATGAAAATGTTAGCTGTACATATTATTGAAATTGTAATAATGTCCACAGTTGAAGAAGAGCGGCAAAGAGCCGAAAGCAGGTGTAGAGCTGTCAATCAAAAATGTGTCCTACCGGACAAAAGTAAGACTCTCAAATCTGAAGCCATTTATGCTGACGTTATTAGGATATCAAAGACTCACAGAATACAACTATTCTTTTCCTATAGGTTTGCACACGCTCGACTTCTCCACATTGGGATGAAGCTTTTCATTTCCTGATTCGTGACCCAAGAGAAGACACACTTATTGTCAAAGTGAGAGAATGTATACATTACATGTACATACTAGCAATGCTTGATTTGATGGCAAAACATTTGTCAAAATGAAAATTATTGCAATGATGACATTTATCTTCCTTAATAACACCCCTGAAAAAGTGATTGGCACTACTGATGTACAGCAAAAAAAAAAAAAAAAAAAATATATATATATATATATATATATATATATATATATATATATTATTATTTTATTTTTTTCTTAATTAGTAGTTTTGTTTTGTTTTACTGTAGAATATCTAAACATCACAAGTAAATTTTTTCTTACCCCATTGACAAATATTTGGGGGAAAATAAATATTTTATAAAATACTGTAGATATTAAAATTGAAAATAAAATATATATTTTCTCTGATTTTTAAACTTTTATTATCTCACACATGTTTACTTCTCTTATGAATGTGTCTTGTCTGAGTGATATGTTTCAGTAAAAGACTAAATACTTATTAAGAATTATTATTATTATTTTTTTTTTTTTTTTTGCTGTATGCAAAACTTTTGTTCTCTGCTCTGGTGTGTATTATGTGTTTTTATAATAATTTGGTGTGTGTGTGCGCAGCTCTCTCACAGCTGGGGTCAGGCTCTGGGTGCTCTTGTGTTTCCTGTGAGGGAGCTGCTGGTTGAGAAAGATCTGCTGCTGGACCGCTGGTTCAGTCTGGATGGAGCCATGCCTGAGAGTCAGATCCTGCTGAGAGCTGAAGTTAAGGTTAAAGATCACACTCATATTGAACATGTGTTGAGCAGCAAGACACAAATATCTTAATTAGTCTAATGATATGAAATATACTACAGGGCCACACGTATATGGAGACTCTAATTAAAAGGTTTGTTGAGGCCCCTTAATTCCAGTAAAGACATTTTCTCCAAAATTTGGAATGCCCAATTCCCAATGTGCTCTAAGTCCTCGTGGTGGCGTAGTGACTCACCTCAATCCAGGTGGCAGAGAATGAATCTCAGTTGCCTCTGTGTCTGAGAAGTCAATCCACACATCTTATCACGTGGCTTGTTGAGCATTTTACCACGGAGACATAGCACATGTGGAGGCTTCATGCTATTCTCCGCGGCATTCATGTACAACTCACCACGCGCCCCACCGAGAGCAAACCACATTATAGCGACCACGAGGAGGTTACCCCATGTGACTCTACCTTCCCTAGCAACTGGGCCAATTTGGTTGCTTAGGAGACCTGGCTGGAGTCACTCAGCACGCCCTGGATTCGAACTCGCAACTCCAGGGGTGGTAGTCAGCATCTTTACTCGCTGAGCTACCCAGGTCCTCCCAGAAAAGACATTCTTAACTATGTAATTGTGTGCTCACAACCTTGTGGCAACAGTTTGGGGAGGGCCCTTTTCTTTTCCAGCATAACAATGCCTCTGTGTGTACAAAGTGCGGTCCATGAAGAAATAGTTTAATGAATCTTGTGTGCAAAAACTGTTGACTGTTCTGCATAGAGCCCAGACCTGAACCCTATTTAACGAATTGAAACACTGACTGTGAGCCAGGCCCCATCGCCCAACATCAGTGCTTGACCTCACTGATGCTCTTGTGTCTGAATGGGAACAAATTCCCGCATCCATGTTCCAACTTTTAAAATTTCCAGAAGCGTGGAAGCATTAATAGCAGCAAAGGGAGGACCAATTCCATATTAATAAAAACGGTTTTGAAGGTAGATGCTTAACAAGCACGTATAGGTGTGGTGTTTGAGTGTCCACATATGTTCAGCCATATAGTGTATTTTATTTAACATAACATTCAACACTTATATATATATATATATATATATATATATATATATATATATATATATATATATATATATATATATATATAATCACATACAATGAATTGTACAACCTCAATTCCAAAAAAGTTGGGACAGTATGCAAAATGTCAATAAAAAGTTGCGAGTTCGAATCCAGGGCATGCTGAGTGACTCCAGCCAGGTCTCCTAAGCAACCAAATTGGCCCGGTTGCTAGGGAGGGTAGAGTCACATGGGGTAACCTCCTCGTGGTCGCTATAATGTGGTTTGTTCTCAGTGGGGCGCGTTATGAGTTGAGCATGGATGCCGCGGTGGATGGCGTGGATTTTACATGATGCAAAACGCTCCAAAATAGTTGGGACCGTCGAGTGTTTACCACTGTGTAACATCACCATTTCTTCTAATAACACTTGTAAGCATTTGGGCACTGAAGACACAATTTTGTTAAGTTTAATAAACAGAATTAGCCCAGATAAGTCAGTGGCGCTCTTGGACAGTGTTGATGTATGGCTTCTGCTTTGCACAGTGTTAAAATTGCACAGTTAAATTGCATCCGTGGATGCAGCGATGAATGGTGTTGACTGACAAAAATTTACAGAAGTATTCCCGAGCCCGTGTAATGATATCCATTATAGATTAATTTTAAGACAGTGACACCTGAGGATTCGGAGATCACACGCATTCAGAAGTGATTTTTCTCATTCCATTTACGCACCGAGATTTGACCGGATTCCTTGAATCTTTTAACTATATTGTGCACTGTAGAGGGTAAAATGCCCAAAACACTTTTAATTTGTCTTTGAGGAACATTGTTCTCAAAGCTCTGGATTATTCGCTGCCATATCTTTTGGCAAACTGACGAGTCTCAAACCCATCCTTGCACTTGTGGGACTAGACTTTTTTTGGAGGCTTCTTATATACTATAACATGATTGCCTCACCTGTTTAACATCTCTTGTTTGACATCACCTGGCTATTTCATCTCGTCAGATCTCGTCAGATGTCTCAACTTTTTTGGAATGTGTTGAAGGCATCAATTTCAGGAAAAAAAAACAAAAAAAACATATATCTTCAAAAAGCAATGCTGTTGATTAGGTAAAACATGAAGTGCCTTGTCTTTATACTGATTTTTTTTTGTTTATACAAGTCAAAGTACTATACTGTCCCAACCTTTTTGGAATTGGGGTTGTATTTAGATAATTAATAAAAAAATTAATTAAAAAAAACCTGCACTCATAACAATCTCTTTAAATATCACCTGTTGGGCAGCTCTTAGATTGTAAATTGGCACAGTGTAGTGATGGCACAGCCGGTGCAGAAGAAGTTCCCAGTGGAGAGGCAGCTTCTGCAGCCAATCGTGAGTTCAGGCACAGGAATGTGCACGCCCAAGGGTGAGACACAAAAAAGCCATATTTGCCTCACAACAGTATGTTTTAAAAGCAGATCCAAACAATACCTAACATTATGTTTGTTTTTGTATGTGTGCACGTCTGCATATGCAGAGGTGAGGATGCTAGAGCAAGTAGAAAAGCCCAGGTGAAGCTCACTATTGCTTATTCATCTGAGGAGAACAGATTAGTTATCACCATCCATGCCTGTAGGTAGGTATCATAAGTTATCATTATTGTAAACACAATAGAGTTTATTCATTTTATTAACTGTTGTATTTTCATTAAATATTCTATTTATTTCTACACTTTGTGCCAGAGTACAAAGTATAATTTATGGGTGCACTAAGTTTTACACCTAAAGAAATGAATAGTTCTTTTGACACATGTTTAAAATGATGTACACTCACTTGATATGAAGAATCCAGTCATACCAGCAGCCTAGGAAAAGCTGTTTTATTCTACATATGTGGGTTGTCCACCCTCATAGTGGCCTCATTTTTATTTATTTTTTAACCTTGGGTGGCAAGTATGCCTGCGAATAGGGGTTTTCTGTTGTAGCATCAGAACTGAAAACATTTGATTTTGCGTGATGCTGCATCCACACCACTAGGTGTCAGTATAAATTCCATTGTCGAATGGATTTTTTAGAAAAAAATACAAATAAAAAAATAAAGCTAATTAATAATAAAAGATTACTAATGTACCTTTAAGGCTAAAGAATAGCCTTATTTCTGTTGTTTTTTGTTTTTCACAGTTCATTTTCATAATACTGTATTCTTGTGCAGGAACTTGCCATCTTACTTTAAGGATTCCCCAGACACTTACGTCACATTCATTCTCCAACATGACAAGAACCGTAACACCAAAAAAAAGACCAGTGTTAAGAAGAAAAACCTTAAGCCTGAGTTCAATGAGAGGTTAGTGGGGAAAAAAACATTAAAGATTTAGTTCACCCAAAAATTTAAATTCTCTCATTATATACTCACCCTCATGCTATCCCAGATGTGTATGACTTTCTTTCATCTGCAGAACACAAATTAAGATTTTTAGAAGAATATCTCAGCTCTGTAGGTCCATACAATGTAAGAGGATGGTGATTAGCACTTTAAAGCTCCAAAAAACAAAGACAGTCGTAGTAAAAGTAATCCACACAGCTCCAGGGGTTGAATTAATGTCTTCTAAAGCGATACGATCACTTTGGGTGAGAAACAGATATATTTTTAAGTCCTTTTCACTATAATTGTTTACTTCTGGTTGCTTTCCAATGCATGAGTTCATGCTGCCTCTCACGTGACGTAAGTGCGTTGGCATGTTCACGTGAGAACTGATGCGATACAACCGGAAGTGCAGCTTTATTTGTTTACAAGAGAACACTGTTCACAAGCTTAATTGGTTTTGCTTTCATTTGAACATGCCAACGTGCTTATGTCACAAGAGAGGCAGCGTGAACTGATTCCCCCAATGGACGCGCATTGGAGAGCGACCAGAAGTAAACAATTGTAGTGAAAAGGACTTAAATATTGACCTGTTTCTCACCCAAAGCAATCATATCACTTTAGAAGACATTAATTAACCACTGGAGTCTTCTGGATTACTTTTACTATGACTGTCTTTACTTTTTGGAGCTTTAAAGTGCTAATCGCCATCCACTTGCATTGTATGGACCTACAGAGCTCAGATATTTTTCTAAAAATCTTCATTTGTGTTCTGCAGAAGAAAGAAAGTCATACATGGCATGAGGGTGAGTAAATGATGGGAGAATGTTCATTTCTGAGGAGTCTGAGAGCCAAATGTTAAATCTCTGTCTCTCTCTGCAGGTTTGATTTTGACATGTCACTTGTAGAAGCTAAACAGAGACACATTGAACTGTCTGTCAAAAACAGTGTTTCCTTCATGAGTCGTGAAAAAGAGCTTCTTGGAATGGTATGTGTCATGTCACTAGACAGAGAAAGCATCAGAATCACAAAACTTTTGGCTCTGCTTCCACTACGCACCATTTACATACTTTGGTCTGTAATGCTGCGAACACAAACAAGCCGAGTGATACAAACAGTGAGGCGTCCCAGTGTCCAGTAGTAAATATTAGCACTCAAATGAGACCGGAACTAAATTTTGTAAAAATAAATAATTAAATAAAAAAATCTGTATATCTAAAAGGACTGATTTTTATTTGCCATTCTGTTACAGCTTCATATAGACTTGAATCAGCTGGATCTCAAAACAGGAGTAACACAGTGGTATGTGCTGTACTTTTTTTCACTGCCATATTGATGACAGTAAACTACTCTAGCACATTACATAGAAGTGTTTGCTTACCTTTATTTTTATTTGTATAATTTCAGGTATGACTTGTTGGATGAGACCAACTGAATGGACCTTCCTATATTGACTTTTGACCATTTAATGTTTACTTACCCTGAGACTTGGAAGGGACCAGAGAGTCCTGAGTTTGATGGTGTCAGGACCATGATTGCAACATGGAATTGCTGTGCAACTTGCTTTGACCCAAACAAGCCTGCTTAAGATGCATCATAAACTATTCTAGCACATGAAGCCTAAGAGGGCATTGCCTTGAGCAATAATGTTTTTTATTTTTTTTATTTTTTTTTGTGAAAATATATGTTTTTAAGTATTTTAAGGGTTAGTTCACCCAAAGTCGTCATTTACTAACCCTCATGTTGTACACAGATGAGTTTCTTTCTTCTGTGGAACACAAAAGGTGATGTTAGGCAGAATGTTAGCATCAGTCACCATTTACTCTTTTTATGGAAAAAAGGATGCAATAAAATTGAATGGTGACTGAGGTTAACATTTTGCCTAACATCTACTTTAGTGTTTCACAGAAGAAAGTTACACGGTTTAGAGCAAAATGATGGTGATTAAATAATGACCGAATTTTCATTTTTGGGTGAACAATCCATAGCTTTTGCTTTTCTTTTTTATATAAGTTTCTGCAGTGTCAGTTTGTTACAAATGTGACTTTTAGTGTCATTGAGAATGTTTACGAGTGGGATGTTGGAGCTTCTGTTCAGCAGAGAAATTTCAGTGTTTATTAATATTCATTGTATGACATTCCAACATTTCAACAAGAAAAGTTTCTGGAACTGTTTGGTTCCCAATCCAATGCAAGTCCACATGCATTTCAAAATGCACAACAAAATATTAGTATTCTGTACATTTTGTTTAGAAGAAGAAGTATGTAAAGAAACCCAGATGAAAGGAACCATTTTCACTGTTTCCTCTTTGGAATCGAAAAATAACAAGGGGTTTGTTTAGTTATTATTTAGTCACTTGACTTCTTTTTTTATTTTTGTATGTTCTCACAATTCCAATGTAAGTTACTGCAAGATGACAATTGACTTTACACATATCGAAACATTTTCAGTCACTGTGTAATGTTTTTACCTTCCCAAAGATAAAAAAGTCTTATGTATATACAGTAAATGTTTAAACCAAAAGGCAGCATGAATATTTCTAAGCGCCAACTCTCTGAGAGAGTTATCTGCTCAAAAATGTTACAAAAAGTGCTTCTGCACCCTATGACTCAGAGTCTGTATTGCAGTTTTAATAAATATGCCATTTGCACTTTAAATGCAGTATTTGTTATGGTTTGATATTGAGTCTGGGAGTAACTAAATGTTGACCAAAGTGTGTGTGGTAGATGGTTCTTTGCCTAACCCTGCTAGTGCTGTAATATGGTTTTGTTTGTTTTTTCCTGCTCAATTTTTTTTTTTTTAAACCTTGTGTCTTCTTACTATCCATCATAAAGAGTGAAAAGACTGATTGAAAGTAAATGTATTTATTAAAATGAGGCAATAATACAGGAAATAGAAAGATAGTATGGGAATATAATTATTTCTAAATGAATTTATTAATATTAATTTTGATAATAATTTAAAGGAATAGTTCACCCAAAAATGAAAATCCTCCCATAATTTACTCACCCTCATGCCATCCCAGATGTGTACGACTTTCTTTCTTCTGCAGAACATAAATAAAGATTTTTAGAAAAATATCTCAGCTTTGTAGGTCCATACAATGCAAGTGAACGGGGGCCAGAACTTTGAAGCTCCAAAAAGCACATAAAGGCAGCTTAAAATTAATCTATATGACTACAGTGGTTAAATCCATGTCTTCCGATGCATTATGATAGGTATGGGTGATGCCACTTTCACTTCCACATTCTTCTTCTTTTGTTTTTGGCGATTTGCAGTCTTCGTGCATATCGCCAACTACTGGGCAGGGAGGAGAATTTGTAGTAAAAAAGGATTACTTATTGATCAAATTGAATATTGATAAAATGTTCACATATTTAATAGCCTAATTTACTTTAATATTTAATTAAATTGAAATTATTTCTAATACAATTAATTACAGAATATATTAATCTATTTAATGTCTACATGTCTAAAAAATACAATGAGGCAATAATACGGGAAATAGAAAGGTATGGTAAAATAATTATTATTCCTGAAATAACAATCAAATAATATTAATTTTCGTATATTATTGATCAAAATATTAATTGTATTAACATTCATAATCATAGCCTATAATATACTTATTATTCTAATTTACTTTTAAAATGGATTTTAAAATGTAAGTAATTCAATACAATTAATTAGATTACTTGAATATATTAATAAATAATTTATTAAATTTATTTTAAAAATACAGAAGAAAAATAAAAAAAGCCTAATCATTGCATGGAAACAAAAAATAGCTTTAGTCAATAAATAAATAAATAACACAAGCCTTTCGCCAGCAGGTGGTGACAAAGGCCTGACGTTAAAAAAAAAAAAAAAAAAAAAAAAAAAAAACAGCAGCCATTCATCTTTACACTACCGATGTTAGTCCTGAATGGGTGGGCACAATCGCAAGTAGGTAGCTGCATTGTGGACTCAGTGAGTTTACAGATGAGGACTAATCGGGATCTCGCAAAAAAAAAAAAAAAAAAAAAAAAAAAGGTAAACAGTCTGGAGCACAAAGAAACTCTACAACATAAACGAAAGAGACGTCAGAATTAAGAAGAATTAACAGGAGGACAGACTGCTTGACATGGATTGTCCAGATATCTGCAATACAATACGTTTCAAGAGTAAACCATATTGATACTTTGGGCGTTTTTAATTCAGTTACAAATTTATCTCTAACATTATATATAATCTTGTTAAAGATTCATGTCGACTGGAGGATCTGAAATGGATCACTTTTTAAAAAACTTTTTCAATAAAACTGGAATGTGATCGCACGTATTGGATGTATATTGTATTTATAAAGAGCGGTCGGCTCCGGAGGGAAAGAGCAAATAACACAGAGCATCTGGAAAACATCATAACAGTCAAGAATGGGGAATATTGAGAGTGTAGACGGGCAATCTGAGATGAAGCATCATATAATGCCCCTGAAAGTTCCCATGCCTGACCCAACAGAGCTTGAAGAGAGATTTGCCATAGTTTTGGTGAGTATACAACAATTATATGTAGCTATAATACAGCATATGCAACTCGAGTTTTATTTGATCTTTTACTTTCACTTGATCTTTATCTTAACATACTTTATTATATTTATTTACATTAATTCATAATTTTCTTTTCGTCAGATATACAGATTGTCACGTTTAGTTTCTTTTTCATTAAAAATAATATTTTTTTTGTTTTTGTTTTTTCTCAGGGTAATGGTACTAATCCATTCCTAAAACTTTACAGTATTCAGCGTAACCACATTGCATACATAGATTAAAAGAAGTGACAGCCCGACAGTTGTTGACACCTCTCTGATATTCAGGATGTCAGTAGTATGTGGTGTCAGTAAGAGCATACTTGATGACTTTTCAAATGTTGAACTTCCACAGCCTTTCCACCCCTATTTTGTTACTCGCACACTTCTTCTCACTCCTTTTGTCTGTAAAACTTAAAGAGCGCTGGTAAATGACGTGATGTTTATCGTGTGAGTGAAAGACAGGCACAAAATACATTTCGTATCCCGGTTGTTTTGATTGGGTAAATTACATTTAGGCAAGGGGTGTCATTTGGTGAGGGGTGCAATATAATCCATCTCCTCAAACAGCGCAACATTTTCTGAAATCCCCCAAAACTCCTACGAGCGCGAGATGACAAAAGATCCGCCTCTCTCTCTCTCTCTCTCTCTCTCTCTCTCTCTCTCTCTCTCTCTCTCTCCAGCGCCGTGTGTTACAGTAGTTAAGATACATTTGTGTTACATACACACTTACACACTCATCTGTCAACATAAATCTGACACCATGAGGCAATTATGCGTGTTTATGTAGTAGTATCATAATATCGTAACACTTGGATACAAACACAAGCACCGCCTGCTGTCAGAGTTTTAGTTGTCTTGTTTCTTTAGTCTCTTGATGTTCATCAGCTGTTTGTTATAGATAGTTTAATAGACGCTATACTGATTTTAAGTACAAATACTGAGCGATGATATATAGATAGAATGGATGGATGGATCGAAGGATAAGCAGATGGACAGATGAGTGGACAGACAGACAGACAGATAGATAGATAGATAGATAGATAGATAGATAGATAGATAGATAGATAGATAGGTAGATAGATAGATACCCTGATAGAACCCGTACATCACCAAGACATCTATTTGATGTGTTTACATCTAGAAGACGTATTTTTTAGGTTGTTTGCTCATCTTCAATACGTCTATCAGACGTTTCCTCTCGGATGTCAATAAGACATTCAGCAGATGTCTTTGAGATGTTTATGATTTAGAATGTTGGTAATTCAGATCTTTTTAAGATGTTTAGCAGATGTAAATTAGATTGTGATGCTTTCCAGATGAAAAGATCTAAAACAGACATCTCGGAGATGTATGTGTGCTATCTGGGTAGATAGATAGATAGATAGATAAGCAGATGGACAGATGGATGGATGGATAGATTGATGGATAGATAAGCAGATGTATGGAGGTATGGATAGATAGATAGATGATAGATAGATAGATAGATAGATAGATAGATAAGCAGATGGATGGATGGATAGATTGATGGATAGATAAGCAGATGTATGGAGGTATGGATAGATAGATAGATAGATGATAGATAGATAGATAGATAGATAGATCGATCGATCACCACCATTACATCTTATCTGCTACATACTTATCCAGAATCATTGTTTTATTTACAGTACTCATTTCCTCTGTAGTGGACAGAGGATGGAAAGACTGACCATCCCGGGGTGGGTCCGGGGTCACTTTTAGAGCCTCGACGGGTTCTTATTTAAGTGCAGCCATATTTCCATTCGCTGCTTTAAATTTGTGGGAAAGAATAACATTTTGAGTAACTTTTGTGTTTCAGAGCTGTTATCAGAAAACAGCATGTGCTTGGCTCTGTCTGTCTCATTTTAGAGATAAAGGGACATCAAAGTCTGTGCCTCATAGAGATCAGTCTGCTCAGGAAAAGAGGGGTTTGGCTTCACACTATGGTACTGATTAGGAATCACCCAGGTTGAAAGAGTTTCTTCCTTCAAAGTGGTACTGATACCGTCTGAATAAAATCATATTTTCTCCCAGCAGTTGCTTGTGCAGGTGTGCATTATATATATATATATATATATATATATATATATATATATAAAAGAAATGAATAAATTTTAGTTCTGACAGCCATGGTTTCTGTATGCACTCTTTTTATTTACCTTTATTACTTTCCTGAGAGCATACGTTTAAGTGTTAATCTAAACAGAAACTTCAACATGTTTCAGACAGTGACATCACCAACCCAACGTCATTTCCGCCTTTTATTTCCTGTGTGTTGCTGCTTGTGGTTCACATTTAGTTCTGTGTGTGGTTGTGTCTGGTTGTACCATCTCCCCTCCCAGATGCTTGCTCTCAGAGGGATAATGGAAGTGTATAATGATGTCATAGGTGTAGGTCATGCCAGCACTGTAATATTCATGCAATGAATGCTTTAACAGGAGCCTAGAACAGGGGGGTGGATTGTGTGTGCAGATGGATCGGGTGATGAGACCCCTGGGTTACATCAGAAGACTTCATGTGCTTTGCTAATAAAATGCATGGTTCAGGTCTAACTGAGTGCATGTGCTGTATGCATCGCTTCCCTCCTTTTTCATTGTCTGGCTGATTCAGACTCAGCTTTTTGCGGCTGGAAACAGCTGCCTGACATTTTTCCCTCGTTTGCGAAAGGAAATTTCATTGTGGAGCTGGATGTGGCCAGTTTCTTCAGCTGTGCATGGAGAGCTTAGCAAATTGGCTACTGGTTTTCTTGATGCTCTGAGTCTAGACTCTTGCATTGGTCTTCTTTGGTCACAGAAACTTCTGTGGTTTTAAATGGTAGAAGATTATGATTTCTTTTGTTAGATTAGGAACATCATAACTGGAAATGGACAGATCTGAGAGAGGCACTGAACTATCTGTCTCTTTTCATGTTCACGTCAAATTCTGCCTTGGTATGAGGTTCAGTTCAAAATAAATCAAAATCGACTCTTTACTGTCTTAAAATACACAGTCCTAGTCTTATTGTGCACATTATTTAGAAAGAACAAAATGTGTTCAGAATCTTTTATCAAGTCAAGTCATTTTTATTTGTATAGCGCCTTTCACAACACACATCGTTCAAAGCAGCTTTACAGAAGATCATGCATTAACAGAAGATACAACTGTAATATCTATAATGTCTTAGAGTCATCATTGTGTAGTTTGATAAAATACGATTGTGAATTGTGTCTAAAAATAAGTAATTAAATAATAATTGTATTTATAACCCCATATACTTATATCAAAATGTAATAAGTTGATTCTCCTCCAAAATGACTTTCCTTTTTGGCTGATGTCACCACTCCCTTTTATTTTCAACCCCTCCCCTCTAATGGATGGGAATATTAAGACATTTAATGATTCAGGTTTCGATTTTGATTCTTTTAAACAATTGCGGTTCCTCCATGGCTCTACTAACAATTCTTTTAGTACTTTTGAGAAGACATTTTTGGAAAAAGAAATGTAATTCTTATGGGATTCATTGCCCATAGTAGCCTGTAACCATTTGATGATTGATGATTGATGATTTCATATTTTACAGATTCTTGCAAATGGTGTGTTTACACCGACATTTTGAATTAAGATATTTTGTTACGTAATTTATTCATTTTTCTAAAATACCATTTAATTATAACAAAACTCATAATGTGCATCTTTAATTACACATTTTCATATCAACAACCATCCAGTAATTACTCTGATTTGAGTCTCACAAGGCATAAACACCCAAAACACAGTAACAATTCTTGTCGGACATGACAAAATAAATCACTTGCAGTTCAGTAAGTTTTTCATTCAGTAAAAAGAACTGGCATATAAGAGTCAATTGTTCAGGGGGTAGTGCTGTATGTTTTGCTTGTAGATTAAAAAGAACTGACTCATCTGACCACAGTTACGTGGACACCAGAAAGCGGCTTATTGCAAGAAAGCAGTTTTTTGCGAGAGAATAGTGTTCCTGATTACATGCTTTCTCCACAGCAACGTATTTTCTCATGACACTTGTGTAAATAACACTCATGGCATCTGAGGAAGACTTCAGTATTTTACTCTGTTTACTCTGTTTTACTCGCTTTATTTCCAGATATTCCAGAGTTGTTGCTGTGTATGTTTCCTTAAATTTTTGCGACCTGCAGCTGAATTGCGATGCAGTATTGGGGGTTTTCCTCTTACATAAAACTCTGGGATTCCCCCAATTTACAAGCGGCATATATGCGGACGTTGGGGGCAGTCGATATTTTACAGTATATGTGATCATTCCACTATACTCCCAGAAATGTTGAACTCTTTCTGCAGTGTTGACATGTTGTTGGGCTCCATGCTATGACATTTGTTATCCGTTCTGTTCCACGCACTCTTCAAACACCCATCAGAACTCCTCTTATGTGTTAACATGGCCACATTAAGCTGTGTTCTCAGAGAGAAACCTAGGTATGTTAAACCACTTTCTCTTAATCCCTTAAACAGTGTAAGGAAATCAGCGTTCTTGTTTACATGATGTTTCAGAATGCCGCTTTCTGCTAAAACCCTGGATTAAACCGTTTTCTTAAGTGCATTTAAACGTGGTCATAGAGTCATTAGTTTGGGAATTGGGCTACACTATTTGCTCTGTAGATTCAAAAGAGCCTGCTCTTAATATTCATTAGTTCAGGAATCCGAGTCAGAGTATTTTAGCATGGTGTTGCACATGCATTGGTGAAAAAATTCAGGTTCGATAACCATTAATGGAACCGAAAGTATTGAAAATAAATTGGTTCTGGAATAGATTTTTGTTTTTTTAAATGGAACCGGGTTTTGGTTCCCAACCACTTGGGTCTATTCTGGTATGTAACAGACACTTTTTTACAATCAATTCCCAAGTAATAAAACCAAGTCCCACCCTACATTTGTTTCACTTGGAAATTCATCAGATTACAGATGTAATATCAGTAGCAAACACCATTTCACGTTGACTTAAAAATTTTTGGTGGAGCACAGAGTCAATATGGAATACTCTATGGTAACTCTTACTCCTCACTCTGCATCTGAAACTGAAGTTGAGGTCTGGCTCCCCGGCTAAACTTCTCCATATGGGCCTCTGTTTTGTTAAAGAGACAGGAGGTGTAATTTTTTTAGAGGTGCAGCGATGGAGCAGGAGTGTGTGTGTGATATCCTCTTTCAAAGTGCCCCCGCTCGACTGCACAGCTGCGGATTCCTGTGGTCTGCGCTCAGTTAAAGCCACGGGAGAACTTTAGAGAGGGAAATTCCCTTTGAACTGGCTGTCTGCCACTGTGCTCTGTTGTAATGACTTTACCAACACTCTTAAGAGAATGCCATACTAAAGGGCTATTTCAAAGGCCACTTTGTTTATTTTCTCGCTGGATTACTTTGGAGTGCACTCGGAGAGATTTGCTGCTTTGACTATTCTGAGAAGCTCCTGCTTTTTGAAGTGTGTGGGGGAGTGTTTAAGAGCAAGCTTCGCCACACACAGGGAGGTGACACAGTGACCCTGCCAGCCTCATTGCCTGTCAGTCTGACTCCTGACTCAGGGCTGTCCGTCATGTCAGAGTAGTTGATAGATGTCACTCAAGTAGAACTAATGGAGTCAAGCTGTGGCCCGTGTTTATGGGGCATTAAACCAAAATAATTTTCATTAATTTGGCCCGTGCTTCATTTATCTGCACTGTGTGTCTGGTCAACCTACTTTAGGACCGAGCAGAGCAGTTCTAAAGAGCATGCAGGTGGGAAGGAATCAGCCATTGTTCGTTTGTTGTGCCACAGACTCATGCTTTGGGAGTGTACATCTGTCACCTCAATGCCCCCGTCACAATGTCAGTTCTGGGTTGACTGAGGCTCTGCTCTACACAAAAACACAGACTCACGCATGCTTTATTTTAAGTGTGACAGACAGGTTTTTGAGTATTGTGTTAAGCCAAAGTCTCTTAAAGATAATACTTTCTCATAACTCCTATCCCAGAGACAACTTTAAGTAAGCCATTTGATCATATATTTCCCTGAATCACCCTGGCTCTGAAGAGCAAAAAGAGCAAAATATTGCTCTTTTTGTTTGCACTTCCAGACTAGCCTGACATAGCAACATTGGCTCAACCAGTGGCGTAAGTTTTGGGCAGGCCTATCTGTATATCAACAAATGGAACATGGGAGTGTTTGGGAGACGTGTTTAAAAAAAGTTCCTTATCTGTTACTCACTCGACGTTGTGTCGATGTAGTGACACTAGGGGTGGCCCTTGGGAGCCCCAATCACTTCTGATCCTTGAGAAAAGGCCAATGGGAATTGGCGAGTGGAATTTGCATGCCTCTCCCCCTGACATACGGGTATAAAAGGAGCTTGCAACCACTCATTCACTCGTTTTTTTTTTTCCCCTTTTCTCCCAATTTGGAATGCCCAATTCCCACTACTTAGTAGATCCTTGTGGTGGCGTGGTTACTCACCTCAATCCGGGTGGCGGAGGACAAGTCTCAGTTGCCTCCGCTTCTGCCAGTGCATCTTACCAAGTGGCTCATTGTGCATTACACAGTGGAGACTCCGCATGTGGAGGCTCATGCAACTCTCCGCGATCCACACACAACTTACCACGCGCCCCATTGAGATTGAAAACCACTAATCACGACCACGAGGATGTTACCCCATGTGACTCTACCCTCCCTAGCAACCGGGCCAATTTGGTTGCTTAGGAGACCTGGCTGGAGTCACTCAGCACACCCTGGATTTGAACTCGCGACTCCAGGGGTGGTAGTCAGCGTCAATACTCGCAGAGCTACCCAGGCCTCGCTTTTTTTCCTTTTTTCACCCAATTTGGAATGCCCAATTCCCAGTGCGCTTTTAAGTCCTCGTGGTCATGTAGTGATTAGCCTCAATCCGGGTGGCGGAGGATGAATCCCACTTGCCTCCGCGTCTGACCCACGCATCTTATCATGTGGCTTGTTTAGCGCGTCACCACGGAGACATTGCGCGTGTGGAGGCTTCACGCCATCCACCGCGGCATCCGCGCTCAACTCACCACGTACCCCACCGAGAACGAACCACATTATAGCTCTCACTTTCATTGCATTGTTTCATTGCATTATCATATAATTGAGTTGTTCATTATATTTTTGGGATTCTTCATTGCTGTTTGTCGATCATTTTCTTAGTGACTCAGAGTGACCTTATATGACTTTAATATCTATGTTATCCATCCATGACAAATAAACAAGCAATTACTCTAATGAAATATGGATGAGCTGTTGACAGTTTAAATTGAAAAGTGCCATGGTTTATGTTTTTTGTGATATATTAAACATGATATGAAATTGTAACATTTGGACGTTGATGTCTGTGTGTGTATGTGTGCTGGGGCAAGCGGCTCTCTTGCAGCTGTGTTAAGGGTCCACTCAGAGCAGTGGTTTCCTTTCCAGCACAAAGGAGGCTCTGTCAGTGTGTGTTGTTTTAGAAAGAGGGCCTCTCCCCCCTGAGCCCTTTGTGCTCGCCTTTTTTTACTCTGGAGCTTGCAGGAACTGCTGCAAGGCTGCAGCAATTCTTAACAAATGGCATGATTTCTGTACACATCCGAAAATATACTGTTGTTTCGTTTTGTCATGTTCACACCACTTGTGATAAAGAACAATAATGTAACATTCCTTTTTCTATTTGTTTTCACCTCTTTGTCTCATTCTCACATTGTGAGTTTCATGTATTTTAAGGTTGGACAGGACTGATTGGACAGTAACTAGCTCTGTACTGGAAGTTGCCATTATTATTACCTCAGGGAGGGTTTACTCACCATGCCATCATGACACAGCCATGGTTTCCTCCTCATCTCCTGCTAGACATTTCTGGTATCTTCACAGTAAAATGTACTTGTTGATGTTAGGTACACTGTAAGCCCCTACGCATTTTTGTGGATGGACCCTTTGATGCTTAATGCTAATTTGCCGAATGGGAGACAACTTATAGGTGCTTCTTTTTGAGACTATTAATAGACCTAGTATTTTAGTACTAGTATTAGTAAATGCAACATTATTTCGCATACTGTAGCCTACAAAAAAGTATCCTACATTTTAAAGGTGCGCTGTAGGGTGCAGCACAATGCAAAAGCAATTGTGTTTAGCTACTGATACCATTGTAGAAATGTGCTATTCACAGTCAGTGGTGATTCATTTATTATATGAGAAAAAGTGTCTAATAACTGGTGGTTACAGAGATAAAATGAGCTGGTCATTTGATCATGAAAAAAACAGCTTTTATTAGACTACTACTATGACTGGAGTCTTCATGTCATATTTACAGTTAATGTAATTAACATTAACAGTAACTCTATAATGTAATTAACAGTACACTATTACAGTACTGATACTATTCATTTCTTTTGGGCTAAAAATGGCACCTTTAGGAAATGTGTAGAGTCTCATGACAACTCGAAATTGTAAGATACTGTTCAACCTGGCTAAAAGGTATGACTTTTAGACCAACCAGTCCACAAACAGAATTTCAAATCGATACAGTGAAGGTGTCAAATTTTAGCTAGCCACCTTTCCAACTTTTAATAAAGGAAATGTCTGTGAACAAATTTGATTACTCATTCCTTATTTATTTATGCAATATGAATGACTGATGTGCAGTATGTCAATAACCTGTAATACGCAGAGGGCCTGGGTAGCTCAGCGAGTATTGATGCTGACTACCACCCCTGGAGTCATGAGTTCGAATCCAGGGTGTGCTGAGTGACCACAGCCAGGTCTCCTTAGCAAACAAATTGGCCCGGTTGCTAGGGAGGGTAGAGTCACATGAGGTAATCTCCTCATTGTCACAATTATGGGTTCTCGCTCTCAGTGAGGCACATGGTAAGTTGTACATGGATCGCAGTGAGTAGCATGAGCCTCCACATGCTGTGAGTCTACACGGTGTCATGCACAGGGTTGGGGAGTAACGAAATACATGTAACGGGATTACGTATTTAAAATACTGTATTCCACTACAGTTACAATTTAAATCATTGGTATTTAGAATACAGTTACATTCAAAAAGTATTTTGATTACTGAAGAGATTACTTTGCATTTTATTGTCATTTGTTTCATTTAATATTTAGTCCTTTCAGATGGACAAATTTATACATATAAATGATGTGATCCAAAGTGCATTTGAACAGCGGTGAAACACTTTCTTATGATATGTTTTCATACACATTCATACGAGCAGACAGAGAAGTAAGTTTAAAGTAAGTTTGGAGCACATGAAATAGAAATAAACCATGTGTAAATTGTCAGCTTTAAGCTAAGCTAAAATGCTATTTCTAGCCATTTTACATGCACGTTACCAGGCACGATCATATTTTTTTATCAAGAAAATTCACGTTGGATCATAATTTTATTTTTTCTAGTAAGACCTTTGATATTAGGGCAAAAATCATATTCTTGATAATAATTTTTGTATTGTTTTCCTGTAAAAATATCTAAAAATCCTTAAAACAAGATCAGTTTGATTTATCTTGTTTTAGAAACAACACTGCATAAGATATTTAGGTTTTTCAGAAAATGTATTTTTAACATGTGTATTTTGTCTTACTGTACTGGCAGAGTTTTTATAGTCAAAACAAGTGAAAAAATCTACCAGTGCTGAAGAAGTAATCCAAAGTATTTAGATTACGTTACTGACCTTGAGTAATCTAACGAAATACGTTACAAATTACATTTTACAGTGTGTATTCTGTAATCTGTAGTGGAATACATTTCAGAAGTAACCCTCCCAACCCTGGTCATGCACAGCGAGCCATGTGATAAGATGCGCGGATTGACTGTCTCAGAAGCAGAGGCAACTGAGATTTGTCCTCCACAAGGGCCTACTAAGTATTTTGAATGCCCAGTTCCCACTTGGGAGAAAAGGGGATAAAATTAAAAAAATTAAAAATAACCTGTAATACGCTTCCCTTGTCTCCTTCCAAACAAATGATGTTTTCTTTCTTCCATGTTGCACAAAATTTTTTTCCTATTAAAATCATGGTTAGGTTTTGGTTTTGGGTAAGGGGTAACACTTTTTGATTATGTTTACGCAGTGGCGGCCCGTGCATTTTAAGTCTAGGCCTTCAGTGCGATTCATGCCATTAAGAAAACAGTTTCACAGTGAATAAGACACCGTATCATAGATTACGTGGCAGTCAACTAATAATACCAATTGACATTTTAAAAACACGTCCACGCACAAAAGCCAGAACCAAGGAGGTCTAATACCAAGAAAAAGCTCTCTAATAATATTTGTGATTTAAATTTTGCTTGCAATAAATGTAGTTTTGTCAGGGTACACAGTTACTTTTCTTAACTTAATCCGACACTGAACGCTCAAGCAGCCTAATTTACACTTAGAAAACTCCCGATGTTGCTATAACAATGCATGATCATGCAGAACATCTCAGGTTTTTAAATCCATAAGGATCTCTTTCTCAGCAGCAATAACAGGAGTGATGACTCATCAGCAAGATCTCGCGCTCATCGCTTTCAAATTACGTACATCACTTAAAGTGTGATTGCATCACTCAAGGCCAGCTAGAAGGCCTGGACTGGGACATATCCTAAAGACCACACCCACCAAGAACAATTAAATCAGTCAGATTGGCTGATGAATCTGACAATCTGACTTTAGATGCCTATTCACTGCACTGTTGAGGGATTCTGTGGAAATTCTTAAGGCCTGACGGGATGGAGCTCAGATTCACGCGCTGCTTCAGCTAAGGAGCATGCGATTTGTGAAACAGTTGTCGCACTTTGCTTGCAGGCATCGAGGAATAAATTCTGATTGAATAAACTTTTTGTTTTTGCTATTCATTTGTAGATGAATTAGGAGTGGAAAGCGATTGAAAATACACAGGTTTATGTTTGACACATATTTGACACATTCACATGGTTAGAATTAATCCCATTGATCTTTAATATCTGAGATTTGTTTGTTCATGACACCATATGAGAGTATTGAAGCATTTAATGTATTTATGTGTGGCACATCCTGTACTTTCAAAGAGAAAGAGAATCTCTAATGTCACAAAGAGGTACACATCTGGAACCCTATTTATGACCCTCAGTAGTTGACATTCCTGAAATCATGCCTCATTACAGGAAAGACTTCTAAGAAGCTGCAAAACTAATGATACATTTAATAGATCTTAAAGGTTAAGTGCATAATTTTTGTTTATGTTAAAACATTTTCTCCTATCTCAGCTTAATTTGGATAGACATCTATAAGCAAGCTATTCATAGGTTGATTTCTCTGAAAAGTGTAAATGCTGCCAAAGCAAATCAAAGCAGTGCTCTGTTTATTTGAGCATCCTGACCAGCCTAATGTAGCAACATTGTCTTGACCAATGGCATCAGTTTGGGCGGGATTTTCTGTTTGTGTGACCAATGGAAGGCAGGGGGAGTGTTTGGGAAATCTGTTCGAAAATTTTGCAATTCTGTTCGGTGCCACTTCGTTTTCACACTTGCACATTTTTGCGGGAAATGTGTTTTCTCTTTAACCTGACATGTGAGTTACGGCTGGCATGCTGAGCTGCAGAACCATCAGGGAATTTCTTGGTGGAGAAGTGCAAAGTACACAAGCCTGTAGGAGGCACAGCACAGCTGTAGACCATCGAGGTGTTAATGGCCACATCAACATGATCTTATGGGACTTTACAGCCTCTGTGTTTTCCTGTTAACCCACTGTGTTGTTGAAGAATTTGGATGGAAAGTTTTGTAAGCTGTGCATTTTCAGTACTCTCTAACAATTGTAGAACGCTGAAGTGGCATTACTGATTTTAATTTCAAAGAGCAAATTTAATCTCTTTTCACTTCTGATAACAGTGGTGTGTTCAGGGGCATGTGAACAGAGGCAACAGAAAACTGCAGTGACAAACTATATGATATGGTTATTAGACTGAGGTTTTCATGTGTAAATAGTAGTAATTAATATGTTATATTGCTATAGGGTAATTGTGGCAGGAAGGAGGGCGGGGCCGGGCCGTGATGCTGCACACCCGGCCCCTAATCAGGCTAATCAAGCCCTCCAGAGGGATAAAGGCGACCGGAGGCGGCAGTTCGAGAGAGAGAGAGAGAGAGAGAGAGAGAGTTATGGGCTGCTGCCCTGCATGTGTTTATGTTTGTGACTTTTTGTTTTATTAAAAGATTATTTACACTACCGGTCAAAAGTTTTTAAACACTTACTCATTCTTTATTATATATTTTTTCTTCACATTTTAGAATAATAGTAAAGTCTTCAAAACTATGGATAACATAAATGAAACTATGGGAATTATGCTGTGACTAAACAAAATCCAAAATAAATCAAAACTGTGTTATATTTTAGCATCTTCAAAGTAGTCACCCTTTGCTTAGAATTTGCAGACATGTACGCTTGACATTTTCTCAACCAACTTCTTGAGGTATCACCCTGGGATGCTTTTTAAACAGTATTGAAGGAGTTACCATCTATGTTGGGCACTTATTGGCTGCTTTTCTTTATTATTTGGTCCAAGTCATCAATTTCAAAAACTTTTTTTTATTTTTATTAAATTTTAGTTGTAATTAAATAAATTAATATGGTGGCACAATTATATTTTTGTCTACAAAATTAATTTCAAACATTTAAGCATATGCCTTCAGATCAAAAGATTTTTAAGATCATGAGAAACATTTCAGTCAAGTGTTTCAAAACTTTTGACCGGTAGTATATATTGTCAAACCGGTTCTCACCTCCTTTCCATTGAACTTTGTTACAGTAGTTTACGCATGTCTGTGAACTTTTTTTTAATCAACATCAAGATTTTAGTTTTTTTTTTTTTATAGTATTTGTTTAACAGAAAGTGTATATTTTTGGGTACAGCTTCATCTGGCCACCACTAGTCACATTTTGCACCATTTTTAAGGTGTGGTTAAACTACTTTTTCGACTCAATTCACTCCTATTCAAGCGGATCTGAATGCGAGACCGAATATCACAAGCACATGCAAAGAAATTTGGCACCCCGCTGCATATGAAAGCTTAAGTTTGGCGAACTCTGATCTGCGCATGCAGGTGGTAAGGTGACGAGTGACCAATAGAACATTGAAATATTGATCAATACAGAGAATACAAATACTATATGGCCAAAAATATGTGGACACCCCCTTCTAATTAAAGAGTTTGGTTACTCCGTTAATACCACTGAAGATAAATCATAATTCTACTCCAAACAATGGCATTCTATTGCATTCGGTGCTTCCAACTTTATGGCAACAGTTTGGGGAGAGCCCTTTTCTATTCCAGCATGAAAATGCCCCTGTGCACAAAGCAAAGTCCATAAAGAAATGGTTTACTGTGTCTGATATGGAAGAAATTGACTGGCCTGCAAAAAGCCCAGACCTGAACCCCACTGAACACCTTTGGGGTGAATTGGAACACCAACTGAAAGTCAGGCCCCATCGCCCAACATCAGTGCTGGACCTCAGTGATGCACTTGTGTCTGAATGGGAGCAAATCCCTGCAGCCATGTCACTACATACAGTATAGTGGAAAGCCTTCCCAGAATATTGGAAGTTGTTATTACAGCAAAGGGGGAAATTGATGCCTATGGTTTTGAAATTGAAGGTTCATCAAGCACATATTGGTGTCCACAAACTTTTGACCACATAGTGTATTTCAAAGTTGCATGTTTTTATTGATGCAGGAAAGTGAGTTGACTGTACATTTTAACATTCTGAATATAATATTATTTGTAATTTGTGTTTTTTTATTTATTTTTTTTATCATAAGCTTTCAAGTGTGACATTAGATTCTGTCCGTGGCAGTGTCCGAACTAATCTTGTGACCGTGGCTTTAATCAACTTTTTCTTCACAGGTTAATTTGAAATGGTACTGCGGTGACAAATGAATTTTTAAAAGCTAAAAAAATTCAGAATCCATAGTCTTTCAATTACAGTTTTTTTTTTAAAATGCTTTGGTACTATTTTCACATGCAAGTGGTACATTTTCAAAACTCAGTACAAAACATCAAACTAATCACACTTGTAACAAAGCTAGTAGTTCTTTCAAAACCTCCTAACATGCTTTCATCAGGGTTGTACTTGTTTGTTTACTGAATCACATAGTGGACATTGATGGCCCAGATGTTACTGGGCTCACTAGTTTTCTGCCCTCTTTCTCCCTCTGATGCCCACTCTGTGACTCCAGACTTTCTGTCTGGCCAACCAAAGCGAGTAAAAAACAATTATATGATCATAAAAATGGCATGCATAATAAAAATCAAAATGCTGCTTACATATTTTTTAGGTGAGGTGTAGCATGTCTCACCAGACTGATCTCACAGTGAATTTGGAAACAGTTGGTTGACTTTTCTTTACAAAGTGGCACCAAAAGTAGGCTGTGAAGCAAATTATTTTAAGTTGTACAGGGCAGGCTGTAATACAGTGAAAAGGATGCATATTTTATAAACTAAACCCCCAACCCAGACCTCAAACCTAAACCTAAGCATCAATGGAGTAAAAATGTTATCCCTTACAAAAACAGAGATTTCTGGCAAACTTGCTGCAAGCTTGCCTCAAAATGTGCAACTAATTTTTTCACATGCAAATTAGCTTTTCGGCAAACTCTTCATTGTTGCCAAAGGTTTGCTGCAAGTTCACCACTACCAGTGAAGAGCTGCTAACTTCTGGCAAAAATTTGCGGCAAATCGCAAGCTCATTTGCAACAAGTTTGCCAGAACTTTAGATTTTTCGCAAGGGATGTTACAGGAAAAAATGCAACCTCTGAATTGCGCTCGTCACTAATTATGCAAACGCAATTACTTCCTGGTTTCAACACGGGATCCGACTTTAAAGTTCTATTGAATACAATCATACCACCGTATTACTAGGTGGCGACAGTGAGGAGAAATGTGTTGAAATTGAAGAGGAGAAGAAGCTAGCGGTATGCTACGCTAATAGGCTAAGTGTTTAGCTTGTGAGCTAACTGGAGAAAAAAGAACAATGTTAAATTTCACCATTTATATCTTTGGTTTAATAATATAATATGTGACATACAATTTAAAAGTTATTCTGTTATATTTACATATTCACAGTTAAGACATCATGAATCATTCAGTGATTGCATAGGATTTTTTTAGTTCTTTAAGCCAATAGAATCACTTTAAGATCCAAGGGGGGTGTTACTTGGAGTGGGCGTGTTGTGTAGTGGGTGTTCCTTGACGTCTTGCGGGACGCAGACAGATACACTTGGTTAACACGCTAGAGCCGATGCAAAAATGTGATTGGAGATGGTGCTTGTCAGTGAGTTGGCATAATGTGGCGGATACTAGGGTACTGGAACTCTCGGAAACAACATGCCTACTTCCCGAATTTTCATGTTGGTCTCACCATAGGACACGTCAACTTCCCAAAAGTATTTCTTGCCAACCGCTGTTTATTTTTATTGTTATGACATATGTTATGTGTTTAATAATAGTAATAATAATAATATTTTATTAGTAGTATAAGTACAATAGTATGTGTTGTCGCTGTTGTGAATTAACCAAATTCCTGAATGGTTTGGAATGAGGATTGTTTGTGTTCCTTGTGTAATCAACTGGTGGGGGAGGGTGAGGCAGTTCTATAGTACCTCCACCTCACTTTTTCTGTGGTGAGATAGGTGAGGCATTTGTGTTTTGTAGATTTGCCTTTGTTGTGATTGCCTGGTTCAGGTTTCTGGTTAGGACTGGGACATAGGTTGTCAGTGCAGTGAATGGAGGACAACATCTCCTCTTTCATACCAGCAGTCTGTTACTCACAGTAAACTGTTGCTGTTAAATGCAAGTGTTGGTCCCCCTGGCTTTTTGATGCCATTGACAGTTGAGGTTTCCATGCTAATTTATTGTAGTATGCATTGCTTAAAGAAAAACATGAGGAGGAACTACAAGATTTTGTTGATGTTTGGTAAGACATGGGATTCCACCCATGGCCCAATACTGAAGTCTAATTTACACATCTTATGTGATGTCATTCCTTATGAACATTTTGTTATATAAGATTCCATTCATCTAAAAAATATGATACCATGTGTCATGTTTTGAGTTTTTTCTAAGGGTATTCAGAGTTTTAGAGCTTTTTTCTCATAATTTATCCAAAGATACCAAGATCCCACATTTGCATATTACAAGTAGGACTAATTAATCATTTTAATCAAATTAATTACATGAAATACTGATTGACTAATCAAATTAATCACAATTAATCACACGTATTTATCAATATTTGTTGATTTGCAAATATTATGGCAAATGAAAGAAAAAAGTGGCTTTAGAAGTCAATATACTGTATTGTTGTTTTATTTCTATATCATCCAACATAACCCTATCATTGGCTAACAGTCCACAGCAATTAATTTGGGGCTGGTGATTTTTATTGCAATTTATTACCAAAATTACATGCAGGATTGGATAAGCTCTTCAGGGGTTAATTTTGAGCCCTTTCCAGATGACTTTGGCACATGGGACTTTCTCAGTAGGCTTTGCTTTTCAGATTGGATGTGCTGAAGATATTGCTGAGTAAAAATACATAATATTGCTTGTCTGAGGTCAAACTTAGTCCTCCTTGAAACTGAGGGAGAAAAACCAAAAATGGACTTTTGGGACTTTTTGTATTTTGTCTGAACCAGTCTTGATGAAATATTCAAATTCCTTCTGTTTAATATAGTGAAACAGAGAGCTATTGTCAGTAAGGAAATAAAAAATGGTTGGAAAGTTTTAATATTTTACTGTACAGAAGGGTTTCAACATAAAATTTTCCCCAAAAGTGCCCAAAAATATTTGGCAGAATGAAAGGAAAATTAAAAAGGATAGCACTTCAACAGACCCTGCATGGTGTGAGTAGCCCAGTAAGAGCTATTGTCACAGGCTCAGCATCCACTAACTTCCAGAGTCAGTGTGCATTCCTCAGGTCCTGCATTGACGCTTGGTGCCTGGGGACCTATTAGATGGAGCTCAGTAGCTGTATGAAGGAGACAGTCAGATGGGGAGACAATGTGTGTCTGGCAGTTTGCTCCGGTCCAGTCGGCTATGCTGACACATGCTAGATCCATTGAAATGATATGAGATCCCACTACATACCTAGCACACCCCCTCTTTCTGTACTTCAGTACTGTTAGAACTCGAGCCAGGGAGTGCATTCTACCTGGTTACCAAGTAGTCAAAGTGACGTTTAAAGTGTTGCAGTTTGTAAACCACTCTAATTGGCTTTTAGGGTTTAAGTTATATTAAGGTTGTAGATTTGAGTGAGCTTTAAAAGACTTTATAATGGATGTGTCCTAGCTTCTAGCCTCAGTCATGGGGGAAGACACCCAGAGCTGTGCATGGACGAAAAAAGTTTTTGCATTGTTTTGTGTTTATAAAGACAGCTTTGATGAACTCCCACTGCCCTCTCAGAATGGACAGAGAGCTGGCCAAATAAGGCTGTAAAAATGTGCAGCCCACTTTTAAACATGCCATAGCTGTGCCCATGGTGAAGACTAATATTTGACCACACCAATATGGGGAAGGAGAGCTTCAGTGTCTTTTGTCTGTCTCTTAAAGGGCTAGATCACTTAGAAATGAACATTTTGTCATTATTTACTCATTCTCATGTCATTCCAAACCTACCTGTATATGCCAACCTGGTCTCATATGGCACTTTTCCACTGCACGTTACGGTTCGACTCGACTCGACTCTACTCGCTTTACTTTGCTGAGCTTGCTTTTCCACTGCAGTTTAGTGCAGCCTCAATGTGGGTGGGATTATAGGCTGATCGTCATAATTGCGGCGCCTCTACTGCCGTGACATCATCTTAAACGCGACACAAACACACAACAAAGGAGCAATGGAGGATATCGAAGGAATGGTGTTCTTGATTCTCAGCATGTGGCTGTTTTTCACAGCAAGACGACAAACTTTGTTTCAAAAGAGGCTGACGGCAGCAAGACAAAATACCGCTAAAATTTTGGGAAATCATACAACAAAGCACAGACGAGGACATCGCTGTGTTAGCTCAAAGACGACACATGAGGGTAAGCTTAACTGCCATCTAGCTTATAGCAATGACGCTGGTAGTGACGATATTCTCTGACCAATCAGTGATCTGCAGGGTTTTGATGTCACATTTAGTATAGGCTCGGCTCGCTTGGAACCTCGACCGAGGTGGTATTAAAAAAAGTACCAGGTACCAGGTACTATCCACAGTGGAAAACCCCCAAAAAGCGAGCAGAGTCGAGTCAAGCCGTACCGTGCAGTGGAAAAGCCCCTATAGAATCACATTACTACACCTACATTTTGGTTTAATTTTTACATGGTCTGTTGTATGTGCTGGGGCAGTTTCCTGGTTAAATAAGTTTCACACAAATCACAAGTAAAATTCAAAAACACTTACTTTTTGGTCTGTTCCTCACACAATGCAATTTGTGACATCTTATTACTATAGTGCATGATTTGTTAGGCGATACATTCTAACGTTTGTATTTCATTACCAACTACATTTACAGATCAAATTGCTCAGTATTTTAACTGATAGAGCGTTGCACTTGAGATGCAAAGCACCAGGATTTGAGTCCTGAAAAGCGAGTGTTTTGACACGTGTGCCGAATCTGTTATAGAAGCACCACAAAATGACGTGAAATTGGACATTTCAACTCAGAACTGCCTCGATACTTGTAATTTTGCAAAAATTTCATCACAGTCACAGAATTGTCATGAGATCAGGCTGCATATGCTCTTGTAACACAAAACAAGAATCTTTAAATATATATTTTCCATTCTTTGACAGTTCCCATCTAGTCATATAATGAATGTTACTATAACTTTTGCGTACAGAATTCTGATTTGTCACAGTGTCTTGGTGAAATTAACAATAGAGGTGCTACAACATCTGTTTCACACAAATCACAGCCACAGTTTATGACTTTATAAACACTTATTTTTCGCACCATTACTCACACACTGCAATGTTATTAGATTGAAACACTTTTACCATAACGCACCATTTGAAAAATGATTCATTTTAAAGGAATATTCCATGTTCAATACAAGTTAAGCCCAATTGACAGCATTTGTTGCATAATATTGATTTCCACAAAAAAAATTTATTTACTCTTCCCTTCTTTTCTTTAAAAAAGCAGAAATCAAGGTTATAACGAGGCACTTACAATGGATGTGAATGGGGCCAATTTTGGGGGGGTTTAAAGGCAGAAATGTGAAGCTTATAATTTTATAAAAGCACTTTAATTCTTCTGTTAAAACTTGTGAATTATTTGAGCTGCAAAGTTGTTTAAATAGTCATTTTTACAATCATTTTAGGGTTTGTTGACATTTCATCGTCATGCAACAAAGTTGTAAAGTTGGCTATAACTTTACACAGATAAGTTTAGTAAGTGATTTTATCACACTAAAATCATGTTTACACGCATATATTGTTTATGTCTTGTGGCTATACTTTTGAAAAATGTTTTAGCATCCAAAAATTGGCCTGCATTCACTTGCTTTTTTTAAAGAAAAGGAGAGACATGTTAAAATAAATTTGTTGTAATCAACATCATGCCACAAATGCTGTTGATTGAGCTTAACTTGTATTGAACTCGATATATTCCTTTAACGCTTGTATTACAGACTCACCTACATGCACACACTTATACCAATGTGATTAGCTTCCACTGTAGCTCACCTGAAGTGTTGAACTTTTGACTCTGAAATATGCTATTCCAGACCAGTCAAGCACACAAGCTGACACGTGAGACGAGAGTGTCATAGAAACGACACGAAATTATGTGGTTGCTTCAGAAAATGTGCTTTTCCTTTCTCGTTTTGTTTTTGGACACTATCGGTTAGGTTTAGGTGTTGGTTCAAGGTAAGGATTACTGTTTTGTGTCTACCTCTTAGTTGATTTTTTGATTACTATTGGTTAGGTTTAGGTTAAAGTTTTAGGTTAGGGAGGTACGTTTTACTCCAACTAATATTCCCCTTGAAACCTTGTCTGATTTTGACACCATTACACTCGCTTTTGGCGCCCCCACTGGACATTTCACTGGGAAACTCCAGCCAAACGTGTAATAAGGCAAGGAATTTAGTTTTGCTAAAATGTTACCATGGTCACGTAATGTTTATGAGACCAGGCTGGATAATTCATAGTGACCACAGGCTGTCAAGCTCCAAAAAGGGCAAAAAAGAAGGCACCATATAATTAGTCCAATCAACTTGTGCGTTATATTCCGCCATATTCTTCTGAACCATGCAGTTTCGGTCTGTTTATCACACAAAGCTATCATATGTCTTCAGGAGACTTGGAATATAGAGAATGAGTTGTATGGAATAACTTTATGGTGAATTTAAAGTGTTTATTAGGCCTTTTTGGAGCTTGATAGCTTGTTCAGAACAACATGAGGTTAAGTAAATAATGCCAATTTTTTTATTTTGGGGTGAACTATTTCTTTAAAAGGTTTATTAAAGGAATAGTTCAATAATAGTTCAGTAAAGAAGAGCACTCCTCAAGATGTATCTGAGAAAGCATATTTTGGGTTCCTTTTCTTTTACTTTTATGTTGACCGTCTGTCAGACCTGTGCTTTCCATCATGTGTTTTTGTGAGCAGGGCTGTGTGTGACTGGGGTTCATTTTCGCTCTCCCTCCTCTTGTCTCCTGGGGTTTCCCCTTCACTTCTTTTCTGCAATCTGATACCTAACAAGAACTCAAGCTACTGTCTTTCTCCCTTTTTTTTGCCTGTTCCACTCTGTCATTAGCAAAATGTCCCATGCTCCTAAATCACTGCTTTATTTTTAAGTTATTCACACTGTACAGTATGTCACATCACATGCCGTTCCTGTCCTACTGTACACTTAACTTCCTCTTTTTATTTCTTTTTTTATGTCTTTCATGACATGTTTTTTTTCATCAGATTTGTCATGCATGTAAAAATACATGTTCCCAGAAACTAAAATACGCTGCTTTCGTGAGTAATTTTTTGACTGAGTGTCAAATGGTGAGTGTGTATTCCTCAATGTTTGAGTCATTGTTGTCATTCACAGTCTATTGTTCAACATAATTGTATGGAAAACAGCTTAACTTGCCAGAAAAAGGGAACGGTTCTTTGTTGTGTCTGCACAGTCACTCTTTCACAAACTGTACTGGGATCAAACAGAAGCTCTTTTTGTCTCAGTAGTGGGTAGCATCGCTCTATTTTGGAAGTGAAGAGCTTTAGGGAGTTGATTTTTTGTTTTTATTTTCTGAACTTTCTCAGAAGTTGGGCCTACTTTTAAAAATAAAGATATTTTCGTCTCAGATGTGGTTATCTTTTTAAATGTATCAAACAAGATTGGACTTTTGTTGAAAAAGTCAAATGAGATTATTACAATTAAATTAGGGGTTGCCAGTTTGCCAAACCATTTTCTGTCAGCAGAAGGGCCTTTAGAACACAAGTAGAATGTGTTCTAATTTTTTTTTACATGGCCACCTGTGTTTGTGTGTGTGTGTGTGTGTGTGGAAAGTTTGGAGAATGTGTGGGGCTTTTTTGTGAATATTGTTGTATGCTAAAATAAGTTGCCCTTCCTTTTTCAGGACATGACACAAAGAGCTGTCTTCCAATTGGAAGTGGTTAGAACTGAATTTAGGATTTTGCTATTTCAGACTGCTGTTCAGAGCTGGCCTGAAGAGGACAGATTTGTTTTTCTCATTCAGCTCCACAACTTCAATCTTTATTGTCTGTTCTTTGATGTAACATCTGTGAGTTTTACCACTGAAGGTTTCCCCATTGATTAACAGGAGTGTAAAAAGTACTCAGAAATTATACTTAAGTGAAAGTATGGATACTAAGTGAAATTTTACTCAATTAAAAGTCCAAGTATCTAGCCAAAAACATACTTGAGTGAAAATAAAAAAGTATTCACATAAAATTGTACTTAAGTATTAAAAAAGTAAAAAGTAACTTTTTTTTTCCTAACAAGAATGAAATCAAGAAGAGATTGTGTGAGAGAGGATGTTGTCAAATTCGACTGGTTTGTTAAGTCGCCTTTTTACAATTGTTAAAATAACTACACTTTTCAAAATGATTTTTATGTGGCCTGTTGTACGTAACACGGCAATTTCCTGATGAAATGAACACTAGTGGCTGTAAAACTGCAATGAGTTTGATCCCCTTTTGCTCAAATCACGAGTAAAACAGAAGATTATCAGTTCATAAACACTTACTTTTCACACTGTTCCTCACACAATGCTATCTTATTACATATAAACACTTTTACTATAGCACATGACTCATTTTTACGAACTAACTACATTTACAAGCGTGTTTAAGTGTGATCAAATTGCACGGAAGCTCAGCTGATAAAGTGTTGCATATGCGATAAAAAGGACTAGTACGAGTCCTGAAGAGCACACGAGTCAACATGTCCAAAAGTGTAATAGAAGCACAAACACCACAAAATGATGTGGTTGTTTCAGAAATTGAGTTTTTCATGTCACATTTACTCTTTATGACACTATCGGGGTTAGGTTTAGGTTTAAGGTTTAGGGTAGGGAGGTAGGTTTTGTGAATTAAATCTTGATAGAACATTAACCTTAAAAACCTCATCTGTGCACCACACAGTGGACATTTCACTCCAAAACTGCCCTGAGACGTGTAATGAACCACACGCAATGTTCGTTACATGGGAGAAGGCACTCCACACAGCCGCCGTGCGACAGTCCATTTGAAAAGACTGACCTGTGGTCTGTCATCTGTCATTTGCCGGATGCAGTGAAAGACGAAAGAAAATTATCTTCAAAAATGTAATGAGTACTTTTCAAGTTTAAATACAATTGTAAGGAGTAAAAAGTACTAGTTTTTCTTTGGAAATGTAATTAAGTAAAAGTACAAGTATTCCGTTTAAATTGCAAATCCTAAAAAATAATACTTAAGTATAACACAAGTATTTTTACTCAATTACTTTACACCCCTGTTGATTAATAGACACTGTGGTAGCTGTATGTAACGTCCACTATGCAAGTTTCATTTCACTCATGTTTTTTCCCCTCCAGAGATTAAGCTAATAATATCTGTACAGGAAGCTCTTGGGCCCTTAGAAAACCCCAAGGGTATATACTGACAAACTTAATTAGAAAAGTGAATCTTAGATTTATCTGGTTAGATGTCCATGGGTCATTCTTATTACTACATTTCTGATCCAGAATACAAAGAAACCTATTTCAGAGAATCACTATGGATCAGATAAAGGCCCCTCTCTGCACTTTGTAGCCTCAGTTATTACAGATGTGGGATCAGACCCTAAATCATTGTAAATCCAGGACTGGAACCTCACTGTGTTCTAAGAGCCCTAATTACATTTCAGTCCAAATGTTTGGATCACTAGGCTGTCTTGGCAACCTGACAACAGACTTATGGCCAGATACAACCTCTGACTCCTATTTTAAAGCCTCCCAGATGAAGATTTTTATTGCTCAGATGTTGCTCTTTCATAAATTAGGAGTATCAGCTCCTATCAGATCTTTAGGTATCAGCTGTCTCCAATGTTTCTCCTAAAATTCCTTATGATTTCTAAAAATAGAAATCGACAAGACAGTTGATGACATACAGTTAGGAATTGAGCAATAAAGTTAACAGATAGCATAGCTCAGATAATATGGTCTTGGGATAGTTTGATGAGAAATGTTTGAGGTCATACTGTTGAAAACGTTTGATTGCAACTTTGTTATCTTGGCAAATTTGAGCACATTTTGTGACACTGTTGAGAACTCTTCTGAAACTCTAGAGGAGATTCATGTAAGATTACTGGGATCTTTACTCGGAAGAAAAATCTCAGAAGCAGGAGTGGCAAAAAAATTCTGTTTGATCTCCATTTAGACTCATTGCTGTCTAGGAGAAACAATTGAGATGTTAAAGAGATCTCATTTGTGATATTTCTTTTCTGAGTTTTGATCGACAAGCTTTTTGAGTATCATTGGCATTGTCATATTAATATATGGTTAATACATTAATTAATATAGTTGATATTTACTCAGCAACTTGATGCTTTTGTATTGACTCAGCAGGGATGGTGGTATTTTTGTAGGCTTCTCTGTTCTTCCACTAGAACAATGGACAGTACATGGATGAGGTTTGTTGTGTGAAATGTTTGGAAGCTGTGAGCTCATCAGAAAGAGCTGCCAGTTAAGTCATTTATACAATGCTGCGTGCTAAAAAGTGTAGGAGCTGCCCACTCCGTCTTTGACATTTAAGTTGGGGCAAAAGGGAGAGAGAGAGATAGAGAGACAGAAAATGAGAGGTTATCATTCTCTAAGCATAATAATGAAGTCTGTAAATTCTGCCCCAAACTCATGCCATTTGTTGAGGAAATGTTACTATGTTAAGCTGATTGGGATGCCCAAACAAGTCAGAGCCACAGCGTTATGCTTTTGGAAGGGAATCAACAAACCTACAAATGGATTACTTACAGTTGTCTCTGCATTTTATGCTGGGACAGAATATAATGTATTTTAGCATTTACAAAATACTCAAAATACTGAGTAGATTTGTTAGTCATCAAATCCTCATATGTTGACTAACATATGAGGATTTGGTGTGTAAAATGACTTTTTCAAAAAAGATCATTTGGAATAGAAAAGATGAAGTGGGATTATTAACAGTATAGCCATATTCATTACTATTATAAACAGGACACATTCCTTCTGTTACTGTGGACATCTGGAATGCACAATGTCGGTCACAACTGAGAAAGAAAAATGGAAGGGTAATTGTGGGAGGGACTGTTAATGCTACAGATTCTCAGACAGAGCCAAATTACATTCTCCAGGGCCTCTTTTTACACATTGTCATTTCTGCTTAAATGTTCTTTGCTTGCCTTTTTCAGACATTACAAACACTAGTTATCATCATTGGGATGTCGGCCAGTTGAATGTGGTTTCAAACCGAACAAATTTACTACATGGTTGAATTGGCTTGTTGGCTGATTCTGTCTGCAGTTGTGTTAAGCACTGGAAGCTGAACTATTAGAGAAGCAGACACCTAATTTTTGAGTAAACTTCACCTAAACTTTGTTTTACATACTGCATCCATCACTAGCCTTTCCCAGACGTGTCCTCGAATATGATTCATATGGGCTTGTGGAAAGAAGAATTCACTGTACAGTGGAAACTGCATAAAATGCATTCTCTCTCAAACACATACACACACACAGCATTCTCTTTCCACAAATCATGCAGTCCATACCACTGTAAAAATGTTCTGTTTATAATGAAATAGTCATGTTATTTCACTGAGATACAGTGGGGTTCACAAGTTTCCTTTTGAAATGCTTCTGTTTTGCATTTACAAGTTCAAGGAATATTTCACCCCCAAAAATGAAAGCGCTCCCATCATTTACTCACCCTCATGCCATCCCAGATGTGTATGACTTTCTTTCTTCTGCTGAACACAAACTAAGATTTTTAGAAAAATATCTCATCTCTTTTGGTTCATACAACTGAATGGTGGCCAGAATCTCCAAAAAACACATAAAGGCAGCATTAAAGTTATACATATGTGTCAGAGGGTGAGGGGAGACAAGGGATCCAAACGCAGAGATTATAGTTCAAAAGGATTTATTAAACACAAAAGTTCTGAACAAAAGAATGAGGTCAGGTGCACCCGGCACCGGCTGCAGAGAGCAGAGTAAAAGCGAGCCGCTCAATGGGCTAAGGGAAGAGTGTGTTCGTAGGATGGGTGTGTGCGTTGTGGAAGTCAGGAGCAATCCGAAGAGAGTCCGTTGAAGCTGGTGTGGTGCGAAGCAAAGCCCAGAAGATATTCTCCCCCGAGACGCGGACAGAGAATCCTCCTCCACAGGAATTGGGCAACAGGACTGGCGAAGGCGCTGGCAAACAGGAAGGTAACAACACCTCTACAGAGAGGCAACCAAACGAGCAAGCTCCAACTACACAAGAGAGCACAGTTAACATTCGACAGCAAATAATAAACTGGCGAAGTAAGGGGGAAACACAAGGAATAAGTAGGGAGTGCAATCAGAGTGAAGCAGGTGGAACAAGTGAGTAAATCATTGACGTGATCAGCGTCTCCCCGAGAACGATCAGCGTTCCCATGGAAACACTGATCACGCGTGCCGGCTCCCTGTGAGACACGAGGGAGAGAGAAAAACAAACAACAGTAAGAGCCGGCACAAATGCCGGAACCATGACACATATGACTCCAGTGGTTAAATCCATGTCTTCTGAAGACATATTTCACTTTCTTCTTTTGTTTTTGGCGATTTGCATTCTTTGTGCATATCATCACCCACTGGGCAGGGAGAAGAATTCATAGTGAAAAAGGACTTAAAATTGATCTGTTTCTCATCCACACCTATCATACCGCTTCTGAAGACTTGGATTTTACCACTGGAGTCGTGAGTCACTTTTATGCTGCCTTTATGTGGTTTTTGGAGCTTCAAAATTGTGGTCACCATTCACTGAGATATTTTTCTAAAAATCTTAATTTGTGTTAAGCAGAAGAGAGAAAGTCATACATATCTGGAATGGCATGAGGGTGAGTAAACAATGACAGATTTTTCATTTTTAGTTGAACTGTTCCTTTCATTTACATTACAAATTATATTATCAGCATAATCATTGACATGAAAAGCTGAATTGACCACAATGACATCCACACTTACTACGTTTGTGAATGAAAACTCAGTTTTTCGTTTCCTAATGTCATAGTTTTCCAAAGTATGCAGTACTAGAGAGCATTTTTTAAAGTCTCAGTTTTTGGTGGTGGAAAACGCTGTTCCAGTGTGGATGAGATGTGTAAACATAGCAAAATCAATGTGTTTTTAAACTAAAACATATACGTTTGGATGGGCCTCAGACTTTTGAACCCACTGTGTGTTGGTTTGGCATTTGGCTGTGAAGCTGTTGTGTTTTGGGTGGATGAATCGCTCTGGCGTGGGGTGCATGGATGTACTTTAAGACAGAGGCTCAGGCTGGGGGTTGATATGGGAGTAAATGGCATCTTCAGAGCAAACACCTTCTCCATCTTCAAAGGAAGCCCACTGAGAGGTCTGTTATATGCTGTGACAATCTGGCTCAATGCCCCTCATCTGCCCCTTACTATCTCTTCTGTAATCACTGCACAGAGTCTCAGGTCAATGAAGGTACAGTATTTGTTGAAGAAAGAGTTTTCAGTTTATATCCTGAACGTGAATAGATGTACTGCCCCAGTGTGTGTTCCACCATTAAATAAGACGAATTACCTGCTGATCTGTTTGTAGCACAAACATCAGCTGGTGAAATGAAAATCAGTAAGGATGGCTTTACTACAGTGAAGTGTCAAAAAAAATTGCAGGGAAAAATAGTTTATTTATTGTTAGAACAATGGCA